>NC_089598.1:84496597-85175980 GCF_019320115.1 Miscanthus floridulus
AGCAGGAGCGGCACAGAGACATTGACATGGGGAAGGACTCCGACGGGCCTGCGCTAGCTATCTAGTAGGAGAGTAGTATACAGTGTTGTTGGAGTCTGCGCTTATTTTGCCTTTTTCAATTGGAGCCGCGGTGTGTGTGGATGCAGAGACCAGGCCACAGGGAGAAAGAGCTGGGGGGGGGGGGGGGGGGGGGGGGGGGGGGGGTGTTAGAGATCTGAGAAGAAAGATCTGGCAAAAAGGCACCTTTATCTTTGCCTGATCAGTTCCTTCAGGCTTACACAGATGTTCATCTCAAGCAAACAAACAAGGTCTCAAGGCCCCTCCTCCTCTCTCGCGCTCTCTCTCTCCCGCTCTAGATCTCTACCCCTCCTCTCTCTCTCTCATCGCAACAAACCCCACCACGAGCAGTGCCCTTCATCAGTGTCGCACAGTCCATTTGCTCAGACCCCTTCCGTAACAACCCTTTTGCTGCTTGCTCGATCTTCTCCCTCCTCTCTATCTCAACATACTACTCCTAGATTGATGCATCTATGAATGTGCGTTGCGTACTCCAAGGTAGCCATGGTAGACCAGTATCCAAGAACTGAACGAACAGCGAAGGGATCGATGATGATCAGAGGAGCTACAGCCTACACAGCTGGTCCCTCATCTCGATGGCGCTCTCCGTCCGGCCGTCGCCTCGCTCCAGCACGTGAAGAGCGTCACTCCACTTTACACACTTGCAGCTCTGAGCCCTCTCTCTCCCTCCTGACTAGCCAACGTCTAGCCCAATACTCGGCCAGTACCCACACCACACGGCTGCTCGGTCAGTGTTCCGCATGCAGCTAACGAACTACATAGCTACAGCCTACATACTAGCTCATTCACACGGCAATACGGGCGGCATCATGCTGCATATCGATTGATCTCTTTCTAGCTTCCACTATTGCTTAATAACTCACATGGCGATCGATGGCGTGCAGTAATTAATCTATGTCTATCAGACTATCACACCACAATCGATTTTATATCGATGGATGCACTCCAACTCCACTGATGCTATGTATGCCTTGGATGCAGATGCACATGTGGGGCCACGGGTCGCAGTACCGCAAAGGCCCGGAGTCGCTGCGGGGCACGCAGCCGACGGCGATGCTGCGGCTGCCGTGCTACTGCTGCGCGGCGGGGTGCCGGAACAACATCGACCACCCGCGGGCGCGGCCGCTCAAGGACTTCCGCACGCTGCAGACGCACTACCGCCGCAAGCACGGCATCAAGCCCTTCATGTGCCGCAAGTGCGGCAAGGCCTTCGCCGTGCGCGGCGACTGGCGCACCCACGAGAAGAACTGCGGCAAGCTCTGGTACTGCGCCTGCGGGTCCGACTTCAAGCACAAGCGCTCCCTCAAGGACCACATCCGCGCCTTCGGCCGAGGGCACGCCGCCTGCGGCATCGACTGCTTCGACGACCTCGACGACGACGACCGCGACCCGTCCTCCGAGGTCGACCACGCCGCCAACAATAGCACGACTACTACATCCGCCGCCGCCAATGCTCACCATCACCACACCTGGAAGCCGCCGCCGCCGCCGCCACTGTCGTCGTCAAGCAGAGGCTCCGGCGACCGACTGCTATAGATCGACCAGGGTGAGTACGTACGGTACGGTACGGTACTACAGCAACCGATCTGTAGCCAAATGCAAACGTATACTTGTGCGTGTGTTGTGTGTGTGTGTGTGTGTGTGTGTGTGAACCATGCATCGATCGTGTCTTACTTAGCTTGAGGTGTGCCGATCCGATCGAGGAGAGTGATTTAGCCCAAGAGAGATTGCACGCAAGGGTTCCATGCATTAAACGATGGAAGTATATATAAGCATGCAGCAGGGTTTATGTATGCTTATAAAGGATCTAATTGTACGTCTGAGTAGCCCTTAGTCTAGCTAGCTAGCTTCATTGTATGTAGACTCTTTGATCCATCTGGTATATGGTGAACGGTGCAATATACAGATTGTTAATGTTAACTGGAGAAAAATAATCGGTGCAGTGGCATCATGCATATGCATGCAAGTTGTGAAGATATATACACTGTACATAGTAAGCTTACAGATTCTCTACTTATACATTTTTTGTTGTTAGGGTTTGCAATTTTTCTTGTTTTGTTTAAGCATTTAATTTATTATCTTTAAAATATGGAAGTGTTATATGTATGGTTTGATAATGATTGGGGATAATAGCATATTGGGTTCTGGAATAGATTGGGTGTTTTCCCCTACTTAGCAAATTATTATTTTATCAGAAACCGGCACACAATTAGTAGAACTAATTAATCCATATGAGCTGCACATTTCTCTTTTCGTGATATTTTACTCTCTTTTTTGCCCATATCAAACATAACTTAATGTATATGGATTTGATGTATTAAGATGTTATAAAATGTGGTACAGCTTGTAAAGAAAATCCATGCAGACAGATTATTGCAAGCTAAGGTAGTTTAAACTGTTGCATGACTACTGCAAGTGCAGTAGTAGTTGGTCCCTGGAAGTTTTTTTCACGCAATTAAATAAATGACTTTAGTGATGAAATTATACCATTCTTTATTTGAGATAACTATACATAAAAAGAATACCTTATGTACTCCCGCATCACTGTTTTTTTTAAAAAAAGTCAACGTTTTCCTTAAGAAAACTGATTGATTTTCAATATGTTTGAGAATACTTGTGTTGAGCACATAAAAACTGTGATTTATGTATATCAGAGTCCATAATTACTTTTAATATGTTTTTATTCTAGATTTTAACAAACAAATTACAATGGACATTGCCTTTTCCCAACCAAATAGAGATTTGTTTGCAAAGTTTTGTTTTGGATCATATCAGTATCCAAAACTAATTTGTGACTGTTGGAAGAATTATCAATCGATTAAAGTGAAGGGAATTTTTGAAATATTATTTCTGAAAATTTATAGCATCGAATGTCTTTACCAACACCTGCAATGTATGATTTTGTTTCTCCTTGGATATATGCTAGGTATTTCTTGTGGAAAGACAATGTGGACTTTTTTTTTGTTTATCCTCTAAAGTTCAATCAAATAATAGAATGTGTCTTTAGTGAAATTTGCGGTGGGCTTACATTTTTTCTTTTGATGAAGTGAAACCAGGCTTACGTGTCAAACAAGGAGAATGCATATTGAATTTTTTAAAAGAAACTATGTTTAGCTTATAAATTAGAATTTGGCGTTTCATATATAGCTACCATATGTGAACAACCCAATATTGTCAGGCATATCACCAATCCAAGCCAGCACACACTACTGGACAATGAATTGAGTAATAACTAAGCCATGCATATGCATGAAAGATGAAATTAAAATGGATGTGTGTGATTAAATAAACTATTTCAATTCAACCATTGTTTTACTTTTACACAATTCAACTACAGCCATGCATGTAGTAGACCACTGCCTGATGCCTTGATGAACTTCCAAGGTCATTTTAACTGTTCGATCTTCACTTGTACTTGAGTTTTACACGGATGTGTAGCAGCTCTATTTCAATTTAACTTGGTGATTCAGTGCATGCATGCGGGGGAAGAAATTATCTGGAAGACTGGAACATGCAGCACACCTGGTGGATCCAATGCATGGGAATCTCATAGCTAGTTTTGCTTTAATCTTCTCATCTTTTGCACAAAGATATGTGCTTTGCTAAAGTTTATCCCTTTGAGCAACCTCCTCCCTATGCCTGGATAACCCTAGCTTTCAAGAATGTGAAGCCCATGCATGCTTTGCCCCAATGGCAAATGCACTGTGCTTTTCAGCCTGTTAAGAATCACGAGAGAGAAATGGGTTGATCTCTGAATGTATCTGTGTCCAATTATATGTTCATGGATTTAACAGAAAAAGGAGGATGGAAAGGTAAAGGTGGAATGATTATACGAAATCTAATGGGCGATATCTTGGTGAACTATGTTTGTCGATCCTACAGTTTAAGTTTCTTTCATTTGCAGTCTTCCTATTCCTGATTACGTACACCAGGCAATGATCAAAGTAGGAAAAGAAGGCTCAAAGTTTGCCCTTTTGCTATTGCCTGAAACCTTAGCCTTTGGTTCTTTACGTCGCCTTTAATTTAACTTTGCTACGTACCTTTCTCATGTTTATCAGCAGAAAATTGGTTTCTAGGAGATATATATGCTACTTTTGAGTTTTCATTCATGGATCCCCAGTAATAAATTTATTACAAGTTTTGTTACCAGACCATATGTTACTAGTGGTATATGTGGATACATTAATAAGTGCTCCCAAACATGATTTTAGAAAATATACGCCTTAATATATGCTCCCTCTAGACAAAAATACGACATTGTTTATTTTTTTTATATGGTCTTCGAGGTGTAACTTTGACCACAAGTATTCTGTGACCTATATTTTAATGCCTAGTAATTGTATAGAATTATGAAAAATATTATTCAAGACAAGTATAATTACATATGTGATTTTCATTTTTTTTTTGAAACAAAATATTTTGATAGCTAGCTATCAATGGTCAGAGTTTCAAAGGTTTGTCCAGATTTCAATAAAGAAATGCCAAATAATTATAACCAGAGGGGTAGTATTACGTACTGGCCGTTACTATGATATTCCAAAGCAATGTACTGAACCAACTGTATATCCCCAGTGATAATTAACCTGTTGACTTGTCGGTCAGATGACGAATGAAATGCCAACGTATAGTGCTAGGGGCTGCTCTTATATATAAATTTTTGTTCAGGATAGCATTTGGTTGCTAGCTTTTACTAGCTAGTTTTCTCTTTTATGACTCACATTGCTTGCCTGGCTGCATATATAACTCTCTACTATGTACATATCTATGCTATAAAGCTGTAGCCTTCTTTTGCGATCAAATAAGGCCGTCTAGAGAGAGTAGGCATTATATCTCTAGGCACGTACGTACATGTTTGTATGAGGAGAGATATAGTCTATAGGCCATAGGCAAAGCCAAAGCTAAACAAAGTTAAATTCAAACAAATCAGGCTGAAATTATTCTTGAGCAGCAGTTTTGTTCTTGCTTTCATGGAAACGTTGTCATATGTATGGATTATTTACAAACATATATTTTCCTCGCAAAAGGATTAAATAACTATTTTATCAAGGACCGTGTGAGATATATAAGTAATCAGGAAATTCAATTCAGCACGTTGGGCTCACATAACCTTTCATTATCCTTGTTGCAAACATGGTATTATTCATCCTTACTTTTTTTCTAATAATTTATATTCAAAATATTTAGAGATTATTCACGACACCAATTTAACTTAAGGTTCAGCAAAGTTTCCCTACAACAATCAAGCCATTTTCTATTCAAATCAGAAGCCCAATGCTATTTTTTACTACAAATTGCTCTTAATTTATTAGTGTGATATTTTTACATCTGACAAGAACCAGCCCTACCAAAAAAAAACATTATAATTCGAGTAAACATAGAAACTCCTATAAAGCATCCTTGCAGTCGTATAATAGGCATATATGCACGTCTAAACAGGGCCCAAACTAGAGTTGAGATTATGGTGTGGTGCACTTGACTATACATCTGATACTATATGTATATACAATTTTATGTGGTCATAAATAATAGGAGTGACGAAGGGCGGCATGGTGCAAGCTGTAGAGTCTTACCGTCGCCTGTGACCGGAAGGTCCCAGGTTCGAGTCACGCTCTCCTCGCATTACACAGGTGAGGGTAAAGCTTGCCACTAGCACCCTTCCCCAGATCCCACACACAGCGGGAGCTCTCTACACTGGGTACATCCTTTATAAATAATAGGAGTGACCATTGAAGAACCTAGCTTTGCCACTGAAGGTTACTAGTAAATTTTCCCTCATCATGATGCCATTGAAGAACCTAGCTTTGCCACTGCATAAAAGGTCCAGTTTCTAGAAAAGTGCTTCTGCTACTTAAAAAAAAAACAGAATGTCAAGTGGGCGGGTAGAAATGAAATTATTTTTTAGAAGTAGCTGTTTTCACGTAGCATAATTTTCGCAACGCACCTTGGGTCCTACTTTTAGTTTTCAGCTTTCTATTTTTTCAAATGGATGGAAATAGAGAGATGTTTTCAGCTTTCATAGTTGTTTTAACCAAACAACTTACAGCTTTTCCATAGCACATATATAGCTCATAATAACTTTTTAACAGCTCACAATAATTTTTTTCACAGCTCAACCAAACAAACTTTAAATATATGTACAACCTGTAAGTACAACTTCATTACAATTATGTATCTAAATAATACAATGTATTTAGGAGCTTCCATCCAGGTGACTTTTGCCACTAAATCCTGAGTTATACATAGGCCTGGTTTGGCTGCACTCATATCCATTTCAATCCATATGTGTTGGGGTGAAAAAATAATTCACCCTAATACATGTTAATTGAGATGGGTACGAGTCCAGCGAAATACACCCCTAGATATATGGTTTATACTTTTACATCTAGAAGTACTTAGAAATTCAGAGTACATCTACCAATAGTTGGAAATGCTGAAAAATAAACAAAACTATACAACCTACAATGTAATTGAAGTGACATTATATAACTGATTTGAAACTTCTTTTTTTATTTATATTCCTTCTATCCATAAAAGAATGCAACTCTCGCTGTTTGGAAAACTTTGACCAAGGTTATATAAAATGTACTAACATTCATAATACAAAATAAGTAATGTTAGATTAGTTATAGAAGATATTTTTATGATAAATTTATGTGGAGACATAAATACTACTGTTTGTTGTAAACTTGGTCCAACTTAAGCAAGTTTGACCGGCACGGACTCTATAGCTGCTTTTCTATAGACGGGGGGGGAGTAATTTCGAAACAGAAACTGCCAAAAAGTATCGGTAAATTACCAAATGCCACAATTATCAACAGCCACAGTTCAGGGCCAGTTTGGATGCCAATTTTTTTGGCAAAACGTTACTGTAGTGTTTTCGTTGTTATTTGGTAATTAGTGTCCAATCATAGTCTAATTAGGCTTAAAAGATTCGTCTCATGGATTTCGTCTAAACTGTGTAATTAGTTTTATTTTTTATTTATATTTAATGCTTCATGCATGCGTCCAAAGATTTCGATGTGATGGAAAATCTTGAAAAATTTGGCGTTTTGGAGGGGGCCCTCAAGCGAAGAGCGTCCGAGAACAAATTGCATGAGAAATAGCATTCCTCTGTTTGGGAGTTCTTTTAAAAAAACAATCTAACCTTCTGCATTCTTCTTTTTTTGTTAAAGAAAGATATACTACT
This sequence comes from Miscanthus floridulus, assembly GCF_019320115.1. Taxonomy (NCBI): domain Eukaryota; kingdom Viridiplantae; phylum Streptophyta; class Magnoliopsida; order Poales; family Poaceae; genus Miscanthus; species Miscanthus floridulus. The sequence goes on from NC_089598.1 coordinate 84,503,862, forward strand.
GGTCTGCCGCTGACCTCTGATTTAACGATAGAGAGAGGAAGAGCCTCCCATCGATCTACAGTCCCGCTCGCTGGGGTTATAAATCATATTTTTTCTCTAACAATAAATCAGCTAACAGTACTTTCAGCCATGACTTATCAAGCAAGCGAACATGGCATATATATATATATATATATATATATATATATATATATATATATATATATATATATATATAATATATATATATATATATATATAGATATATATATATATATATATATATATATATATATATATATATATATATATACTACTTGCTCAAACAAACAAACAAACTATGTATAGTCATCGCCTGTCCAACTGCCCTTTTGGACAGTACTATCTTCGTCTAAAAAAATGATTCTGATTTTGTTCATTTTTTAATTAAATTTAACTAAATTATAGATATTTATTTATGACTCTAAGTAAAAATGTATTCCATTATTAATTTATATGACTTATTTATTATTATAATTGATTTCACTCCTTAAAAAATAAAAATAGTATTCTTTTAGGACCGAGGGCCTAGTACTGAACAAAGAGACCTTTCACTAGTTTCTATCACCCTCTTCTGTCGTGTTCGTTTGGCTGATAAGTCATGGTTCAAAGTACTGTTGGTTAATTTGGGTCTAGTTTAGTTTGCAAAATTTTTCACATTCCCTGTCACATCGAATCTTTGACGCATGCATGAAGCATTAAATATAAATAAAAAATAAAACTAATTACACAGTTTAGACGAAATCCACGAGACGAATCTTTTAAGCCTAATTAGATTATGATTGGACACTATTTACCAAATAACAACGAAAACGTTACAGTACTCATTTTGCAAAATTTTTTGCATCTAAACAAGGCCTTGCTGTAAGAGAAAAATACTATTTGTCCCTTTGCTCTATCTTCTTCCATGATCAGTCACTACTAGATTCTTTCAGACAAGGGCCAAGTACATGTCATAATTACCGGAGCACAGACGGAGAAACTTTTATTTCACGATACACAGAAAGCTATTACCCTCCAGTTCATACTCATTTCCCTGTCCCATTTCTTTTCCTGAGACCTGCTCAATTATACACTCCCTTCTGTTCCTATGCTTGTTTTCTGCCATGGTCAGGGTCAGCCATGCATCCACGCCCTACAGTACAAAGGTGTCAGAAGAGAGGGAAGGTAGTACTTACCTCCGTTTTCGTTTACTTGTCACCAACCTTTTACTGTAGCAAATTTGACCGTCTGTTTTTTTCTTCTAAAAAATCTTAGATACTTCAATGTATATAACACTGATGAAGTATGTTCAATAAAGAATCATATATGTGAAAACTTGATGTATCTATAAATCTTTTGCAGAAAAAACAGATGGTCAAATTTGCTACAGTAAAAGGTTGGTGACAAGTAAACGAAAACGGAGGGAAGTAGATCTGTAGATGCCCAGAAACAAAGCAGGTGATCGTGGCTTTTGAGCCCTTCTGCCTCGCGCAGCATTGATGCAAGGCAATGGGCAATGGCAGACTTTTTTTATATACAAATATACGAGTAGCAATGCAAAGCTCTGTAGCTGTGGTTTTTGCTTGTGACAGTAAAAAATGCAAGGTAGATCAGCTAGCAGTCATGGGATATTAGTCCGGTTAGGCTTACCCTATATTCGACTGGTTCGACTTCTTTTTTTAGCTAGAATGGTGTTTTTTTCTCACAACAATTCAACCAGAACAGTGTTTTTAGTCAGTTTCAGCCAAGTTTCAGACCAGCGAACGGATCCAATTAAAAACAAAATGACGACCAGAATGCTCAGCAGCTTACAGCTTACTGTTCACTAGTGATTTTGTTGGGGGGGGAGGGTTAGTTCCACCTAAATCTAAACTTTGGCACTATGCAAAAAGAAGATTTCCCATCACATCAAACTTGCGGTACATGTATGTAGTATTAAATGTTGATGAAATCAAAAACTAATTGCACAGTTTGGTTGTACTTTGCGAGACAAACGTTTTGAGCCTAATTAGTCAACGATTAGATAATTATTACCAAAATTACAGTGCGCTACAGTAATTCTGTCGCCGCCGAATTGGGCCACCTAAACGAGGGCCTGGTTGGAGGGTGTGGGCCTTAGTAGTAAATGCTAGCTGAAATATTCAGCCGTTTCACTATTCGCCGGCTAAAATCTTACTGTAACTCTGCCCTACTGTAGCGTCCTGTCTCCAACTTGTGCTATCTTGAGAGTATATGAAATTGAAATTTACGGTAGTACATGCTGGCCTTTAGGGTAAAAATTCATGGTCATAGGTGTTCTAGAACCGGGCTTGTTCGGCTGGTATTAAAGTCGACTGATAATCCAGCTGAAACTGTTTTGTTGTGAGAGAAAAATATTATAAATTCTAGCGAATATATATATATATATATATATATATATATATATATATATATATATATATATATATATATATATATATATATATATATATATATATATATATATGTGTGTGTGTATGTATATATATATATATGTGTGTGTCCCGGACTTTGTAGGGGTGGCTGAGAGCCTGAGAGGCCAGAGATATGCATGTCAGTCAGTGTGCTGCTGCTCCCCGCTAACATTCTTCGGACACGTCTAATATCGGACCATGCATCCATGTCGACAGTCGCTGGATGTGTGGTCATCAGGGCTAGTAGACTTGTGTAGGGCAATGTGGATGCTATTTTGTCTTGCAAAAAATAAACTAACGGCAAAAACAAATGTCAGACAAGAGAAGTATATTTTTTATCCCGTTGAAGTATATTCACTATATAAACTTCATTGCACAAAGCCACCGCTTCTTTGAAGTCAAGTAGCTCAGGCCCACATACCGTACTCACGAAGAATTTTCTCGTACCTGTAGAAAATGTACAGGAACGACATAAATAAAGAAAGAAATGTGCAATTTTATTGACAAAATTGTTTTCATGCGGTCAAAAGGCTGGCCCCAGCTCATTTCCAACAACAAAAATAGATGGTCTCAGCAAAACTAATGCATATCTAACTTTTCTTTGTAAGGCCTTGTTTAGTTGGGTGAAATTTTGGAATTTAGCTACTGTAGCACTTTCGTTTTTATTTGGCAATTAGTATTCAATCATTGACTAATTAGGCTCAAAACGTTCGTCTCGCGATTTTCCAACCAAACTGTGCAATTAGTTTTTTTTCCGTCTACATTTAATGCTCTATGCACGTATCGCAAGATTCGATGTGATGGCTACTGTAGCACTTTTTTGAAAAACTTTTTAGAACTAGACAAGACCTAAAAGTAAGGGGAAAATTTTATCCAGCTGAGTTCATATCTGGCTGAAAGTTATCCCGGCCTCGTACATACGAGGAACTAATGAGCGGGTGTTTGAAGAAAACTTAACATAACAAGAGAAATATGAATAACTTTGAACTGTTTGTCTCTGGATTAGAAGTAGTCAAGTTACACGCCATTCTCCTTAACCATTACTTTCTTCATCTCAAAATAAATAAAGTTTAGAATTATCCTAAGTCAAAGTATTATAAATTTGATCAAATTTATATTAAAAAACACACGGCATAGTGTTTTACCAAGAATAAATGATTTTTTTTCAATTTTGTGCTTATTGCATACTTCTTCCTTTAAGTTGTAGTTTTGTCCTTGTTAGAAAGTTTGGATCATCTAGCAGTGGATCCAGTGGGTGAGTTCTTTTCTAATTGAATCATATAGACCTAGAGTTTGCTTCGGGAGTAGGATACAGAGAGAGAGGGAGATATAGGAGCATCTGACCGTCGGAGGAGCTCCCTACATTTGCTGGTTCGTCGGTGAAGATCTGCGCACGGGCAGCGACGTTTGGTGTAGCTGTGGAGACCAGCGGTGGTGGAGGCAGTGGCGCTTCCCGCCGCTGGCAGTGGCACCATCTGGATCGGATTTGGGTTAGGACAGTGGGGCTGTGGCGGCGGTGAACCTCGTGTCAAGAGTCGTTTGCCCCACCTCCTCTTTATAGGCATTGACCGTTGGGTAAAGAGGAGGTGGGAAAAACCGCGTCAAGACGGACCCGATAAGGACACGGTCAAGGGGTCCGTCTTGACCGTTGGGTCAAGACGGATGAGATCAATTCTAACATTCTCCCCCTTGATCTCAACTCATACTTTAACTTTAAACTTTGACTTTAATCCCTTTCATTTTTATTTGTTCCGTCACGGATTAGTGCATAGAGCATGCTTCATCGTCACGGTCAATCGCCGATAGACTTAACAGCTACAATACACGTCTCTGTTCTGAAACAGTTTCTTTAACTTTTGGGCCCTTTATTGTCCAGAAATCATAGGCTATACCATAAACCCATGTCGACTGTGTGTTCTCTAAACACACTGGGTGGTAAGCCTTTTGTACGCGGATCCGCAAGCACTTGCTTGCTACTTTTATGTTCAATACTTTCAGTATGATTCCGGACTTTCTCCTTCACAACGTATAACTTTAACGTCAATGTGTTTGGCAGCACACTTGACCCGTTGTTATAGGAGTGAACTTATTAAATGGTTATTGTTGTTGTATACCATTATCAATTCCAGGTGTAAGTTCTTTTAACCATTTCGCCTGTCCTTAAGCCTCATAACAAGCTATACTGTGGGTATGCATCTTTGATGACACCACAACTGTTTCTTTGGAGCTTTTCCACAATAAAACTTCAACTGTGAGTGTTAGCTACTATGTGGGTTTCACTAAACATCTCGCCAAAATTTAACATTTGTACCCACAACTATTTGAGAGTACTTATTCTTTCTTACTCACCATGAGGCCTATAAATCTTTGCACAATTGTAAAACATTCTCAACTCCATTCCAGTGATCTATATCTGGACTGGACTTCTGCCAAAACATCCCGGATACATGAACTATGTCAGAGTAAGTTCTTACTTATTAGCACTCATTAAGCTTCCAACAGCTGAAGCATATAGGACGTCCTTTCGATCTCACATTGGTTCTTGGAACACTGAAAGTTCCCAAAACTATTACCCTTGACTATAGGAACAGGCGTAGGTTTATTCACATATATACTTTATTTCTTTAGAATCTTCTCTAAGTATACACTTGAGATAGTTCTAATACCCCTTTTCCTTTTATCTCGGTAAGTTCCAATTCCTGGAACGAATGATGCTTTACCAAGACCATTCTCATTGAAACTTGAGGACAAGAACTGCTTCTTCTCCAATAGTAGATTAACACCACTACTAGCGAGTAAGGTGCTACCCACATGCAGGATTAGGAAAATAAATTTCCCATGTTTAAACTTTGCATAAATACAATTGTCCTCTACATTCTCTTTAAAACCCAAACTTTCTTATTGTACTGTCAAACTTCAAGAACCACTGTCTTGAAGCTTGCTTTAATCCATAAATGGATTTCTTTAGGCAACATCCCTTTACGTTCTTTTTCTTCCACGACAAAACCTTTTGAGTTATGCCATGTAAACTTTTCCATACAAATCTCCGTTGAGGAATGTGTCTTTACATCCTTCTGATGTAACTGTAAATCGTAATGTGCCACTAATACCATTATGATTCTAAAAGAATCCTTGCATGCTCATTATAATCTACTCCTTCTCTTTATGTAAATCATTTCACCACAAGTGGCGCTTTATAGCTTTCCATATTCCCTTTGGATATCTTTCTATATTCCCTTTGGAGTCACCTTTGTCTTGTAGACCCATTATAGCCTACTGTTTTGGCTCCATTAGGAATTTCTTCTAAGTCCCAAACATCGTTGGTATTTATAGGCATTGACCATTGGGTAAAGAGGAGGTGGGGCAAACCGCGTCAAGACGGACCCGATAAGGACGCGGTCAAGGGGTCCGTCTTGACCGTTGGGTCAAGACGGATGAGATCAATTCTAACATTCTCCCCCTTGATCTCAACTCATACTTTAACTTTAAACTTTGACTTTAATCCCTTTCACTTTTATTTGTTCCATCATGGATTAGTGCATAGAGCATGCTTCATCGTCATGGTCAATCGCCGATAGACTTAACAGCTACAATACACGTCTCTGTTCTGAAACAGTTTCTTTAACTTTTGGGCCCTTTATTGTTCGGAAATCATAGGCTATACCATAAACCCATGTCGACTGTGTGTTCTCTAAACACACTGGGTGGTAAGCCTTTTGTACACGGATCTGCAAGCACTTGCTTGCTACTTTTATGTTCAATACTTTCAGTATGATTCCGGACTTTCTCCTTCACAACGTATAACTTTAACGTCAATGTGTTTGGCAGCACACTTGACCTGTTGTTATAGGAGCGAACTTATTAAATGATTATTTCTGTTGTATACCATTATCAATTCCAGGTGTAAGTTCTTTTAACCATTTCGCCTGTCCTTAAGCCTCATAACAAACTATACTGTGGGTATGCATCTTTGATGACACCACAACTGTTTCTTTGGAGCTTTTCCACAATAAAACTTCAACTGTGAGTGTTAGCTACTATGTGGGTTTCACTAAACATCTCGCCAAAATTTAACATTTGTACCCACAACTATTTGAGAGTACTTATTCTTTCTTACTCACCATGAGGCCTATAAATCTTTGCACAATTGTAAAACATTCTCAACTCCATTCCAGTGATCTATATCTGGACTGGACTTCTGCCAAAACATCCCGGATACATGAACTATGTCAGAGTAAGTTCTTACTTATTAGCACTCATTAAGCTTCCAACAGCTGAAGCATATAGGACGTCCTTTCGATCTCACATTGGTTCTTGGAACACTGAAAGTTCCCAAAACTATTACCCTTGACAATAGGAACATGCGTAGGTTTATTCACATATATACTTTATTTCTTTAGAATCTTCTCTAAGTATACACTTGAGATAGTTCTAATACCCCTTTTCCTTTTATCTCGGTAAGTTCCAATTCCTGGAACGAATGATGCTTTACCAAGACGATTCTCATTGAAACTTGAGGACAAGAACTGCTTCTTCTCCAATAGTAGATTAACACCACTACTAGCGAGTAAGGTGCTACCCACATGCAGGATTAGGAAAATAAATTTCCCATGTTTAAACTTTGCATAAATACAATTGTCCTCTACATTCTCTTTAAAACCCAAACTTTCTTATTGTACTGTCAAACTTCAAGAACCACTGTCTTGAAGCTTGCTTTAATCCATAAATGGATTTCTTTAGGCAACATCCCTTTACGTTCTTTTTCTTCCACGACAAAACCTTTTGAGTTATGCCATGTAAACTTTTCCATACAAATCTCCGTTGAGGAATGTGTCTTTACATCCTTCTGATGTAACTGTAAATCGTAATGTGCCACTAATACCATTATGATTCTAAAAGAATCCTTGCATGCTCATTATAATCTACTCCTTCTCTTTATGTAAATCATTTCACCACAAGTGGCGCTTTATAGCTTTCCATATTCCCTTTGGATATCTTTCTATATTCCCTTTGGAGTCACCTTTGTCTTGTAGACCCATTATAGCCTACTGTTTTGGCTCCATTAGGAATTTCTTCTAAGTCCCAAACATCGTTGGTATTTATAGGCATTGACCATTGGGTAAAGAGGAGGTGGGGCAAACCGCATCAAGACGGACCCGATAAGGACGCGGTCAAGGGGTCCGTCTTGACCGTTGGGTCAAGACGGATGAGATCAATTCTAACATTCTCCCCCTTGATCTCAACTCATACTTTAACTTTAAACTTTGACTTTAATCCCTTTCACTTTTATTTGTTCCATCATGGATTAGTGCATAGAGCATGCTTCATCGTCATGGTCAATCGCCGATAGACTTAACAGCTACAATACACGTCTCTGTTCTGAAACAGTTTCTTTAACTTTTGGGCCCTTTATTGTTCGGAAATCATAGGCTATACCATAAACCCATGTCGACTGTGTGTTCTCTAAACACACTGGGTGGTAAGCCTTTTGTACACGGATCTGCAAGCACTTGCTTGCTACTTTTATGTTCAATACTTTCAGTATGATTCCGGACTTTCTCCTTCACAACGTATAACTTTAACGTCAATGTGTTTGGCAGCACACTTGACCTGTTGTTATAGGAGCGAACTTATTAAATGATTATTTCTGTTGTATACCATTATCAATTCCAGGTGTAAGTTCTTTTAACCATTTCGCCTGTCCTTAAGCCTCATAACAAACTATACTGTGGGTATGCATCTTTGATGACACCACAACTGTTTCTTTGGAGCTTTTCCACAATAAAACTTCAACTGTGAGTGTTAGCTACTATGTGGGTTTCACTAAACATCTCGCCAAAATTTAACATTTGTACCCACAACTATTTGAGAGTACTTATTCTTTCTTACTCACCATGAGGCCTATAAATCTTTGCACAATTGTAAAACATTCTCAACTCCATTCCAGTGATCTATATCTGGACTGGACTTCTGCCAAAACATCCCGGATACATGAACTATGTCAGAGTAAGTTCTTACTTATTAGCACTCATTAAGCTTCCAACAGCTGAAGCATATAGGACGTCCTTTCGATCTCACATTGGTTCTTGGAACACTGAAAGTTCCCAAAACTATTACCCTTGACAATAGGAACATGCGTAGGTTTATTCACATATATACTTTATTTCTTTAGAATCTTCTCTAAGTATACACTTGAGATAGTTCTAATACCCCTTTTCCTTTTATCTCGGTAAGTTCCAATTCCTGGAACGAATGATGCTTTACCAAGACGATTCTCATTGAAACTTGAGGACAAGAACTGCTTCTTCTCCAATAGTAGATTAACACCACTACTAGCGAGTAAGGTGCTACCCACATGCAGGATTAGGAAAATAAATTTCCCATGTTTAAACTTTGCATAAATACAATTGTCCTCTACATTCTCTTTAAAACCCAAACTTTCTTATTGTACTGTCAAACTTCAAGAACCACTGTCTTGAAGCTTGCTTTAATCCATAAATGGATTTCTTTAGGCAACATCCCTTTACGTTCTTTTTCTTCCACGACAAAACCTTTTGAGTTATGCCATGTAAACTTTTCCATACAAATCTCCGTTGAGGAATGTGTCTTTACATCCTTCTGATGTAACTGTAAATCGTAATGTGCCACTAATACCATTATGATTCTAAAAGAATCCTTGCATGCTCATTATAATCTACTCCTTCTCTTTATGTAAATCATTTCACCACAAGTGGCGCTTTATAGCTTTCCATATTCCCTTTGGATATCTTTCTATATTCCCTTTGGAGTCACCTTTGTCTTGTAGACCCATTATAGCCTACTGTTTTGGCTCCATTAGGAATTTCTTCTAAGTCCCAAACATCGTTGGTATTTATAGGCATTGACCATTGGGTAAAGAGGAGGTGGGGCAAACCGCGTCAAGACGGACCCGATAAGGACGCGGTCAAGGGGTCCGTCTTGACCGTTGGGTCAAGACGGATGAGATCAATTCTAACATTCTCCCCCTTGATCTCAACTCATACTTTAACTTTAAACTTTGACTTTAATCCCTTTCACTTTTATTTGTTCCATCATGGATTAGTGCATAGAGCATGCTTCATCGTCATGGTCAATCGCCGATAGACTTAATAGCTACAATACACGTCTCTGTTCTGAAACAGTTTCTTTAACTTTTGGGCCCTTTATTGTCCGGAAATCATAGGCTATACCATAAACCCATGTCGACTGTGTGTTCTCTAAACACACTGGGTGGTAAGCCTTTTGTACACGGATCTGCAAGCACTTGCTTGCTACTTTTATGTTCAATACTTTCAGTATGATTCCGGACTTTCTCCTTCACAACGTATAACTTTAACGTCAATGTGTTTGGCAGCACACTTGACCTGTTGTTATAGGAGCGAACTTATTAAATGATTATTGCTGTTGTATACCATTATCAATTCTAGGTGTAAGTTCTTTTAACCATTTCGCCTGTCCTTAAGCCTCATAACAAGCTATACTGTGGGTATGCATCTTTGATGACACCACAACTGTTTCTTTGGAGCTTTTCCACAATAAAACTTCAACTGTGAGTGTTAGCTACTATGTGGGTTTCACTAAACATCTCGCCAAAATTTAACATTTGTACCCACAACTATTTGAGAGTACTTATTCTTTCTTACTCACCATGAGGCCTATAAATCTTTGCACAATTGTAAAACATTCTCAACTCCATTCCAGTGATCTATATCTGGACTGGACTTCTGCCAAAACATCCCGGATACATGAACTATGTCAGAGTAAGTTCTTACTTATTAGCACTCATTAAGCTTCCAACAGCTGAAGCATATAGGACGTCCTTTCGATCTCACATTGGTTCTTGGAACACTGAAAGTTCCCAAAACTATTACCCTTGACTATAGGAACATGCGTAGGTTTATTCACATATATACTTTATTTCTTTAGAATCTTCTCTAAGTATACACTTGAGATAGTTCTAATACCCCTTTTTCCTTTTATCTCGGTAAGTTCCAATTCCTGGAACGAATGATGCTTTACCAAGACCATTCTCATTGAAACTTGAGGACAAGAACTGCTTCTTCTCCAATAGTAGATTAACACCACTACTAGCGAGTAAGGTGCTACCCACATGCAGGATTAGGAAAATAAATTTCCCATGTTTAAACTTTGCATAAATACAATTGTCCTCTACATTCTCTTTAAAACCCAAACTTTCTTATTGTACTGTCAAACTTCAAGAACCACTGTCTTGAAGCTTGCTTTAATCCATAAATGGATTTCTTTAGGCAACATCCCTTTACGTTCTTTTTCTTCCACGACAAAACCTTTTGAGTTATGCCATGTAAACTTTTCCATACAAATCTCCGTTGAGGAATGTGTCTTTACATCCTTCTGATGTAACTGTAAATCGTAATGTGCCACTAATACCATTATGATTCTAAAAGAATCCTTGCATGCTCATTATAATCTACTCCTTCTCTTTATGTAAATCATTTCACCACAAGTGGCGCTTTATAGCTTTCCATATTCCCTTTGGATATCTTTCTATATTCCCTTTGGAGTCACCTTTGTCTTGTAGACCCATTATAGCCTACTGTTTTGGCTCCATTAGGAATTTCTTCTAAGTCCCAAACATCGTTGGTATTTATAGGCATTGACCATTGGGTAAAGAGGAGGTGGGGCAAACCGTGTCAAGACGGACCCGATAAGGACGCGGTCAAGGGGTCCGTCTTGACCGTTGGGTCAAGACGGATGAGATCAATTCTAACATTCTCCCCCTTGATCTCAACTCATACTTTAACTTTAAACTTTGACTTTAATCCCTTTCACTTTTATTTGTTCCATCATGGATTAGTGCATAGAGCATGCTTCATCGTCATGGTCAATCGCCGATAGACTTAACAGCTACAATACACGTCTCTGTTCTGAAACAGTTTCTTTAACTTTTGGGCCCTTTATTGTCCGGAAATCATAGGCTATACCATAAACCCATGTCGACTGTGTGTTCTCTAAACACACTGGGTGGTAAGCCTTTTGTACACGGATCTGCAAGCACTTGCTTGCTACTTTTATGTTCAATACTTTCAGTATGATTCCGGACTTTCTCCTTCACAACGTATAACTTTAACGTCAATGTGTTTGGCAGCACACTTGACCTGTTGTTATAGGAGCGAACTTATTAAATGATTATTGCTGTTGTATACCATTATCAATTCCAGATGTAAGTTCTTTTAACCATTTCGCCTGTCCTTAAGCCTCATAACAAGCTATACTGTGGGTATGCATCTTTGATGACACCACAACTGTTTCTTTGGAGCTTTTCCACAATAAAACTTCAACTGTGAGTGTTAGCTACTATGTGGGTTTCACTAAACATCTCGCCAAAATTTAACATTTGTACCCACAACTATTTGAGAGTACTTATTCTTTCTTACTCACCATGAGGCCTATAAATCTTTGCACAATTGTAAAACATTCTCAACTCCATTCCAGTGATCTATATCTGGACTGGACTTCTGCCAAAACATCCCGGATAGATGAACTATGTCAGAGTAAGTTCTTACTTATTAGCACTCATTAAGCTTCCAACAGCTGAAGCATATAGGACGTCCTTTCGATCTCACATTGGTTCTTGGAACACTAAAAGTTCCCAAAACTATTACCCTTGACTATAGGAACAGGCGTAGGTTTATTCACATATATACTTTATTTCTTTAGAATCTTCTCTAAGTATACACTTGAGATAGTTCTAATACCCCTTTTTCCTTTTATCTCGGTAAGTTCCAATTCCTGGAACGAATGATGCTTTACCAAGACCATTCTCATTGAAACTTGAGGACAAGAACTGCTTCTTCTCCAATAGTAGATTAACACCACTACTAGCGAGTAAGGTGCTACCCACATGCAGGATTAGGAAAATAAATTTCCCATGTTTAAACTTTGCATAAATACAATTGTCCTTTACATTCTCTTTAAAACCTAAACTTTCTTATTGTACTGTCAAACTTCAAGAACCACTGTCTTGAAGCTTGCTTTAATCCATAAATGGATTTCTTTAGGCAACATCCCTTTACGTTCTTTTTCTTCCACGACAAAACCTTTTGAGTTATGCCATGTAAACTTTTCCATACAAATCTCCGTTGAGGAATGTGTCTTTACATCCTTCTGATGTAACTGTAAATCGTAATGTGCCACTAATACCATTATGATTCTAAAAGAATCCTTGCATGCTCATTATAATCTACTCCTTCTCTTTATGTAAATCATTTCACCACAAGTGGCGCTTTATAGCTTTCCATATTCCCTTTGGATATCTTTCTATATTCCCTTTGGAGTCACCTTTGTCTTGTAGACCCATTATAGCCTACTGTTTTGGCTCCATTAGGAATTTCTTCTAAGTCCCAAACATCGTTGGTATTTATCAATTTCATTTCATGTTCCTTTGCTTCTTGCCATTTAGACGAGTGAACGCCTCTCATGACTTCTTCAAATGAGGTGGAATCACTCTCTATTTGAATTTCTTTCTTAACTTTTACTTCTTAGTCACCAGAAATATCTGATTTTCTTATTCTTTGAGATCTTCTAGGGCCTCGTGGCACTTCTTTCATATGGGGCTATTGTTACTCTTCATTGCCAAAAGGCAATTGTTCTATAGCCTCCTGTATCACAAGATCCTTGTTTACTTATTCATCCTCTTTGTAAGGAAAATGTACCCTTGGCCCATTTACTTTGGATTTTGGTGCTTGATGACCATAACAACCAAATTGGACTAATGAATTTGCAAGTATTTGTTTTGTAGCTCAATAGGGTGCAAGACGTAACTTGGACGAAGGCGATGTGATGATCCAATGATCAACACCTCAAGCAAGACCTTAGGAGCACAAGAGAAGACCCAAGAGATCAAGCAAAGTCCAAGCATGAAGATTGGAACCAAGCCGTATGCAAGATCACGAAGAAATGAGCTCACTGTGGTGACCGGATGCAGGACCGGACGCTGGACAAGCAAACGGACGCTGTGATCGGACGCTGGGCGAGTGGCTCGGCAGACAGGCGACCGGACACTAGACCGGACGCTGGCAGCAACCGACCGGACGTAGGACAGCAGCGTCCAATCGATTACAGTAAGGTTCCAGAGCGGCAAATCTACGACCGGACGCGTCCGATGGCAGGCGACCGGACGCTGGTCAGCGTCTGATCAGTATTTTGTTAGCTCAACGGTCGGGACGACCGGACGCGTCCGGTCAGAACGATTCAGCGTCCGGTTAGTAGCAGTTTCGCAGGAATCCAACCCCAACGACTACTTTCTCAGTGGGGCTTATAAATACAACCCCCAACCGGCCATTTGAGTAGAGTGGAGCTGAGGAAACATACCAAGGATGTTGATACACCATTTTAGTGATCTCCACTTGCATAGTGCTTAGTGATTCATCAGGTGATTAGCTTATGTGCTTTGTGAAGTGCTTAGGTTGATTAGACCACCGCTTATGCGCTTGCTCTAGGTTTAGGCCTAGTGTTTAGTGAGGTTTGCATACCTCTTACCACTCGGTGCTTGCGAGCACCATTGTTGTACATCGGAGGGGCTTGAAGTCTTGTGAGATCACACCAACCGTGTTTGTGGTGTGGCCGCCACCGTGTACCGGAGGGAACAAGGCCCACGGCGTTTCGGCTGGAAGCTTGATAGTGAAGACGGCGGGGAGCATCCGGGAGAGGCTTGTCGAAAGGCACGTCGGAGACCCACTTGCGCGTGGGGAAGGCCCGAGGCTATCCGCGGAGTTACCCGACCGGGAGCTTGGCCCTTGCAAGGGATTCCTTGCGAGGGGCTCCAACGAGGACTAGGGGGAAGCTTGCGTGCTTCTTGATACCTCGGTAAAAATACTGGAGTCGTCGATAGGAGTTTGCATATCTCTACCTTGCTCTTTACTTCCGCATTTACATTGTTTACATTACTTGTTTTGCGGTAGAGATAGCAACTCACTAGCAAAACCGTAGTTGCACTTTTAGATAGTTCATCTATTGTATAGGTTTTGCTAGAGTTAGAAAAAGAGGCCATAGTTTTGGAGTTAGATTTTTAAGTTGCCTAATTCACCCCCCCTCTTAGGCATCATGGTCCCTTCAATTGGTATTAGAGCCGGTTGGCTCATATTTGGACCTTTGGCTTAACCGCCGTTGAGCCGACGCTATTGTAGAGTGGTTGGGATGGATACTGCTAGGCCTCCACATTTTGATGGCACTAACTTCCCGTACTATAAAGCTAGAATGGCTTGCCACCTTGAGGCTGTTGATTTGGGTGTATGGAGAGTCACTCGTGACGGGATGAAACCCATTAAGAATCCTGAAAAGCCCACAAAGAGTGATGAAAAAGAAATGCATTTTAATGCTAGAGCTAAGAACTGCTTGTTTGAATCTTTTAGCATGGATGTGTTTAACTAAGTGCTCACCTTAAATACGGCACATGAAATTTGGTTAAAACTCCAAGAGCTCCATGAAGGCACAAGTAATGTCCGTGAGCAAAAACATTGTCTAGCTAAGCAAAATTATGATTCCTTTGCTATGAGTGATGATGAGCTTGTTCGTGATATGTATTCTCGATTGAATCTAATCATCAATGAGCTCCATTCAATAGGATTATTAAAGCTAGATGATGCCGACATCATGAGGAAGATCATCTCCGTTCTACCACAAAATAAATATGCAAGCATCATCACCATCCTTCACAACATGGAGAACTTGAGCACTATGACCCCAGGCATTGTCATTGGCAAGCTAGTGGCATTTAAAATGTCACATAAGATGGGTCAAGGAGAAGCATCTTCATCAAGCAAAGGCAAAGCTCTCGCTTGTAGCGAGAAGAAAAAGATGAAGGGGAAGAAAGTTGAGTCAAGCTCAAGCTCAAGATCCTCAAGTGAAGAAGAAGATGAGGATGATGATGATGATGAACAAGAATCAAGTGATGATGATCAATCTTCCTCCTCCACCTCCGACCTTGATGAAGAATCAATCAAACTTATCAAAAAGATGGAGAAGATGATCGTAAGGCTCAATGTCAAGGGTACGCCCATCCAAATTCAAGACCTCGTTTTCACTAATCAAAGAAACGAGCAAAGAAAGAGAGGATGCTATGGATGCGGCGAGTTGGGGCACTTTGTGGAAGTTTGTCCAAACAAGCCCACACCCAAGACAAAGAAGAAGGCAAGCAAGAACCAAGCCCTCACATCAATAAGATCATGGGATGATTCTTCAAGTGAAGAATAACCCCATCGCAAGAGGCGAGGCCGCAAGCACTCATCATCAAGCTCTTCTCGTGTATGCCTTATGGCACGAGGTAACGAAAGCTCTTCCTCTAGTGAGAGTGATAGTGATGATGATATGCCTTCTTATCATGAACTTGTACAAGAAAATCTTAATTATGCTAAAGCTTGCACTAGTCAACAAAAGAAGCTCAAAAGTTTAAAAGAAAAGCTAGATAGTTCACAAAAAGCATACAAAACCTTGCTTGAACAATATGAGAACTTTGCTAATCTCAATGTTGAACTATCTACTAAAATTGAGAAACTTGAGACTAGTGCAACAACAAATGCATGCACAATCAATGATGAGCAACTCTTAAAGAAAAATGAAAAATTAAAAGAAAAGTTAGCTAGCTCACAAGAAGCATATAATAGTTTGCTTGCTAAAATGGAAACCATGTGCAAACATTGTGATGAGCTAACTAATAAAGTTGCTAATCTTGAAGCCATTAGCACAACCCCCACCAAGGCATCTAAAAAGAAAAGTTCTATCCTTAACATGTCTAAAAGGGATGCCTCTACTTCTTGTAATGATTTATGTTTAGACTCACCTTTGTGCAACCAAGTTTGTGTTGAGAAAGTTGTTGTAGATACATGCACATAAGAGGTTGCAAAGGAGAATGAGCAACTCAAGCAAGAAGTAGCTCGCCTCACCAAGGACTTGACTCAAGTGAAAGGCAAGGCGAAGCAAACCCAACTTCATCAAGATAACACCATCAAGGGAGTGAAGAAGCTTGATGAAGGACAAACCATGGTTTGTTACGTGTGCCACAAGGAAGGTCACAAGTCCTATGAGTGCAAGGTGAAGAATGGGGGAGGAGCAAAGAAGAAGGAGAAAAAGCAAACAAGCAAGCTCTCCAACACCTACACCAACAAGGTGGACAAGAAGGCCTCCACACCTTATCTCTTGAAGAAGAAGAAAAATGACAAGGTGGTGGCCATCAAGGTGAACAAGCAAGCCAACAATGGGGTCAAACGCTTTTAGGTGCCAAAGGAAATCATTTCAAACATGAAGAGCACCAAGAAGGTTTGGATCCCGAAAGGGAAGTGAGAAGTCCATCAGACAACGGGGAATTTGGAGACTTGGCAAAGTATGGTTGCATTTCATGGGGTGCATCATAATGGACAAAGTAATTGCCAAGTAGGTTAGTGAATACTATGGACCCAAATTCCCCCTCCCATGTTAGGGTAACTAGATGTTATTACTTTTTAATTGGTATATCTTGCAATTAGATTTTCTTACAATTGGTATCTTTAAGCATCTAGTCACTCTTCATGCCTAGGTTTGCATTTGCATGCTTATTTCTTTTGTCATACACTAGGTGTATCTTATGGTAGGCTTGCTCGGTCTCATTTTTAACCCATAGAGCAAACCTACATGGTTTAAAATTGCTTAGAAGCACGGCACATAGCTTGTCTTACTATTGTTTATCTAATATATGCCAAAGTCCAAATTATAGATAATCTCTCCCAAATATCATCTTTCAAGTGGTATTTTGATACTTAAATCAATATGGACAAATTTTACAAGTATTCAACACTTGTGTGCACAAATTTAGGGGGAGCTTAATCTACAACTAAGATGCTTTGAGACTAACACTTTTTTAAATTGTATCAATTTTTCAAACCTGTCACATGTGTAGTAGTCTCATTGTAAGGAAATTGGAGTCCCCAGAGTTAAGCATCATTCTTCAATTGGCATCATCATTTTGATTTCATTTCATATTTATATGCTTTCTCCATGCATTATATAGATTAAACTCTCTTGTGCAATAAATTGATAATTATGCATATGCTTTGCTTTCTACCATATGCATGCATATATTTAGGGGGAGCTTAGTCTATATAATGTGAGAGTTAAATTTTGTGATCCATCTCACTCTATACACAAAGGATCACGAAATTTGACCCTCCCTTGTGCTACTAATGTATTCCTTTTCGGTGTTTGATGCCAAAGGGGGAGAATTTGAAGGACCAAAGGCAAGCATCAAGTTGATGTCTACAAGTGGAAATGGTCCGAGAAAGAGAGGAAAGTGAATTATGGATTAGTCTAAGTAATGGGAGAATTTTTTTTGAAAAGCTAGGCTTTAATCCACAATATCACGTGGGGACATTTGCAAGGGCAAGACAAGCTTTTAAGTAAAGTTTTAATTGGTATCTATCAATTAGTATCATATAACCTTGCCCTTTGCATTGCATCCTAGCAAGTAGGTAGCTTTTAACTTCCAAATTCTTATTATTTGCTTGCTTTGGTTGTGTTGGCATCAATCATGAAAAAGGGGGAGATTGTAAGGAAAATGGACCCTTGGCCCATTTAGTTTGGATTTTGGTGCTTGATGACCAACACAACCAAATTGGACTAATGAATTTGCAAGTGTTTGTTTTGTGGCTCAATAGGGTGCAAGACGTAACTTGGACGAAGGCGATGTGATGATCCAATGATCAACACCTCAAGCAAGACCTTAGGAGCACAAGAGAAGACCCAAGAGATCAAGCAAAGTCCAAGCATGAAGATTGGAACCAAGCCGTATGCAAGATCGCGAAGAAATGAGCTCACTGTGGTGACCGGATGCAGGACCGGATGCTGGACAAGCAACCGGACGCTGCGATCGGACGCTGGGCGAGTGGCTCGGCAGACAGGCGACCGGACACTGGACCGGACGCTGGCAGCAACCGACCGGACGCAGGACAGCAGCATCCGATCGATTACAGTAAGGTTCTAGAGCGGCAAATCTGCGACCGGACACGTCCGGTGGCAGGCGACCAGATGCTGGTCAGCGTCCGATCAGTATTTTGCCGACTCAATGGTCGGGACGACCGGACGCGTCCGGTCAGGACGATTCAGCGTTCGGTCAGTAGCAGTTTCGCGGGAATCCAACCCCAACGACTACTTTCTCAGTGGGGCTTATAAATACAACCCCCAACCGGCCATTTGAGTAGAGTGGAGCTGAGGAAACATACCAAGGGTGTTGATACACCATTTTAGTGATCTCCACTTGCATAGTGCTTAGTGATTCATCAGGTGATTAGCGTATGTGCTTTGTGAAGTGCTTAGGTTGATTAGACCACCGCTTATGCGCTTGCTCTAGGTTTAGGCCTAGTGTTTAGTGAGGGTTGCATACCTCTTACCACTCGGTGCTTGCAAGCACCATTGTTGTACATCAAAGGGGCTTGAAGTCTTGCAAGATCACACCAACCATGTTTGTGGTGTGGCCACCACCGTGTACCGGAGGGAACAAGGCCCGCGGCGTTTTGGCCGGAAGCTTGATAGTGAAGACGGCGGGAAGCATCTAGGAGAGGCTTGCTGGAAGGCACGTCGGAGACCCACTTGCGTGTGGGGAAGGCCCAAGGCTATCCACGGAGTTACCCGACTGGGAGCTTGGCCCTTGCAAGGGATTCCTTGCGAGGGGCTCCAACGAGGACTAGGGGGAAGCTTGCGCGCTTCTCGATACCTCGGTAAAAATACCGGAGTCATCGATGGGAGTTTGCATATCTCTACCTTGCTCTTTAGCTTCCGCATTTACATTGTTTACATTACTTGTTTTGCGGTAGAGATAGCAACTCACTAGCAAAACCGTAGTTGCACTTTTAGATAGTTCATCTATTGCATAGGTTTTGCTAGAGTTAGAAAAGGAGGCCATAGTTTTGGAGTTAGATTTTTAAGTTACCTAATTCACCCCCCCTCTTAGGCGTCACGGTCCCTTCACTCTTTAAGAGCTAACATTTGGTGTTGTATATGTCATACAACATCAGCATGTATAAAGCAATTTGTTGCTCTAAAAAACACTGTAGTGGATATGTAATCCCACTTCTATTCAAGCCTTAGGTATCTACATATCATGCTCCCCCAGATTACTCCATCTTCTGTAAAGATGGTGTATCTTCAAATTTCTTATTTTGGGTTTAATCTGCTAAAAAACTCATACGGCGCGTTTAGTACCGCCTTGATAATTCTGAACTCGTCCAGTATGAATACTAGCCGACTATGCTATCTTCCCATCGAAACTATAAAAAGTCCAGGAATTTAGCTATTTCTTTACTTTAGGGGTATCGTTATTATGACCGTCTTACTCCCTCAACGGTCACATTCATCTTTTATAGATCACTTTTACCTTCAATGCATAGTATGCATTGCATTATCTGAAGTATGGGGAAGTATCTTTCTTAATTGTCTTTTTTAATTAATCTTACATTTCTCCCCCTCAAAATGTGGTATGAACTTTTCTACCACAATTTCGAAACATTCAGAACTCTTGTGAATGAGGAAACTTTGATTACTTACTTCATCCACATGATTACATCATGCAAACAAAATTCGTATGGGAGTACATTTTCCTCATTACACTTCAAAACTCAATATAGTCTATTATTATCAATACTTCTGCAGGTCACACTTGCATATCATTCTTATCTTTTGGTTCACATGCAACTTTCTTTTGTTCTTAAACTCATTGAGTACTTAATGACCATGACACAATTAGAGTGTACGGTCAATACTAGGATAGCATAAGAGCTATCCCAAACTTCTCTCCATGTGCGGGATATTTCTTTAGAGCACATGAGTCATCACATCCTCCTCCTGCCATCGGGATAAGTACTATGCCAACTTTACCCCGCCATGTGGGTATTTTCTCAAACTTTTCCCGTCATGCAGGTACTATCACAAACTTTTACCGTCATGCGAGATAATTCCCTTAAACGGACATAAATGCTAGGATTGGCTTGTGTTCAAATTCAGAAATAAATCCGAATATTCTTTTAACACACATGTTTAATCCAATGTTGGTCAAATTAAACATGTATATGACTTTTACAACTCTCATAAGTGAAACTGAAAATAAATTCTTCTTCACAGAGAGTACATAAAAGACATTTGTCAATGAAGACTCTCATTGATCTATCTCTTTTCTTGGATCAATATCCTAGAATTCTTTTCTTTTGAAGCCATTCTTTAAAGAAAACACAGTCTCTTAAACAATGGCATTCTTTCATACAAAACTTGCCCTTAGGCATTTCATCATCTGAGTCATAAGTACCCAGCTCATTTCTTTTACTGCCTTCAAGAATGAAAGCATGGAGGTCTTTTGTCTGAAAAATATTCAACAATAATGCTCATTAAACTTTGAAATCTTTATGTTCTATTCTATATCACCGTTGGGCTGAAATAGAATAAAATATCATTCTTCTACATTAATTCCACATCACCGTTGGGCAGAAATGGAATTAACATATAGAAATTCAATAATCTTGAAAACATAGAACTGCTCCTCAAAATTAAATTCTCCCATTGGTTCAAATTTAATTAGAAGACAATCAACTTCATTGCAGCGGAAACATGAAAATACATTTCTCTAGTTTAAGAGCATTCCTTGATCTTTATCTTTTCTCTAAAAAATTGGTCACTTTGATGCAAAATTCATCAGAGATTTAAACTTTAAACATAAAACTCATAGAATTATAATATTGTTATCATCAACGTTGGTCAGAAAATAACAATACCATAATTTAACTTTAACTATCAACCGACTATTCCTCCAATTAAAATTTTCCCGTTGGTTTCAATTTTAACTGGAGGATCAACTTTTCATCATTTATTGAATAACTATAACTGCTCTTCAAATTAAATTCTCCCGTTGGTTTGAATTTAATGAGAAGACAACAAACTTTAATTTCACAGCGGAAAATTGACAAAATTTCTTTTCCACTTTTCAGAAGCATTTTACTGTACTTTTCTACTCTCTGAAAATTCTAACACGTTGGTGCAATAATTATCAGAGATTTTAAATCACTCTTTGAATGAAATCATCAAAATTTGCTTCTGAAAATAATAAAATGATTCTCAATCACCACTGTGCATTCGGCCCAACCGGAGATACGGCCCGACTTACTTTTCTTGAATTTTACTCACAGGAAAAATTATCTTTTCTATTTTCTTTTGAGCCAATACATATTTTTTTTATTTTCTGGAAAAAAAAGAAAAAAAACAAAAAACCCGGCTCATTCTTTCTTTTTTCTCGGTCCAAGACAGCAGAAGCTGGCTTGGCCCAACTCAACATTCAGCCCGGCCCCTCTCCCTCGCGCGCGCGCACTGCCTGCCCAGGCCGTAACGTGGGCCTGGGCCAGCAAAGTGCCACGGTCGCGCGCCTCGCCTGGGCCGCGATGCAGCCCGCTCAATCTCGGCCGTCCGCGCGCATCCAACGGTCAAGCGCACGTCTAGGGCGAACAAAACGTCGGGTCGGCCACGGGCGGAAAAACCCTAGCTTCATTTCCTCTGTTCCCCTTCTCTCTCGCACGCCTCACGCGACAGCCGCGGCAGCCGTGGTTGCCATCAGCACCGGTCGGGGCGGCCATCCTAGCCGGTGAGGAAGACGCCGCCCGGAGTGGTCCCAGTGGTGGCTCAGAGGAGCAGCAGTGGCCCTATGGCCGATCGGAGGAGGAGTCGGTGGCGGCGCCGCCGCCAGTCCCCTCGCCGGTGCGCGCACCCACTGCGAGGTGGACGCGCCGTCGTCGAGCGGTCTGGTGGTGGTGCCCTTTACCGTCGAGCCCGAGGCGTGGCCGCGCGGCAGCGTG
Source organism: Miscanthus floridulus (assembly GCF_019320115.1). Lineage (NCBI taxonomy): Eukaryota > Viridiplantae > Streptophyta > Magnoliopsida > Poales > Poaceae > Miscanthus > Miscanthus floridulus. The sequence continues at coordinate 84,526,150 of NC_089598.1, forward strand.
ACCACGACGGTCGGCGGTGTTCCACTTCCCCGCGCGGCGTCCAGTGCGACGGCAGGCGGTGGTGACGGCGCAGGGGATCCCTAGGTAGGAGAAAACCCCTTCCAATCCATCCTTTCTTTCTTGATTCGAGATCACAGTTAGGGGTAGGGTTACGGTCTGTTCTTTCCCGATCCGATCCGGATCGGTCAATCTTTCTCTCTTTCTTTTCTTTCTTCTTTTCTTTGCCCCGAGATCTGGTCGCGGGTTTAGGGTTCGGATCAAGCGGTCTTGAAGCCGAGCCCCTTCCGTCTTCACCCAGCTAGGGTTAGAGTCTGTTCTTTGTTGAAACCGTGTTTCAATCTCATCCCCACTTTTCCCGTACCCGATCTAGGGTTAGGGTTCGATTTGCTTTTCTTTTCCCTATCCAGATCCACATATTAAACCTAAAGCTCTGGTACCATTGTTAGAAAGTTTGGATCATCTAGTAGTGGATCCAGTGGGTGAGTTCTTTTCTAATTGAATCACATAGACCTAGAGTTTGCTTCGGGAGTAGGAGACAGAGAGAGAGGGAGATGTAGGAGCATCTGACTGTCGGAGGAGCTCCCTGCATTCGTTGGTTCGTCGGTGAAGATCTACACACGGGCAGCGACGTTTGGTGTAGCTGTGGAGACCGGCGGTGGTGGAGGCAGTGGCGCTTCCCGCCGCTGGCAGTGCCACCCTCTGGATCGGATTAGATAGTGGGGCTGTGGCGGCGGTGAACCTCGTGTCAAGAGCCGTTTGCCCCACCTCCTCTTTATAGGCACTGTGCGACGGGGGCCCACCAACCACTAGATGGCTGGACATCCCTGATCAGGACACGGTCAAGGGGTCCGTCTCGACCGTTGGGTCAAGACGGATGAGATCAATTCTAACAGTCCTAAGTCAATTCTTTCTAATTTCGACCAAGCCATATAAAAATACATTAACATCCATAATATTAATAAATGTACTATACTAGCTAAGATATATGCTATGGTGTATCTAATCTAACCAAACTAGTGTGATGTTGTATAAATATTTGTGCATATTTCTACGAACTTGGTCAAAACTATTGAAGTTTGATTTAGGACAAAACTAAAAACTTATAATTTGAAATAGAGGGAACATTAATAGTTAAATATATTCAATGAGACTTAGAGTGATATGGTTTGATTGGAATTTACTTTTATTAGCTTTTGAGCCCCCCTAGGTACAGGAAAAATTTAAACATATTGTGAGTAATATGCAAATTAAACCAGTAGGTGGAAACCCCTCCTATTGAATAAAAAAATGCAAATTAAAAAGAGAAGTTAATTAGCATGACAACGTTATATGTTAATTGTCATGACAATGTTAATTAGCAACAGTGACATGATACAATGCACTAGGAATAGTCTAATGGTGTTATATATATTTGAGATCAAAGGGTGGTAGTAGCAAATAAATAGGCCATCATTTTTTCCCTTTTTAGGTTTTACCATACTACTGTGGTTTGAAGCAACAAGATCCCTTTTGAGGTTTTCTTTTGCGAGATTTGCATGATAATGACAAGCCTTCCCTTAATTAGGTACAAGGCCACGCATATGTAACATGGCATGGAAATTGAGGAACAACACCAATAAACACAACTGATGAGCTTATATATATCAAGTGTGTGCAGAATCTGGATTTTTCCTTTAGAGCCCCAGACGGTACTATTACTGACAGAGAGCACAGCCAACGTCGTCATGGATGGGAAAATATCTCACTGACTGTTTTTCACTTGAGTATATATCAAGATTGAACAAAAGGGAGAGGAGAGGGGAGAACCGGCAAGAGGGCCAGAGGGACGGACGGACATAGGCTACCTCACTGTGCGCCGTCTCTTCAAAGTTCAAAGGGAGGGAACCAGCTGGGGTCACAATCATCATTATACTACACTGTCACCGGCCACACGATCGACATTGGAGACTGAGAGATGTCTCTCGAAGGAGGAGATGGAGATCAGGAGGAGGAGAAAACCGCACGCACGCACGCTCGCTCGCTCGCGCGCGGCGGCCGGCCGGCCGGGATCGACGAGCTAGGCCACGCATGCGGCCTCGAGAAACTAAGATGGTTCGATCGAGAGAGGAGCACCGGCGGCAGACATGCAGGCAGCGGCACCGCGCATGCAGCAGCAGGAACGCGAGATCCACGGCGCCGCGGGCACACGCCACACGGAGCCTTTTGCTTCCCCGACCCGCTGCTGTGTTGGTGGTCACCGCGGCCGATGTCGCGCGCCTGGCCAGCAACCCGCCCGGAACAAGGTGGACAGGGTGCTCAAACCAATAATAATGGGAGTACACTGCATTGCGCGCACATCCGCCGATGCAATCCCCAGTCGTTCGAGTCTTCGAGATGGATGGATGGCGCGGTGCGATTGACTTTTCCCCAGTGTAGTCGTCATATACTCATATATAGCTCGTTCCGGTTTGAATCCCGTCGTCCCTAATCTTTTTTTTTTTGGAAGAATCTTTACAATTGCAAAAGGACGTCTCACCGCGACATTTGTTTAAAAAAGTGAGAAATGTGAAATCCCATTTGATCGCTGAAACTAAATAAAGCACCCACAAACCACAACTCTTACTAGGGGACTCGATAGTAGAGTCAACTTGCTACCTCATATCAACTTAATTAAAAAGATAAATATGAAGTAACATAGCATGTAAGGACAGACACGTGAATCATAAGAAAGTACGTCAGCTTAATTAGCTCTTGAAGAGCTAGCTTATCATTCTCTTTTTTTATTGAATAAAATATTATATGAGCTAGCTCTTAGGACACTGCTAGAGCTGCCCTTATATGATCTTGCTTTGCTAACCGGTATAGGCTTTTTTCTTTTGAAACATTTACGTTAATCTTTATAAAACACACTTCACAAAAAGATAAATCTAGAGATTCTAGAAAACCAAAAGATCATATACGATTATTTAATAGTCCTTAAATCTATTATGTTTCTAGAAAAAATGCCTATATCTAACCCTATGAAAAATATTCCAAAACTATACAATATCTAAATTGACATATATGCATGCCCTTAGCTTATATGTACGTAAAAACAACCTAGAATAATAATCTAAAGTTACCCTTAAATTTGCATCTAAATTATTACTAACTTTTATTGTTACTAAAATTACAAACTAAACAGAACCCTATATTTGCATGTAAATTTTCAACATTTTGAACCACACCGAAACACATATGAATTGATGAAAAAACATTGGTGATTGAGTCCAGGTACAACATAGACCTTAGATTCAACACCTCCAAACAATCGATTCATCTAGACGTCTGATTTCATCTTCGCATCGATCTACGATGAGGTCGACGACCCAAAGTTAATATCCCTGTGGGATGTGCTTACGAGTACTCTTGCCCATGCAAATAGTAACCACAACCTAACATCCTACCAATGAAATTAACTTCCGCGACGGTGATCTTGTTGTGGCCATAGTCAAAGTCATCGTAGGTAACAAGCTTTCGGGCGAACATCGGTGATGATGTCACCGGTAGATTTATTTAGACCAAATCTAAGCTCACTAAGCCTAAAAAATTGCTTAACTGTAGTTGAGGCATGGGTCCCCTCTCCTTGTTTCCACCGATTGATCGACTTGCTGGAGTGGTAGAAAGAGGACCCCTAGACGACAGCAACGAGATGCCCTAGATGGAGGCGGAGGTTTGATGGTGTATAGTTGATGGACTAGTTTGTACAAAATTGGGCACTGCACCAAAATTATTTGAAAACCATGAAGAGTGAAATTATATATGTTACTGTCATTACATTACGCTAAACAAATTGGGTCGCCGCGCATGAGGTTTAATTGGTTTTCCAGTACAGTGGTAGGAGTATACTCAGTTGTTGTTGTTTTTTTTTAAAAAAGAGAGATGTCAGACCCAGTGCCGGAGGCTCCCACATGAGTGGGGTCTGGGGAAGGGATAAACCGAGGAAAGGCTTGTCTCGGTTTATCCCTTCCCCAGACCCCACTCATGTGGGAGCCTCCGGCACTGGGTCTGCCCTTTTTTTTTTAGATGTTTGATGATTTTAACAAGAGGCTTGAGGGAGAAGAAAAAGGGCAGCAGACGACATGGTGGCCGGGATTGATCAAAGACAAAAGCAAAAGGTATTGGAAAAAAAGAAGATGTGGAGAGCATTCCTTGCCCTCCCTTTGCTGTCCACTTTATCAAGCACCATGAATTGGAGGGAAAGAAAGATAGCCAAGGTACGTGGCGCACACGGCCGGGATCCCTTCTCATAACATATCAAATCATGGGATCCTCTAGACAGATAGAGTAGGATAACATGTAGTACCAGTAGCTGCCTACTTGCAGAGACATGCATGGATCGGAGAGGCCACCAAAAGGAAACCATCCAGGCTTATATATGCCCGGGGTCGTCGTATCCTCCAAAGCCACCCGGCCGGGCGGCCCCCATGTTAAAAGCAAAAGCAATACCGGCGGCATCTTTGAAAAGACCTCATCAGCCAGCTAGTGGGATACTGGGATGATATATATGACTTTCAGAAGTGATACGTATGTCGGTGTATTTGTGCGTTTTCAGTGAACTAATTATAGCTTTGCATATATCAATGTTTACAATTAGAAGAAGTGGATTACAAATACTCTCTGTCTCTTCTCATTTCCGAGGGTGAGCGAGAGAGGGCTTTATAGGGGTATCATTCTTGTCCTATCTTCATCAACTAGCGGCAGCTATAACCGCTACAAAAACCATCCGTGGAGACTTCTTTTTTAATAGAGACGGCTCAATCTACAACCGTCTCTAAAAATAGTTACTAAGACAAACCGCCACTAAAAATTCATTTCTAGAGACATTGGCCCCATGTCGGCCCACGTTTGCGATGGGATTGGGGAGCACTGAGATGTCCGAGAACCATTGAGGCAAGGAGGTGCACTCAAACCGAATCCCCACCACGCTCCGAGAAACTCCTACGTCCTGATGACCAAGTGTCGATAGAATATCGTCAGCAGTCCTCCGAGAGGTACCCCACGAAGGTAGATTGATCGGCAGAGCGGCGTGAGAACAAGAATAAGAAGGCAACAGAGACACACGAGTTAGACAGGTTCAGGCCATCAGTATGACGTAATACCCTACTCCTGTGGTCTGTTGGTTTGTATTAGCTATCGTATGATATGTCGTAATTTTAGAGGGGGTCCCTGTCCGCCTTATATAGTACGGGAGGCAGGGTTACAAGTCGGTTAGATCCGAGAGATAACCAGAAAGTAATAACTGATTACAGGAATCTTGGGATCATACATATCCTAACAGATCTCGTAGTATCTTCAGGATATCTTCCCAGTGTCTTGCGGGAGGCGTCGAGCAGAGTCGTGCCCCGCAAGGCTTCGTCTTATAGGCTGGGCCACCCCTAGGGGCGCAGCCCATGTGGCCTGCAGTGGGTATCTAGGGTCGTACACCCCACAGCTAGTCCCCGAGCACCTTGTACCCGTTGTGCAACGCCATCTTGAGCTCGTCGAGCAGGTGCGAATAACATCGAGCTATCAAACTCATGGTCCAACCACCATGTTGAATTGCTGAGCAGCGTGGACTGTCGCCGAGCAGCGTGAGCCGTCACCGAGCAGCATGAACCGTCGTCGTGCAGCGTGACCTGTCACCGAGCAGCGTGAACCATCGCTGAGCAGCATGACCTGTCGCCGAGCAGTGTGACCCAAGTACGGCTTGCCATAAGGGTGTAAGGAGCTCAAGTTCAGAATCAAAAATTTCTTCGCAGTGGACCAAGTGTGCCCACTTAGAGTCCGAACAAAGCAGTAGGAGTCATTCTTCTTCTATAGGCATGTAGTCTTCGAGAAAAAATTCCACACACTCACCGTGAGGTGAAGTGTGCCCACTTAGTCCCCGAGCCTGACAGTAGATGATGTAGTCATGTGGTGCCTGGGTCAGAAACTAGAAGAATAGTAGAAAAACCAGCCGTGCAGGCAGCCAGTCCTCGAGCGTGGCCCAAAAAAGAGACAAAGCACATTCACCGCAAGGTAAAGTGTGCCCACTTAGTCCCCGAGCCTGACAGTAGGTGACGCAGTCACGTGGTGCCAGGGTCAAAAACAAAAAAACAATCAAAGACCAGCGAAGCAGGCAGCCAGTCCCCGAGCTGCAGGTGGAGACATCGAAGAAATCAAACCGTGGAGAAAGAACCGGAGTAACAGCTGTACAATGTCGGTTACTGAGCCTTAATAAATGGCGGAGAAGTCGGCGATATTTTGGCTAGTAGCAACTGATGGCAGCGATAAATGAGTGACATGGGCTGCGGTTGCACAGAAGCCCAGGTAACGGCCCATATGCCGCATTGGAGAAATTAGAGCGGCGCAGATCGCGGGAACGGTTCCCAAAAAACCCTTGAATGCAGAACAGTGGAGAAAATCCTATATAATAGTGCCACCACATACCCCGTTCCCACCTTTTCCACTTCGTCTTCCTCCTCATCTCTCGCTCCACCGAATCCGCAACCACATTTGCCTCCGCCGCCAAACCCTAACCAGATCTGAGAGATGGCGCCGAAGAAAGGAGCTGCAAAATCGAAGAAGACTAGTCCCAAGAAGACGGGCGCCGTGGCCTGACGCGACGAGGAGTGGGTATCATCGCGAACAAGAGAAGCAGAGCTAAACAGATTGATCGAAGCCGACGTTCTCCCTGACCGTGCTACCGCCGGCTGGCGGCCAGCCCTCGGTGAGTCCTTCCCAACACCCCATACTAACGAAGCAGTGGTATTCGAGGACTAGTTTTGGCGCGGCTTAGGATTTCCTGTTCACCCATTTCTAAGGGATATGTTGGAGCTCTGGGAGGTTACTCTGTGCAATCTCCACCCCAATACTATTTTGCACATCTCAATCTTCATCCATTTTTGTGAGGCATACCTCAGAATCCTATCCCACTTCAATCTCTTCCGTCACCTATTCTGGCTGAAGAAGAGAGGCGGCGCTGGTTCGAAGGTGGTTGGCGGGGTGTACCTCCAGCTGTGGGATGGAATGGCGAGCGAATACCTTACCGTACCGCTTAACACGTCACTGAAGGGGTGGAACACTAGGTGGTTCTACATGAAACAAAGCCACCTAGCAGTTCGCTGTAACGCCGACCACATCCCAGAAAGCGAGAGGAGTTGGTCCGAGCTACTGAGCAACGACGATATGGAGCAAGTGAATGAACTCCTCGACTTAATAAAAGGCATGAAGACCAATGGCGGATTGGTGGCGGCAAGCTTCATAGTGCGCCGCATTCAGTCCTGTAAAGAGAGGGCGCACCCAGGCTTTGAATTCAAAGGGGAGACTGACGGTACCTGAGAGAGGCCAGAAATACTGTCCAGGAACATCATTGAAGAGCGGACTGCCGAGCTGTTCGCCCCGCTGGCCTCATTCAGGTTGTCAGGGTACACAAATGTAACACCCCGGTGTTATGCCAGCATTTAGGCACTGCAAATCATAAATATCATGCATCATCAAGCATCCAAATCATACATGCCTAATCATGTAAATAACAACTGAAACACTGCTTCGAAACATATGAAACATGTTGTGAAACCAGAATGTTGCATACATTTGTTAGAGTTGTTTTGCCCTGATTTTGTTTGGTAGGCTAGTAAAACATGTTTGGCTACTATTGTAAATCATCTAGGATTATTTAGTTCAATTTTTGGAGCAAGGTTTGTATTCAAATTAATTCAAAATTTTGCTTCAAAAATAATTCCCCAAAAATTAGGGTTTTGAGTTAAACATTGACTTTGATTTTATAATTCAAAATCTAGATAGAATTGGACTTTGGTCATAAAAGAAAAGTTGTAGAGAATTAAATTCTAATCAACTTTCATTTTTGGTACATTTTCAAAAGATGTCATTTTCTTGTTCAAAATGATATTTGAAAGCTGGCATTTAAATTTTCTTGAAAATATAAATGGAAAAAGGGCTTTTCTCATTCGCGGGCCGCCGCCTCGTTTCCGGCCCACGGTCGAAGCCGGCCTAGCCTGCAGCTGCGAGCCTCCCGCGCCAGCGCCGTGCACCTCGCTAGCCTAACCCAGCCCAGCGCCGCGCCTGGCCTGTCTCCGCGCTCGCCCGCCCGCTGATGCGCCGCGTCGCGTCCCGACCGCGGCAGAGCTCGCCTGCCGCGTGGCGGCCATGCGCCGTCGACGCCGCCGCGCGTCGCAGCCGGCCTGCGCCCGCGCCCATGCGCCCGCCTACTTCTGCTGAAGCCGGTGCGCTCACTTGCTCTCTCCCACGCTGCCTCTCCTCTCCGCAAGCGCCGAGCTCCCCCACTCTCCCCCTCGCCGTGCCACCGCACCCGCCAGCCAAATTCACCGCGCCTTCTCCACCTCGGCCAGCAATCGCACGCCAGTAGTTCCGCCTCGCTCTCTGGCACATGGTGCTCGCGCTTGTGCCAACCGATCGAGCTCAGGTAGTGCTTTCTAGCGCCTCGCCACCGTCGGCCATGGCGCCGCCGTGCTCGGCCACCGTGGAAGTCGCCATTCCTGCTCTTCTCCACCCTGCCTAGCTACCTTCCTGCCTTCGCCAGCCTCTCGCGAACTGCATGCTCCCTCTAGCTTGCCCTGGCACGGCCGGCAATGGCTGCCGGCCTCGTTGGCCGAGCCGCGCCGCCGCGGCGTCACAGCGCCGGCGTGGCCTTCGCCTCGGCCAAGCCAGGCCGAGAGGCCATGGGCCAACGCCCTGCCGGGCCGCCTCCCCCTTCCCTTCGCTCGGGCCGTGCAGGCCAAATGTGGCAGTGGGCCAATTGATTCCCGCGGGCTGGCCCAGTAGCAATAGGATGATTTGTTTTTAATTTTTTCTTTATTATTTGAAAATAGAAATGGTTTGGAAAATGTTTGGGTACTCAAATTTGCTCCAAAACTATTGAAATAAATTTTTCTAGGTTCCTTATCATCAGATCTACTTGGGAAAATTATTGCATGTCATTTTTGAGATACTTTTCTATAGAATTTTATTTAATCATGTATATTGCTGATAACTTGAAAAATATGTAGAAAAATCTATAGGCTTCAGAAAAATATGATTCCAAGTTTGTTAATCTTCTTATGTAATGTACTTCCTAGGAAAAATATGTTTCATGCATGTGCTGTGGGAAAATTTTGAGGTGTAGTTCAAGTATCTTTAATGGCTGATTTTTGTTATTTTAGCTAGGGAGCAAACTTTGTATAAAACATGCATGTGATAATTTTTGTACAGTCATTGTATGCTATGAAGAACATAGGAAAAATACTAACTCTGTTGTTTGACACTTTTCACAGTACAAAGTATTTTTATGTTCATAATTATGCCATAGCTTGTTATTTTTGTGTAGGCTAATCTACTCATTCAAATATCATGAAAATCTGATAGTAGACTACTTAGGGTAGTATTGTGCTAGGGTAATTTTCTAAGATTTTTCTAAGCAAGAAAAATAGAGGTTGCTATTCAAACCTATTATTAATTAAGGTTTAATTAAGTGTTGCTTTTTGTGTGATTAAGAAATTAGTAAAGCTTTGGTGTATCTTTGAAGCAATTAATAAGATGTGTTGATTTAGCATATTAGGAGTAGAAGAGAATGCAGTAGATGACATGTGCTTGTAGTATATGTTCTTGGATGATGTTGACTACCTTGCATTCAAACATATCTATTGTATTCATCTCATTCGATGCACCGTTTGCATATGCGCTTACGCACATTGCATCATACAGGATCGCAAACTGAGAACCCAGTTGTCATACCCGAGGAGCAAATCGAGGTGTAGCCGCAGGAAGTGCCCGAAGCCGACGAGGAGGACGTTGAGGAACTTCCGGAGTGCCCCGATCACCGCCCGAGCTCCTTCGAGAGAGGCAAGCCCCGGAGCATTTTCTCCCGGTTTGCAATTATTAATTCAATGCTTTACTTTAATTGATGCATTACGTTCAAGAGTTGTTTGCAACCGTTGCTGCATTATACCTTGTTTACCTTTGTTATACTATATCCTTGTTACCCTGGTATCCGCAGTCGAGTCAATGCTTAGCTGGCTTAGACCGGTAGAAGTCGGGTGATTTCCTGTCACCTGCGAGCTATAGGTGGTTACCTGGATCTGCTTGGATGACTATGAAGTCATGGTATAACTAAGTGTTAAATGAAATTGAGATCGGACGGAGACTTGCAGAGTTTTGGACTATAGTGTTTTCCGTCTGTGTCAATTAAGGACCGACCGTTGTTGGGCCTCGAGTCATGTTGAACGCATGCCTTACATTTAGCTGGCTGGATAAAGTACCTTCCGACCACGAAGCTGGGAGATTATTTGGGCCGAGTAGATTGCCCGCAACGCACTGTGCCGGAGCAGGTGTGGTAGGACACGGGGACGAGATGATAAGACCAAAGTGCAGTCGGTCGGCCCCGGGGTACATGTGGTTCCTGGCAAACTCGAGATTCCTGGATAATTGACTCGGTGATCAATATCTCACTTTAGCGGGTGAGTGAGGTTTGTGTAAGGAATAAATCACCAGCTGGTTAGGAATCGATTCGAATCGCCATCGCTCCTGGACAGTGAGCACTTAACTTGAGTTACTTCATCGTAGTAAATGTTTATGGAACACTTGGACAGTTATAGTGAATATGACAGTATGGAAGTTGTTTAATGATCATTGGTTATCATTATCTGCTTAATCACATGTTTGCTCTAGTATAGGTGCAAATCTAGTCGACAGGTTAATAACAATTAACTTGACAATAATGCTTTAAAAAGGGTCTTGAAATGCTAAAAATGCTTCTTTTTGCAAATGAGTCAGCTACCCTACTATAAAGCCCTTCATAATCCTTGGTGTCACTTATTTTCGGTTATGTCGGGTAAGTCTAGCTGAGTACCTTCTCGTACTTAGGGTTTTATTCCCACTTGTTGCAGATGGGCAGATGTATTATGGCTACTGTATCAACTTCCTTTATCCTACGATGGGTGATGCTTAGGACCATGGGCATGGTCATTCCTTACGTCTCGTCTGATGCTTTTGTTGGAAATGATCATTCGCTGGCACTGTATTTGAACTCCGTGTGAGTGTGTGTGGTTTGAACAAATGGCTTCCGCTACTTTTATTCGAACTTGTTTTGTAATAACTATGTTGAAACTCTGATGTATCTGAGATTGCAAACTTTTATGTAATATGTGATGGTGACCGCTAAACTTATTACAATCTTGGCTGGAATGGAAGTTGGTTTGAAATCCTTCGTGAATTCACGGACTACCGGGTTATACGGGCTTAAGTTTGCTAAATCGTCTGCTCTAGCGGATGATTTTCTTACTTAATTTTGTATAGTTGGTCGGTTCTGTTACAGCTGGCATCAGAGCATGGTTTAGCGTGTTACTGTTCACAAGTGTATTTAAAACAAAAAGGCATTTGAAAAACGTGATTTCCAAACTATAAAGTGTGCCAGTGGTCATATCCTTTATGCCCAGTTAAGGACTTTAGGTGGCTTAATTAAGTACTGACTTGGGGTTCTTGCATCATATTTCTCTTTCGTCGCTCATACGGCGTGCTATTGTATGAGTGCCACTTGTTTGAGTGGTAGTGTATGGATCAATTGCCTCTATGCCCCGGTAAGTGTGAGTTGTGAGAGCATGATCGGATACACCGCCGATCTAGGGTGAATGCTTATATGATGCTAGAGTAATTACATGTTCTACGCAGGTTTTACAAAGGTATCTCATGTATGGGTCTTCCGTCTGTTGAGGCGATGCCGTCAATAGGACGATGGTTCGGGTAGTTACTACCGTTGTACACGTATCTAGGGATTCGTGTAGAACGTGTAGATAAAATTTACTGCTTTTATGCATTCATTGGGAATTGGGCTGAAATGAATCTTTTGCAGGTACATAACAACGCTATCGTGTAGAACGTATTAGCTACGTATTTGAGAGATCATTAGTATGCCACCGAATTCATCGTTAGAAATTATTCATTTCATAAGTTTGTGAGAACGTACGGCACGTACATACATCATATTACTTGTGCATTTCATTCATGTCATGCATTCCTCCCCTTATAAATTGATTATCTCCTTTTGATAAAAGTTGTATCACCAAAAATATGTTTTCCCCGGGGTAAAAAAGAATTTTTGCTACAGATGGCCCGCACGAAGCAGACCGCCCATAAGTCCATCGGAGATAGAGCACCTCGACGTCCGTTGGCCCTAAGGGAGCACCGCACCACGGACACCTTCTTGAGCGAGTTTGGCATGCCGACTTTGCTTTGGAGAGTGCTCCATGATGTGGGGTACCCAGAGGGTCAAGAGCCGGTGTACTAATGGAATGAGAGCCAGTTAGCAGAGGATGGACTCGCAGTGGTAGAAATCACAGTTCCTGCTCTTGAGGATGCTCCAGATTGGGATGGTTGGCACTTGGAGTTTGAGGGTCGCACTCCAGCTGAGGGTGCAGAGGGAGCAGCCTTCCATGTCATTAGGGATATTATGAGTAGATTTCCCAGTGAGCTTGCAGCAGCTCTAGCTGGCACCTTTCCTAGGGATGATCCTTGTGATGCCATTTGGGTTCAGCCTCAGGGAAGTGCCCTGGTCAGAGGTCCAGCTGAAGGACAGGCTAGCGACAACCAGACAATGAGCGCTATGTTCGCCGCCATCAGAGCGTATGAGGGTCTCAAGAGTACCTACTAGACTTTGACTGGCTTGCGTGGTCAGGATAAGCTCAAGGGGAGAAAGCAGAAGAAGAGACAGGCACGTGCTATAGCTAGTTTGCAGGAGCAGTTGGCTGATATGAACTTACAGCGAGACCAGGCAGTTGAGAGAAGTGATAGAGCTATGCAGCGGGTGCATACGTTGACTCAAGCCAACAACAATGCAGACCGCATGATTGGACAGTTGGTTCAGGAAAGGAATGAAGCCTGGGACAAGAGGGATCTTCTGCTGCAGAGGGTCGATGAGCTAGAGGAATACAACGGCAACCTACACGAGGAGTTTCACGCGCTCTACAATGGGGTTGGCCCATATGCTCCACCAGACGCCGCTGGCATGGACATCGACGACGACAACGAGGACGAGCCTGTAGTTTCACCTAGGGGTGATGGTGATGTCTCCGATCCTAATGATGGCCCTGAGGAGTAGGCTAGTTGCCTTGCACTAGTATCTAGGTCCTGTCGCGATGACCTTTCTTTTGTTGGCATGTAACCTATTGTATGTTGCTTCGAACGTATGAGACTTGGCATGTGGTTGGAACTTGGTTTCGAATGCGATATCTGAATGCATAAAAGTCCAGTGTATGTATGCTGGCAATTTGGTTGTATGGACGCAATGTTTGCCGTTGAAGTAATTTGATTAAGTGATGTTGTTTTAATTGGGATGCGATTGTTGTGCCTCTGTTTTATTGTATGAATTTATTCTCTCCAGTAAATTCAGTACGACATAATTTTTCCTTCACTCGCAATTATTACAGCCTCACTCAATCATTACTTATTGCTAAAATATGCAGATGACAAACACTCGCCGAACCACGTACGAGGCCGCTGAGACCGATGCTAACGGTGCGGGGACCGGTGGTGGTGGTGGAAACCACGGCAACAACAATGAGCCTCCCCATGAACCGCATTTGCCACCTCCTCCCCCGTTTACCCCCGAGATGTTCCTCGCACAGTTGCTCAGGAGTCAGCGCAACGCGGAACAATCCCAGAAGAACATGGAGGATTTTCTGCGTACCATCGCCAACAACGTTCAACGTGGAAATAATCAGGGTGGTGGCCTTGGGGTGAACCAATATAGCAGCTTCAAAGATTTTATGGACACCAGGCCACCAATATTCAAGGAAGCAACAGAGCCACTCGATGCTGAGGAATAGATCAACACGATGGAAGATAAATTCCGTGTGTTGAGGTTGACTGAGGTGTTGAAAACAGAGTATGCTGCACTTCAGTTGCAAGGACCGGCAGGAATGTGGTGGAAGCACCATCGCACCACCTTCCCTCCAAATGCTCAGATTTCGTGGAGAGAGTTTGCTGAGGCCTTCCGTGGAGTCTATATTCCACCCGGGCTGACCGAGATGAAGTTGGGAGAATTCTTGGCGTTAAATCAGGACACCAAGACCGTGACGCAATATCTGCATGCCTTCAACAACTTGTGTCGCTATGCTCCCGACATGGTTGACACAGATGCTAAGAGGATAGCTAGTTTCAAGAGGGGACTCAATCAAAAAATGATGAAGCATGTTGGTACCAACAACCGCGTTAGATTCAATGACTTCATCAGCGACTGTCTGAAGCAGGAGAAGAATAACAACGCCAGCACCACAGCCAAGACACACAAGAGAGCCCTTGAAGGTGGTCCATCCCAAGCTAGAGCACCTATGGGAGGTCATCCTCCATATCGCTCATCGGCACCTGGCGCTAGGTTCAGGCCACCTCAGCAAAGAAGTTAGAATTTCCGTGGACCCTAGAAGCCTTAGAAGATGGCAGTACAGCCCAACAAAGCAGCCGCAACTGCGGTACAAGGCAATTCCAAGGGAGCTGTGGGATCTGCTGGGACAGTGAGGGGACCCTGCTATAACTGTGATCAACCCGACCATTTCTTGAGGTTTTGTCCATACCCGCCCAAGAAGAAGCAGCGGACTTATAATGCTAGAGTGCATAGTACGACTATGGATGAAATTCCTGAGGGAGAGCCCGTCACTGCTAGTAAGTTTCCTGTCAACGAAAACCCTACAGTTGTTCTATTTGATTCTGGATCATCGCATTCTTTTATGAGTCAAGCATTTGCACAGAAACATGAACAACTATGCATAGAATTGGGTTATGGTTACCGTATAAGTTCAGCAGGGGCTGATGTTTTGACCAACCGGATGGTTCGAGGGGCAACCCTTGAATTAGGTAGCAGGAAGTTCCGAGTGAACTTGATAGTTATGCCTGGATTAGTTTTGGATGTCATTATAGGGATGAATTGGATAAAGGATTGGGGAGCAGTCATAAATACTGGAAGTCGAGTACTTACCCTTAAGGATCCCCTGGGTGAGGGTACTTTCCAAGTACCATTGCCTCGAAGAACAGACCTTATAAGTGTTACATGTGCTACGGCAGTCATTCCTATTCATCAGATTCCGGTAGTGTGTGAATTTCTGGATGTATTCCCGGATGAGCTACCTGGTCTTCCGCCGGATAGAGAGATTGAGTTTGGAATTGAGTTAATCCCTGGAACAGCTCCGATTTCAAGGAGACCCTATCGGATGTCTCCAGATGAACTAGCTGAGCTGAAGAAGCAATTAGAAGATTTATCAAAAAAGGAGTTTATTCGGCCAAGCAAGTATGAATGGGGATGTCCCGCCTTGTTTGTGAAGAAGAAGAAAGAGGGCACGTTGAGAATGTGCGTTGATTACAGGCCACTCAATGCTATAACCATAAAGAATAAGTATCCCTTGCCTCATATTGATGTTCTGTTTGACCAGTTAGCTAAGGCCAAGGTATTCTCAAAAATAGATTTGAGATCCGGTTATCATCAGATCAAGATTAGGCCATAGGATATACCAAAAACTGCATTTTCCACCAGATACGGGTTGTATGAGTATCTTGTCATGTCCTTTGGCTTGACAAATGCTCCTGCATACTTTATGTTTTTGATGAATATAGTTTTCATGCCAGAATTGGATAAGTTTGTGGTGGTGTTCATCGATGACATTCTGGTGTACTCCGAGAACGAGAAAGATCATGAAGAGCATCTGAGAACTGTCTTGACCAGACTTAGGGATCATCAACTGTATGCTAAGTTTAGCAAATGTGAATTCTGTTTGAAGGAAGTTCCTTTCCTTGGTCACATTCTGTCAGAGAATGGAGTTTCAGTCGATCCAAGTAAGGTGCAAGAAGTTATGAATTGGAAAGCACCGACCACAGTTCCTGAGATTAGAAGTTTCTTAGGACTAGCGGGTTATTACCGTCGCTTTATACCAGACTTTTTGAAGATTGCCAAACCGATGACAAGTCTCCTACAGAAGGATCACAAGTTTGTGTGGATAGAGGAGTGTGAAGCAACTTTCCACACTTTGCAGAAACTGTTGACCACTGCTCCTGTTCTAGCACAACCAGATATCGAGAAACCATTTGATGTGTTTTGCGACGCATCAAAAACTGGATTAGGCTGTGTTCTTATGCAAGAAAGGAGAGTCATTGCCTATGCCTCACGTCAATTGAGGAAGCACAAGGTCAACTATCCGACACATGATCTTGAACTTGCTGCAGTTGTGCACGCCCTAAAAATTTGGAGACATTATCTACTTGGTAATGTGTGCAATATTTTCATGGATCACAAGAGTCTTAAGTACATCTTTACACAACCAGAGCTGAACATGAGACAGCATAGATGATTGGAATTGATCAAGGATTACAACTTGAATGTGCAATATCATCCTGGAAAAGCCAATGTAGTGGCAGATGCTTTGAGCAGAAAGTCACATTACTTGAATGTGCAGCCATTACTTGAAGATGGGTTCGATCTAATGCATCCTGCTGTGTTACATAGTATTCATATTAGTTGCTCTTTGGAGAGTAAGATAATAGAAGGCCAGAAAACCGACAAGGGAATATTCCACATCAAAGAGAAAATAAAAGAGAAGTCGTCTCAACACTTTAAAGTGGATGAACAGGGCGTGTTGTGGTTTGACGACCGTCTTGTGGTTCCCAAGGATCGAGAGCTTAGGAATAAACTCATGGATGAAGCTCACCTTTCTAAGCTATCTATCCATCCCGGAAGTAGTAAGATGTATCAAGAACTAAGATCTCATTATTAGTGGACCAAAATGAAGAAAGAAATTACAGCATATGTTGCTAGATGTGACACATGTTGTCGAGTGAAAGCTATTCATATGAAACCTGCCGGTATGTTGCAACCCTTATCAGTCCCTAGTTGGAAGTAGGATGATATAAGTATGGATTTTATCACGGGTTTGCCCACTACTCAAAAAGGACATGATTTGATTTGGGTAATTGTGGACCGTCTTACCAAGACCGCTCATTTCTTGCCTGTCAAAATAGAATATCGACCACCTCAATATGTCATGAAGTATATCGCAGAAATTGTGAGGTTGCATGGTATACCGAAGACCATAGTATCTAATAGAGGCTCACAGTTCACGGCTCACTTTTGGGAACATTTACACAAAGGCTTAGGAACTAGTTTGATTCGCAGTACCGCTTATCACCCTCAAACAGATGGTCAGACTGAACGAGTGAATGCTGTTTTGGAGGATATGTTAAGAGCCTGTGTATTGTCTTCTAAGGGATCATGGGAGTCATGGTTACCGTTAGCTGAGTTTTCTTATAATAATAGTTATCAAGAAAGCATCAAGATGGCCCCATTCAAAGCTTTGTATGGCAGAAAATGTAGAACACCATTGAATTGGGTCGAGCCTGGTGATAGAAGGTATTATGGCATTGACTTTGTAGAAGAAGCCGAGAAGAAAGTTCATATTATTCAGCAGAATATGAAAGCGGCCCAATCACGACAGAAAAGTTATGCAGACAGAAGAAGGAGACCCCTTGTGTTTGAAGTTGGTGACTATGTTTATCTGAAAGTCATGCCAATGAAGAAGAAAAGGTTTGGAGTCCGAAGAAAGCTTGCCGCGAGATTCGTAGGACCATACAAGATTCTAGAACGAAGAGGTCCGGTAGCCTACAAGTTAGAGTTACCTGAGACAATGAGTACTGTTTTCCTAGTTTTCCATGTATCACATCTCAAGAAATGTTTGTGTGTTCCGGAGGAAAGAATAGAACCTCGAGGTATCCAACTCAAATCAGATTTGGTGTACCATGAACAACCAGTCCAGGTGTTAGACACTAAAGAACGTGCTACTCAGAATAGTGTGGTAAAAACATACAAGATACAGTAGGATCATCATGATGAAGGAGATGCAACTTGGGAAACGGGAGAGTATCTACAAAAAGCTTATGAAGATTTTTATAACAAATGGTTCGTAACCCAAATCTCGGGACGAGATTTTTATAAGGGGGGAGGGCTATAACACCTCGGTGTTATGCCAGCATTTAGGCACTGCAAATCATACATATCATGCATCATCAAGCATCCAAATCATACATGCCTAATCATGTAAATAACAACTGAAACACTGCTTCGAAACATATGAAACATGTTGTGAAACCTGAATGTTGCATACATTTGTTAGAGTTGTTTTGCCCTGATTTTGTTTGGTAGGCTAGTAAAACATGTTTGGCTACTATTGTAAATCATCTAGGATTATTTAGTTCAATTTTTGGAGCAAGGTTTGTATTCAAATTAATTAAAAATTTTGCTTCAAAAATAATTCCCCAAAAATTAGGGTTTTGAGTTAAACATTGACTTTGATTTTATAATTCAAAATCTAGATAGAATTGGACTTTGGTCATAAAAGCAAAGTTGTAGAGAATTAAATTCTAATCAACTTTCATTTTTGGTACATTTTCAAAAGATGTCATTTTCTTGCTCAAAATGATATTTGAAAGCTAGCATTTAAATTTTCTTGAAAATATAAATGGAAAAAGGGCTTTTCTCATTCGCGGGCCGCCGCCTCGTTTCCGGCCCACGGCCGAAGCCGGCCTGGCCTGCAGCCGCGAGCCTCCCGCACCAGCGCCGCATGCCTCGCCAGCCCAGCCCAGCCCAGCACCATGCCTGGCCTGTCTCCGCGCTCGCCCGCCCGCTGACACGCCGCGTCGTGTCCCGACCGCGGCAGAGCTCGCCCGCCGTGTGGCGGCCATGCGCCGTCGACGCCGCCGTGTGTCGCAGCCGGCCTGCGCCCACGCCCACGCGCCCGCCTACTTCTGCTGAAGCCGGTGCGCTCGCTTGCTCTCTCCCGCGCTGCCTCTCCTCTCCGCAAGTGCCGAGCTCCCCCACTCTCCCCCTCGCCGCGCCACCGCACCCACCGGCCAAATTCACCGCGCCTTCTCCACCTCGGCCAGTAATCGCGCGCCAGCAGTTCCGCCTCGCTCTCCGGCACATGGTGCTCATGCATGTACCGACCGATCGAGCTCAGGTAGTGCTTTCTAGCGCCTCGCCACCGTCGGCCATGGCGCCGCCGTGCTCGGCCACCGTGGAAGTCGCCCTTCCTGCTCTTCTCCACCCTGCCTAGCTACCTTCCTGCCTTCGCCAGCCTCTCACAAACCGCATGCTCCCTCTAGCTTGCCCTGGCACGGTCGGCAATGGCCGCCGGCCTCGTTGGCCGAGCCACGCCGCCGCGGCGTCACAGCGCCGACGTGGCCTTCGCCTCGGCCGAGCCAGGCCGAGAGGCCATGGGCCGATGCCCTGCCGGGCCGCCTCCCCCTTCCCTTCGCTCAGGCCGCGCAGGCCAAATGTGGCAGTGGGCCGATTGATTCCCGCGGGCTGGCCCAGTAGCAATAGGATGATTTGTTTTCAATTTTTTTCTTTATTATTTGAAAATAGAAATGGTTTGGAAAATGTTTGGGTACTCAAATTTGCTCCAAAACTATTGAAATAAATTTTTCTAGGTTCCTTATCATCAGATCTACTTGGGAAAATTATTGCATGTCATTTTTGAGATACTTTTCTGTAGAATTTTATTTAATCATGTATATTGCTGATAACTTGAAAAATATGTAGAAAAATCTATAGGCTTTAGAAAAATATGATTCCAAGTTTGTTAATCTTCTTATGTAATGTACTTCCTAGGAAAAATATGTTTCATGCATGTGCTGTGGGAAAATTTTGAGGTGTAGTTCAAGTACCTTTAATGGCTGATTTTTGTTATTTTAGCTAGGGAGCAAACTTTGTATAAAACATGCATGTGATAATTTTTGTACAGTCATTGTATGCTATGAAGAACATAGGAAAAATACTAACTCTGTTGTTTGACACTTTTCACAGTACAAAGTATTTTTATGTTCATAATTATGCCATAGCTTGTTATTTTTGTGTAGGCTAATCTACTCATTCAAATACCATGAAAATCTGATAGTAGACTACTTAGGGTAGTGTTGTGCTAGGGTAATTTTCTAAGATTTTTCTAAGCAAGAAAAATAGAGGTTGCTATTCAAACCTATTATTAATTAAGGTTTAATTAAGTGTTGCTTTTTGTGTGATTAAGAAATTAGTAAAGCTTTGGTGTATCTTTGAAGCAATTAATAAGATGTGTTGATTTAGCATATTAGGAGTAGAAGAGAATGCAGTAGATGACATGTGCTTGTAGTATATGTTCTTGGATGATGTTGACTACCTTGCATTCAAACATATCTATTGTATTCATCTCATTCGATGCACCGTTTGCATACGCGATTACGCACATTGCATCATACAGGATCGCAAACCGAGAACCCAGTCGTCATACCCGAGGAGCAGCTCAAGGTGCAGCCACATGAAGTGCCCGAAGCCGACGAGGAGGACGTTGAGGAACTTCCGGAGTGCCCCGATCACCACCCGTGGTCCTTCAAGAGAGGCAAGCCCCGGAGCATTTTCTCCCAGTTTGCAATTATTAATTCAATGCTTTACTTTAATTGATGCATTACGTTCAGGAGTTGTTTACAACCGTTGCTGCATTATACCTTGTTTACCTTTGTTATACTATATCCTTGTTACCCTGGTATCCGCAGTCGAGTCAATGCTTAGCTGGCTTAGACCGGTAGAAGTCGGGTGATTTCCTGTCACCTGCGAGCTATAGGTGATTACCTGGACCTGCTTGGATGACTATGAAGTCATGGTATAACTAAGTGTTAAATGAAATTGAGACCGGACGGAGACTTGCAGAGTTTTGGACTGTAGTTCTTTCCGTCTGTGTCGATTAAGGACCGACCGTTGTTGGGCCTCGAGTCATGTTGAACGCATGCCTTACATTTAGCTGGCCGAATAAAGTACCTTCCGACCGCGAAGCTAGGAGATTATTCAGGCTGAGTAGATTGCCCACAATGCACTGTGCCGGAGCAGGTGTGGTAGGACACAGGGGCGAGATGATAAGACCAAAGTGTAGTCGGTCGGCCCCCGGGTACATGTGGTTCCTGGCAAACTCGAGATTCCTGGATAGTTGACTCGGTGATCAATATCTCACTTTAGCGGGTGGGTGAGGTTTGTGTAAGGAATAAATCACCAGCTGGTTAGGAATTGATTCGAATCGCCATCGCTCCTGGACAGCGAGCACTTGACTTGAGTTACTTCATCGTAGTAAATGTTTATGGAACACTTGGACAGTTATAGTGAATATGACAGTATGGAAGTTGTTTAATGATCATTGGTTATCATTATCTGCTTAATCACATGTTTGCTCTAGTATAGGTGCAAATCTAGTCGACAGGTTAATAACAATTAACTTGACAATAATGCTTTAAAAAGGGTCTTGAAATGCTAAAAATGCTTCTTTTTGCAAATGAGTCAGCTACCCTACTATAAAGCCCTTCATAATCCTTGGTGTCACTTATTTTCGGTTATGTCGGGTAAGTCTAGCTGAGTACCTTCTCGTACTCAGGGTTTTATTCCCACTTGTTGCAGATGGGCAGATGTATTATGGCTACTATATCAACTGCCTTTATCCTACGATGGGTGATGCTTAGGACCATGGGAATGGTCATTCCTTACGTCTCGTCTGATGCTTTTGTTGGAAATGATCATTCGCTGGCACTGTATTTGAACTCCGTGTGAGTGTGTGTGTGGTTTGAACAAATGGCTTCCGCTACTTTTATTCGAACTTGTTTTGTAATAACTATGTTGAAACTCTGATGTATCTGAGATTGCGAACTTTTATGTAACATGTGATGGTGACCGCTAAACTTATTACGATCTTGGCTAGAATGGAAGTTGGTTTGAAATCCTTCGTGATTTCACGGACTACCGGATTATACGGACTTAAGTTTGCTAAATCGTCTGCTCTGGCGGATGATTTTCTTACTTAATTTCGTATAATTGGTTGGTTCTGTTACAACAAAGCCCTTCAACTGCAAGAATCTACCTCCACAGGTGAATATCCCGACTATGTGTTTATGAAAAGAAGTTTTTTTATTTTGCCATTGCCGAGCAATAAACTGATCCTACTCATGTGAAGATCCATTCGTAGGACAGGGCAGTGTATTTCTCGGGCGTGCCAAGAAACGATTGGCCGCCGACAGTGGATGCGCGACCACCAGCTCAACCTGAAGAATGCTCCATTGGCGTTTCCTTGGAATCCGAAGGTATGGATGTTGGTCGGATGGATAGTCCTCCACCGGTGTCGGCGAAAATCCAGGGGAAGAGGCCGACGGTAGATGAGCCAGCCTAGAAGAAGAGGAAAACAGCGGCTACTGCTCCTCGCAAACCAGGCGGCATCTCACTTGGCGATGATCAGACCAATTGAACACGAAGGACCGTGGCGTTCGATTGATCTGACGACGATGGGATTCTCATGAACCCTCCCCCGAGCAGGAAAGGGCCTCCACGCAGCCCACGCGTAGAGGAACAACCCAGGGTAGGTGAAGAAGTCCGTGAGGCGCCGACAAGAAAAGTCCCCGAGCAGTGGTCGGAGGGAATTTCTACGCAGCAGACGATGAAAGTCCCCATGGGGCGAGCAACGAAAGTCCCTGAGCAACAAGCGGAAGCACACCCAGAGCAGCAGATGGAACTGAGGTTGACCAGGGAGAGCCGAGAAATCCCCCACCGAGTACGAGAGTCTACCCCACGGCTGCACCCAGAGGCTCGGGCTGGCACCGCCGGTTCAAGAAATTGAACCGTCAGACCAAACCGTAAGTGTCCTTGTGCTGAAGTTACTTTGCTGTATTTTCTTTACTTTTGTGGTGACTGAATAACTGATTTGATACAGTGCAAGGCGAACAACAGATCCAGCCCCACCCGCTCAGACTGAGTAGTAACTAGAAACTAGCCCTAGAGCAGGGGAGATGCCAGTAGACCCCATCTTAGAGTCCCCGAGTGCTCAGGAGCGCGTGGGGGAGCCAATCGTTGCCCCTAGTGGGCTTGGTGGCAGCGAACGACTGTCTACAACAGTGAATGAATTGGCGACAGCACCTTCGGCAACGGTAGAATCTGGAGCAGAAAAGCTTTCGGCGCCGAAGGAGCAGACGACAGTCCCCGATGCTTCGGAGGGCATGGTCGGACCCGCTATCCGACCATCGAGCCCCCAGGTGGTACCCCTAGCTGCAACAGAGGAGGACGAGGTGGAGGAGATCATGTGTGATGAACCTCGACCCCAAGCAGTCCGGATCCTCCGAAAGCGCGGCGATGAAATAGTGATTGTCGAAGAGGAGGACACCACTAAGGAGTTCAGGACACTGGAGACTGCCCTTACTGGTGTGATGAAACAGATCAAGGTTAATACTACGTCTGAAAAGGTCCTAGTTGTTTATTGGAATTAGATAACGATACTATCATCGTTCATTTGCAGGAAATATCTCGAGTTGTCGAGCAGCGCCGCCAGCTGATAAAGCGAATGGAGCCCCTTACTAAGGAGAACGAAAAACTCAAAGAGGCCAGGTACCTCTCAGAGAAGAATATCTAGAGGGCCCAACACGAACGAGACCTTGTGGAGTCCAACGCATGGGACCTAGAATACCAGAAGGGGGTCCTGACCGAAAAGCTGGCTGCTATGTCCGAGCAGGTGCGGAGCTAGTTCGAGCAGCTGGCCGCCGTCTCCGGCCAACTGAGAAGTGCTTCTGAGCAGCTGGAGAGGAAAACCGAACAACTCAACAGTGTATCCAAATAGAAAGCAGGTACGGTATATCAACAAATGTACTTTTGTATTACTAAATAGCCACATTTCTGTGACAACTATTGTGCTTGTAGAGCAAGACGCTGAGCTCGGCCAAATGCGCCAGGCTATCGATCAACTTTGCCAGGAGAAGGCAAAGGAAATAGAGCGGGCGGACAAACTTGCTTCAGAGCTGAAAGGTGAATTCCTCCTTGTCAGAATTACTGTTGAAGTAGCTTCCTTGTATAATGGATCATTGTAACGCTTGCAGGCTATCATCATAAAGCCAAAGCACAGTTTGATGTGCTGGTGCAGGAGGCCAAGGTCCAAAAGGAGAACTTCGACGCTGTAATCGTCGCAATTAAGCCGGTGCTTGACCGCGTCGACCTAGAACCGGCCACTCAGCACGACGGCAGGCGGCAACGTCCCGACACCGTCATCCAGAGGTGCAAGGCAGCATGGGAGAACTTCAACCATGACACCATTATGACTGTCGCTACCCATGTCCTCGTAGTTGCTCGGTCCCATTACCCGACCATCGACCTTCAGTCAATAGGGGTGGGTTCGCCGAAGGACTGAGCGACGCGGTGTAACAGAACCGCCCAATTTATACAAGATCAAGTATGGATGTCCTTGCTAACACGTTGACACACACATACCTTCACTCATATAAACCCGGTAGTCCACCGAGTGTCCCAAAAGACCTCGGTAAATCAACATCACAACCAAGATCGTGTAATTAAGCAAATACACATCACATACACAGGGTCGCAGCGGAAATAATATTACAAATGGGTTCACAAATAAAAGTACTAGTTTGGGTTTGGGTTTCAAAACTGCTTAGTGAAAACAACATAGCTTTCAAATGACTACATTAATATAAGTTCCAAATATATTGCTAGCATAGGTGACATCATCCGACAAAAGCATATAGATGAGAAGTAACTATAGAATCACCGAGCCCACCGGCGGTTAGCCACCATCTTCAACAAGCCGAGAACTTCACCTGCAACATGGTGGGATAAACCCTTGAGTACGAGAAGGTACTCAGCTAGACTTACCCGTCAAAACTAGAAATAAAGGACACCAAGGGTCATGCAAGGCTTATGAGGTGGGCTAGCTTGACACAGTTGTATAAAAGAGCTTATGAATATAGTGACCAATTTAAACTTAGCATCAAGTTTATCATCATTTACCTGTCCACTAGATTAGCACATGTACTATAGCACTCACTTATTAGGAGCAAACAATATTAACCATAGCAGGTATAATCAGGCTATCATCATCATATCATCATTCTGAACCATTATGTTATTTAGTGTATCTACTTTAGAGATAAGCCCGTCAAGTTCTCACTAACCGGTGAGAGACGGCGACTCGAATCGAATTACAACTCAGCTGAGGGGGTATTCCTAACTCTCACCCTGGCATACTTTGCAAGAGTAGCCGTGGGTCACCTTTGGTACAACTCAGGAACCAAATTCGCGGGTTCGATCAGCGCCAGAGCTCTCAGGGATTACCCTTCTGCCAGGACGACCAGGACTTTTAAATCACCTGCCCTTGGACTCACGCCTACGGCTCCCTTCCAAGGCGAAATTTATACTTATCGATTCCCGGCCTGAGGTGAGCTACTCGGCTTCGTGGTCGGTCTTCAGGCACGGCCAACTAAGAGAGAGGCATGCGTTCAACATGAACAGGAAAGGCTCCAAGATTCAGTCCTTAAGCGACACAGACGGAGTCACTACAAACCGGCAAGCCTCCGCCCGGTCTTTATTTCAAATTAAGACAGGTTCTTTTCCATGATAGCAAATATAGCCAACCGTGCCATATGTATATCCCTATATCTCACAGGTGACAGGAAATCACCTGACTTCTACCGTGTTTAAGCAGGGCTAAGCACTACATGAGCCTGAACTACATAGGATTCAGGGTATCAATATCTGGATAAGGATTGGATAACCAATGCAGCAAGTGTTTGCATCCAACACCTAAACTTAATGCAACAATATATATATGTAACAATAATACTTTAACTACATTTGGAAATTAAGAGGCTTAATATGCTCCGGGGCTTGCCTGGGATCCAACACAAGTCAGTTCAGTTAGCTTGCACCGTCATGGGGACATCTATGGTCCTAGCACTTGCTTAGTCATTCCATCTTTGGGATATATCCACCAAACCAATCTTTGGGTTTGGCTCCAACATCGCATCCTTCACGTGGTGCATCTAGCATACCTAGATGAGATGCAATATACAAGTGCATAAATGTGAAGAATAGTACCATGAGACGCATCACAAAATAGCAAGCAAGACAAGCATAGTTTACACTAACACACTTAAGTACTTTGCGATGCTTAACTTAAACATCACACAATCTATCATGCTAAGATGGAAAAGAAGACGACAACACCAAGCATGACACAAGTTCCCCAAGATCTCAGGTGCTCTAACTCAGTCATCATTCAAGGCATAAGTCACACTTAACAATATACAAGCAAACACTATAATTGGAATCTGCCAATTTCTGGACATCCAAACAGCAGCTACAAGATTTAGCTATAACTGGAGTTACACAAATCCAAATGACTTGCAAGAAGACATTTTGGAAAGCTTATGAAATTATCTACATTTCATATATAACCATCACAGCATGATTCCCAAGTTAAGTAGGTCGAAATTATACCTTTACAGAAACTGGTTCATACAAAACAGAGAGCAACAAATCCTGTATTCTAACTTTAAACAGTTGTAACTCAAACACTACTCAGCCAAATGATACCAAATTTTAACAGCAGCTAGATACATAAATGATCTACAACTTTTGTATAAACAAGTTTCACAACAAAGCACATTGTCATGAAGAACTTTGCTAAGTTCCCAGATCTGTCCATAAACCACATCGGCAAGAAAATAATTATTAACTTATGTTGCAAATTCATAATTGGGCAAAACCAACTTTACCACCATTTCACACATGACTAAAGAACACCAAAAAGCATGGTGCTCACCTCTAAATAAATTTTCTTAAAGCATTTCTTAATTTATTTAGACATCAAGGTGTATTTATGAACATATACCAAAATGCACAATAAATTCTACAAAAATTACAGTAGCTCACATATCCTCTCAATAGTCTACTGTACTAATTTCATACCATTTGCATAAGTATAGCTGCCTCTACGAAAAAGACAATTTGCTATTGCAAGAAATCATGTGAGAGCGAGATAAACCAATAACTCACTCATACTTCATCCAATACTCATGAAATTTTTACCACACATCAACTATCACATGAGTAGCATGCCACAAAAATTTCACTTCATTTGGAGCCCTAGATCTGCAAGTTATGGAAAATAACAAATTCAACTAGCATTACAACCTTACTGCACAAATCTATTTTTACCGCAAAATATTGAAACTAAAACATGTCATATTATAGATCTAATGCATATAGAATTTCACAAGGATTCCAAAAAGTCCTCATTTGCTATTTTACGAATTTCCTATGAATTACTATGAATTTCCAAAGATCCAGCAAATTTACTGCAAATAGGTCCTTATCAGCACTATTCATTTGAGTCACAGACTTCGCAGTTAGACCCTTCCATTTTGTCAAATTTGAGCCCAAGGCCCCTAGTCGGAATTAAAAGCAGAGGAGCATGCCGGACTTGCTGTTGCCGGCCGAAGGAGGCTCGTCGGCGGCGAAGGAGGGGTGCTGCGGCTGCGCCGAGCTCGCGCGCGCCCGCGGGAGTCCCTCGGCACGGCCGGAGGTGGCTCGTGGCTGCCTGGCCACGGTGACCGGTGGCCCGACGGCCGGCGCAGCGCGCTGACGATGGCGCGAGGGGCAGCAATGGCTGTCTTACTCTGGCGATAAGGAGCGACGCACGCAGGCGAAGACACCACAGTGCATGGGAGAGATAGAGGGGACTCAAGGGACGAGGGAGGGGTGGTGGCCGCGGAGCTCTACGGCGACTTCCATGGCGGCCAGCGGCGAGCGAGAGGCAGGGAGCGAGAGGGGCGATGGAGAGGCGAGAGAGAGTGAGCGGAGTGGAGGGGGAGCCTCTGGCGTCCATCAGGGAGAGCGCAGGGGCACTGGTGCACGCGGCATGGAGGTGGAACGCTGCTCGTGCATGGCCGCCATGCACGGGCCACTGCGTCATCCGTTGGGGCATTTCCGCGAACACCTGGCGAGCAACGGATTGAACATGGTGGAGCGCAGGTTTGGGCCAGCTATGGGCCGATTTGGTTCCTGGGCCCAAAACGAAGTTTGCTCTACACGGCCTGCTCTACGTTTCTTATTTAAGGTGCCTGATCATTTGAGCTCTGTAACAGCTAGGTAATTAAGCCTCAATATGATAGTGTCAACATGTTGATAACGGTCACGGGAACTAGCCTTCGGAGGTCAAAACTCGATCAAACTCAGTGCAACTTTTTGTATGCTCTTCTCCATAATATAACCTTCAACTTTTATTTTTGGACCAACTCAAGTTGCTTAGCAAAATTTGGAGAACGCGGGATGTCGATGTCGTTGTTTAGCGAAATTCCAGACTTAGAATAATGCTAAGTGCTGAAGACTGCAGCAGAATCAATCTTGTGACCTTTGTTTGTCAAGCTTAGAGATAGATTTAGACTTGGATCCTTAAATAAAGTTTGTAGCACACTAAACTATACTACAACTTTTATTTAAGGTCAAACCTTGTATCTTGAATATAAATCATTCTTTTACTTTGGTCAAAGCAGCATCTCGTTAACCCTAGAATTAGAGTTTTCGACCAATTGAGGCCTTTTCTTGACATGTGCTCAACACAAACCCTTCATGACTTTTGTTGTAGAGTTCAATTAGAGTCATTTAGGCAAGGTAGCAAGGTTTGGTTGATGGCCTATAATTCCCTTCACTTACTAGCGCAAATTCAAGCAAGAATGTAACTCATCATTTCATGCGACTTCTTGATTCTGAACTTCATGAAACTTTTCCATGGGTCTAGATGGATGCACTGTGGATGTAATGTACATGGAATAAGCATGTTTAACATTACTCTTGCATAATCTTAACAAGGGTCCATATGTAAGCAAATGTGTGTGGCCCAAGTTTAAGTTGGAGCTCCATCATGTAGATTTGATCTTGACACCTTCATTACCACTCGACATGTCATGTTTGAGCTCAAACCCATTGCTTAACTGGTGACAAACACCTGGGGTTTTACACGCGGGGACCCAGCAGCTGGAGGATGAGGTGGAGGACACAGCGAAGATGCTGGCCGGCGATATAGATCTGTTTGGTGAGATGGATGGTAATGGCGGAGCTCAGTAATCTGCTCATAGATTATCATCTGTAAAATCTTGACAGTGTAATTAGAACGCGCAAAAGCGCAAGAAACAATTATTTATCGAATAAATGTTATAAGGTGCATGTATATGCAATATATGCAGTTTGCTTGTATTTCGGCGAAAAAATCTTCGCAGTTTCAATCCTGACGCGATTATGCGTAGTTCAAATGATGTCCAAACAGTTGGTCTGCTACTGATCCATATGGCCTTGGCCAGGTCATAGTCCATAACGTCAAGCACGGAGCCTGTGCACGTGTAGGAGTAACAGGCGTGACCCAGGAACCGCAGCCGACCACCCATGACGTAGAGCGCGGAGCCCGTGGCACGTGTAGGGAGAGATCGGTGACTGGGCCTTCTCCATAAAAATAGCGCGGAACGTGTGCTGCTCGGCAGTTGTTGTATGAACTTGGAGATAAAGGCAGCATAAGCGGCGTCCAAGCAATGTATTCTATGTTGAACTCTCGGCCTTGGCTGACCCATAGTCCATAACGTCGAGCGCGGAGCCCGTAGTCATGTAGGACAAATAGGTGTGACCAAGGAACCGTAGCCGACCACCCATAATACAGAGCGCGGAGCCCATAGCACGTGTAGGCAGAGATCGGAGACTGGGTCTTCTCCAAAGAGAACAGAAAAGAAAGGATGTTGCTCTCCGATCGAGAAAAGTGTTCGGCGATTTGGAGAAAACATGTTCGGCGATTTTGGAGAAAACATGTTCGGCGATAACGTTTGGAGAAATCGTGTTCGGCGATTACGTTTGGAGAAATCATGTTCGGCAATTTTGGAGAAAACATGTTCGGCGATAATGTTTGGAGAAATCATGTTCGGCGATTTGGAGAAACGTGGTCGGCGCAGTTATGGCGATTACGTATTGGAGTTCGTTATGAAGTAGCATGGAGCTCGGCGATCGCAAGTGGATGTTAAACCAGAATAGAGACAAAACAGAGACAAGTTATGGAGACCAAAACTTTACTAAATATAAAATTGGAGAGTACATATCTGGAGTGTTTCAAGGATAGAAACGTATAAGGTGTTCGATGTGCCATGAGTTGGGAACATCGACTCCTTCTAAGTCACTTAGGCGATAAGACCCTAGTTGAGTAACATCTTTGATGACACAAGGCCCTTCCCAAGGGGAAGAGAGCTTGTGCATCCCCTCAGTTTTTTGTTTTCTATGAAGAACAAGATTGCCGACAACAAATGAACGACCTTTGACGTTTCGATTATCGTACCTCCGCAAGCCTTGTAGATATTTAGCTATACGGACGCAGGTGATTAGGCGTTCTTCCTCAGCCCTGTCGATGTCCTCAGACCAAACAGCCTCGACCTACTCTTCATCATAATTTTCCACTCTAGGTGCTCGGAAAGTAATGTCCGCTGGTAGTATGGCTTCTAAGTCATAGACCAAGAAGTATGGAGTCACGCCGGTGCTGCAACTAGCTTGAGTATGCAGTCCCCAGACTACAACTAGAAGCTCCTTAAGCCATCTGCTTGTTTGCTTTTCTTCTTTCTGATATAGTCGCTTTTTGAGGGCATCAAGGATCATGCCGTTCCCCCGTTCGACCTGGCCATTGGCTCTTGGATGGGCCATGGAGACATATCTGACAGAGATGCAACGGTCTTCGCAGAAGTCCTAGAAGTGATGGCCAGTAAACATAGTTCCGAGATCGGTGATGATTCTGTTCGATAGACCAAATCTGTGGATGATATCTGCAAAGAGCTCAACTGCTTTCTTTGTAGTAGCCAAGACGAGCGGTTTATATTCAATCCACTTGGAGAACTTGTTGATGGCGACATATATGTACCGAAAACCACCTGGTGCTGGTTTGAAAGGCCCGATCATGTCTAGTCCCTAGCATGCGAAGGGCTAGGAAGCTAGGATGGTTTGCAGCTCTTGCGTCGGCACGTGTATTTGTTTAGCGAAGAATTGGCATCCTTCACAATGTCGGATGAGGTCTTCTGCATCAGTGACGGCTGTGGGCCAATAAAAACCAGCTCGAAAAGCCTTGCCGACTAGTATTCTCGAGGCTGCGTGGTTGCCGCAGGAACTAGAGTGAACTTTGAGAAGTAGCTTTGCTCCCTCCTCTTAGGTGATGCATTTCTACAGTATCCCTTCCTTGGCACTTTTCCTCATCAAGTAGCCGTCGACCAGCACGTAAAGCTTGCTTCGACGAACTAGGCATTCAGTTTCAGTCTTGTCAGCGGGTACCTCAGCGCTTGTGAGGTACTTGATGAATTGCTCCCTCCAATCAGCGACCAGCGAAGGTACCGCAAGTACCAACTGCTCGGTAGGGGGAACCTCTTCGACTTCCTTATCTTCTTTGATGGATGGCGCCAGGAGATCTTGAACAAAGACCCCTGGCAGGATCGCGGCGCGAGAAGAGCCAAGCTTGGATAAGTGATCGGCGAGTTGATTTTGGTCACGTACCACATGGTGATACTCGATGCTGTAGAATTTTCCTTCAAGCTTCCTGATTTCGGCACGGTATGCATCCATCTTCTCACTAGAACAGGACCGGTCCTTGTTGAGCTGGTTGATAACCAGCGCGGAGTCCCCATACACCATGAGGCATTTGATGCCGAGCTCGACGGCTATACGGAGACCATGGAGACACGCTTCGTATTCCGCGGCGTTGTTGGAGGTTGGAAAGTGTATCCGGAGAACATAGCGTAGCTTATCCTTGGTCGGCATAATGAACAGAATGCCCGCACCAGCACCATTGATGTTAAGGGCGCTGTCAAAGTACATCACCCAGTGTTCGGGGCAAGTAGCGGCGATGGGCTCTTGGATCTCAGTCCATTCAGCGACAAAATCAGCAAGCGCTTATGACTTAATGGTAGGTCTGCTTCTAAATTTGATGGAATAGGTGCTGAGCTCAACAGCCCACTTAATGATGCGGCCATTGGCTTCTTTGTTGCAGAGAATGTCCCCCAGAGGGAACTCAGTGACCACGGCGATCTTGTAGTATTCAAAGTAGTGTCAGAGTTTGCGCGACGTAATAAGAATGGCGTATAACAGCTTTTGTACCTGAGGATAATGAGTTTTGGGCTCATTAAGTACCTCGCTGATGAAGTAAACCATACGTTGTACTTTATAAGCGTGCCCGGCTTCCTCGCGTTCGACGATAATAGCTGTGCTCACGATGCGAGAAGTGGCAGCGATGTATATTAGCAGAGTCTCATCTAGACGTGGTGCCGTCATGATCGGAGGCTTTGTTAAGAACACCTTGAGCTGCGCAAAAGCCGAGTCTGTCTCCTCTGACCAGGAGAATCACTTAGAGGCCTTGAGGAGTTTGAAGAAAGGTAGCCCGTTTTTGCCGAGGCATGATATGAAACGACTCAAAGCAGCCATACAGCCTGTAAGCTTCTATATGTCCTTGACGCATGTCGGCCGTTTCATATTGGTGATGGCAGAGACCTTGTCAGGGTTAGGTTTGATACCTCGAGCACTGATGATGTAGCCCAGCAGTATACCGAATGGAACTTCAAAGACACACTTTGAAGGGTTCAGCTTCCATCGGTACTTGTTCAGGTTGGCAAAGGTTTCTTCGAGGTCAGCGATAAGGTTGTCGACTGTCTTGGTCTTGACGACCACATCGTCTCTGTAGGCTTCGACATTGTGGCCAATCTGTTGGTTGAGGCACATCTAGATGGCCCTTTGATAAGTAGCCTTGGCGTTCTTGAGTCCGAAGGACATAGTTGTGCAGCAGTATGCACCGAAAGGCGTAATGAACGACGTCTTGATCTAGTCTTCTTCCTTGAGGGAGATCTGATGATAGCCGGAGTAACAGTCAAGGAAGGAGAGCAGTTCACAGCCAGCGGTAGAGCCTACAACCTCGTCTTTAGGGGTCTTTAGGGCAGTGTTTATTAAGATCAGTATAATCAACACACATTCTCCATTCTTTATTCTTTTTTCGAACGAGAACAGGGTTTGCTAACCAATCTGGATGATACACTTCTTTTATGAACCCAGCAACTAAGAGCCCTTTTATTTCTACCCTAATAGCCTCCTTCTTGTCTGGCGCGAATCGGCGGAGTTTCTGCTTGATCGGTTTGGCGGTCGGCGAGACATTCAAGGAGTGCTCGATCTTCTCTCGTGGTACCCCTGGCATGTCTGTAGGTTTCCAAGCAAACACATCGGCATTGGCACGTAGGAAGTAGATGAGCGTGCTTTCCTATTTGGGGTCAAGGTGAGCCCCAATCTTCACGGTCTTAGAGACGTCGTCGAGGCCAAGGCCGACCTTCTTAATTTCCTTGCACTTGGCAGAGGCGCGGGGAAGCTCTAGCTCTAGGATCTCCATGTCATCGGCGGGCACTGTCTTGGCTTCGGTGACCATGCTAGCCATCTGGATGGAGAGGTCGGTGGCTTCGGCGAGAGTGAGACTCTCTGTCTCACAGACGTAGGCAACAGAGAGGTTGGCCCGTAGAGCCAGGACTCCTACAGGCGAAGGCATCTTCATCTCCAGATATGCGTAGTGCGGTACGACCATGAACTTGGCCAGAGCTAGCCAGCCAAGTATGGCGTGGTAGGCAGTGTCGAAGTCGGCGACATAGAAGTTGATATGCTCGACACGGTAGTTGCTTGCTGTGCCAAACTGTACTGGTAGGGTGATCTCTCCAAGTGGTCTGGATGCCCTTCCAGGTACCACACCCCAGAAGGAGGAGTCCGAGGGTGTGAGATCTGTTATCGCGAGGCCCAACTCCCTTAGGGCCCTGGCAAAAAGTAGGTTCAAAGCACTGCCACCGTCAATGAGGACTTTTTTGAAGAGCACCTTCTGGATGGTTGCGTCGAGGACGAGGGGGAAGCGCCCTATGTAGGGTATGTCTACCCACTGGTCGGCCCTACTAAAGGTGATGGGGACCTCGAACCATGGGCGATAGCTGGGGTTGGCGGTGGTTTCCTCTGAAGTGATGGCGAGCACTCGTCGGGCGGCGAGCTTTCGTTCTCTTCTATTCTCAGTGGATGCAAGGCCCCCGAAGATGGTGGCGACCACCTTATTGTGGTCCTAAAAAGCATTGTTGTTGCCCCTAGGTGGTCGACGACCTCCGGCTCCATCGTTGGCGTCGTCATCGAGCCTCTTGTCCTGGAACTCCTTAGCCAGACCAATGTAGTCCTTCATCTTATGTTTGACATTCTTGTGAAGAGGGCATGGGCGTAAGCCTACAACCACTGAGTCAGGTTCATTCTTCCTTCATAGGGCTTGACCCCGATGATCTTAAAACCATGGGGCCACCGAAGCGTTCGGAGTGCCCTTGTGAAAGATGGAGGCCCCTCAGGGTTGTCGATGCCGTTGTCTGCGGTGTTGCGGTTGAGGATAGGCTCGAGGGCTGAGTCCGGGTTGCCATACTCCTTTTTGTACTCCTAGCGGCGACGCACTTCGTCTTCATGGTGACCGAAGCGACATTGCTTGATATGCCATCGCGCATCCTGAAGGTTGCTAAGATGCACTTGAGCGTCCTGTTCGACCTCCTAGTTGTGTTGGCGATGGTGTTCAGCGCGATGCCCCCTGGCTCCCCCCTAGAGAGGTAGCGACTAGTTGGCGAAATGACTTTGACTAGGGCAGTGATTGGATCTCGGCATAGCTAATCTGTGAATTGTGCTCGTGGAGCACAAAGGTCTCTGATCCTCGTGAATCTCATTGACCTGATTATGAGCCGCTTTAAGCATGGCAACGATCTTGGCAAGCTCAGGCGTTTGAGGGAAATGAGCGAGCTCATTGGCGGCTACTGCTAAGTTGGCGCTTGGAGTCTTGAAGACGTCGTGTCTGTCAACGTGGAGAAATTCTTTGTCGAGGTCACGGTGGAGCGAGAGCGGTCTTCCTTGAGAATCGAGCCGATTATTCTGAGCAGCCTCGGCCCTCGCAATGGCTACCTTGTTTTCTCGCCGCTGCGCGTAGTTGACGTTCCGGTTCTCCCGAGCAATGTGCTCCTCCTTGGTTTCACCGTTCTGAGGAGGGCTATCGATGCTAACGTTGAAGATCGCACCACCCCGGAAGGGTGGAAGGAGAAATTGCTCAGAGAAGGTTTCGGCGAGGGGCTTCATAGAGCCCTGAGACTCGAAGGCCAAAGTTTCTTCTAGGATGGTTTGGAGGGGCACCCCGGGGCTCCGGCCTAAGTGTAGCGTGTTGACGGCTGGCGAAAGCTAGATGGTGACCTGGTCGGCGAGTAGACGGGCGCAGTCCATCTAGTCAGCGAGTTTGCCCCTCAGGGCATGTTGGTAAACGGTGGTGGTGTTGCTGAACCTGAGGGGTAGGGCCATAACCCCTGTAGTTTCCCGAGCAGCCTCTGATAGATTTGGATCAGAGGGTGGTCAGCGCTGAACCAGAGTGTCCAGGGCCAATTCGGCGATGGAGAGACAATCGGAGAGCTTCAGTTCGACCTGATCGATAGATTCAATCAGATCGTCGTTGTTGATCTGCCTCCTCTGGTAGCGAGGAAGCGGACGGCGAGTCGTTGCTGAAGGAGACCTCGGAATCAGCTCTGAGATCGGATCTGCAATTGCAGGTGTGGGGGTGGTCGGCACAGAACCGGTCTGCCCCGGCTCGAGGAGCTCTTCGAATCCGTCAGCGTTGATGACCCACGAGATGGATCCGATCATGAAGATCTGATCGGGCTATGGAAGGGACGAAGAGCCTGCGGAAAAAGCCATCTTGTTCAACAGGGAAATAGCATGCACATCCCTACCTAACGCGCCAACTGTCGACAGAATATCATCGACAGTCCTCCGAGGGGTATCCTATGAAGGTAGATTGATTGGTTGAGGAGCGTGAGATCAAGAACAAGAAGGCAACAGAGACACATGAGTTAGACAGGTTCAGGCCGTCAGTATGACGTAATACCCTACTCCTGTGGTCTGTTGGTTTGTATTAGCTATCGTATGATATGCCATGATTTTAGAGGGGGGGTCCCTGCCTGCCTTATATAGTCCGGGAGGCAGGGTTACAAGTCGGTTAGCCCTGAGAGATAACCGGAAAGTAATAACTGATTACAAGAATATTGAGATCATACATATCCTAACAGATCTCGTAGTATCTTCAGGATATCTTTCCGGTGTCTTACAGGAACGCCGAGCAGAGTCATGCCCCACAAGGCTTCGTCTTATGGGCTAGGCCACCCCTAGGGGCGTAGCCTATGTGGCCTGCCGTGGGTATCCGGGGTCGTACACCCCACACCAAGAGAATTGTCAGAACGACTAACGGCCTGAGCAATGGGAGCCTAGACGTTGACCACTTCGGTCCTCGGGTGTTCAGACCCAAAGTCTGGGTGCCCCGTTCAACCAAGCGGTTCCATCCGCCGAGCCATGTCGGCAAGTACAATAGTGAGACGGCCATGAGTCACTAGCCCGAGGACTACCGGCTAGCGATGAGGGTCAGAGGGGCGAACGACGACTTCGCAATCCAGTATCTCCCCCTGCTCCTGTCTAGCTCCGCCAGGACTCCGCTCGAGTAGCTCAACGTCGGTTGCACCAATGAGAACAAAACAAGAACAAAAAAGATGGAGAAGATAATAATAAAAAGACCAATTCTAGATTATATAGATACTACTATAGATTAATATGGAGAAAGAATAAACAACTTAGACACAAATTAGTATAGTTAACTAGTAAATTATTAATGATTATCTAGCTAATGGAGGGGGTACTGGGGGGGCACCAGATGTTGGGGGTGCCAGGCCCCCTCAAGCCCTTCCTTCGCCATTGGACACTGAGCCATCAGTATGAAGAAATGGGGAAACTAAAACTATTGCAAATTAAAACTAGGAAGGAATATTGTATTTATTTTGTTGTTTCAACTGTTACAAACATCATATTTATAGGGAAGACGAACAACCGCTTCCAAAATTACAAGATGCCCCAATTCTACCTATTCGGGGAGCACAATGGTCTTTTCCCCATATTTGCCATCTCTGTGGTCCTCATTTTTCCCGGCTCCTTGTGTCTCTAGCCCAAGATGTGTCTTGAACCTTCTAACCTTCGGGCCTTCTAAAGGTTTTCTCCCTCACACTCGTAGTGTACATTCTGAATCTTTGCGTAAATCTTTGGGACTCATACCGAAATCATCCATGAGCTCTATGTCCTTTCAAAGCTGATCTTTGCATTGATGTTTACTCTCTTGCCTTGATTCTACCTTGCCAACCTTGGAGCTACCTGTATGGATGTAGAACATAGTGTACCCTTGCAGAGGCAACGGAAATTGGCAATGGAAGAAAAAAAAGGTGGCATCTTTGAAGGTCTCGACCCTAATTAACATCCCAAAAAAAAATGCAGTCCTCATTTTCAAGGAGTCAAACAATTTCAATTTTAACTAAATTTGTATAAAAAAAGTATTAACATCTATGATATTGAATAAATATTATTAGATTAATTATGAAGTATATTTATATAGTAAACCTATTTAGAGACATAAATGTTTATATTATTTTCTATAAACTTGGCCAAATTTAAGAAAGTTTGATTTATTCTAAACCTGTTATTCACAAATGTTTATGACACCAAATGAGATAACTATAAAATTATGTTTTATGGAGTGCCTAGTGATACCAATTTGGTTTCATAAATTTTTGCTCTTTTCTATAAATTCAGTCAAACTAAAAAAGTTGACTTAGCTCAAGATAATTCTAGATATTTGTCGATGTTTGATCACCGATAGCCTGCCACGGGGGTACCCGGGGCAGTATGTTCGGGTTTCAGCGTATGCAGAACTCGATGGTTAACGCAAGAGATTGTCGATTTAACCTGGTTCAGGCCCTCGATCGCAGATCGAGTAATAGCCCTACGTCCAATCGGTGTTTGCCTTTGCGTTGGATTGATTATGAAGCGTTGTATCGTACAATTGTTCTGTTGAACTCTCTAATCTAAGGAGCCCTGCCCTTTTTTATATAGTCAGGAGGCCAGAGTCCTAGTCGGTTTATAATAAGAGTTCCTAGTAGGATTATAGAGTAATACTGCTACTAAGATTACAGGGGAAGAATCCTAATTAGACTAGGTCTTCTCCCTTCCTTGCGGGGTATCCCGTGGGTCCTGTACTGACAAGCCCCCGAGCACTTCACGGTTGAGTTCTGGAAGCCTCGTCTTGTTCCTTCAAGCCTCTTTAAGTAGGAACAAGCGTCGTCCGAGTGCTTTCTCGAGCGAAACCGTGCAGCGCTTCGTGAGATCTTTGCGTGATTGCGTATCTTTTTGAAGAAAAAAGTACTCCTATTTGGATGTAGCCCCTGAGCCTCTGGCTATTTGGTACAAGGAGCTTGAGGGTCTTTTCTTGAAATCATCCTGATTCTTTGTTGAAAGGCTCCCAAGCGTATACCCGGGTTCTTTTTTTTAAAGAACTCGGATATAGCTCGGTCCGACTTCTTTTGGTCAGGAGTCCTTGAAGTAGCTTGGTGACGTGCGCTTTTTCGAAGGAAAAAGTGCACTCACTGAGTGTAGCCCCCGAGCCTCTTGCTATTTGAAACAAGGAGCTAGAGGGTCTTGAATCTTATGTTGTTTTGAAAAATTGTTGTCTTGAAGAAGTTTTCTGAGTGACGTGCGCTTTTTTGGAGAAAAAAGTGCACTCCCTGAGTGTAGCCCCCGAGCCTCTTGCTATTTAGAACAAAAAGTTGGAGGGTCTTGAATCTGAGTTGTTCGCTAGAATTGTATCTCTCTCCTTTTGCAGCCCCCGAGCATATATCCGGGTTGTTTTGTTCAGGAGGAATTCGGAAGCAGAGTTTTGGCGTATCCTCCGGTAGTCTGCTATTTGTCAGATGTAGTTGTATGGTGGTGGTTGAGTGTAAATGCCTTTTGTTCATGGGTTGTACTGTGTCGGTATATTCTTCCGAATATGCCCGTCTTCGAGTATTGTTCCTTCTCACCTGAGTCTTCCATTATTGAGTCCTGTCTTTTCACTGTGTCCTTTGCTAGGCTTATTTTGTTGGTACTCCTAGTCCATGTGCACCGCTCCTTTGATCTATAAATACCCTCCTGGAGTGCTAGTTTTCATCCATTGAACATTCTGTTGAAACCTTTGTGATCTTTAACATGGTAGTTTGTGAAGTAGAGCAGCCCTCGGGCGTGTTTTGTAGTTCCTGTGTGTCTTGTCGTAGCTGGAGGAAGTCTTGTGATAGGGATTAGAGGTAGGCTAATCCCACAGCAGCAATGTACCAAGATGTACGTGGCGGTAGTTGGAGGAAGTCTTGTGATGTGGACTTCGTTTCTTCATCTGGCAGTTCTGGGTTGATCCTCGTCGCCTGTCTTGAGACTGTCTGGTGCAGATCAACACCATATCCAGCATCACATCAGTCTTGGGTAGACAGATGTCTGCCGGCCTTCTCTACTCCATGTTGTCCTGCCGTGCTGCTGATTTCTGCCTTGGATGCACTGCGTCCGTCCTTTGAAGAAAATAGTGTAGCCGATGGCGGTTTGTCCTTTCGAGTAGCAATTTGGGACACGTAGTCATTCCAGAGCCCAGCCATGTCCATGTTCTCTTTGCTACTTTGCTTTTCGTGGTACCGAGTACGTTGGGTCTTGTAAGATTTGTAATCTTCTATTTTTGAAGTCGCTTGTAATGGAAAGAATCTTGTCTTCTGAGTTGTTATTTACTTTTCTGCTGTAGTCCCGGTTGTTCATGATATTCCCGAGTTCTTTCCGTAAGAACCGAGTTCCTATGTTTCTTGTGAAGTTGCCCTTCTTTTCTTCTTTGTTGACGGGTTGTTCTTGTAGTTATCTGATAACTCCACAGTAGTGCTGGATGGATAAGTCTAAAGTCTGCCCGTTGAATTGTACCGTTGTGTGGATTTATGCCCTCCGTCATTTTAGCTGTGTTGGTAAATGGACCGTTGTGTTCTCACATGGTGCTTTAACGGGCCTGGTGGGCCGTTTTTAACGCTGTAAAATCTATTTAAGGACCCTTCATCTTCTTTTTCTTTACTGCCTTTCTCCTGCCTTCAAACCCTAGCTCTCAGTCATCCGCCGTCGCCATTGCCACCGTCGTCTTTAGCTCTGCTGTCTAGGCTTTCTTTTCCCCTAATTGCTTTTTGCCTCCGTTAGTTCATGGGTAAGAAGAAAACCGCAAGTAAGTCCTAGTCTTCTTTCATGGATGAGGAGTCATCACTCTCCGTGATCGAGAATCAGGAGTTTGTTGCCATGAGGGCTGCCCAGAAGTCTTGGCCGACTCCGACCACCACCGAAGAGCAGCTCCGCGAGCTTGTCAGCGACAGCTTGATCCAGAGCAAGGCTTTTGCTGAATGGAGAGTTCTAGGCGAGCATCGGGTCCCTGCTCCAGGTCCTGGTGAGATCGTTCTTTTTGTCTCTTTCATTCGCGCTGGACTTTGCCTTCCCGCCTCTGCTTTTCTTCATCAATTTCTTAGCTTTTTTGGGATTTACTTGAACCATCTTGCTCCTAATGCAGTTCTCCACCTTTCTGTTTTTGTTCATCTTTGCGAAGCTTTCCTTGGAATTCCTCCTTCTCTTTCTCTGTTTTGTTACTTCTTTCGCCTGAGACCCCAACCCCGCCGTGAAGAAACCAGTGTTCTTGGTGGTTGTGGGATCCAATTTTGCTAGGGTCTTAAGAGCAAGTTCTTTGACTATGACCTGGTCGATTCTGTAAGAGATTGGTGTGCCGATAGGTTTTATGCCGCCAATCTGATCCCTTCCCTTGCTGTCCATTCTGGATCTGGTCCCATGGTTAATGACCGATGGGATAAGAACCCTATGTCGCCCGCTGAGGTCCAGGCAATCCAGCCATTCCTTGATAGGATTAGCATGCTAAAACAGTAGGGTTTAACCAATTTCGGTATTGTTTCAAGTTTTCTTCGTCGCCGAGTTCAGCCTTTGAAGGAGCGAGAGCACCTCGGCTTCGAGTACTCTAGGGTTGAGGATCCTTCCCGCATGGTTCTAGCTCTTGAGCTGACCGATGAGGAGGTACTTGAGTGTCTCTAGAAGATGCTGAAAGGAGCAAGCATTGTCCCGCTTACTGTCTCTGAGTTCTCTGCCAACAACCCGTCTCCAGCTATAAGTTGTTTTTCTCTTTGTTTGGGTACTTTATGTATTCTTACTGTATCCATTTTTTTAACTTTTCCCTGTCTTGTTGTTTTATTCTTTTTCGTAGGAGCTTGGGCGCAACTTTGTTGACCCGATCCATCTTGATATTCTCCCTGCCGTGGCAAAAAATAGGGAGAAACTTGCTGGAGCTTCCGCAACCAGTAAGTTCCCAATCTCCATAGCGTTTCCTAGGGTTTCTTCTAGATTTGTTGATGTATATGAAGAATATATTCCTCGTCTAGTCCCCCGCGGTCCTCGTAGTGTCTCGAAGAGGGGGCGAATGGATGGGTCTTCATCTGGCCTGCCTGCTTCCAAGAAGTCTCGTAAGCCAAGTACTCTTCTAGGTACTCTAGTTGTAGCTAGCATCCTCTTAGGTGAGCATATTTTATACTCTCTATCCCTTTGTTTTCTTGTTTTTGTCTTCAACCGAGTACTTTTATTCTTTTTTCAACGGGTGCTCTGGTGGCCTTGGTTGAGACCGAGGGGGAAGAGGATGATGAAGTACCCCTCATCATGCGGCGGTGAGTTGTTTTCATATTCCCCTTCCATTGAATTTCTCCTCTTTGTCTTGATTTTTAGTCTTGATCTTTCTGAAGTAACCGGACGTCGGGTATGGGTTCTTCTGAGGCTCCCGTGCTGGCTTCTTCTAAAGCCCCGGTGTTGAGTTCTTTGGTAGCTTTGGCACCGAGCTCGTCCGCACCTCTGGTGCCGAGTTCTTCCACGGCTCCAGCCCTGGCTTCTTCCGGGGCTCCGGTATCGGCTATACCGCTCTTGTCGCCAAGTGGCGGGGACGTTTTTGCCACCATGGTCCCCCCTGCGAGGTCTTCTTTTGGCTTTGCGAGGAAGAAGGTGGCTGGGTGAGTAGATTCTTGCTTCATCTTTTTGCTTCTGTTCTCCTTTTTCTGGTTCTCATCGGCGATTTCTTTTATCAATTTTCAGTCCTTCGTCTTCTCTCGCTTCTTCGTCGACTTCTTCTCAGCCCTCCATCGTGCCACTGAGTATCGAGCCTCAGGACTCGCAGCGTACTGTTGGTGAAGTGGCTGCAGGGGCTACAAAGCTTTCTGGCGATGGTGCCGCTGTAGACTTGGCCGCCCCGGGGGTGACCGTGGCCATTGTGTCGGGTCCTTCTGAGGGATTGGCCTCGGCTTCCCGGGAGGTCTCTCTAGTCATTCCTTCTTTGCCTCGGTCGACCTCTCCTTCTCCTTCTCTTGCCTCTGGTGGTCCGCCTTTTGCTGATGATGTGGTATAGCAGTGCGATGCCACTCATCGGCTATCAGAATTAACTGTTGCCTGGGGAAACTTGTCGTCCCTTGCGACTTCTTTTGGAGAAAAGCTCCAGGTAGGCTTTTTCATCATTCCTTCTTTGGATGTTCGCTTTTCTTTGGTCCTTATCCTTTGTTTTTCTTTGTATCTTTTTGCTCAGTCCTTCTCTCATGATCATACCGGCTTCTTTTTCTCGTCTGAAAATGAGAAAAAGTTGTCTTCAGAAGTGAGCACCCTGAAAGCTAA
Source organism: Miscanthus floridulus (assembly GCF_019320115.1). Lineage (NCBI taxonomy): Eukaryota > Viridiplantae > Streptophyta > Magnoliopsida > Poales > Poaceae > Miscanthus > Miscanthus floridulus. The sequence goes on from NC_089598.1 coordinate 84,568,619, forward strand.
TCTTGATCTCCTCTGGGCTGAGATGGAGGCTGAGCGTCAAACGCATCAGGATGAAGAAAAATCTCTTCATGCCCGGGCTGTTGAAATCGAGAAGTAGAGGGATGCCGCTCTTCAGGAGGCTCGAAAGAACTCGAAGGCCATGAAGGACTTGGAGGCCGTGAAGAAGGAGTGCAACGGTATTGAGGGTTATTTTTGTTTCTTTTTGTGCTCAAACTTTCCTTTCTGCTGACTTGTTGCCTGCTGCTTTGTCCAGCTCTCTGGGTTGAAAAGCAGAAACTCTCGGAGGGCATTGAAGAAATGAAGACTCTCATTCATACAAGTCACAACAAGGCTGAGGAGGTAATTACTCATGCTGAAGAGGAGCTTGCGCTTGCTAAGTTGATTAGGCATGGAGCTGATAGAGATCTTGTGTAGGTCCAAAAAACCATTGAAGACTTGTCTGGCAGGTTGGCGACGGCTACTGAAAATTGGAAGGCTTTGTGGAAATCCTTTCGTTCAGTAGCCGACGTTCTTTGAACTCCAGCGGATGACGGGCAATCTTGGGCTCAGTTGATTCCTCGAATTCTGACTCATTTCTAAGAGTTTGTGAAGAGGTGCGCTCAACTGTGTACCAAGAATGTTCTGGCCCAAGTCCGGGTTCTTGCTCTAGCAGCTCCTTTGTCCAAGATAGCAGAGGAATCTGATAGTCAAGAATACATTGATGCTGTTGAGAGGATGGAGCCAGAAGTTGAAGACTTGGCTAGTAGGATAGTAGATAATCTTAATATCGTTCTCCCTTCTCCTGATGATGAGGCTTGATGTATTCGACTTTTATGCCCGTGCCTTGTAATATGACATTATACTTCTTTTTTGAATAAAGGTCTTTTTTGTTGATGTCTTCTTTGCCTGAATGCCCTGCCTATTCCTCGGATGATTTGTCAAGTACTTTTCTGTTTAAGTAAACAACTCGTTATATATAGATCTTTGTGTTGACGACCTTTCTTGATCTGTTGAGTGCTTGTCTGGCCTTCTCTTGTGCCTCGTTATATGTAGATCTTTGTGTTGACGACCTTTCTTGATCCGTTGAGTTGTAAACAACTGAGGCCAGAGTCCTTGGGTATCTCCAATGTAGCCCCCGAGCCTCTTGCTATTTGGTGCAAGTAGCTGGAGGGTCTTGCTTTTGATATTGCTCTGGTCTATGCCCAGGCTTAGTTTCAGTCGTTTTGATTTTATTTTGGGTTCTAGCTTGTTAGCTACCCTCATCAGCGGGCTCAAGCGTCTTTTCATCTATTTTGCTCTCAGCCAGGATGCTCAGGCGTATTTTTAGCCATTTTGCAATTTATTTCGGGTGTTAGCTTGTTAACTACCCTCATCGGCGGGCTCAAGTGTCTTTTCAACTATTTTGCTCTCGGCCGGGATGCTCAGGCATCTTTTCAGCCATTTTGCATTTTATTTCGGGTGTTAGCTTGTTAGCTACCCTCATCGGTGGGCTCAAGTGTCTTTCCAACTATTTTGCTCTCGGCCAGGATGCTTAGGCGTCTTTTCAGCCATTTTGCATTTTATTTCGGGTGTTAGCTTGTTAGCTACCGTCATCGGTGGGCTCAAGTGTCTTTCCAACTATTTTGCTCTCGGCCGGGATGCTCAAGCGTCTTTTCAGCCATTTTGCATTTTATTTCGGGTGTTAGCTTGTTAGCTACCCTCATCGGCGGGCTCAAGTGTCTTTTCAACTTTTTGCTCTCGACCGGGATGCTCAGGTGTATTTTCAGCCATTTTGCATTTTATTTCAGGTGTTAGCTTGTTAGCTACCCTCATCGGCAGGCTCAAGTGTCTTTTCAACTATTTTGCTCTCGGCCGGGATGCTCAGGCATCTTTTCAGCCATTTTGCATTTTATTTCTGGTGTTAGCTTGTTAGCTACCCTCATCGGCGGGCTCAAGTGTTTTTCCAACTATTTTGCTCTCGGTCGGGATGCTCAGGCGTATTTTCAGCCATTTTGCATTTAGGAAACAACTCGGATAGAGCCATGAGACATATGTTTGTCAAGAGATAATCATCTTTATTGATCATGAGTATTGATGTGTTACAATGATACATTGCGGTATCTTGTTGATCATGAACATTGACCTCTTGTGTCTTGTATACATATTCTCCCTTGAGTTGTTTTTATGCGTAGAATCTTCGTAGCTAACTGATGTGCCATGTATTGTTGACTTCTTTTCCATCTTTAGTTATGAGCTTGTATGTGCCTGGTCCGATGACTTTTGCGACGATAAAAGGACCTTCCCATGGACTGAGTAGTTTGTGTCGTCCGTCGGTTTTTTGTATTCTTCTTAGTGCTAGGTCTCCGACTTGTAATGATCGAGACTGTGTATTCTTGTTGTAGTGGCGCCTTAGTCCTTGGAGGTATTTCGCTGATTGCAGGGTAGCATTTACTCTGACTTCTTCTGTGCTGTCGAGTTCTAATCTTTGGGTGTGTTCTGCTTCTCCTTTGTCATATTGTTCTATCCTTGGTGATGTCCAGATCAGGTCTGCAGGTAGTACAGCTTCTGATCCGTACACCAGGAAGAAGGGTGAGTATCCGGTGGCTCTGCTTATTTGAGTTTGTAGCCCCCATACAACTTTGGGTAATTCTTCGATCCATTTTGACCCATAGTCTACTAGTTCTTCATACAATCTTGGTTTTAATCCGGCTAGTATGAGTCCATTAGCCCTTTCTACCTATCCGTTGGCTTCTGGATGTGCGACTGATGCGTAATCTATACTGAAGCCACAATCCTGTGCCCAACTTTTGAATTCTGTAGCTGTGAAGGGAGAACCCAAGTCTGTGATGATTTGATTGGGCATGCCAAAACGGTGCATAATATCTTGGATGAACTTGAACGCTTTGGCTACGCTATTTTTGCGAGTGGTTTGTATTCAATCCACTTGGTGAACTTGTCGATTGCTACAAAGATGTACTCAAAACCGCCCTTTGCTTTCTTGAGAGGTGCAGGAGAAAGGCCAAGCGGGTGGAATGCAGATGAGGTTGTGGGCTGGCACATGAGCTTGTCTTGTGAACATCTGACAACTTTTGCATCTTTTGACGAGTTCTTCTGCGTCTTTCAAAGCGGTTGGCCAGTAGAAACCAGTGTGAAATGCTTTGCCGACTAGTGTTCTTGAAGCGATGTGATTTCCACAGCAGCCTGAGTGTATTTCATCTAGGATTTGTTTGCCTTCTTCAAATGAGACGCATTTTAGGAGTACTCCTGATGATGTGGCTCTTCTGTATAGCTTGTCTCCCACTAGGGCGTAATTCTTGCTTCTACGGACTACTTGTGTGGCTTGCTGTTTTTCCGTCGGCAACTTATTCTCTTTGAAGTAATCAATGAAAACCTGTGTCCATGAAGTGTTGATCACCAGAATCTGGTTGCCTTTGGCTGTGAGTTCTATGGTTGTCTCACCGGGTTGTTTGATAGAAGGAGCTGATAACTCCTCTATGAATACGCCGGGTGGGACCTTTGCCCTATCGGATCAAGCTTGGCAAGAACATCTGCTGCAATGTTGGAATCCCGCAGGACATGTAGAATTTCTAGTCCTTGGAAGTGTTTTTCAAGTTTTCGGATTTCAGCACAGTAAGCACCCATTTTTCTTTGGTGCAATCCCAATCTTTGTTGACTTGGTTGATGACTACTACTGAATCGCCGTATACGAGTAGTCGCTTGATTCCGAGGGTAATAGACACTCTTAGCCCGTGTATGAGAGCTTCATATTCTGCTTCATTGTTGGTGGCTTGCCATAATATCTGGAGGGCATACTTTAGTTGTCTGCCATCTAGAGAAATTAGGAGGACGCCTGCCCCAGCTCAGCCTAGCTTAAGTGATCCATCAAAGTACATCTTCCAATGATCAAGGATGGCGCTTGATACGGGTTGTTGAATTTCTCTCCATTCGGCAACAAAATCAGTAAGGGCTTGAGATTTAATTGCTTTCCGCGGGGTGAAATCGATGTTGAGAGCACCGAGTTCAACCGCCCACTTGGATATGCGTCCTGTTGCGTCTTTGTTGTGTAAGATGTCTCCTAGTGGGAAATCTGCTACCACGGTAATCTTGTGGCTTTCAAAATAGTGACAAAGCTTGCGTGAAGTGATCAGTAGGGCGTAGAGTAGTTTTTGCACATGCGGATACCGGATTTTTGATTCCGATAGAACTTCGCTGATGTAGTATACTGGGTATTGTACTTTATACACGCGTCCTTCTTCTTCCCTTTCCACTACTATTGCCGTGCTGACGACAGTAGTAGTTGCTGCAATGTATAGCATCATGTCTTCGTCTTTCTTTGGAGGTGTGAGGACTAGTGAGGAGGTGAGGTATGCTTTAAGTTTTTTGAGAGCTTCATTGGCTTCTTCCATCCACTTGAACTTGTATGTCTTCTTTAGTAGTTTAAAGAAAGGCAACCCTTTTTCACCAAGTCTTGATATGAAATGGTTGAGTGCCACCATGCAGCCTGTTAGTTTTTGTACGTCTTTGATGCTTTGAGGAGGACCCATCTCTGTTATTGCTCGAATTTGCTTGGTGCTTGCTTCGATTTCATGATGACTGACCAAGAATCCGAGTAGTTGTCCTAAGGGAACTCCAAATACGCACTTGTTTGGGTTCAATTTCCACCTCCACCTCTTCAGGTTCTCGAAGGTTTGTTTTAAGTCTTCAATCAGTGTATCTAGGTTCTTTGTTTTTACAACCACGTCATCCATGTATGCTTCTACGTTTTCACTGATCTGATCACCGAGGCATGTTTGGATGGCTCTTTGGTAAGTGGCTCCAGCATTCTTAAGTCCAAACGACATGGTCCTGTAGTAGTAGGCGCCAAACGGAGTGATGAAAGATGCCTTGCTTTGGTCCTGTTCTTTTAATACGATCTGGTGATACCCAGAATAGCAATCAAGAAAAGATAATAGGGCAGATCCTACTGTTGAATTAACTATCTGATCAATGCGTGGTAGCCCAAACGGATCTTTTGGGCAGTGTTTGTTGAGATCTGTGTAGTCAACACATATGCGCCACTCATCTGTGTTCTTTTTCTGTACCAGAACTGGATTTGCTAGCCAATCTAGATGTAAAATTTCCCTAATGAATCCAGCTGCCATTAGTTTTTTAATTTCCTTTTTAATCGCTGCCTTCTTGTCAGGAGAGAATCATCGTAGTCGTTGCTTCACAGGCTTGGAGCCTTCATTGATATCAATTCCATGCTCAGCCAACTCTCTTGGGACCCCTGGCATGTCGGCCGGCTTCCAAGCGAAGATATCCTTGTTGTCCCAAAGAAAGTTGGTGAGCGCGAGTTCCTATTTTGTCGATAGGTGGGCACTGATGGTTGCTGTTTTTGTGGGATCACCAGTGCCTAGGTCGATTTGCTTCATGTTGGCTTCTTTTGGTGGTGCTAGGATGCCTGGTTTCTTAGCCGGTATCTCTAGTTCTTCTTGGCTTGTTTCTGCGGCGATAGTGGCTATTTCCTTTCTTCCATCGTTTGCCTGTGCCTTTGCTGCAATTTGGATCGCCTGTACGTCGTAGTCAAATGCGCGCTTTAAATCGCTCCAAAGAGAAAGAACTCCGTTAGGCCCTGGCATCTTAAGCAATAGGTACGAATAATGCGGTATTGCCATGAATTTTGCTTGTGTTGGGCGCCCAAGAATTGCATGATATGAGGAATCAAAATCTACGACTTCAAATTTGATGAACTCTGTGCGGTAGTTCGAGGGAGTCCCAAAGGTAACCGGTAGAGTGATTTGTCCAAGTGGAATTGCTGCCTTGCCGGGTACTATGTCATAAAAAGGTGTGCTTGTTGGTGTGATCATCCCGGTGAGTTGTAGTCCCATCTTCCTTAGAGTTTCTGAAAAGATGATGTTGAGTCTTGCTCCTCCGTCAATTAGTACTTTCATGACAGTCATGCCGGCAATGGTTGGATCTAAAACCAATGGGTAATGGCATGCGTTTTCTACGCTGGTCCAGTGGTCTTCTCTTAAGAATTGGATTGGGTACTCTGACCAATTGAGATATCTTGGTGTAGCGGGTTCTGCGGCCATAATTGTTCGTAGCGCTAGCTTTTCTTGATGTTTGCTTCTGGAGTCTGAAATCCTGACAAAGATTACTGCTACTGTCCCTCTGGATTTTTGGAATCCCTTGTCATCATGGTTGTCTCCTTCTTTTTTTTGATTGTCTTTTTTATTGTTTCCCTTTCTATCTTTTCTAGTGTACCTTTCGTTGAAGGTGTAGCAATTTCCGATGGTGTGCCTCCCGTTGGGGTGTAAAGGGCAACGCATGTTCTCAATGTCGTCATATCTTCTGGGCTTGGTAAGTTTCTTTGATTTGTCAGCCATTGCTACCGTGTTGTCTGGTCCTCGCTTTCTCTCCTGATGTCTGTTGTTTCGATGATTTTGCCTGTCCGGGTTGTCTCTGTTGTTTCTTTCCGGGAATCTTTCTTTCGACCTAGCCACGATTCCATGAGAGAAAGCTTCGATTACTTCTCGTTGTGTGATGTCATGTACTTGAGCTCGTAGTTCACCAAATCGTCGATAGTAATTTCTTAGACTTTCACCTCCTTTCTGCTTGAGTCCTTTTAATTCTGCGTGGGTGATTGGATGCGTAATAATTCCCGCAAAATTTTCACAGAAAGCTCTTTGTAAGTCTTCCCAATTTCTGATTGATCCGGGATTTAATTTGTCAAACCATTGAAGTGGCATGGTTTCTAGGGCCATGGGGAAGAACAAAGTTTTGATGTCATCGTCTCCCTCGGCTAATTCAATCAATTGTGAGTAAATCCTGAGCCATTGCTTTGGTTCGATCTTGCCGTCGTATTTGGAGTGGTTGGACGGTTTGAACTTGTGAGGTAGTCGAATCAAAGCGAGTCTGTTTGCAAAATAGGGAAATATATCGTGTGTTTTGGCTTCTGTATATTCTGATTCTACGCTCCCTTCTTACCAACTGTCGTCTTGGTAAGAGTAGTTTTGTGTGGCTGTCCGAGTAGGTGCTCTGTTTCTGTCCTTTCTTGGTTGCTCGACTCGGTTATTTTGACTGTGATTTCTTCGGCTTCCTCCGTTGTGACTTCCACTTGGTCCTAGTCTTTTGAAAGCAGACTTCCTTTGATTTTGATCTTCCTGTTTATGAGATGTTGCCTTTCCGTCGTTCATTTTAAAGATTGTTGATCGAAGGAAATCTCGAAGCTGTCCTTGCTTCTCATTGGGATGTGAGGTCGCCCTGAGTTTTTCTAGTTCTTCTCGGATCTTATCATAGGGAGTACTCGCTGCTCGTCCTTCTTCGATTTCTCGTTCTGATTTTCTTCTATTGTACTCGGCCAGGTCTAATTCATATTTGATCCAAGTGTCTTTCCGCTATTTCGCACGGCGTTGTCGTCCTTGTTTCAATTTGTTCTTTCTTTCTCTTGCTTGCCTCTGGCTCTCAGTCTCGCCATCGTATCCCTGGATAAATGGTGATATATTGGACTCAGATTCATCTGAAGACCTTACATCAGGTGCTTCTGGGGGGATCAATGGTGATCGAGGATGGCGAATCATGAGTACTTCTCTAGCATGAGTTGTTCTGTCACCGTCGTTGATTTCTGTACTGGCAGAGCTGTTGATGACTTCAGTAGAGGTCTCAAAGTCATAGATGGAATCTCCTTCTTGGTAGGGTAGAATTGATGTTGTCGTGTCATCGACTAATTGGGCGTCGTCATCCTCAGGAACGGTATCCGGCCAGTGAATGATGCAATCTTGAGATGTTATGGTTAAAACAAGACCTTCCTGGGCTCCCTTCAGTGGCATTCTAAGCATGGGATAAGTGGATCTTCCGTGTCATGTCTGATAGGATGTTGCCATATTGTGAAGTCCGAACGGAAAAAGACCCAACTTCTTTGAAGTATTCTGGGTATGCTCCGAGTAGTATTCTTGACAGGTTGACGTCATGTCCCGGAGCTTTGTCAGAAAAGAACTCGGTTTTTCAAAAGAACTTAGATAAGACTTCGTTTTGGAAGCAGAACTTGAGTTTGAATCGGACACATGAATTTGCGAGAACTGAGTCGGATTGAGCTGTGCGAATCTTCCGGCAAGCTGATCTGTCATTATCGTCGAAATAGGATGGTCCTGATGATGATCTGAATCTTCAAGGAGACACCCTTGGAGCTTGCCATCGTCGTCTGCCTTGCAGATCCATGAACCGAAGATGAAGGTCGATCCCTTTGAGAAGATCATGTTGTCGAGGTCCATCAAGCTCTCGGATGCAAAGTCGCCGAAAGCCCCTACCTGGCGCGCCAGCTGTCGATGTTTGATCACCGATAGCCTGCCACGGGGGTACCCGGGGCAGTATGTTCGGGTTTCAACGTATGCAGAACTCGATGGTTAACGCAAGAGACAGTCGATTTAACCTGGTTCAGGCCCTCGATCGCAGATCGAGTAATAGCCCTACGTCCAGTCAGTGTTTGCCTTTGCGTTGGATTGATTATGAAGCGTTGTATCGTACAATTGTTCTGTTGAACTCTCTAATCTAAGGAGCCCTGCCCTCCTTTATATAGTCAGGAGGCCAGAGTCCTAGTCGGTTTACAATGAGAGTTCCTAGTAGGATTACAGAGTAATACTGCTACTAAGATTACAGGGGAAGAATCCTAATTAGACTAGGTCTTCTCCCTTCCTTGCGGGGTATCCCGTGGGTCCCGTACTAACAATATTGATTTATCCAAGTCCAGTGGGAGTACTCCTCCGTCCCTAAATATCTATCATTTTCGCTTTCCGAGAAACAACTTTGTATATATATATATATATATATATATATATATATATATATATATATATATATATATATATATATAATACTAATATGTATGGTACATAATTAACATTGTTAGATAGATATTTGAATCTAGTTTTTTAATAAATTTATTTAGAGGTATAAATATTGCATATATTTTCTATAAATTAAGTCAAACTTTCGGCACGGAAACCAACAACCACAGTTACTTGGGGATAGAGAGAGTATTTTTTTTTTCCAGATATGGAGGAATATTGCCTCATCTTGAATGAAACCTTCTAAAAGGAGAACGAACTTATTGCTGGGACCAGAGTTTTTGCCCTTGCTGGCGGGTCCCACATGTGAAGCGCCTTGCCTTGCCCCCTCGTGTTCTTGCGTTGATTCGTTCTGTCGTCTAAAAAGGCATGCATGCTGGGGTTGGCCGTTGGAGATATGGCGCCGTCGCCGACCCGTCTGTGGCACGCAGACGCAGGGAAGGTTACTGATGACCGATCGTCCGATCGACACCATCGCCATGCATGCACGGAGATGGAGGCGCTCGTCGTTTGGCTCCGCTCCGCAGGATGGTATGGGCGCTGGCAGCCTTGAACGCCATCCATGCATGCACCGGCCGGCCGGCCTTCTAGCGACGGTGACAAGCGCCCATCCGTTACGTACGTTGTCCTTCGCCAGTTTGCCTGACATGACTAGCAGGCATGGCAGCAGCATCGCCAGAGTTTTGAGTCTTTCCAAAGGACCAAAAAAAAGGTCATGCCATATGCTTCTATCTAGGCTTCCATTCCAGCTTAGTAGGCAAATATTGGGCCAGGCCCAGAGACATGGGCCGGACCGAGACCGAGAAGGAATTGGAAGTAGGGGACACATTGCATTTCAAACGAATGGAAAAAAATAACTTGATATATTTCATCATAAATGATTACAGAACGAATTGACACAAATACATAAATTAATTGTATATGACTAACACAGCCCGTCACCATGCATATATATATATATATATATATTCATATCAGATCAGATCAATAATATATGGGAACGAACAGCGTTGCAAGTGACGTCTGTCTTCCAACAGCCAGTCACCTAGAACGAGCGAGGCAACGGTGGACCGATCGATCCATCCATCATCCACGCTTAGTGGAGGTAGTAGGCGAGGAGGGAGAAGAGGAGCGCGGCGGGGGCGGCGGCGAGGGCGGGCGCGCCGCTGGTGGCGCCGGAGGGTCCCGCGGCGCCGCCGGCTGTGGCGGCACCACCGGGGGCCTCGGCGCCGCCGGCTGACTCGGAGGCAGCAGGGGCACCGGCGGCGGCCTCGGCGGAGGCCAGGACCGCGGTGACCGAGGCGGCGGCGACGAGCAGGGCGAAGAGGATCCTCATCTTCATCTCCATCGCGCTCTTGCGGTGGCGGTGGTACGGCGGCGGATGGCTTACCTGAGGTCGACGGTCGGCTGGCTTGTTCTCTCGGTGGAGCGGCGACGGCGAGAGTTTATTAGTTTCTTTGGCTGGCTCTTATTGGAGGCTCCTGCTGGTTCACCTCTCCATCGATTGCCTTTCTGCTGCGTCTTGGAGGAGGAGACAGGAGAGGACGCAGGGTTTTATACCCAGGGGAAGGATGGGTACGTGTCGTTACGAGTGAATCAGGGGTTAATGACCATGTATAGACGGTGATTAATTTAGAAATGGCGGTTAATTTGGGACGGGACCGATGAAATTGGTGGTGTGGTTTCACACAGCTAAAATGGCTGGCTGGAGAGGCAAGCGATCGGTACAGGAATGTGCAGGGTGGAGCGGCACTTCCGCGACGCTCAAGAATGTGGCTCTCTACTCGTTAGACAAACGAGACAAAGTCTTGATCGATATTAACGTAATTTAGCTCTGGAAAAAGAAAAATCGATCAGTTCATCATTAGGCTCGCGAGTTTTAAACACATAAAACAACTCAAATACATACTCCCTCGGTTTACGAAAGAATGTAATTCTTATTTTTCACCCTCCATTTACGGAATAATCTAATTCTCATTTTTCGAGAAGACAGACAGTTTGAGAATTTGACTAAAGTTATATAAAAATATATTAACATTAATGATACAAAATAAGTATCATTCGATTAATAATGAAATATAGTTTCATAGTAAAATTTATCGAATATAGAAATGTTAAAGACCATTCATTATAAACTTGGTGAAACTTAAACTAGTTTGACCGGCATAAACTCTATCATTGCATTCTTTTGTGAATAGAGGGACTACTCACTAGTTCGAACTAGCATAAATGTTGCATTTTAAAAAAAAAAACTCATGCATTTCAGTAGCTGAATAGACTGTTGAGGAAAATAGTAAGAGCAAGCTTAACTGAATCTGTTAATAAATCAAGCCGAGCTTCTGATTTATTTTGCCCCTCACTCCCCAGATCTACGACCGTTAACCATAGTCCATGTTTCCTCCAACAACTCAATCGGACAAAATACCTCTGTCAACTCTGAAAACAATTTAAATTACTTGACTGCCTAGTTAGAGTTAGTATTCAAGGTGATTTTTTCTTTTTCTTATCATAAAAAATAGTAAACACTTTAAGTTTTAAAACTCAAAAAATACCTATAATCTTATAAAAATTCCAAGAAAAACCTTAGAGACAGATTGAGTCACTATAAACCCATATAAAATATATTTAGAGTTCGTGAAAAATATATCTAGAAACTTCAAGAATATATTTAACTCTAGGAAATGGGAAAACATCGAGGGGATTTTAGAAAATTCCAAAAAAATGTAATAAATGTATATGTTCATTTTAAAAACTCTTCAGGATTAAAGCATGAGATGCAACAAGCACGAATGCAATCAACATTAATGTATGTGGTATTCATGATGGATGAACCTCTTATTTTTGTTATGAAAAGATTCTAACAAATGTTTAGACATTGATAAGAATGTTTTGAGAATTTACCGTTTCTCTCGAATGGTTTTCCATTTTTCTAGAGCTAAAATCTAATTTTTGTAAGCTTCTAGATATATTATTATGATTCCAAAATATTTTATTATGGGGTTCCTCATGTATCAATCCATCTCTAGATTTTTTTAAAAAAATGCTTAGAAGCTTAGATATATTCTTTTTTTATGGCTTAGAAACGTTATTAGAATGTTTACATGTTTTTTTAATGACAAAACCATCTAGACCACTTTCAACCTGTGCAGGGAGATAACTGGCAGTGCCGGCCCTAAGGGGGGGGGGGGGGGGGGGGGGGGGAGGTGCGATGCCCGGGGGGCCAGGCGGGATGGGGGCCTAGGCGGGATTATTGCAGCAGCCAGCAGCGCCGCACAGCCCGTCGGCCTCTTAGTGCGCTGGTGTTTTTTTTTCAGAGCCCATTGGCCTCTTTGTCTTCCTTTTCAGCAATCAGGACTCAGGAGCCGAGCCGCCGCTAACGCCACAGCCCCACACAGCGTGACAGCGAATCAGCGATCGCTACTTCGTACTTCCGCAGCCCCGCTGAAAGCTCTAGTTTGGTTTTGGTGAATTGATGAAACCCTAAGTGCTAACCTAGTTTATCAAGTGATCATGAGATAGGTAGCATACTCCAAGTGGTGAAGCAAATGAAGATCATAGCATGATAATGATGATGCCATGATGATGATCAAGTGCTTGGACTTGGAAAGAAGAAAGAGAAAAACAAAAAGCTCAAGGCAAATGTATAAATCATAGAAGCTATTTTGTTTTGGTGATCAAGACACTTAGAGAGTGTGATCACATTTAGGTTTGATAGCCGTACTATTAAAAGTGGTGAAACTCGTATCGAAATACGGTTATCAAAGTGCCACTAGATGCTCTAACTCATTGCATATGCGTTTAGGATCTAGTGGAATGCTAACACCCTTGAAAATGTCTGTGAAAATATGCTAACACATGTGCACAAGGTGATACACTTGGTGGTTGGCACATTTGAGCAAGGGTGAAGAAGTTAGAGGTGAAAAGGAGTTAGTCTTGCTGGTCACTGAGTGACCGGACGCTGGTCTCAGAGGGACCGGCACGTCCGGTCAAGTGTGGCAGTGAAGACGCCAGTGTTGGTCATTGATCGGATGCTGGGTCTTGGACTGACCAGATGCTGAGGTCCAGCAGCCGGTCCTGTTGTCGGGCAGCGCAGAGAAAAGTCATTGAGTGATCGGACGATTGCAGGATCTGGTCAAGCATGACCGGACGCGTCCGGTCGAAGAAAATCATTTCTGGAACCTTACTGGAAACGACTGGACGCTGGAGGCTCAGCGTTCGGTCAATTTGTGCGCTGCGTCCGGTCAGTTTGTGCGCTGTGTCCGGTCAACAGATGACCGTTAAAATCTGACGAACAATATTTGAAGCAGGGGACACGTGGCGTGTATCACGTGACCAGACGCTAAGGGCCAGCGTCCGGTCGATCGGACTGGAGCGTCCGGTCTATTGGACCGGAGCGTCCGATCACCCCGCGCTGTGCCCAGTGAAGGAGTACAAAGGCTCTATTTCGTGGGAGCTTCTATTTAAGCCCCATGGCCGGTTGAAGCTCATACCTTTGGCCATTTTCATTGACATAGCAACCTTGTGAGCTTAGCCAAAGCCCTCCCACTCATCTCCATCATTGATTCATCATCTTTGTGAGATTGGGAGAGAATCCAAGTGCATTGCTTGAGTGTTTGCATCTAGAGGCACTTGGTGTTCGTGTTTCGCTGCGGGATTCGCTTGTTACTCTTGGTGGTTGCCGCCACCTAGATGGCCTGGAGCAGCGAAGATCGTTGAGCGGAGGTCGGTGATTGTCTCCGGCTCCGATCGTGGTGATTGTGAGGGGTTCTTGACCTTTCCTCGGCGGAGAGCCAAAAGGTACTCTAGTGGATTGCTCGTGGCGTGTGTGATCCTCATCTTGTGTTGGTTGTGCAGCACCCTATTGAGGGTTTGGCATGTGAAGCCAATTAACGCGTGAACCTCCAAGTGAGTGAATCGCCACAACGAGGACTAGCTTGTCGGTAAGGCTGGATGAAAAACTCGAAGCTTATTAGCTCGCTCGGCTCGTGGCTAGCTCGACTCGGCTCGGCTCGGCTTGGCTCGTTATGATAATGAGCCGAGCCGAGCCAAGATTTTAGCTAGTTAGCTATAATGAGCCAACTCGAGCCAGCTCACGAGCTAAATGAGCCAAGCTTCCAGGAAAAAAAGTATCAAAATTTATATTAGTTTTTGTATTACTTTATGTCTCACACTTTATAATTGACTAGTAACTGATCTAGACCCTATAAATTGACTGGTAACTAGTCTAGGTGCATTTCTTTTATATTATTATTATTCTTAAACTTTAGATAAATGTAAATATTATATTTTGCGTATTTTTTATACCTGGCTCGAGAGCTTAATGAGCCGGCTTGAGCATTTTAACGAGCCGAGCCGAGCTGGCTTTCTGGCTCGTTAGGATAACGAGCCGAGCCGAGCCGAGCTAGCTCGTTATCTTAACGAGCCTTACTTGCCGGCATGCAAGTGAACCTCGGTAAAAATCATTGTGTTCATCATTGATTCCGAGGTGATTGGTCTTCATTGTTATTCATCCTTGTGATTGATTGGTCCTTTCATTTACACGGTGGTATAACCTTCTTGATCACTCTCTTTATATTACCGTAAACTAGTTGTCAAGCTCTTTAGTGTAGCTAGTTGTAAGAGCTTGGTTGGTTGGTTGGTGTGGCTCTTTAATTAGCCTTTGAGAGCACACTAATATAGGGTAGTGTCATAGCTATTGTGTGAATAGAGACCATCTAAACTAGAATTATGGTAGGTGGCTTGCTTTTTAAGAAGGCTAGCACAACACTTGCTTCGCCTTATAATTGTCTAACCATTTTGTTAAGTGTTGTTGTAAAAAATTTTATTAGGCTATTCACCCCCCTCTAGCCATTAGGACCTTCCAAGTGGTATCAGAGAAGAGGTCACCGTGATTTGAGGCTTAACAACCTTCAGTGTAAAAATAGCTCAAATCAACAACACCAAGAACCCACCCTAATTTGATGGATCAAATTATCCATATTGAAAGTCAAAGATGACCACACATATCAAGTCAATCAATAGAAGAGTGTGGAAGGTGGTAGAAACCAAAATTGAGATTGAAGATCCGGAGAATCCCACCACGGCCGAAGAAGTGCTTCTTCAAAACAATGACATTGCTCTAAGTGCTATTCATGATGCAATTGATGAAAGAACATTTGAGCAAATCAAGAATATTGAGATGGCTCATGAGGCATGGAAGAATTTGGAAGAATCACTTGAGGGCACTCAAGCCGTGAAGGGTGCAAAGGCATACATCCTCAAAGAGAAGTTTGCAAGCTTCAAGATGAAGGAGGATGAGAGTGTGCCGGAGATGTTTCATAGGCTTTAAGTGCTTGTTAATGATCTTAAAGCACTTGGTGAAGAGGTGAAGGACAAGGACTTCTCACATAAGTTCTTGAGATGTTTGCCTTCAAGATTTGGTACATTGGTCACCATTCTAGTGAGAAGCGGTTTGAACACCATGACACCAAACCAAGTATTGGGGGATATAATGACCGATGATACATATAGAGATGATGATGAGAAGGAAGAAAAGAAGAAGAAGAAAGATGAGAAGAAGGATGACAAGAAGAAGAGCATGGCATTCAAAGCCACATCATCCAAGGGCAAAGCTAAGCAAGAAACATCAAGTGAAGATGATGATTCATGGGATGATGATGATGAGAAGATGGCTCTCTTTGTCAAGAGATTTGGCAAGTTCATGGTGAAGAAGGGCTATCGTGCTAGGAGAAAGAAGTCTTCATCCAAGAACAAAGAAGAGTCAAGAAGATGCTTCAAGTGTGGAAGCAAAGCAAAGATCATCTTGTTGCTCAATGTCCATACAATGGCGACAATGATGATGACAATAAGAAAAACAAGAAGGACAAGAAGGAAAAGAAAGAGAAGAAGGATAAGATGGCCTTCAAGAAGAAGAAGGGTGGTTCATATGTAGTCACTTGGGATAGTGATGCTTCATCAAGTGATGATGATGATGATGACAAGACCACCAAGAAGAAGGTTCTTGCAAGCATTGCTATCAATGAGAAGCCTTCTCTCTTCAAATCTTCATCATGCTTCATGGCTAAGGCCGCTAAGGTACAATCTTGTGATGATGAAAGTGATGAAGAACATGATGATGAAAATGAACATGAAAATGAAAATGATAGTGATAGTGATGATGATGATGAGCCTACCAAAGATGAATTGTTTGACATGCTAGAAGATGCTAAAGAACATTTAGACATTAAGAGAAGAGAATGCAAGAGCTTGAATAAGGAGGTAAAAGCCCTTAAGCAAGCCCTTGATGAGCTCAAAGCAACTCATGAGAGGCTAGAGGAAGCCCATGAGAAACTAGGCAAGGCTCACAAGAAGCTTGAAAAAGCGCATTCTTCTTTGCTTAATGAGCAAAATAAAAGGAAGCATGTTGAAACTTGCAATATAGGCTTAACTTGTGATATAATTAATGAATCATTATCTATGCCTATCATTGTTGCTCCCACTAACCCTTCTTGTAGTACTTCCACCTCCACCTCATCTAGTAGTGATAGTCTCACTTATGATGCCTCACTAGTGGTTGAGAATGAGAACCTCAAGAAGGAGGTCAACAAGCTCACTCATACCTTAGCTAAGGCTTATGGTGGTGAGGACTGCTTGCTTATGTGCTTGGTAGCCAAAGAGCTTCTCTCTACAAAGAGGGATTGGGCTATACCTCCAAGAAAGGCAAGGCGGCCTTTGTTCCTCACAAAACTAGTTTTGTGAAGAACAATGGTCGGTTTTGCACTAGTTGCAAGCAAGTTGGTCATAAAGAGCATGAGTGCAAGAACAAGAGCAAAAATGCTAATGTATCCTCAATTAAGATTAATTATTTCTATGTACTTACTAAGGGTACAAATGGTGTAAAGGCTAAGTTCATTGGCAAACCATGGATGGGCTCAAAGAAGAAAATCATTTGGGTACCAAAGAGCTTAGTGACTAACCTTCAAGGACCCAAGCAAGTTTGGGTACCTAAAAAGAATTGATCTTCTTTTGTAGGTTAATTACAAAGTCAGAGGAAGGCATTGAGTTCTTGATAGTGGGTGCACTCAACACATGACTGGTGATGCAAGAATGTTCAACTCAATCAACACCAATGGTAATGATGGTTATGATAGTATCACATTTGGTGATAATGGCAAAGGCAGGGTCAAAGGGCTTGGTAAGATTGTAATATCCAATGACATGAGCATATCTAATGTGTTGCTAGTAGAGAGCTTGAACTTTAATTTGCTATCCGTGGCTCAATTATGTGATCTTGGATTCAAATGCATATTTGGAGTAGATGATGTAGAGATCATAAGTGTAGATGGCTCTAACTTGATCTTCAAAGGCTTTAGATATGAGAATCTATACTTAGTTGATTTCAATGCTAGTGAAGCTAAATTATCTACATGCTTGTTCACTAAGTCTAGCATGGGTTGGTTATGGCATAGAAGGCTTGGTCATGTTGGAATGAAACAATTAAATAGATTGGTTAAGCATGACTTGGTTAGAGGTTTGAAAGATGTTGTGTTTGAAAAGGATAAGCTTTGTAGATCTTGTCAAGCCAGAAAACAAGTTGGAAACACCCATCCCAAGAAAAGCATGATGAGCACTAGTAAAGCATTTGAGTTATTGCACATGGATTTGTTTGGGCCAACACAATACACTAGCATTGGTGGAAACATATATGGATTTGTGATAGTGGATGACTACACTAGATACACATGGGTATTCTTTCTAGTGGACAAAAGTGATGTATTTGCAACATTAAAATCATTTGTCAAAGGCATTCACAATGAGTTTGAAACAACCATCAAGAAAGTTAGAAGTGACAATGGTAGTGAGTTCAAGAACACTAGAATTGATGAGTTATGTGATGAATTTGGAATTAGACATCAATTTTTGGCCAAGTACACACCTCAATCAAATGGCCTTGTTGAGAGGAAGAATAGAACACTTATTGATATGGCAAGGTCTATGCATAGTGAGTACAATGTGAGTCAATCTTTTTGGGCCGAAGCTATCAACATGGCTTGCTATTGTAGCAACCGCCTCTATTGTCACCGATTGAAAGAGAAGACACCATATGAGCTCTTGAATGGTAGAAAGCCCAACATTGCATATTTTCGGGTCTTTGGTTGCAAATGCTATATCTTGAAGAAAGGCACTAGATTGGGCAAGTTTGATAAGAAATGTGATGAAGGATTCCTACTTGGTTACTCCACTACAAGCAAAGCATATAGAGTTTGGAATTTGGATAATGGTACTCTTGAGGAAGTTCATGATGTTGAATTTAATAAAACCAAGGGTTGACAAGTAGAGAATGAGAACTTAGAAGATGTTAGAGGCATTCAACTTTCAAACAGGGTTTTCCTAAATGCTAAACGGTAAACAGTCGGTCACCTACCGTTTAGCTATTATTCGGGCAAAACGTCCCATTAAACGGGCTAAACGGCCAATTAAACGGGGTAAACGGGTGATTAAATGGAAACGGCACACCACCGTGTAGCGTTTACACGGTGTTTAAACGGGCTAAACGGCCGTTTAGGCGAACAGTGCTTTTCAAATGCAATGAAGAACATGGATGTTGGTAAATTGAGGCCTAGGCAAGTGAATGATGAAGAAGATGATCAAGTGCAAGTGCTCTCTAACTCAAATGTGCAAGATGATACAAATCAAGCTAGTACAAGTGGCTCTCATGATAATGAACAAGATCAAGTGGCTAGTACATCATCTCAACCTAATGATCAAGCAAGTGCAAGCAATCAAGTTCCAATCCTTTAACCAACCAATATTGCAAGGGATCATCCATTGGACACTATCATTGGTGATATTTCTAGAGGTGTACAAACAAGATCAAGATTGGCATCATTTTGTGAGCATTTCTCATTTGTGTCATCCATTGAACCAAAGAAGATAGATGAAGCATTGAAGGATGTTGATTGGGTGAATGCTATGCATGAAGAATTGAATAACTTCACAAGAAATCAAGTATAGGAATTAGTAGAGAGACCAAAGGGACACAATGTGATTGGAACCAAATGGGTCTTTAGAAACAAGCAAGATCAATATGGGATAGTAGTAAGGAACAAAGCAAGATTGGTAGCACAAGGCTATACACAAGTTGAAGGTCTTGACTTTGGAGAAACATATGCCCCGGTTGCTAGATTGGAAGCAATTAGAATCTTGCTAGCCTATGCTTGTGCCCACAACATCAAGCTCTATCAAATGGATGTCAAGAGTGCATTTCTCAATGGTTACATCAATGGAGAAGTATATGTTGAGCAACCTCCCGGTTTTGAAGATGACAAGAAGCCCAACCATGTGTACAAGTTGAAGAAGGCATTGTATGGCTTGAAGCAAGCACCTAGAGCAAGGTATGAGAGATTAAGGGACTTCCTACTCTCTAAAGGGTTTATAATGGGCAAGGTTGACACCACTCTCTTCATCAAGAAGATTGGAAAAGATTTGTTTGTGTTGCAAATCTATGTTGATGACATCATATTTGGATCAACCAATCAAGACTTTTGTGATGAATTTGGAAAGATGATGGCTAATGAGTTTGAGATGTCTATGATTGGAGTGTTGAGTTACTTCCTTGGTCTTCAAATCAAGCAATTAAAGAATGGTACATTTGTAAGTCAAGGCAAGTACATCAAGGACATGATCAAGAAGTTTGGCATGAATGATAGCAAAGTCATTAGTACACCTATGGGAACAAATGGTAACTTGGATAGTGATGAAAGTGGCAATATGGTGGATCAAAAGTTGTATCGGTGTATGATTGGAAGCCTACTCTATGTGACCGCATCAAGGCCAGATATCATGTTTAGTGTATGCATGTGTGCAAGATTTCAAGCTTCACCAAGAGAAAGTCATTTGAAGGCTACAAAGAGAATATTGAGGTACTTGAAGCATACACCAAATGTTGGTTTGTGGTATCCCAAAGGAGCAAAGTTTGAGCTAGTTGGTTATTCCGACTCGGATTATGCGGGATGCAAGGTTGAAAGAAAGAGCACCTCAGACACATGTCAATTGTTAGGAAGATCACTCATTTCATGGTCATCAAAGAAGCAAAATAGTGTTGCATTATCAACCGTCGAAGTCGAATACATATCCGCCGGTAGTTGTTGTGCACAAATACTTTGGATGAAGGCTACCTTGAGTGATTTTGGAATCAAGTTCAAGAAAGTGTCATTGCTATGTGACAATGAGAGTGCAATCAAGTTGACCAATAATCCGATTCAACATGCAAGAACAAAGCACATTGATGTCCGCCACCATTTCATAAGAGATCACCAACAAAAAGGGGACATTTGCATTGAGAGTGTAGGCACTAAAGATCAACTTACCGATATATTCACCAAGCCATTGGATGAGAAAAGGTTTTGCAAGCTAAGGAATGAGTTGAACATATTGGATTTCTCAAATATGTGTTGATGCACCCCCCCACTTATATGACATGCCTCTCCTTCGAGCAATCCAAGGTAAAAGTTAATTGGCATGACATACATCCTTGCTAAGGACATGTTTAGTGCATCTAGTCATCTCTCCATTTTATTAGGCTCATTCATAAAAATCAAATGAATTTGATGATTGTATGGTACTACTATTGCTTCTATGCTTGACTTGATCTAGTGGTATCATATGATATGTTTGTGGGCTTGCAAACCTAGTGTTTAATCTAGAAAATGAGCTCTAAGTGTTTAACTCAACATGGTACAAGATAACTCTTAATTAGAGGTGTGAAGAAGCTTGTCCTTGGATCAAACCGAGTTAAATATCTTTGGCAAATATTCTAGTTTGAACCAAAATTAAGAATATAATCCTCACCCCATTGATTGACATTGATAATCTCGACCCTACAAGTGGTACTATCTATACTTTAAGCCTTTGTGGTCATTGATGACAAAGGGGGATAAATAGTGTACAAAGATAGTGAAAAGACAAAAAAGGGAAAATTTGATACAGGGGGAGAAATATGACAAAGGAAAGGGATCAATTAAAACTTTGAGCACACAAGTAGGGGGAGCAAGCTCATGAACTTGTATGGTGCATTTGAATGTGCATTTCATATGTTTGCTTGCATGGCACAAGTTTTAAATTTCAATATCCATGCTTGAGTGGTGTATGCTAGTTATAGGTGCGAATGATGAAATGAAAATCTAGCATGCATAAGTTATCTAATGATTTCATTTCTAAGTATTTCCAAGTGGTATCGAGCTAACCTTGGTGCTAAGGATGGTATAATGGTGCACTCCGATTGGTATCACACTTCAAAGGTCCATCTTTTATACCTTAGCATCATTTGGTAGACATTGTCTCCTATATTTCCTATCTAAGCATGTGTGCAAGCTACAATCCAAACTCTTAGCACATATATAGGGGGAGCAATTACTATCATTTGGGGTCATGAAACTTGTCCATATTCTATTACACATGGTAAATATGCTTGGACAAGCAACATGGATTCAATTGAATTTTAATTCATATCTTTGTGAAAGGGTTGTCATCAATTACCAAAAAGGGGGAGATTGAAAGCTCTAGTTTGGTTTTGGTGACTTGATGAAACCCTAAGTGCAAACCTAGTTTATCAAGTGATCATGAGATAGGTAGCATACTCCAAGTGGTGAAGCAAATGAAGATCATAGCATGATAATGAAGATGCCATGATGATGATCAAGTGCTTGGATTTGGAAAGAAGAAAGAGAAAAACAAAAAGCTCAAGGCAAAGGTATAAACCATAGGAACTATTTTTATTTTGGTGATCAAGACACTTAGAGAGTGTGATCACATTTAGGTTTGATAGCCGTACTATTAAGAGGGGTGAAACTCGTATCGAAATACGGTTATCAAAGTGCCACTAGATGCTCTAACTCATTGCATATACGTTTAGGATCTAGTGGAATGCTAACACCCTTGAAAATGTCTGTGAAAATATGCGAACACATGTGCATAAGGTGATACACTTGGTGGTTGGCATATTTGAGCAAGGGTGAAGAAGTTAGAGGTGAAAAGGAGTTAGTCTTGCTGGTCACTGAGTGACCGGACGCTGGTCTCAGAGGGACCGGCGTGTCCGGTCAAGTGTGGCAGTGAAGACGCTAGTGTCGGTCATTGATCGAATGCTGGGTCTTGGACTGACTGGATGCTGAGGTCTAGCATCCGGTCCTATTGTCGGGCAGTGTAGAGAAAAGTCACTGAGTGTCCGGACGCTTGCAGGGTCCGGTCAAGCATGACCGGACGCGTCCGGTCGAAGAAAATCATTTCTAGAACCTTACTGGAAACGACCGGATACTGGAGGCTCAGCGTCTGGTCAGTTTGTGCGCTGCGTCCGGTCAACAGATGACCATTGAAATCTGACAAATAGTATTTGAAGCAGGGGACACATGGCATGTATCACGTGACCGGACGCTAAGGGCCAGCGTTTGGTCAATCGGACCAGAGCGTCCGGTCACCCCGTGCTGTGCCCAGTGAAGGGGTACAACGGCTCTATTTCGTAGGGGCTGCTATTTAAGCCCCATGGCCGGTTGAAGCTCATACCTTTGGCTATTTTCATTGACATAGTAACCTTGTGAGCTTAGCCAAAGCCCTCCCACTCATCTCCATCATTGATTCATCATCTTTGTGAGATTAGGAGAGAATCCAAGTGTATTGCTTGAGTATTTGCATCTAGAGGCACTTGATGTTCGTGTTTCACTGTGGGATTCTCTTGTTACTCTTGGTGGTTGCCGCCACCTAGACAGCCTGGAGCAGCGAGGATCATTGAGCAGAGGTCGGTGATTATCTCCGGCTCTGATCATGGTGATTGTGAGGGGTTCTTGACCTTTCCCCGGTGGAGAGCCAAAAGGTACTCTAGGGGATTGCTCGTGGCTTGTGTGATCCTCATCTTGTGTTGATTGTGTGGCATCCTATTGAGGGTTTGGTGTGTGAAGCCAATTAGCGTATGAACCTCCAAGTGAGTGAATCGCCACAACGAGAACTAGCTTGCCGGCATGCAAGTGAACCTCGGTAAAAATCATTGTGTTCATCATTGATTCCGAGGTGATTGGTCTTCATTGTTATTCATCCTTGTGATTGATTGGTTCCTTCATTTACACAGCGGTATAACCTTCTTGATCACTCTCTTTACATTACCGCAAACTAGTTGTCAAGCTCTTTAGTGTAGCTAGTTGTGAGAGCTTGCTTGGTTGGTTGGTGTGGCTCTTTAGTTAGCCTTTGAGAGCACGCTAACATAAGATAGTGTCATAGCTATTGTGTGACTAGATACCATCTAAACTAGAATTGTGGTAGGTGGCTTACTTTTTAAGAAGGCTAGCGCAACACTTGCTTTACCTCATAATTGTCTAACCATTTTGTCAAGTGTTGTTGTAGAAATTTTTATTAGGCTATTCACCCCCCTCTAGCCATTAGGACCTTCCACCCGCACAGACTTCCGCGAACGGCGAGACGCAGCGACGGCAGCGCCGATCGAGTGATCACCACGCGACAAGGCAGCCGAGGGCCCAAGGGAAGGCTCGACGAGGACGACGAGTCGACGACATCTGAAGATTTATCTTGGTTATTGCCTTCTGCCCTTTTTGTGATTTGTGAATCTTGGTTCTGAATCAGTTCATGTCTAAATTGTCTAGGCCCTTGGATTTTTTTTCCTTGTTCAAATTTTGTCTAGTACTTTGTACTCATATAGTCATATTTTTCTTATAATTTAGGCCAGGTGTAAGAATTTTAGAATGTTACCTAAGAAACATTTGTCAGGGGCTACGAAAAGAAAACAGAAAAGACAAGAAGAATAGTTTGTTCAGTCACAACAAGGTGCTTTAGATAAGTTTTTTTTCAGCTTCAAGTAGTGCTGTGCGTGATGACAACCCTATAGATGCACCTGGTAATCAAGAAGAAGAGCAACAAGTTAATGATAATTTAAGTGAACAAGTTGATGCTATAGCGAATGAAAATTTACAGCCTTCCTCTCAACCTGAAAATTCAATTGATGCTATGCAACCTTCTATTCATGATGTCTTTGATCCCAGAACTTGGGAGAATCTTGATAATAAGGGTAGAGATATTTTGATTGAAAAAGGACCAGTGAGAGAATTGAATCTTGAGTTCCCTATAGATACTCACAATAGACTTTTTTCATATGCTTACTACTCCAGAAAGTTAAGCAATGGTGAGGTGGTTGATAGAAAATGGTTGGTTTACTCTAAATATGTGGACAATTTTTTTTTGTTTTTGCTGCAAATTGTTCAAATCAGATCAGAACAAAAGTTTGGTAGCACACGATGGATTGAGGGACTGGAAACATCTTAGTTTAAGACTCAAGGAACATGAGAATAGTGTTGAGCATATAAGAAACATGAATACTTGAAATGAACTTAGGCTGAGGTTGAGCAAAAATAAAACAATTGATGATGATTTGCAATGAGAAATTGCAAAGGCGAGAGAGCGTTGGAGACAAGTTTTAGTAAGAATCGTTTCTGCTGTCAAGTTTCTTGCTAAACATAATTTGGCTTTCCGAGGGCAAAATGAGAAACTATATCAAGCTAACAATGGTAACTTTCTAGGCACAGTTGAAATGATGAGTGAATTTGATCCTGTGATGCAAGACCATATTAGGCGGATTCAAAATAGTGAGATTCATCATCATTACCTTAGGCATAAAATTCAGAATGAGATGATTTCTCTTCTTGCAGATTATATAAAACAAACTATATTAAAGATCATTAAGGATGCCAAGTATTTTTCTATGATTTTAGATTGTACTCCAGATGTGAGCCATGAAGAACAAATGACTCTAATTATTAGGTGTGTGAATATATCGGGGAATGTTCTAAGGGTAGAGGAGTTCTTCCTAGAGTTTTTGAAGGTTGATGACACATCAGGATTGGCGCTAGAGATTCTAAAGTTTGTTATGGATGCAGATTGCTATCCAAATATTTCAGTTGTCTATCGAATTCTTTTAACTATTCCTATGACTGTAACTTTGGTCGAAAGAAGTTTCTCAAAATTGAAGTTGTTGAAGAACTATTTGAGATCAACTATGTCACAAGAATGGTTAAATGGCTTGGCTATGTACACCATCAAGAAGGATATCTTAGACACTATTGATCTCTATACCGTTCTTGATGATTTTGCATCAAGAAATGCCCGGAAAAGTATCTTTTTATAAGAAACAGTGGATATGATGGAGTTCTATTCTTCTTTAAGGTAATATATTAGTTCTAGAAGTACAAATATATTGCTCTTTTAGTCTATGTTGTTTCTCGCTCTCGATAATTATCAGACATATTGAATTAAAAATATATTATTGGATTTGCTTTCCCTATACAAGTAAAATTAGCCTATATATTCTAAGATTTTATGGTCTAGAGGGGCCGTCGCGATGAGTTCGTCAGTGGGCCCTCAAAATCATAGGACCGGTGCTCATAACTGGAATGGTTTTAAGAGTTGAGAGATGCAATTTGCACGTTTTTAGAGTTTGAGGAATAAAAACTGAGCTACGCCAAAAAAAAATTGAGCAACAACTACGACAATTGTTGAGTAAACGAAAAAGATTTGTTTTTCCTTTATTTATTTTGTTCAACGCTCACTCTGTTCGTCGGGCTTGGTTCGAGAAGCGAGGCCCATGTCGGTGAGGCAAGAGACAACCAACCGTGCGATGTCGGCCGGGCTAGAGAGCGGGTGGACTCACGAGCGATTGGGAAAGCTTAGAGCTTACACAGTTACACGAGCCCGACCAGATCAGGTGGGCTACGTGACGCGGAAAAGTGAGCACAGACGGCGGACGGACGTGGGCTATGAAGAGGTCCCTGGCACGCACACAAGTCGGAGCAAGCCCAGGTTCAGGGTCCCCCCTCCTGCTTGCTGCTGTGCTGGCTACTGAGCAGGCCAGGCCTATCACCTCACCTGTGCAAGCAGGAGCAGGAGCAGGAGCAGGAGTAGGAGTGGGAGAAGGAGCAGCAAGCCAGCAACACAGCTGCCCGCCCTGTTCGTTTGACTTATAAGCCATACTTTTTTAATGAACAAATAGTATTTTTCTTTCACAATAAATCAGTGAACAGTACTTTTAGCCATGGCTTATTAGTCAAACGAATAGGGTTGTCGACTGCGAGTTTTCTGATGAAATGAAAAAGAAAAAAAGGAAAAAAGTTGTCGACTGCCACGCCGCAACCCTGGTGGACTGGTCTAGTGGTGGCATGGATGATGCCATGACGGTAGTCTTTTTTGGTGAATCGCCTCTTTGCGTCCTCTGGGGCTCTAGCCACGGCGGCGTCATTTAGGTTGGAAGTGTTTTTTAGTCCAAGTTTCTCAACTAGGATTGCGGGTTTGGGACACACCTCGCTTTGTCTAGTACATCAGAGGGTTTCAATTTTCGGTTGGAAGTGGTTTTTAGTCCGAGTTTCTCAACTAGGATTGCGGGTTCGGGACTAAAGGATTGGGACCTTTAATCCCAGGTCACGCAACCAGGACTAAAACCCATCCTCTGTTTCAGTGAACGCTAGTACACCGGTGGGTTTCAATTTCGGCTGGGAACTGGCTTTTAGTTCGAGTTTCTCAACTAGGATTGCAGGTTCGGGGCTAAAGGGCCAGGACCTTTAATCCTAGGTCATGCAACCGGGACTAAAGCCCATCCTCTATTTCAGTGAACGCTAGTACACCGGTGGTTTTCAATTTCGGTTGTGTCGAGGACTGAATACTGGGGTACCCAAAGAGGAAGAGCTAATAACCATCAAACGTTGATGCTTTTGAACAAGCAAGAACGCGACTACACCTCTTGTCCGACGACCAAGGGTTAACTCCATTTCATCTAACCCCCAAAGGTTGGCTCCGCCTTGCTCGACGTCTGAGGGCAGACTCCACCTCGGGGGGCTGGCTCCGCCTCGCCCGATGTCTGGGGCAGACTCCACCTGGCCCGACATCTAGGGGCAGACTCCTCCTCGCCCGATGTCTGGGGGCAGACTCTGCCTTGCTCGACGTCTAGAGGTAGGCTCCACCTCGCCCAACATCTGAGGATAGGCTCTGCCTCGCCCGACGTCCGGGGGCTAGCTCTGCCTCGCCCAATTTTTGGGGCAGGCACCGCCTCGCTTGACGTCTGGGGCAGACTCTGCCTCGACCGACATCTGGGGCTAGCTCTGCCTCGCCCGACGTCCGAGGGTTGGCTCTGCCTCGCCCGACGACTGTGCGCTGCTCCTTCATAACTATGTGTACAGATAAGGCAGGGTATTCAAGTCAACTGCAGTACCGAGGACCATACCCTACATGCCTGTAGGAAAGTACCATCAGGACATGGCTAGACGGAGGCTTTAAGCCCTTCCAGGCATGTCAGAACCCAAATAGTGTTGTGGGCGCCAACATTTGTCTTACAGTGTTATGGGCATCGGCATTTGCCCTTGGACACAAATCCTGACGGAAACATATGACAATCGCTATGGTCCAGGAGGAACCTACAATAACGAACGTGGGGCCTCTACGCCGTCTGCTCCCCGTAGGGTCACGGTTTGGCACCCTAGTGCGTCATGCCGCCCACCGGGACAAGATAGGACATGACCACTTGCTAAACGAAGCCAGAGCATGGCCCTATCAGGATCAGCAAACATGCTATCACTAGCACCGTCTGCCGTGTCAGCAGGGCTCGCTCAGAGAAAAAGGAAGACCCGGCACCTTCGAAGGACCTTCTTTGTCTCTGATTTTTCTTCTTTCTCCCATCTGTAATCCCTACTCCCCCTTAGTCTATAAAAGGGAAGGCAGGGCACCCCACTAAGGGGATCGATCAATTCTACACACCATGCACCACATTACACACAGCTGAGTAGCAACCAAGCTCTCAGCATCCTTTCAACCTTTTCATCAAAGACTTGGGACCTGTCCCTCTCTCGCTCATTTGTACCCCCTACTACAAACCTTTCAATGCTAATAACACGAGCAGCAACCGCAAACTGGACGTAGGGACATTCTGCCCGAACCAATATAAACCTTGTGTTCTTTAGCACACCATCCGGCCCGAACGCGCAATAATACAAATGTAATAGTTGGTGTTTACTCAAAACACCGACAGTTGGCGCGCTAGGTAAGGGACCTTTGTGTGTTTCGATGTTAACATCAGGCCATGGATGGCTAGCCACAGAATCAACTGGGTCCCGAGCACACACATGCACTTCGGTGACCTGGACTTCATCGTCACGGAGGGAGGAGAGTTGGTGTTGGCTCACGCCGCCATCCAACCTCTCCCCTCAATCGGCCTCAACTGCAGGAGGCTTGAGCGCTAGCTCAACATCTCCTTAGGACCCTAGCCATCCAGGGAGGACCACGCCGCCTCACCCTCTCTCTAGAACACCTTGTATGGAGCGCCCTAATAGTGCTTCCGTTTGGTCTCCGCAACGCTGCGGCGACCGCTAGACACCTTGTGGCACAGCGCATGATCCCATTCCCCATGAACAACGAGTTCATGGGGATGATCAAACACGTCACAGAATCTCTCCATGACCTCCTCATAGAGGAGCCAGGGTCACCCTCTGGCTCTGACTCCAGCAGGGGGAGCCATCACCCCTCCCGACAATGCTTCATAATGGGTACCCCCGAGGGACACGTTGAAAGCGTCTCCTAGGAGGAGGCTACCTCGATGAACAACCTTAGCAACGAGGCTGAGGGAGAGATAGCAGCCCCACCTCACATGGGGGTGGAGCAGCTGAAAGCCCAACACTAGGAGATCGAGGAAGCACGACTCCAGCTCGAGCAGGAAGCGCGGAGCTCGATTGGGAGATCGAACACCATAGAGACGGTGGGCCCGCACGTACCATGGCCCGCGACGTGAACCAAAGGATCATCACAGACGATGAAGCCCTCCCTCGCTTCACTCGGGCAAGCTAGAACATCGCCGCTACAGCGGCCCTACTCCATGGCCTTCCAGAGGCCACGATGCTCGAGGACCATTGGGCCCACCATGAGATTCGCACGCTACTCGAGCATGCAGTGGCATAGCAGGCAGAAAGTTTGTTGTCTTGATGACGCAAACTCGACAACAGCCAACGAATGCTCTCCAAGCAGCCCAGCAGGGACACGTCAGTCCACAAGGCACTGCAGGGCAGTAGGCAGTGCGCCGTGGTCCCGGTACATCAGTGTCTCAGCTACAACCGTGACGCACGTAGCACCCTCGACGCCCACAGACGTACCTACGACAACCCAAGAGAAGGAGCCTGCCCTAGCTATCATCCTCGTTGTGGTAGACGCTACAATAGCAGCGAGGACCAAAGCCCAAGCCTCGGCCTATCGGGCCCTCAGGCCTTTAGTCGTCACATCCTCAATGCTGCTTTCCCACTGAGGTACCGACCACCGACCAATATCTCAAAGTACTTTAGGAAACAAACCCTGGATTATGGCTTGAAGACTATCGGCTTGCCTACCAAGCCAGTGGTACGAATAATGATGACTTCATTATCTGCAACCTTCCACTGTTCTTAGTCGATTCGGCACGAGTGTGGTTGGAACACCTGCCGTCCAACGCAATCCAGAGTTGGGTGGATCTAAAGGACATCTTTGTGGGGAACTTCTAGGGCACATACAAGCACCCTAGGAACCCATGGGACCTCAAGAACTACTGATAGAAGACCGGTGAGACCCTCTTTGGGTACATCCAGTGCTTCTCCCGACAATGCAATGAGCTTCCTAATGTCGCTGATGCCGATGTTATAGGAGCCTTCCTATCTGAGACCACCTATGAATCTCTAGTTCATAAGGTGGGACGCAAGGGCCCGCGAACCACTAAAGAACTCCTAGACATCGCCACCAGCCATGGCTCGAGCAAAGAAGTAGTCGGAGCAATCTTCGATCGCCTCGATGGCAAGGCAAGGCAGGACGAGGATGCCGACGAAGGCACATCCAATCGTTCCGCCAAAAAGAAGAACAAGAAGCAACAGCATGAGGGCTCGCTCGTGGCCATCACTGACCGCAAGGTTGGTCAGAAGCATACGGAGGGCACTTCAAACCATTTCAAAAAAAATACTAGAGGGGCCATGCCCGAACCATGCCTTCCCGATCAAACATCTGTACAAGGACTATAGCCTCATGCGGCGGTTCTTGTCCGGGGGCCCCAACAAAGGGGAGCATGGAAAGGACCCTACCCCCACCATGGATGACATCGAGGAGAAGGATGATGACTTTCCGACACCGGATGGTTGCCTCATGATCTTCGAAGGATCGATGTCCTATGACTCCAAACACCATCAGAAGGTCGCATGACACAAGGTCTATATGATTCAACCGGCCACACCTGCCTTTCTCCGGTGGTTAGAGTACACCATAACCTTTGATCAAACTGACCACCTAGAGAGCGTCCCGTATCTAGGGAGATATCCACTCGTGGTCGACCTAATTGTCAGCACGAAGCAGCTCACCAAAATACTGATGGATGGAGGTAGTGGCCTCAACATCATGTATGCCAAGACGCTCGATGAAATGGACAACGACCGAACACGCGACCGCTCAACCCGAGCACCTTTCCACGGCATCATGCCTGGAAAGCAACCCATGCCACTTGGGCAAATCGATATGCCTATTACCTTTGGGAATCCATCCAATTATAGGATGGAAACCCTCACCTTTGAGGTGGTCGGGTTCCCCGAAACCTTCCATGCCATCTTGGGACATCCATGCTACGAGAAGTTCATGGCCGTCCCCAACTATACATACCTCAAGCTAAAAATACCGGGCCCTAGTGGGGTCATCGCCGTCGACACCTCCTTCCAACGCACCTATGAGTGCAAGGTCGAGTGCTACGGTCACGCCGCAGCAATCGTCGCCTCCGGAGAGCTAGCCGCCATCAAGAAGGAGGTCATCAAGGAAGCAACTGACCCCAAGAAGTCGACCAGGTCCTTAGAGCCAGCAGAAAGTTCTAAGGAGGTCCTAATAGACCCGAGAGCGCTCAGGGAAAAATGATGTGCATTGGTACCACGCTTTCCTCCGAATAAGAAGGCACACTCGTCGGCTTCCTCCGTGCCAACAGGGACATCTTCGTGTGGAAACCCTCGGACATGCCAAGCATCCCGAGGGAAGTCACCGAGCACACCTTGAAGATCCACCTAGGCTCCAAACCGATGAAACAACGCCTGCGTTGCTTCAATGAGGGGAAACATAGGACCATCGGTGAGGAGATCACAAAGCTTTTGGCAGCTGGATTCATCAAGAAAGTATACCACCCAGAGTGGTTAGCCAATCCCGTTCTTGTACGAAAGAAAAGTGGTAAATGGAGGATGTGTGTTGACTATACGGGTCTCAACAAAGCGTGCCCAAAGGATCTATTTCCTTTGCCGTGCATAGACCAAATAGTTGACTCTACCTCAGGGTGTGAAACCCTCTGCTTCCTTGATGCGTACTTCGGGTACCATTAAATCATGATGAAAGAGTCCGACTAGCTCGTGACATCTTTCATCACCCCCTTCGGATTGTTCTGCTACAACTCAATGTCGTTCGGTCGGAAGAATGCTGGGGCTACATACCAGCGTTGTATGCTCAAGTGTTTCGGGGACCTCACCGGGTGAACTGTTGAGGCCAATGTTGACGACATTATGGTCAAGTCCAGATGGGCTGACCATCTCATTGCCAATCTTGAGCAGACCTTTGCAAAACTCTAAGCAAACGACATCAAACTCAATCCCGAGAAATACGTTTTCAGGGTCCCGAGGGGCATGCTGCTCGGTTTCATCATCTCCGAGCGTGGCATCCAAGCCAACCCAGAGAAAATTTTGGCCATCCCGAGGATGGGCTCGATTCATAACATAAAGGGAGTATAGCGAGTCATGGGGTGCCTTGCCGCCCTCAGCCACTTCATCTCATGCCTCGGCGAACGAGGTCTCCCCCTTTATCGACTCCTAAAGAAAGCCGATCACTTTGAATGGACATTCGAGGCCAAGGAGGCACTTGACATGGTTAAGCAGCTCCTGACAAAGGCCTCGATCCTGGTTCCTCCCACCAAGGGAGAACACCTTTTGCTCTACATCGTGACCACCACACAAGTGGTCAGCACCGCCCTGGTAGTGGAGCGGGAAAAAGAGGGGCACGCCCTCAATGTATAGCACCCTATGTACTTCATCAGCAAGGTCCTATCTAACTCAAAGACCCGCTACCCCCAAATCCAGAAGCTCCTATACACTATCCTCATCACAAAGAGGAAGCTATGCTACTACTTTGAGTCACACCCAGTAATGGTTGTGACATCCTTCCCCCTCGGCGAGGTCGTGCAAAGCCAGGAGGCCACGGGGAGAACCATGAAATGGGCACTCAAGCTGATGGATTAAGGCATTTTGTATGCCCCTAGATGGCCATCAAGTCCTAGGTGTTAGCTAATTTCATCATAGAGTGGACCGAGGTCCAAATGCCACCGGTGGTCGTCGATCAAGAGTACTGGACGATGTACTTCGATGGATCACTGATGAAGAAGGGCATCGGCATAGGGCTGGTCTTCGTGTTGCCCCTCGAGGTACGCATGAGGTACATGGTTCGTCTCCATTTCCCCTCCTTAAACAATGTGGCTGAATATGAGGCGCTCGTCAACGGCCTACGCATTGCCATCAAGTTGGGCGTTCGACATCTCGATGTTTAGGGAGACTCCTAGCTAGTCGTTGATCAAGTCATGAAGGAGTCAAGCTACCATGATTCCAAGATGGTTGCATACTATCGAGAAGTCTGACGACTGGAAGACAAGTTCGATGGCCTCAAGCTCAATCACATCCCGAGGTGCCTCAATGAGGCGGCTGATGCGCTTACGAAGGCGGCATCCAGCTGAGAGCCAGTGTCAACAGGTGTCTTCACCAATGACCAACACAAGCCTTCGGTCAACTATGAGGGGTCAGAACAGGCTAATGATGGTCCCGCCGATTTAGCCTCGGGGGCTGACCAACTGTCGGCTCTGTCTGGTCCTGAAGTCATGGAGCTCGAAGAAGGTCCTGTGACAAAGCTCGAACCTTTGGTCAACTGGAGGGTACTCTACCTCGACTACCTCCTCTGGGACATGCTGCCGATGGACAAGATGGAAGCTCAATGACTCATTCGTTGCGCCAAGTCCTTTGTTCTTATGGAGGACGAACTCTACAAGCAAAGCCACACCGGGATCCTGCAGCACTGCATCCCCATCGAACAGGGGAAGCATTTGCTAAGCGATATCCATGGTGGGATATGTGGTCACCATGCCACACCTAGAATCCTAGTCGGAAACATGTTCTGACAGGGCTTCTATTGGCCCACTATAGTAGCCGATGTCGAGTAGATCGTGCGCACCTACGAAGGGTGCTAGTACTATGCTCGGTAGACTCACCACCCGGCTCAAGCACTCTAGATGATCCCCATCACATGGCCGTTCATGGTTTGGGGGCTCGATTTGGTTGGACCTCTAAAGAAGGCGCCCAAAGGCTACACCCACTTGCTTGTCACCATAGACAAGTTTACAAAGTGGATAGAAGCTCGTCCGATCTCTGCGATCAAATCCAAGCAAGCCATACTATTCGTCCTCGACATCGTCCATCGCTTTAGAGTTCTAAACTCCATCATCATGGACAATGGTATGCAGTTCACTAGAAAAAAGTTCCTTTTATTCTGCGATGAATACCACATCCAGGTCAATTGGGCCACCGTCGCGCACCCCTAAACAAACGGGCAGGTCGAGCGCACAAATAGCATGGTCCTATAGGGCCTCAAGCCCAGGATCTTCAACCGGTTGAACAAGTTTGGCACACGGTGGATCTCCAAACTCCTTGCAGTACTTTGGAGCCTAAGGACAACCCCCAGTCGAGCCACTGGTTACACGCCCTTCTTCATGGTCTACGGTTTCGAGGTGGTCCTCCCAACTGACCTAGACAATGAAGCGCCAAGGATCAGGGCATACGACAAACAGGGAGCTGAGGCATCCCATGAGGACGCCATGGACCAGCTAGACAAAGCACATGACATCGCCCTCCTCTGCTCGGCCAAGGACCAACAGGCATTGCGATGGTACCACAACCGACAGGTGCGGGGCTGAGCCTTCAACGTCGGGGACCTAGTCCTTCACCTCGTAGAGAGCAACAAGGACCGCCACAAGCTCTACTCGACGTGGGAGGGACCATATGTCATCATAGAGATACTCTAGCCAAGCGCCTACAAGCAGAAAACCATCAACGGCGAGGTCTTCACCAATGCCTAGAACATCGAGCAGCTATGTCGCTTTTACCCCTAAATAAACACGTACTTCCTCTTATTAGTTTTCTTATCAAAATCTCCGATCTTTTATGACATATGACCCCTGCAAATGTGAGGGGTTGGGCCTCACTCAGAGGCTAGTATGAGTACATTTATCCTATGAACATTCTCTGTGTCTGCCCCCTTTTGTCATGGTAAATCCTTAGAGCTAGGATTTCAGGAACAAGCTCTAAGTAAAACTGGGCGGACTGCGAGGCACCTACGCCCTAGCGGCTACAACACCTTTGCTCACCAGCATGATTAGAGCTAGCTCACCCGCACTCCAAGCTTTTATGAACTTAACTATGGGAAGGGTCGGAATGCACTAAACCTCTTTTGCAAAAAGAGGGAGAAGAGTTGAAAAGCTGTTTGTTGTAATGAAATTTGAAAGCTTGTCCATTTGTTACAAGTTCCGTTGCCTGGCTTCCTTGCTTAACTAAATTCTTGCACGGGATGTTCGCATCCTTTATATCCGTAGGAAATTCTTTTTTCAGCAGGTAGCCCAAATTGACCGAACGGCATGACCATTGCCAGGCAACAGATGGGACGAGCTTCCCCTTACAAAGTGATTTCATCATGAAAAGGGACTGATGTATTCACGAATACAAAAAACTGTTCACACGGGGGCTCTCCCACAACTTAAATGGTTACATTTGTAGACCACTTCTACTCTAAATACTACTATGGCTGCCCGGTGGCATCGGCCAGTTCATCTACTGCGGTCGCCGTGCCACGCTCTTCATCGGCAACGTCCTACCGCTCCATGGGATCCCTGAGGGTGCTATCGTCTGTAATGTCGATCACCACATCGGTGACCATGGTGTCTTCGCCAGGGCGTTCGAGGACTACGCCATCGTGATCGGCCACAACCCTGACAATGGCACCTCGAGATGAGGCAGCTCCTGGATGGGGATGTTACTCACCAAAGTATGGCCCCCATGGCTGGTGGATGTCTTTGACATCTCATCAAACTTTATGAACTGGCTGACCTGAGTGGCCGCAAGGGCAAAACCCCCCATTGGCGCAGTCCTGGGCGGCTTCCCCTCCGACAAGGCTCGCCTGGAGAAGACTCGCTGAAAGAAGTCTATGTATGGCTCCATCCCGATGAAGGCCTTATAGACGGTGATAAAGTCAGCGACGTGCAGCACCCTCCAGTGTGCCTCCTCCTTTGGTGGAAGCAGCCCCTTCTCGGGAAGGCAGCCAGCACCATCTTGTTTACATTGGATGACCTCTAGCTCGACATCGTGCTCTAGATTCACGAATGGATCTGTGAGTTCTTCTCTCCCTTGCTTTACCCTCTCTCACTTAGGAACCGCCATGATGCATGAATGCACTCGATGAGAAGGAAGAAGGGGGAGAGGCAGCAGCTCAAGAATAGGCGAAGGAATAGGACAAGAACCCTCTCCCTTCCCCTATTTAAGGAGGAGATGCAGCAGTTGGAGAAAGGCAAAGGATTGGGGCAAAAACCCCCTCTCCCTTCCCCTATTCAATGCAGATGGAAATTTGGTGGGACGCATCCTAACCAACAGGACATGCCCTACTCAACGAGATGGTGCCTGGTCAAACAGGACGTGGCCTAGGCATGGCCCACCACTACCGCACGCCGAGTGCGAGAAACAAGGCGTAGCCATATGCAGGCGGCTCTCTGCCTTCCCAAACAAGACCTAGAAGGGCCCAACGACGGAACCTCCATCAAGGGGAGACCAACGGGCCTCCTGAGTTGATTGGACGGCCTAGGCGAACACCGAGCGATGGGGTTGAGGAACCAAATGGCCGCCGAAAGATAAGCACCCCTATTTACTTAGTTTACATATCAATTTCACTACCGAGCCTTCGACCCTAGCAACGGCAGGGGCGCGGACATCGCTCGGGGGGGCTGCCGAGAGTGTCTACTCATTTAGACATTCTCTTCGCCCAACCCCTCCTTATGTTTAAAAACCAGAGGCATGGTGTGTGGGTGTAAACTTTGAGTAAAACTGGTCGAACTGCTAGACCCTACACCCTAGCGGCTACGGCATGTTTGTCACCAGCGTGATCAAATTCTTTGTCCCCACACCCCAAGCTTTAGCATCCACCTTCTCAAGAATTGTTCAGAGGGGTCTACCTATGGAATCTCCTTCAAGGAGAAGCTGTCAGGTCACCCAAGTAGATTGAATGGCTCGGATCGCTGCCGAGGGATAGAAACAAAAAATTAAGATCCTCGTGTAGGTTACACCGGCCCCATCGCAAACGTCGGACCCGAACCCCGCACGGACATGTCCGGTAAGAGCTCCCCATCACTTATGCCACCAAGATAACATCACCGACCCTCACCTTCATTTCCATTATATCGTACATTCATCCCATATATCCAAGCATTGCATATGCAATTGTTGCATCTCAATGCTTCGCGTCGCGTCACGAAGTGGTAGTCATCTCATTCGATATGAGCGGCAACTGACCGAGGTTCGAAGGCTGGCCCATGAAGGGCTTGAGGCCGCCTCATGTCAAACAAAACTAGGGGAGAAAAACTGAGATGAGCCCCAGCAGCCTTGCCTGACCCCGCTCAGAAGCGGACAGGGACATCTCGACCTTTCTCGTTCGATTCTAACCTTGAGCCAAGCCCAAAGAATCTCCATCGAGGAGAGGCCAATAGGCCACCTAAGCCTATCAAATGGCTCGAGCATCTACTAGGAGGTGGGTTAAGAAGTAGTGGAATACCACTTGAGGGCTCTGCCAACCTCATCAACGGATGATAGACCCAAATTCCACTCGAACGTGCCCATTAGCGAGCTCATTGAGCGCAACACTTGAGCCATCGAGGCAAGTATCATTAGCTTAGCCCCTTTGGTTGTGAAAACTGAGGATAGAGTGATGCGTGAAACACGGCTGACCCCTATCAGAACCCAAGGGCCTCGGGGGCTCGAGCTGCCTGATCCTAGATCAAGAGACCGAGGTTCGAAGGTCGGCCCACGAAGGGCCCAAGGCCATCTCACATCGAACAAGAGCCAAGGGAGAAAACGCAGATGAGCCTCAGTGGCCTTCGTCCAACCCGCATAGAGGTGGATAGGGTCATCTCAACCTTCTCATTCGATCCAGCCTCTAGCCAAGCCCATAGAATCCCCATTGAGGGGGAATCTATTGGAAGGCAGGTTAAGGAACAATGGAATGCCACCCAAGGGCTTTGCCAACCCAGTCATGAGCGATGGGACCAGATTCTATTCGAACATCCCCATTAGCGAGCTCATCA
This sequence comes from Miscanthus floridulus, assembly GCF_019320115.1. Taxonomy (NCBI): domain Eukaryota; kingdom Viridiplantae; phylum Streptophyta; class Magnoliopsida; order Poales; family Poaceae; genus Miscanthus; species Miscanthus floridulus. Next base: position 84,605,825 of record NC_089598.1, read on the forward strand.
AGCGCGTCACTCGATCCATCAAGGCAAGGGACATCACCTCAACCCCTCCGGTTGCGAAAACCATGGATGGGGCAACAGTCACAAAAATGAGCCAACCCTTGATCGAATCCCCGCCATGCATGGGGGCTCGGGTAAGGTTGGACTTGCAAGGAGACCGAACGCATGGTCATAGAACGATAGCTAAAATCCTAAGGAAGGGGTACATGCGAATACAAGAGTAGTTGCGCTATCCTCTTTTTGGTCTCTAGTGACATTCGACCCCAGCAACCACAAGGGGTTGGATCTCACTCGGGGGCTAATAAAGGTATAAAACACCCTTTTTCGAAATAGTAGTTACGTCGGACCTCTTTCTCACTGTTTACACCAAAATTTGGAGAAGAACGCGAGAACTCAAAGCTTCTAGAATTGTGTCGATCAAGCACTTGATTGCATGAAGGATCGATAACAGCTGATTCAGAGGAGGCACTAGAATCGACTCTCTTTGAATGATGTCAGCAGATAATGATGATGGGCTACGGTTGGCGTCGGGAAATACACATCAGACTCTACAAAAAGGGAAAGATTAGGGTCCAAGTTATCTTAAGTTAGGAATGTTCTCTTTTATACCAAAGATTGTAAACAAGTCATACCTAAGTAGGATTCATGTTTAAGATCTAGGTATAAATATTGGACCCCGGCTATTGTAAAGGACACAATCAATCAAATACAAGTAACTTACTTTTTTGGCTCTGGCCACCCCTTAGGAGTAGGAGTAGAGTAGATCTCAATGAGTTCTTCAGCGAGCAGGGCTGCATCGGTCTAGCCAACCTCTGTCTTGTCTGTACGTACCATCATGGCTTATACTTCTATTTGTACGGCTGTATCGATCCGGTCGACCTCCACTGCGACTCTGGTATAAGCTAGTTATCAACTCTTGTCTACTTCAAGTATGGCTGCATCGATCCGGTCGACCCCCACTGCTCGAACTAGATTAAGGTCAAGTTATCGTCTCTATCTAGGGGTGGTGTCCTTTGGGTAGATTCATTAAGTTACCGATCTTGCTAATGTTTTCATTGTTATTAGCTTACAACAACATCAATTCGATCAGTCGAGATCAAATTAGATCGGCCTCATATCTTTTAGATCCGTCGTTTGTTTGTTACAACATGATATTATCTACCTTGAATGACGGTTTATGTTTCATTGGCTATTTTACTTCAATCTTGATCATGCATAGTACGTGGTTAAGGCATGCATAATCTTGAAGAGGCATGTTGGCTAGTTGAATCTAGTTTATGGTTCACCATTATGGCTGTAACGATCCGGTCGATCCCCACTGATGGCACTATAGATTGAAGGATGCTAGTTAGTAGATTTGTTCCTGGTTAGGCGTGACCTTAGCTATTTGCTATGCCTGCATTGGCTAAATAGTCGATCGCTTGTGCGTTAACACCTATGGTGTGCGTCCATGATTCTGTTGATCGTGAATAGATCTGTGTACTTTAAGGGTTTGATTCATTGTCTTTTTCATGGCTGCATCGATCTGGTTGAACCCCACTGTTAGAGACAGTGAGTTGAGTCTAAGGAGTCCATAGGTTTTGTAGCAGAACTGTCCAATTTATAAGAGCACAAGTACAAAAACGATCGCCAAAATGATCAAATTCTCGCACTTGAGCCCATATAAACCCAGTAGTCAACTGAAAACCACGAAGGATTTCAAACCAACTTGCATACAACCAAGATCGCAGTAATTCAACATAACACATCACACGTTACAATATTTCACCAATAGTTCGTAGATAGATTATAACACATCAGAGTCATAGTTATTACAAACCAAGTCTTGTAAAGTAGCGGAAGCAAATAGTTTAACTCACACACACGAGTTCAAATACAAGTACCAACTTGCCGATCACATCCTATAAAAGCATTCAGATAAGATAAATAGAGATCATGCCCGTGATCTAGTCTTTGTCACCTGCTGGGTGGAGACGGTACTTATAGAAGCCCTGATAAAGAAGGTCATCTGCAATAAGAGGGAATAAACCCTGAGTACGAGAATGTACTTAGCAAGACTTACCCATCTGAAACCAAAAATAATTGACACCAAGGATCATGCATAGCTTAATTTAGTGGATCTGGCTGCCACTTTCTTTTTGTAGGGAAGCATAAGTAATAATGATCAACTCTTAACCTGAGCTAGCAGTGACTTTTAGCCATTAACCTATCATCTATATTAGCACCTGTACTAAGCAATCACTTGATTAAGATGCAAACATTATTAACCATAGCAGGTATAAACTATGGCAACATTATCATCATTCCCCATTTAACCATATCATTAAATTAAGTGAATCTACATTGCCGCTGCTCAGTCAAGTTCTCACTATCCGGGAGAGACGGTGACTCAAATCGATTCCTATCTAGCTAGAGGGGTATTCCTAACACAAACCCTGCTTCCCCCGTCAGGGTCATAATCAAGTCACCTTTGGTACAACTCAGGAGAAAAAAAAAGTCACGGGTCTGGACAGCGCCACATTCCCAAGGGTGACACTCTGCCAGGAAGTGTAGGACTTTTAAACACCTGACCCCTTGGACTCATGCCAATGTCCCCAAGCACACCCTTACTTCCTCTAGAATGCGCACATCCCCTCGGTTCCCAGCCTGAGTCAAACTACTAGGCTTCACGGTCGGAACGACTTATCCGGCCAACTAAGTGTTAGGCTGCGTCCAATATGACATGAGGACGTACAGCGTATCGATTCTTAAACAACACAGATGGAGTCACTATGTCTAACCCTACACAAGACTCCACCCAGTCTTAATTCATTATTAACATGGTTCTTTTCCACGATAGCAAATATAGCCAACCATGACCCACCTCATCCTACACCTCGCAGGTGACAGGAAATCACCCGACTTCTACCGCACTAAGCATGGCTAAGCATTTAACCCGTTTCTGAACTTAAATAGGATTCAAGTGCGATATCTGGACAAGGATAGATATATAATGCAACAATTGGTTCCAACCAATTCCTATACTTAATGCATCATCAACAATAAAAGATACTCAAGATATTTGTAAAAACATGGGAGACTTAGAATGCTCCGGGGCTTGCCTTTTAGGAAAGAGGATGGGCGGTGGTCAGGGCACTCGGGCAACTCCTCTTCGGCGGCTGCTTCATCGGTTGCCTGAACCTCAGGCTCCTCCTCCTGGCTCGCTCCCTCGAACTCCAGAAGCGTCACTCCCTCCGGCACACCTATTGCATGTATGCGCAAGATAAATATCATGGATGCACATGAACGAAGTTAGGGATGCTCGGGGAATGCACATGCTTACCGCAGTATACATATTCTAACTTGAGCTCTATTCAAATCACTTTAACTTACCAAGTTTAGACAACCTAATATATAATTGCTCATCTTCAGTTAAGGACCTAGCACCTGCACCTAAGCATTTTCTCAAGTTAGCCTAACACCTAAACAATCAACAAGAACGATGCTACAAATCATTCACACCATCATTCATATTTCAGCAAAATTGGGAATATACCGCGGCATAGTAAATTGACCATACCTGAAGATTTACAACTCCAAATCACATGCAACAAGACAATTTGGAAAGCTTATGACATTGCTTAAAATTCATTTTTAGACCTCAAGGCATGATTCCAAAGTTTAGTAGGTCGAATTTACATAAACACATAATCAGGTCTAAACAAGACAGAGGGCAAGCAAAACTGTGATCCAACTTTGAACGATTGTAACTCCTAAACTACTAGGCCAAATGCCACCAAATGTTAACAGGAGCTAGATACATAAGTTATCTACAACCTTTGTATTCACCACTTTCCTAGCAAACCAAATTATCATGGTGAACTTTGCAAAGTTCCCAGAACTGTCCAGAAAGACATAATGCAAGAAAATAATTATTAACTTATGTTGCAAGCATATAAATGGACAAAACCAACTTTACTAACTCATCACACATATCAAAAGAACACCAGAAAGTAAGGTGCTCATTACCAACTCATTTCTTTTAATGCCTTTCTTAATTTATTTAATTATTTAAGAGGAATAATAAACATATATGAAAACTGCACCATTTAATCTACAAAAATTACAGTAGGTACTACATGCTCAAAGTAGGCTACTATAAAAATTTCACCCAAAGTTACTAATAGAAACATCCTACACAAAAATAACAAGGCAGCGAGGCTGATTTTGGCGTAAATTATAAACCCTATTGAAAAGTGTCAAACAACAGATTTCATATTTTTCTTAGCATCCTAAAGGAACCAGGACAACCTCCAATAAATTTCATGGGCATTGGATTCATAGACTAATTATTAAAATTCACCCAAGGATCATCTAATGACAAGGGAAATTAATAACTCAAAAACTATTTATGCAATGACTTTGAAATTTTTACCAAAGCTTCTACTCATCAAGAAGAGATCACCATCCAAATTGCATAATTTTTGGATCATAGAAACTCTAGATATGAGTTAAGCAAATTTGCATCCATTTAAAAACACATTTCAAGTTACAATTTAATTCTTCCAGAACCCTTACTACAAGTGCTCATGTTATATTTTTACTAAATACCACACTTCACCAAGATCCTAACAAAATTGGAACCACCCAATTTGGATCTATAAAACTCCAATTATGAATTTTACAAAACAACATGAAATCTAGAAATAATTGAACTATCTTCACTCCTTAAGCCACTGACAGCCGGGGTCCACAAAACAGGAGGGCCCGCGTGTCATCGACACCAAAACAGAGCACGGCGTGGGATCGGCGCGAGATCGACGAAGCTCGCCGATGGCGGCTTCTCCGGCGATGTCACCAGTACTACGGGAATCCCTACTTCATACCGCACCGATTAAGCTGCCAAGCTAGACCTATTGCCGGAGCTATCGACTACGGCGGCGACCATGGCGGTGTGGTGGTGTGGCTCGATGACGAGACGCCGGAGCTGGCGATGAGGGCTCGATCCAAGGTTATGCCGAGGATCTATGGTCTATGGTGAAGCTAGTGCACATGCTAGTGAGGCAAGTGGTGGTCGGAATCAGACTGGCCACGGCGACGGGGCATGGCAGTGGACCACCGGCGAGGTCGTGCGCGGCGAGAAGGCCTTACCGAGCGATTCTAGCTAGCAATGTGGGCATGGTGAGATGGTGGGGTCACGGTGAAGCTGTTGTGGTGGCATAGGAGTGAAGAGATGCGAGCTAGTGCCGGCAATGGTGACGGTGGCGAGCTGCGCTGCTGCTGTGGCTACTACGGTGAACGAACGAGGCGAAGGAGGAAGCCATGAATGGAAATTCAAGCGCAGATGGTCACGGGCGAGTGCGGGACTTGAGTTGGCATGCGGTACCCTAGCGTGGCCTGGCCGGTCAGGCCAGCGGTGACACGCGGCCTCCACGTGGCGCTGAAACTCTGAACCGATCGGGTCACTGTAGCGCACCATCAGAGTAACTATTCTAGCCTGACAGCGTACTTTCATAGCGTTCAAACTCCTAAACCGTGATGATCTAGCTCATGGCGTAGTTGACAAAGTTGGAGATCTAGGTGAGGACTACAACTTTACCAATTGGAGCTAGAGCTGGTTCGGCCTGGTTAGGGAGATACAAGGCTCCAAACATGAATACATGAAACTGAAAATCAGTTCTCAGACTTAGAAAATTTCAAGTCTCCAACTAGCCCCCAAAACTGACTTGTGGGCCCTTTTTGAGAATGTTCTGCACATTTTCATGAGATGGTCATAAAATAAATTTTGTTCCTTATAAAATTTCCTACAACTTTGCTTAAGGGTGCACAGCCATGCAAACAATCTAAGCTATACTTTTTAAATAGTCAAACAAAAGAGCTCTAGGGGTCAACACAAGTCAAACTATTACTTGGAAGCATAATTAGGCAATATGGTCAACATGAACATTGTTCCTAATGACATTCTAAGTGTAGCTAAGTTGTTTAAGAGGACATTTGACATGCATCTGCATAGACCACACATGAGCACACACAAATGCTAGCATAAAACCAAGCAATTCAAATAGAAATACACACGAAATGATAACATACATCATGGTATGATTCTTATGAATGAGATGATGATGCACATGCTCATGTGATGCAAGTGTTTTAGTGCAACCATAACACTAAGGTGTTACAGGTTTGTTCATGTGAAATAGTCCATTGTTCATACGTTGTAGTCCTTTTCACCTGAATCGACTATTTTAGCCGATTCGTCCGAGCCTTCAAGTATAACATGTCTTTCAAAAAGCCTATCAAAGTACAGATGTGTTTGTGGATTCTTCAATTTTAGTTTGTTACTATCATCATAGCTGCCATCAATCCAATTGAACCTCACCGTTGGTGCTAACAAATCAGATTCAGAGCGTTTGTAGATCCGTTCGTATCAGATAGTTGATTCATTCGTATGTTATATCTTTTCCTGATTAGATTCATCGACTCAATGCTTTACACTGACAACATCTATCTAGCTGATGATCTTATTTGCATCTACGAGTACTGTACCTATCAATATGAAATTAATCACTACCCACGAGTTTTATAGTCCGTAACAACCGATTTCTGTGTGTATCGGCTATTCAGTCGCTTTTTCCCATATGGCTGCTCCTGAAACGGCACACTTGGAACTGTTTGGGCATAGACTGGCACGTTCCACCTTAAATTACTAATAAACTTTCTCTCCTTATCAATTGCAGGGTCATATTGACTGACACGTCTTAGGAGTACGCAGGATTTATCATCCCTGAGTTGAAGCCAGGCAGATCTTTAGCTCCATCGAGCAGACCCTTTCAGCTTGCTCATGTGCCCAAAACGATTGACACGTTTTCGCGCCGACACACATTCTGGCATGCCTTGTGGGACACCACAATCATCATGGCGGCTTACAACAACAACAACATCCTTATGGCACCTTATGAAGACCTACCTGATGGAGATAAAGATATCATCAGTAAAGCTATAGAAGAATTTTAGAACAAGTGTTTGTTGTCCTACACTAAGACACGTGATAATACAATTATTCAGAAATATCCACTACCAAGAGTTCTGTTGCATGGGCAGACAGATGCAAATGAAGCTGAAGATAGGTGTTTCTTTATGGAAGCTAAACAAATCTGTTCATGATTCCATATCGAACCATAATGAAATCTTCTTGAACACATTCCACAACACCATGAAAGAGGTGTTTTATGGGTTTCCAATTGATCAGGTTGGACCGGCTTATTACAACATTCCACATCCATCAACTCAGGGGACTAATCAAGCCAGTACCAGCTATCAAGAAGCAGCACCAGCCAGTAATGATGATGTCCAGGTAGTTCAAAGTTCATCTAAGCAAGTTCAAGGTGCTACTACAAATTAGATACAGTATAATCCTAGATCATCAGTACAGCATGTGCAATAGCCAGCGGGGCAAGGTTAGAACCAGATGATTAATTTTGGCACATTAGGCCACATACCCTTGTCGGCTCAAAAAATAGCACCATCAATTCAAAGGATCCATAGAGATATAGATCCTAATATCTATAACCAGAGACTTCAAGCAGCAAACCAGCAAAGGACCTAGCAGATAGAGATTCCATAGGGATATCATTATGGCACATATTACAACACCCTTCACATGATTCCGAATCCAGCGTACCAAGGTACTCGGAATTTCAATCCACAAACGGGTTAGCAGGTGCAGAGAAATTCAAATTCAAATGCTGATGAGTTGTTGCTGAGAGTGACCGAGATGATGAAGAATCAGTTTGGTTTGAAGCCAAAAGGGCAGACCTTCTCATACAAATGCCCATATCCAGAATTGTACAATTTGGTCGCTCTTCCTACAAATACAGGCTCCTAGAGTTTGCTAAGTTCACTGGCCAAGACAGCGCAAGCACAATAGAACATGTTAGTCGGTATCTTACACAATTGGGCAAAGCATCCGTTGAAGAGGCCCATTGAGTTAGTTTCTTCTCCTTGTCACTATCAGGGCTAGCCTTCGCTTGGTGTTCATCACTGCTAGTTAATCCTATTGCCAATTGGGCTGACCTAGAGAAGAAGTTTTATATATATTTTTACACTGGGACAGGAGAAAAGAAGATTACCGACTTGACAACTATAAGGCAAAGAACTAATGAATCGAGCACTGAGTTTCTTGAGAGGTTCCGCAAGACTAGAAATTTGTGCTTTTCACTGAACTTGACTGATGATCAGCTTGCAGCTTTGCCATTCAAGGAATGTTGCTAACATGGAGAGAGAAGTTGTTGGGACAAGAATTTGACAACTTGGGTCAATTGGCTCAATGAGTGGCAACGCTCAATAGCCAATTCCAGAATATGTGCAGAGATACCCGATTCCAGAAAAGTACCACAATGGCCAAAGCCTATAATCCATATTCAGTCGATGGCAGCTATGAAGACGATGAAGAAGAAGAGGTTGTCGTAGCTAAATGGAATTGGGGTAAGAAGATAGTAATGGTGCCAAATCTTTGGGGAGAGGGATCAAAGAGAGCTATGACTTCAATGTCATAAAATCAGACAAGCTATTTGATTTCTTGCTTGAGAAGGGACAGATCAAGTTTCCCGATAATCATGTTATGTTGCCCCCTGATCAGTTGAAGAATAAGAAGTTCTACAAGTTCCATAATGCTACTTCTCATTCCACTAATGCATGCAGAGTTTTCCAGTAGCATATACAGAGGGCTATGCATCAAGGAAGGCTCAAGTTCGATACGCCTCGGAAGATAAAAGTTGACGATAATCCTTTCCTAGGAGATCAAAACATGGTTGATGCTAGACTACTCAAGGGGAAGACTAAAGTCCTAACATCAGTTAGATCTAAAGAAACTAGGACAGTCAATCCTATGATGCAAATATCGGCTGATGAGTATAGAGAAATTAGAAGGCGTCGTGATGAGCAAAAGAGCCAATATAAGCATGGAGAAACATCAAAGGGTGGGGCGACCAAGCCGCGTGTTACATCTTGAACTTTGTTGAATAAATGGCAGTGGCAAAAGGAAAAGGATTATTGGCGTTGGTTAGAAGGGCAAGAATACCAGCATCAACAGGAAGAAGAAAGATATAAAAGAAAACAAGCCGAATCACATTGGAATTGTCCTTTCTTCAGACATTGCTGGAACAAAGGTTTGAAATTGCTACCAAAAATAACTATCTAGAGTGCAGCGAACAATATTGAGACTTTAGACAATCTCATGCCAACTGCCGGTCTATCCATGCTCAAAATGTGTATCATCATAATAACATGGATCAGAGCTTAAAAATAGAAGTGTTTATGATCGGCTTGGAAAATGAGTTGTTGATCAAAACTAGGTTGATTATGAAGAAGAAAGTAATGAGGGAGAATATGTTTGGTAGGAAGGCCAATGATGTCCAAGAGGTCTGACAAGAAGCTAGAAAAGAAGAGTACAACACCTAAGGAATAGAGAGCTAGATGAGGCTCAGGTGTCTAGTAAACCTCAAATATGGTGTGCTAAGCAAATAGCCGATAGAAGGCAACCATCGGCTAATATTCAAATGACTTTTTTGTTGCCATCAGAGTTTAGAGCTCCAGTAGATCAAGAGGTTTACTCAAATTTTGATGAATCAGAGTATGAGGAGATAGTTGCCAAGTTAACAGTTATACAACATGCTATATTTGATAAACCAGTCAAGCATCGGCACTTAAAGGCTTTATATGTAAAAGGTTTTGTTGATGGAAAGTCGATGAACAAGATGTTGGTGGATGGAGGTGCTTCTATCAATCTTATGCCTTATACCACTTTTTGCAAACTTGGTAAGGGACCAGGAGATCTGATTGAGACCGACATGATGCTTAAGGGCTTTGGGGGTAATGCATCTAAGACCTAGGGGGCAATGAACGTTGAACTGACAATTGGAAGTAAGACTCTGCTCACCACATTCTTCGTCATCAATGGAAAAGGGTCATACAGTTTACTCCTTGGTTGTAACTGGATTCATGCAAACTATTGCGTGCCATCAACCATGCATTTGTGTTTGATTCAATGGCATAGAGATGATGTCGAGCTGGTTCATGCTGATGAGTCTGTGAGTATCGCAATAGCCAATCTAGTGTATTGGGAGCTAGAAGACTTCGAGTGTTTTTCTGGTAAGCTATGGGAAGGAGGCTTCATTAAGATCAGTAATGAAGGCCAATAGCTGATCTAAGCAACCGGCTCTGAGAGTTTGTTTTAATGAATAATCATGGCTTCGTGTTGGTCGTTGGATTAAGGGAAATAAGCATTGGTCCTAGAGATAGGCTTAGGCCGACGTATGCGAGCACTAAGTCGAATCCTAAGTGCAAGTCAGATTTGATAGGTCTATTATAGGAAGTTTTGTTTCACTTAATAAGATGCTTGGCCTAGATAGATCGATCGTTTAACCTTTGGTTTGAAAAGTTCTAGTGCAACCTATCAATAGCAAATGATGGAAAAATGTTTGAAGGGATATTATCCTAGCGTTTGATCAATACTTGACAGCCAATTTGTATAGTCATCACCTCTAGTTCAAAAAATGAAAATCTTCGAAGATATAAAAGTCGATATGATATGTATCGCCTCTAGAGCAAACATGAAAACAAAGACAATCTTGACATATACAAGGACATCACACTAGGACACGGTCATGGAAGAACAGAGATTTTGTTCATAAGTTTGCCCTAAGTACAAACTAATCAAAGACCTTGTTCACCACATCCTGATCAGATGTGATGTCCACAATGGCATCAGCCGCGTCGATGAATTCTTCGATTAGATCTTCATGCTCCTCGGGTCCATCGCCCATCGGGAAGCCAGTCTCCATGGCATAGAGTTCATACCTGGTTTGGACTTGCATCATGGCCAGCGCCACCGATGCACCATGATGAACACCATGGAGAGCGATCTCCTAGACGTGGGCCAGGACGTCATGGAGACGAGCGTTGATGAGGGAGCCTCAGGCATTGGCAGCATCCATGGCCATGTTTGCTACCAATTGAAGGGACTCCAATTGCACTATTAGGGCTGGCAATCCTAGAAATAGAAAAGATATTAATGTAAAGGCAATGGAAATCAGAATAAAGGCATTGCTAGAATTCATCTTACCCACCACCATGGCGTCGGACTCGGCCAGCCGCACCCGAATGGCACTGGCCTCTTTTTCAACGGCATGAAGGGCAGCCTAAGAGACCCCAAGGCAGATCTCAAGCTGGCTGTTTTCCCGAGTCACCTTAGAATAGTGGTTCTGAGCCGCCCTCCACTCTTAGAGAAAACATCGGGCGTCGTTGCTATTGTAGGAGTTGGAAGAATCTGACGACAAGGCCGGCGCAGAAGATGCAGCATCAGAGGGCTCGCTGGCCCTAGGAAGAGGATGAAGACTGTCATTCAAAATGAACCTATGGGCAAGTCAAAACAGTTCATCATCATGAACAAAAGATTTCAATCTCACCTCATGCATTGAAGGCACTGATTTATCGGCATATTCTCCTCCGGGATCTCCTCCGCTGCATGCTTGCCTCGGTTGTCCTCATCGGCCATTGAGTTGATTGGATCTACTGGAAAGGGAGGAAGGCCACTATAGAGTTTTGTGAGGGTAGAGAGGTGCAAAGGAATAGGAGCGGTTGCAAGTGTAGATATGTCCGAGGCCGAAGCCCTCGGCTGGTATTTGAAGCCATGGAGTGAGGAGGTGGACGCCTCGGGATGTGCAAAAGGCAACCACAATTAATAGAAGGCAAAGCGCCACCTCACTAATACCGATGAGAATATGGAGCCGGGTGACTAAGGTTATAAGATCGAGAGGTTCTCTTAATAATAAAGGCCATGTTTTCAAACTTAATTGGATTAAGGTTGGAAGTCTGAAATCGGCTATTTTCAAATTGGCTCTTTAACCAAAAATAAGAAGTACAATTAGGTGATAGAAAGTATAGTTACCATTGATTCTACACAAGATATATGATACACGAATTACAAGTCTAGAACATTCTAGATTGCTTTCAACACTTCTAGCCAGATAGCATCAACTTCCTGTGATTTGTTGCTTATCTTCTTCGGCTGATCTAGGAATATTCTCGAGGCTACTTTGGATGGCTCTACCTTCTCTGACTTTGGACAGTAGTTCTTGTTTCTTTTGTTTAATGGCATCGAGTATTTGAGCTAGGGTGGACTTATGACAATCAATGTCAGCCTTCATGTTTTCCAGCTCCTCAAGTTCTGCACGCCTGACTTCCAGTTGAGACAACTCTAGGTCGATACTGAGAAAGAGTTCTTCAAATGACCAATCAACTATGCTAGCTCTTTGGCCTCTTGCTTGTTGGAGTTCCTCTTGGCCAATAAAGTTTCACGGTCGGATAGATTCCTCTGAGCCTTTTTCACCTTCAGTGCCTGATCTTTGAAAATAGATAAGGGTGACAAGACTCTGGATAGAACTAGGGATGGATTATCCTTAATAGCCAAGAAGACTCTATGCATTGAATCAATGTCTTGGACCAAATCGGCTATATTCTTCTCAAACATTGACAATATGTCTCTTAGCTGATTTCTGATCTCTTCTGACAAAGCTTCCTTAGAGGAGGTGTCTGATGAGTTGATTTCATCTTCATCAAGATACTCCTCAAGATTGAAAGAGTAGCTTAGGGCTGAAAGATTGAGTGCCTGTGTATATGGAAATCTTGGTTAGGAGGTTTGAATCAGTTTATAACAAAATAGATGGTGAAGAAGATACAGTACCTTTTTTGTAGTAGCCTCTGTCTAAAGAGGAGGAATAGCTGATGATGCACCAGTAATATCTTGTTGATTTAGCTCTGAACTCTCAACATTGACATCTGCAAACATCAGAAAATTTTTTTTGTTTATATTTGTTGTAGAGAAATAAATTGAGCATGTGACTTTCCTACCATTAGTGTTGTGCTGGATTGGGGAATCAATAGTTTGAACATCAGCAACGGCAGGATCATTTTCAATGAGGGGACTGTCAGATTCCTACTCTTGTGTCGGTGTTTCCTCAGAAAGTATCTAGCTTGGTAAGAAGACAGATGAAGAATAAAAGTTGAATAGGATCAAGAATTTTTGAGGAAATATTTTGGCAACATCAAGGATAAAATGTGAGGACTCACATCTTCTACCGTTTTTGAAGCATCTGTTGTTTCAACCAAAATCGGCTCTTCTTGGGGATCAGCCAATGAAGATTCAATTGGTGCTGAATCAAACGCCTGGGACAACAACTCTGCACTGAGGGTAGATTGGGACGCAATGGTTGATAACTGTGAAGAATGGGATTAGAACTTGAAATATTAGTTTGATAAGTGTAACAACCCAAAAATCCACACACTGAAAATACCAACTACAAAAAAATTTCTTAGAACTCCCATGTGATGATGAGTGTCATGTATAGCAACCCAACCTAAGAAATGCATTAGGTTTAACCCCAACCCAAGTTAACACATAAGCACGGCATGTCATTTGTTAATTGTGTTTATTTAAATTCTAACAAATAAAGTGTTGCATACATTGATTATTCTAAATGTGATTTGGATTTCCATTTGAGTTATGATATGCTTAACAACTCCAATAAATTAGGTGCACCAATTTGGAATTCAAATTCTAGAACCAAATTTGAAATTCAAATCAAGGAAGAAGAAAAAGAAAACAGAAAAAGGAAATGGGGAAGAAGGCCTCGCAGCCCAGGCTGCTCGGCTTCGCGGCCCAGCCAGCCCAACCGCGCCCACCTTGCACCGGCGCGCGCATGTACGTGGCCCATGAGCCGGCCCAGCGCGTCGCCCACGCCCGCGCACCCGTCTGCCTCGCCCGCAGCCACTGGCCGCTGGACCCCGCATGTTAGCCGCACCCCCATCTATAGTGTCGTCTTCCTCACCCACGCCTCAACCGCCTACGCGACCGGTGCCCGACAGCTGTGGCAGGGGTGGGCCAGGGGGTCACGCCCAGAGCATGACCCTATCCCCCTTGCGCCGCGCCCACGCAACCCCGCACCACCATCTGATGCGATGCACACGCCTCCACCGCACGATGCCATCTGCCATGGGAGGCATGGCGCTCGGCTATAAAGCCAGCCCGCACGCCGCTCACGCTCGGCGCCCTAGCTTCTCCCTCAGCCTCCGCCGCCGCTTGGTGGCCCAGCAGCCGCACCACATCGAGAGTAGAGGGCCGAGAAGGAGATCGTGAGAGGAGGATCGGAGCCCCCGCACGCTACCGAAGTCGCCAGAGCTGAGGGCGACGCCATCATCGTCATCACGATCATGGGTCAGCACTGCACAGCACTGCTTTCGGAGCTACACGGCCGCAACTCGACACTGCACCGCCATCCTTTCTTCCACAGCACCCACGGTGAGCCCCGGTTCATTCCCTGCTCACCACTGGACCTTGCTACTCCGGCCATGGCGCTCCATACCATGAGCGCGTAGGCCAAGGCCATCCTCGGCCTCTAGGCACACCGGCATAGCACACTCATGTTGATCGTGACCATCCCCAAGCCCTTGGGCACTGTAGGCCTCTCCAGGTTCCCCGGACGCCATAGCCAAGCAGGCATGCCGCGCTCGCAACGCCGCCGCCATGACGCAGCCACCACCAGAGCACCAGACAACCTCCGAGCACTCGACCACCGGTCCGAACATCAGACCACTGGTCCGAGCACCCGACCACTGGTTCGAGCACCAGACCACTGGTCCGAGCACCCGACCACCAGTCCGAGCACCAGACCACAGGTCTGAGCACCTGACCACCGGTCCGAGCACCGACCGCCGTGGCCAGTACTGCTGGGAGCGCCTGGCGCCTCCTTGACTCGCCTGTTCTGTTCGCTGAAGCCATGGGTAACTCATGCGCACGCCGTGACCACCCCACAAGAGCCCGTAGTGACCCGCGCGCCTCGCCGTCGTCACCATGTCGCCGTGGCCGCCGAGAAGACCCTACTGGCTACCTAGAAACCGGAAGTCCTACCCTGAGCTCTGGACACCCTCGCCGCATCCACACGGATCCATAGGAGCCTACACGCCCCACTGTGACGCCCTCCGAGGCCATAGCCACCACACCGATGCCACCGACATGATCGGAAGGCCGTCCGCCATGGCCAAAGCCACCGAAGGCCCTGGAGGACCCCTCGACCTACCCAACATGCCCACTGGAGCATTGTGATGCCCATGCGCACCACAGAGCCAGCCAATGCCGCTGCACCCGCGCCATTCCCGCACGCCGGTTGTGCTCGAGCCGCCGTTCGCTGTGACCAGTGACTTAGGATGCACCATCCGTCGCCCTGACTCCACCATTGTAGTTGCCATGGCACAGGGAGGCTTTTCCCCACCTCTATTGGATGCCTGAGCTATTGCGGGAGCTCGCCGGTGAGCACGTCGCCGGCGGGAGCGCGCCGTGGAAGAAACAGAGGAGAAGGGGCAAGGTGAGCAGCGCAGCCCTGCACCCGGTGCACATGAGCCGAGCCGAGGAGAAATGATGATGGGCTTGGTCCACCATGGACCCTGCCTTAGGACCATGGACCAGGAGCGCTGGTCCACCATGAGCCACACGGTGTGAGCCGTGCTACGGACAAAGCCCAATAAGAGCCCACGGCCGTGACGTGGCTGCACCACAGCACGCCACGTGTTCGGCCCGGCCCGGCCCACACCGGCCCGACCCGAGCCCACCAAAGCCCGTTTGAGACCCGGCACGTATTAACCGTTGACCGATCAATGTTGACCATTGACCTGGCCCCACATGTCAGCAGCACAGACACCCTGGACCCACATGTCAGAAGCCAGCACAGCCGAGGTGACATCATGCTGACATCACACTAACATCAGCTGCTGACATCAGCAACCCAGGCCCACATGTCAGTGACCTTAACTGTTGACCATTGACCATTGACCGTTGACTCATCGTTGACCGACGTTGACTTTGACCGGACCCACCTGTCAGTGACCCAATAGCCTTTGGCCCCACCTGTCGGTGTGGATGACGTTGATGACATCATGCTGACGTCAGCTGGGCCCCACCTATCAGCTCGGAACCGTGATGCTGATGTCATGCTGATGTCAGCAAGCCACGTGGACCAACCACAGCATGACACGTGTCAGCCCAGGATTAATTCAGCCTTTTTGCATTTTTGGAAATAGATTTAAACTTCGGGAATTCATAACTAATTCATATGACCTCAGAAAAATAAAAAACTAGGACCAAAATTCATCTAAAATCAAGCTCTACGCAATGAACCCATGTTTGAGTGCATTTGGCTCTTTTGAATTTTCATTGCTTCTTTGTGCTATTCTATAGACGTCGCTAACGCGACTATATTACGATCGTTTACAGACTCGGAGGAGAAACAAACATACGAGGACCGTGAGTACCATGAGGAGAACGGAGACGACTACACTGAAGGTGCCACATCCCACCCAATCTCGTAGCACCTATTACGCATGGCTAACTTAGAACAGCTACCGCTTTACTTTACTGCTACAGTCATATTAAAATAGGACTTGCATGGTAGTATGCTTGCTTAAAAGCCTTTACCTTGACGCAACCTTACCCCTGCATACCCTGCTATTAGGCTAGACACATGCTTACTGCTATATATTTCATTACTTATACTACGCTTATACTACGTGCGTGGTGGAAACTGGTGTTACCCGGACTATGGGGAGAGTGCTGCGTGTGTGACTTGGGTGTGTGGAGGGTGAGGGTTGTGTCGACCAAGTTGGAGTATACGATGAGCCTGGGGCAAGTCTTGCTATGGGATGCTACCTGGGCACCCCTGGAAATTGATACCTGTGGTGGGTAAATGGTATATGCGGTGACCCTGGGTGTGAACCTGTGACGGGTGGAGCCTAGGATGGGGGTGCTGTGGTGGCATGGTAAAAGGAAACCCTGATGGAGACATTCTGGCTTAGTCATCCCTAAGGACTTACTAGTACTCAGACTCACCGGGAAGCCTTACGTACCACTCGCCCTATATGGTGCAGGACGGCTGGACTACTTGGTAGGATATTGCCACTACTGCTAGGTTGATAGCGGACAGTGTAAGGAGGTACGGGGCACGGAGGATTTTCCCCCACACCCTTCCAAGACTTCATGGAGACCTTGCGGACCCGGCTCATGACTCATAGTTTTAGCCACCCTAGACTTGACTTGGGGTGAACCAGGGTTGAATGGTAGAGTGGCATTATCCTAGGCTAGCAAGCGGCCGGAATCAGCCTAGTTGACGACGGTCAGCGAGGAAGGCGGATCTTATGGTTATGTAAAACCTCTGCAGAGTGTATGGTTGATCGATCGATACATGTGCCGACTTGTCGGCTATGGACCTTTCCTGGGTTTTGCTTAAACTAGATAGTGAGATGAGTCCTTCTCTTCTTCCCCCGTGAGAGAGTGTCGATCGTAGCTAGGGGCTACGGGACTTTAGACAGTGCCGAGAGGGAGTTGGCCTATCGACTGAGCGATGGTATGGTATGGTGTTGGTATGGAGATGGTGGTATGTCGATCCCAGGATCAAAACCTGGCTCGGAAAAGGGAATGGAGTGGAATGTGCGTGGGAATGGTATTAAAACTTGACAAACTATTATTATTTACTTGATATGCTAATGCATAGGAAATCCCAGCTTTATAGGTTCCTTTGACTATGTCCAACTTGCATCCAATTTCCACAAAGCAATGCTCATAGGGATGGGAGTGGCCAATACAAATCGTACTAATAAATTTTAGCACACAGGTTCTGCTAAGGAGTATAGCTCCGAGGAGTTTGACGGTTGAGGGGTTCGTGCCTACGCTCGAGTTTGGCGATCTTATCTTCAAGCTGTTATGAATGAATGCTACTTTTGATTCCGCCAATGCGGCGATGTAATAAATTATGTAATTCCACACTATTTGTACTCTGATATTATCGTTGTATGGATGTGATATTCGACTGGAATTTGGGTAATATGGTCTACAACGATCGTATTACACTTCGACGCTGTGGATTTCCCTTCGTGGAAATTGGGGTCGTTTCAGTTGGTATTAGAGACATACTTGACCATAGGATGAAACCCTCAGAAATGGACGACAGAATAGGACGTGAACAGCCCTTCTTTCGGTTATATACCGACCCTGCATTTACTTTTATGCAAGGCTTATCTATTATTGACCTGCTAAAACCCGTTCCTTAAAACATGCGGATGGCAACGAACGTCGACTGGCCGCCTCTAGGACCACTACCTCTGGACCACGCCAAGCTTACTTTTGACCTACGTGAGCTTAGGGGTTTTACACAGACCCTCTACCGAGTTCTCGTCACATTAGGTGTCCCCGATGAGCTTGTCAAGGTCACCTGCACCGGGAAGCCAGCTAAGGAAGGAGGAATCGAAGGACCAATTGTCACCTCAGTGGAGTTCCCAGCTAGCACTACCTTACCTTTTGTCCTAGCTTTCACCGAGTTGACTATAGAGGACACAGTCGATGAGGGACTGCAGGCTATCTCACACAAGGCACTTCGCAAAGTGATGAGGGACCACTACGAGCACCTGAAGATGACAGAGTTCCATCTACTTCCCCAGGCCCTCGACCTCAGCCTTATCCCCAGTGAGCAGAGTTTCGCAGTAGGCAGAGTTATCCTTGCCGAGGAGGACAGATGCCTTCGCATCTTAGCTATTCACCTACTAGAGCAGGACAGGTACGTGACCCAGCTGGAGTAGAGGAGACATAAGGACCAGGCCCTTTGGTGGGAGTACCAGGAGCGAGACTCGCAGGGAGCACAGGAGCGAGCTAGTCTACCGGAGACAGTTGCCAAGCTACAGGACAAGCTCAACCGTCGTGAGGAAGTCCACAGAGCCAAGGTCGCTGACTTATAGGACAAAGCAGCCGACCTAGGCAACAGGAACTGCTACCTTGACAGCAAGGTTTTGGAGTTATAGAGTGAGTTGGATGACAAGAAGGCCAAGTTCAACCACAGGGGAGATAGAGAGAGATCCAAGGGGATTGATATGCTGAAGATCCAATCTCGGAACAAGACCCTGACTCAGGAGCTAGAGGGGTTCAGGAAGAAGGCTGTTCACAACCAGGGTCACCTGATCGAGGCACTCAGGCAGACCGAGTACCTACAGGACAAGTGTGAGAGGACATGGTAGGCTTGGCAGAAGTCTGACAGGAAGCGCCTCAGGGAGATGAAGGGTATGTGGGATTAGCTACCCAAGGAGGTTCACAGCAAGACGAAGCCTAGGATAGAGGAGTTTGAGTTAGCCCTGACTCGCCTCAACCTAGATGCCTGCCCTACCCTACCTAGAGCCAAGCCTACTAAGGAGCTCACCGAGGCCTTGAAGTACGTGTCCTAACTTCACAAGTCTGACGAGGAGATCGAGATCGAGAACAGTCGTATTCTAGCTGCGGTGTACGAGTTAGAGTAGATGACCCTACGTGGTCATGAGTCATGTCAATAGCTTCCGTAAGTTGTACCCCATGATGTACCCCTTATGAGATGTACTATGAGACACTATGCGTAGAACGATTCTCGCACGTCTTCAAGTGTAGCTACTGGAGATGATGCTATGTAATAAAAACCATGTAATGAATGTTCGGATCTTATTGCATCTTTATGAATCTTATTGCTTCTTTGTAATGAGTGTTGGATAGCATAAATGTTTTTCTTTAAATCGTCAAAATCATGTAATCATAATGAATTATAAGCACTTATGGCACAAGCACTAAACTCTTTATGATCCTTGTTGCAGATGCCGAACCGCCGTTCTAGTCGCCTAATGAACCGTGGACGTGCGCCCACCCCTGAACCAGTTGAACCCAATGGGGGACGTGGTGGCAACAACTGTGGTCATGGCCGTGGCCGTGGACGTGGAGGGATACCCTTCCACCTGGAGAATACTCCGCCGCCTGAGAACATTCCTCCACCACCACCACCGAACTTGGCAGAAGTGATGGCACAGCAGACCCAGCTTCTTGTAGCTCTTGTTGAAGGAGCAAACCATCGCTAGGGAGGTCAGTAAAACGACTTCCAAAGGAAGCTAGAGGGATTTCTGAAGCTAAGGCCACCTACCTATGATGGCACCGACCCTGACCCGCTTGTAGCCGATGACTGGCTCAAGGAAATGGAGAAGAAGCTTGACCTCACTACTTTCACCGATGATGAGTGTGTTGGAGCTGCCACACACCAGCTCATAGGTGCAGCACGCGCCTGGTAGGACAGTTTTAGTGATTCCCATGAGGACCCTGCCCACATCTCATGGGATGAGTTCGCTGAAGCATTCACTGAGTATCACATTCCCAAGGGTATCATAGAGGCCAAAGCCGAGGAGTTCCGCAACATCAAGATGGGAAAGGACAGGGTGATTGAGTACACTACTCATTTCACCAACCTTCTGCGCTATACACCTTCTTATGTTGAGAACTCTAAGAAGGAGAAGTTGTACTATTAACGCAAGGGACTTAACCCACACATCAAGTTGAAGTTTGGCGGTATTGAGAGCAACACATTGCATGCTCTGGTGGATCGCTGCATCCAGATTGAGAAGGATCGTGCTGAAGCTAGAGAAGAGTACAGGGAGAGGAAGCATAAGCCTGAGGAGTCTCTCCGTGGTCGTGATCGCAAGAGGTTCCACAGAGATGCACCATCCAGGGAATGCTCTCACCACAATAGGGAGGACAACCCTAGATTGAGTAGGGGCAGTGGAGGCTACACCGCCAAATACTCCTGCCCTGCTCAGGATCATTACACCCGGGACCATTATGCTTAGGACCGCAACAGTCAGGACCATTTCAACTGTCCCCGCACAGCGAATGAACGCCCAGCACAGAACCGCTCTGCACTGAGCACTGAAAACTAGAAGGCACCCACGCCAACCCCTATAGGCGGTACGCCTTTCACTTGCTTTACTTGTGGCCAACCAGGTCACAAAGCCACTGAGTGCCCTCAGAACTTAGCTGCTCAGAAGTCTCAGTTCAAGGGATCAGCTACTCATGGACGTCTCAACCATCTGGACGCCGAGGAAGCACAAGCTGCCCCTGACGTTGTGTACGGTATGTTTTTAGTTAATGGCCATACTGCATCGGTTCTATTTGACTCTGGAGCAACTTGTTCATACATATCATCCAAGTTTGCACGAGAACATGACCTGCCTGTAACCCCACGTGAAGAGCCTATCATCACTAGCTCACCGTTAGGAGACCTAAAATGCACCCATATCTGTAAGGGAGTGAGTCTTACCATTGAGGGTCTTAACTTTAGAGCTGACCTAACCCTGCTACCTTCCACTAACCTAGATGTTATCTTAGGTATGGATTGGTTAACCATTCACCGAGGTATCATATCATGTTCACCTAGATATGTCCAAGTGACCCACCCATCAGGCCAAGTCATTAGATGTGAACCCCAGTCCGGAAAGTCCACCTCTATCCTATGTGCCCTTAAAGCAAGTTCAGAATCACAAAAAGAGGAGAAGACAGTTCATGATGTGCCAGTAGTCAGAGACTATCCCGATGTATTCCCTGAAGAATTACTAGGTATGCCACTAGACCGTGATGTAGAGTTCATCATTGATCTGTTACCAGGGATGGGACCCATTGCCAAGAGACCCTATCGCATGTCAGTTGATGAACTGGCTGAGCTCAAGAAACAGCTTGATGAGCTCATCTCGAAGGGATATATCAGACCTAGTGCTTCACCCTAGGGATCCCCTATTCTGTTTGTCAAGAAGAAGGATGGCTCAATGAGAATGTGCATTGACTACCGGAACTTGAACGCAGTCACCATCAAGAACAAGTACCCCTGCCAAGAATTGATGATCTGCTTGATTAGCTTCAAGGTGCAAAGTATTTCTCCAAGATTGATCTCAGATCCAGCTATCATCAGATGAAGATTCGAGAAAATGACATCCCGAAGACAGCTTTTGTGACTAGGTATGGTCAGTTTGAGTTCACCGTGGTATCCTTTGGACTCACGAATGCTCCCGCATATTTCATGAACATGATGAATAAGGTTTTCATGGATGAACTGGATAAGTTCGTGGTGGTATTCATTGATGACATCCTTGTCTATTCATCCACCATTGAAGAACACGAACATCATCTGAGAACGGTGCTTGAGAAATTGGCCCAACATCAGCTCTATGCAAAGTTCAGTAAATGTGAGTTTTGGCTACAGGAAGTTGCCTTCTTAGGCCACATACTATCAGCTGAAGGTGTCACAGTTGATCTAGCCAAGATTGAAGCTGTGAAAGAATGGGATCAACCCCGCAATGTGACAGAAGTCAGAAGTTTCTTGGGATTGGCGGGATATTATCGCCGATTCATTGAGAACTTCTCCAAGATAGCCCATCCAATGACCAACCTTCTGAAGAAGACTAAGGAGTTTGAATGGATGCCCGTGTGCGAGCAAAGCTTCTAGGAACTGAAACTGAAGCTTACCACAACTCCTATGCTATCATTGCCTGATATCAGCAAAGATTTCGTAGTCTATTGTGATGCATCTCGTCAAGGACTCGGTTGTGTGCTGATGCAAGATGGAGGAGTGATAGCTTATGCTTCTCAATAGTTGAAAGAACATGAGAACCGTTACCCAACCCATGATCTGGAGTTAGCAGCAGTTGTGCATGCCCTGAAGATCTGGAGACACTACTTGATAGGCAACAAGTGTGACATCTACACCGATCACAAGAGCTTGAAGTACTTTTTCACTCAAGAAGATTTGAATATGAGGCAACGCCGATGGCTTGAGTTGATCAAGGACTATGACCTAGAAATTCACTATCATCTGGGAAAAGCTAATGTAGGCGCAGATGCTCTTAGTCGCAAGAGTTACTGTCACACCTTGATCACTGAATCAGTACCACCTGAGCTCAAGGGAGAGATTGATGATTCCCAACTAGAGATACTACCGTATGGCTTGCTGAATGAGCTCCGCATACAGTATGATCTCACAGATCGCATCCGTCAAGCTTAGAAAAGTTGTGAAGAGATTGAGTATCTCCGTGGTCTGATGAAACTAGGCTACAAGACCAACCACCAAGAAGATGAACAAGGAACCATCTGGTTCAAGAACAGAATCTGTGTTCCATCTGACCTAGTACTACGAGAGGAAATTCTGTCGGAAGCTCACGATTCCAAATACTGTAGTCACCCTGGAGGTTCAAAGATGTACCAAGACCTAAAGAAACACTTCTGGTGGAAAGGCATGAAGACAGACATTGCAAGGCATGTGGCACATTGTGACACCTGCAACAGAGTCAAGGCTGAAAATCAAAGGCCTGCAGGATTGCTAAAGCCTCTTGACGTTCTCGAGTGGAAATGGGAGAACATATCCATGGATTTCGTAGTTGGATTGCCCCGTTCACAGAAAGGCAATGATTCCATCTGGATGATTGTTGATCGCTTGACCAAGATTGCTCACTTTGTACCAGTAAAGACCAAGACCAACGCCGAGAAACTAGTGGATCTATATGTTGAGCATATTCTCCGACTGCATGGAGCTCCCTCTAGTATTGTATCTGATCGTGGTCCTCAATTTGTGTCCCGATTCTGGGAAGCTCTGCATAAGTCCATTGGAACCAAACTTGATTTTAGTACCGCTTACCACCCACAGACAGATGGATAGACAGAATGAGTAAATTAGATCTTAGAAGACATGCTTCGCGCTAGTGTACTGAATTACGGCTCTGATTGGGAGAAATGCCTACCCTATGCAGAGTTCTCTTACAACAACAGCTACTAAGCCAGTATCAAGATGTCGCCATTTGAAGCTCTGTATGGCAGACCTTGTAAGACACCTTTGATGTGGTCTCAACCAGGAGAAAGAACATTCTTTGACTCCGCAAAGATTCAAGATGCAGAAGAAGGAGTTGCGCAAGTGAAGGAGAACTTGAGAATTGCTCAAAGTCGATACAAGAGCCATGCTGACAAAAGGAGAAGAGAACTTGAGTTCAATGTAGGAGACTTTGTCTATCTCAAGGTATCCCCGCTACGTGGAACTGTCAGATTCCATGTGAAAGGAAAGCTTCCCCCTAGATTTGTTGGCCCATACAAGATTTGCAAAAGGATTGGAAAGCTCGCTTACAAACTCGAGCTACCCAAGGAATTGATGGGTGTACATTCAGTATTCCATGTCTCATAGCTACGTAAGTGTTTGAGAGTGCCCGATGAAGTAATTTCAACAGATACACTTGACATTCAAGATACACTCGAGTATAAAGAACATCCTATCAGAATTCTGGGCAGAGATACCAAAGAGACCCGAAGCAAGACTATTCCTATGTGCAAGATCCAATGGAGCAATCACACAGAGAGAGAAGCAACATGGGAGAAAGAGTCTAACCTCCGGCTACGATATCCTTACCTCTTCGAAGAGTACGTTACGCTTTAATCTCGGGGACGAGATTCTGTTAAGGGGGTAGGACTGTAACAACCCAAAAATCCACACACTGAAAATACCAACTACAAAAAAATTTCTTAGAACTCCCATGTGATGATGAGTGTCATGTATAGCAACCCAACCTAAGAAATGCATTAGGTTTAACCCCAACCCAAGTTAACACACAAGCATGGCATGTCATTTGTTAATTGTGTTTATTTAAATTCTAACAAATAAAGTGTTGCATACATTGATTATTCTAAATGTGATTTGGATTTCCATTTGAGTTATGATATGCTTAACAACTCCAATAAATTAGGTGCACCAATTTAGAATTCAAATTATAGAACCAAATTTGAAATTCAAATCAAGGAAGAAGAAAAAGAAAACAGAAAAAGGAAATGGGGAAGAATGCCTCGCAGCCCAGGCTGCTCGGCTTTGCGGCCCAGCCAGCCCAACCGCGCCCACCTTGCACCGGCGTGCGCACGTACGCGGCCCACGAGCCGGCCCAGCGCATCGCCCATGCCCGCGCATCCGTCTGCCTCGCTTGTAGCCACTGGCCGCTGGACCCCGCATGTCAGCCGCACCCCCGTCTACAGTGTCGTCTTCCTCACCCATGCCTCAACTGCCTACGCGACCAGCGCCCGACAGCTATGGCAGGGGCAGGCCAGGGGGTCACGCCCGGGGCATGACCTTGTCCCTCTTGTGCCGTGCCCACGCAACCCCGCACCACCGTCTGATGCGATGCACACGCCTCCACCGCACGATGCCATCCGCCATGGGAGGCATGGCGCTCGGCTATAAAGCCAGCCCGCACGCCGCTCATGCCCGGTGCCCTAGCTTCTCCCTCAGCCTCCACCGCCGCTTGGTGGCCCAGCAGCCGCACCACATCGAGAGTAGTGGGCCGAGAAGGAGATCGTGAGAGGAGGATTGGAGCCCCCGCACACTACCAAAGTCACCGGAGCCGAGGGCGACGTCGTCGTCGTCATCACGATCGTGGGTCGGCACTGCACAGCACTGCTTCCAGAGCTACACGGCCGCAACTCGACACTGCACCGCCATCCTTTCTTCATAGTGTCGCAGAACCGACCAATTTATAAGAATACAAGTATAATGGCAATCCGCAAGCGGTCACACTGTTATACTTGAACCCATATAAACCCGGTAGTCCGTCGAGTACCACGACGGGTCTCGATAAACGATTTACAACAACCAAGATCGTACAGGATTCAACATACATGCCACAAATTACATAAAGTTCACAGATACTTTTCATCATCAGAGTACGAATAGAAAGTTATTACAAACCAAGTTTGATAATTAAAGCGGAAGCAAATAAGTTTGAAGATAAGTTTCCAACGTAGTTTGATACAGTGCCATGCCAGATCACGATCCACAAAAGCAAAGATAGGAATTACTAAGGAAGCCTGCCCAAGGCTTACTCCTCATCCACAGCGGGATAGAAGCAACTCTTGCAATAACCATGATACACAGTGCCATCTGCAACAATGGGAAAATAAACCCTGAGTACAAGAAGGTACTCAGCTAGACTTACCCGTCATGAACCAGAAATAAAATGACTCCAAGGATCATGCAAGGCTGTATAAGTGGACGTAACTTGACAACATTTTGCGTAAAAGGCAATTACCCGTTGTACAATTATAATTCCTTTATCAAGTTAATTATAACTAACCATTTCTATATTAGCAACTATCCTGTGCCAAACATGTGGTATATCATTTAGAAGCATCCAATAGTAACCATAGCAGGTATTGTAATTCCATATTCATCTAAACCATCATGTTTCATAACACAGTTACTACGATGTTGGAGCTAGCCAAGTTTCTCACTATCCGGGAGAGACGGCGATTCGAATCGATTTCTACCAGCTGGGAATTTATTCCTAACACAAACCCAGATCTACCAGCCACGATAGTCTTAGGTCACCTTTGGTACAACTCAGGTACACATTTCGCGGGTCCGTACCGCGCCGCACAATCTAGAACACCAGATGCCAGGATGCTCAGGCCAAACCTGCCCTTGGGCTCAGTCTAATCGTTCCCCGGAAGGAGCGCACAACAGAACGATTCCCGGCCTGAGTTGAATTACTCGGCTTCGCGGTCGGAACGAGTTATCCGGCCAGCTAAGTGAGAGGCATGCGTTCAATCTTGTCAGAAGTTCCAACAATGGTACGGTCCTTGATCGACACAGACGGGGATAGATCCACACCCAAGACCTCCATGCCTTGTTGCTTTTCTATCGACATCCCGCCCGGTCTCCATTTACATTAACCATGGTTCTTTTCCACGATAACCATTATTACCAAACGTGCTCCAGTATCCACCTATATCTCGCAGGTGACAGGAAATCACCCGACTTCTACCGGTCTAAGCATGGCTAAGCATATATTCGATCCTGGACCTATACCGGTTAAAGGTGTAATATCTGGACAAGGAATGTACATGCATCAAGTGGTTTCATTCAACTCTTATAACCTAATGCATCAATCATAAATACGTAAGTAAACATTTGTAAATTACTGGGAGACTTATAATGCTCCGGGGCTTGCCTCGCAGAAAGGAAGTAGGGCGATGGTCAGGGCACTCCGGAAGCTCTTCAGGGTTCTGCTCCACGCCTTCGGGAGCTGCGGCTTACGGATCCTCCTGCTGGTTCCCTTCCTCTGCTTCTTCGAATTCCAGCAACGTGATCTCTTCCTCCGATCCTAGATGCATGAGTATGGTATGAGTATTACGAATGCATAATGTTAACAAGTGCATCACGTTGTTTGAGTAGGTGCATATCTCTTCTCGCTTACTACTTAACTACTTCTACAATGCATCGACTATGCCATAAACAGTATCTACTTGTTTCACTCATAACTGGAGTTCTACAATTCCGAAAGCAGTGATCCTGGACTTTCTGGAAAGTTTATCAAATTCTCTACGACTTTGTTATTAACCATGTTTACAGTCTACATTAGTTTCAACATGAAACTCATCATATTCTAGAATTAGTCTGGAAATGATTTAACATGCAATATAAAGTAAGAATACTTCTACTTTATGTGATCCTTCAAAATTTGACAACCTAGAACCTACCAACAGTGTAAGCATATCAAATACAGTTAAGATAATATAATGGTGAAGCCTAAACTATTTATTAAATTGCCTTTATTATTTTATTTAGATGTCTAGGTTAAATAATAAATATATATCAGATGTGCTTAATAAATTCTCAAAATTTTACAGAGCCTTACTAATGCTATCAAAGGACTACTATAAAAATTTCATGTCATTTTACTAAGTAGAACCTTCTATACAAAAATGATAAGGAAGCAAGGCTTGAAATAGCATAAATGGAAAATCCTATTGAAAAGTGTCAAGCAACAGATTTCTTATTTTTCCTAACATCCATATGGTACTAGTATCACCTCCAATTAATTTCATGAATTTTGGACTTATAATTAATTTATAAAAATTCATGCAAGGATTAACTATTTATAAAAGAAAAATCTATAACTATAGATCTACACATGCACTGGTCCTCAAATTTTTATCCAAGCTCAGGTATGACAAGAATAGCCTACCACAAAAATTTCATAATTTTTGGAGCACAGGAACTCTAGATATAAAATAAACAAATTTGAATGCATTCAAAAGCACATTTGAAATCCCTATTTAAATCTCCAGAAATTTCTACTGTTGAACTCAAGAACATATTTTTCCTAAATACTACACTTCCTAAGGAACACAACCATATTTATTTCAACATTTTAGGAGCTACCAAACTAAAGATACAAAAATAACAAAACAAATCAAAAACTGGATTCAAAATGGGTTAGCCTATACTACTGCTGTCGCTGACAGGTGGGACCCGCTGGTCAGGTGACCCCACGCGTCATCGACACAGAGCAGAGCAGCGGCGCTGCTACGTCACGGCGCGGCGAGAACTCGACGACGGTGAGTTCGCCGGCGGTGAGGTCATCAGGGTAGGACCTACATGACCTGGCGAACCTATTGAGCCACTTGGCCGGCCCTATTGCTGACCCTA
The DNA here is from genome assembly GCF_019320115.1 of Miscanthus floridulus. NCBI lineage: Eukaryota > Viridiplantae > Streptophyta > Magnoliopsida > Poales > Poaceae > Miscanthus > Miscanthus floridulus. Next base: position 84,634,186 of record NC_089598.1, read on the forward strand.
GAGCTAGCGGCGGCGGCCATGGCGGAACGGCGAGGCTGGACCACGGCAAAACGCCGGCGACGTCCTCGGTGGCCCGACCTAAGGCTCGGACGAGCACTGGGGTACTACGGCGGACCTAGCGCGCTAGCTAACGCTTAGTGAGGGGGACTGTGGCGGCGTGGCCACGACGACGGGGCTTGCGGCGGAGCTCCGGCGAGCTTAAACACGCGGCGATGGCTTACCAAACACTGTCAGCGGTCACGGGAAGCAGAAATGGGGTGCTGGGGAGCTAGTGGGGCTACTGCGGTGAATAATGGACGGCTCGCCACGAGCCTACGCAGGCTATGGCGACGGCGGAGCGAGGAGGCTCACGGCTGCTGCTGTGGCGAGGGAAAAGGGCCGAGGTGAGGCGACTGGTGAGCTCGGCTGAGTGCGGGCGAGCGCTGGGAGGGTAAAAGCGCGAGCTGGCCTGCCCTGGCCGCGGTGGGCAGGGTGCTGGTGACGCGCGGCCGCCGCTGGCTCCACGCGGCGCGCACGCCCTGACGGTGTCGGCCACCGAAGCCGACGTGCCGGACCTGATTCAGTTCGTCAGAACGCGATCGGATAGGCCTGACAGCGTGTTTCCAAGTCGATATATCCGCTGATCCGTGGCTCCTTCGTGCAAATGCCCAACATGAGTTTTGTAGCCCAAGGTACCAACTACAACTCTTATTCAAAGATCAAGCTCAAATTCGCAACAGCTAGGGAGAAAATCCAATCCAAAGTCGGGCTGACAGCACTGTCAGTGATCAAGACTTAGAAAAATTTCGTGAAGTGTTGAAAAGGTTGTTTTTCTGATTTTTGTGAGCTAAAAAGGACTAGGCTATGCACATTATTAGTTCATGACCCAAAAAAGAAAGTTGTTCTCCATGACACATACCACAACTTTGCTTTAGTACCCACATACATGCATAGTCTCTAGCACCTATTTCAAACTTGGTCAAACATGTCACTTTTAAAAGATGGTACCCACTTGGGCTATGACATAATGACCTAATTAGCCCTAGCCATGAATATCCAAGTTGTTTATAATGATACTCTAAACATGTTTAAGCAATTCACAAGGTCACACAATCATTACATGTATTAGTCACTCATGATCATATGTATATACACATGGAAACATGAAATAATAAGAATTGTTGCATGTTTCAATCAAATGTTTCAATTGTAAATGATGATTTATGAATGCTTGATGCTCATGCTCATGTTATGCAAGTCAAGTTATGCAAGGCTAACACCCGAGGTGTTACAGCCCCTCCCCCTTATAAAAATCTCGTCCCGAGATTTGCAAGACCTACCATTCTTGGAAAAAGGCGGGATAAACTTCTTGCAGATAATCTTCTCTTTCCCACGTAGCATCTTGTTCACTGTGATTGTTCCATACCACCTTATAGAACTTAATGATCTTACTCCTTGTTACTCTCTCCATCACTTCTAATACTCGAATTGGCTTTTCTTCATAGGTCAGATCCGATTGAAGCTGCACGTTGGTGGGTGCAATAGCTTCTTCCGGTACTCGAAGACATTTCTTTAGCTGAGAAACATGGAACACATCAAAGATTGCACTCATCTCTGGTGGTAGTTGTAGCTTGTACGCAACATTTCCCTTTCGTTCTAAAATTTTGTATGGCCCTACATATCTTGGTGAAAGCTTCTTTTTCATCCCAAATCTCTTCACACCTTTCATGGGCGATACTCTCAAGTACACATAGTCACCTACTTCAAAAGTTAGTGGTCTTCTTCTTCTATCGGCATAACTCTTCTGTCTTGATTGAGCTGCCTTCATGTGTTGTTGGATGATACGTACTTGTTCTTCGGCTTCATTGACAAAATCAATACCAAAATATCTCCTTTCACCGGGCTCAATCCAATTCAATGGAGTTCTGCACTTTCTGCCATACAAGGCTTCAAATGGAGCCATTTTGATACTCGCTTGATAACTGTTGTTATAGGAGAATTCAGCTAAAGGTAACCATTTCTCCCATGAACCTTTTGAAGATATTACACAAGCCCTAAGTAAATCTTCTAGGATTTGGTTTACTCGCTCTGTCTGTCCTGACGTTTGCGGATGATAAGCTGAACTCCTGATTAGCTTGGTTCCCAAAGCTTGGTGCAAGTGCTCCCAGAAACGAGCTATGAACTGCGGTCCTCTATCTGAGATTATGGTCCTGGGTACTCCATGCAATCTCACGATCTGGGCAACATATATTTCAGCGTATTTACCCGCGTGATATGTTGTGTGAACTGGTACAAAATGTGCTGACTTGGTGAGACGATCAACAATGACCCAGATTGAATCGTGACCTTGGGGCGTTGTTGGAAGGCCTGTAATAAAGTCCATGCTGATTTCCTCCCATTTCCATCCTGGGATAGGCAATGGCTGAAGTAATCCAGCGGTTTTCATATGGACGGCTTTCACTCTGCTGCAGTTATCACACCTAGCAACATAGGCTGCGATCTCTTTCTTCATCTTAGTCCACCAAAAACGGTTTCTTAGATCCTGATACATTTTACTACTACCCGGGTGGATAGACAATTTGGACGAGTGAGCTTCTTCTAAAATTTGATTCCTTAGCTCACGGTCTTTCGGCACCACTAGTCGGTCCTCAAACCATAATACACCCCTTTCGTCCAATCTAAAATGTTTGGTCTCTTGCTCTTGCATTTTTCTCTTGATGTGACTTATTCCTACATCAGTCTGCTGTAGCTCTATGATTCTGCCCTCAAGCGAACAACTGATGGTGATATTGTGTAGTACAGCAGGATGTAGCAAGTTGAATCCATCTTCCAATAGTGCTTCCATAGTGTTGCAACGGGACTTCCGACTAAGTGCATCGGCTACTACATTAGCTTTACCCGGATGGTAATGCACTTCTAAATTATAGTCCTTAATCAATTCTAACCATCTACGTTGTCTCATGTTCAGTTCTGGCTGGGTAAAGATATACTTGAGGCTTTTGTGGTCAGTATAGATATGACATACATTGCCCAACAAGTAATGTCTCCATATCTTTAGTGCATGGACAACGGCTGCAAGTTCCAAATCATGTGTAGGATAGTTGACTTCATGTTTTCTCAGTTGCCGAGAGGCATATGCAATTACTCTCCCTTCTTGCATAAGTACACAGCCCAAACCTATTCCTGATGCATCACAAAATACATCAAAAGGTTTTTCAATGTCCGGTTGTGCTAGCACAGGTGCTGTAGTCAACAAAGTTCTGAGAGTGTGAAAAGCTGTTTCACATTCTGGTGTCCACTTGTATTTCTCATCTTTCTGAAGTAGTCGGGTCATAGGCTTGGCTATCTTTGAGAAGTCTGGAATAAACCGACGATAGTATCCTGCTAACCCTAGGAAACTCCGAACTTCATGCACCGAAGTTGGGGCTTTCCAATCCATGACCTCTTGTACTTTTGATGGGTCTACTGAGATTCCATCTCTGGATAAAATGTGACCTAAAAATGGTACTTTGCTCAACCAAAATTCACATTTGCTCAACTTAGCATATAGCTTATGTTCCCTGAGTCTGGATAGGACAATCCTCAGATGCTCTTTATGATCTGACTCATTTTCTGAGTAAATCAATATGTCATCGATAAACACGACCACGAACTTATCAAGTTCGGGCATGAATACCGAGTTCATCAGGTACATGAAATAGGCTGGAGCATTTGTTAGTCCGAAAGACATAACCAAATACTCGTATAAGCCGTACCTAGTAGAGAAAGCAGTCTTAGGTATATCCTCCGGTCTAATCTTTATCTGATGGTAACCTAATCTCAAGTCAATTTTGGAGAATACCTTTGCCTTCGCTAGCTGATCGAACAAGATGTCGATGCGGGGTAACGGATATTTATTCTTGATGGTCACAGCATTGAGTGGTCTGTAATCTACACACATCCTCAGTGACTTATCCTTCTTTTTCACGAACAATGCCGGGCATCCCCACGGAGATGAGCTAGGTTGAATAAGACCTTTGTCCAATAGATCTTGTAATTGAACCTTAAGTTCTGCTAACTCATTGGGTGGCATTCTATATGGCCTTCTGGATATGGGTGCGGTACCTGGCACTAATTCGATCTTAAATTCCACGTCCCTATCCGGTGGTAGACCTGGTAATTCCTCTGGAAATACATCCGGAAACTCACAAACCATGGGAATATCACATATGGTGGTGGCTTGGATAGCACAGGCTAAATGTTGGGGTTCGAAATCACGGGAGAGTGGAACTAGAAAAGCATTCCCTCCCATGGGTTCTCTCAACATGATAGTACGGGTGCTAGTATCGATAAGAACACCATGATCCTTCATCCAATTCATGCCTAAGATTACACTTATCGACAATCCTGGCAATATTATCAAATCTGTTGTGTACTCCCTCCCTTGTATCAAGATGAGTACATTTTTGACTATCTTTTTGGTAGTAACAGTACCCCCTGCTGAACTTATGTTAAAACCCCCTTTACTTACTTCTATTATTTCTTGATCATGTCTAGATGCAAATGCTTGACTCATAAATGAATGAGAAGCTCCTGAATCAAATAAAACAACAGCGGGGTGCTTGTTGACAAGAAACATACCAGCCGTGACAACTTCTCCGGCGGGCACTTCCTCCACAGCGGTATAATGCACTTGTCCCTGACGGGCCCTGGCATTCACCTGCCTCTGATTGTTCTGCGTGGGGTTGCCATTCCTCTTGGGGTGGGGGCACTCCTTGGACCAATGACCCAGTTGGTTGCAGTTGAAATAGGGTTGATTACTTCTAAATCCGGCGGAACTGTCCTGATTGCCATTTCCTTTTGGTAAGGCAATAGTGAACGCCTTACGAAATGGTTTCTGCGGCCTGTTATTCTGAGCTTTCGGTGGTGGAGGCCTGAACTTGGGTGCAGGTGGATGGAATTGTGGCCTAGCTGTGATAGGCGCTTTCGACTGGAAAGATCTGGATGCACCGGCCTCATAGGCCCTCTTGCGACCTTTAGCAACTGCATGCATGTTGTTGTGATTTTCTTGGGTCAAGGCATCACTAATGAATTCATTGTACGTGGCACATCGAGAATTTGCCATCGTCTTCATTAATTTGGTACCCAGACCTCGCCTGAAACTCTCAATCTTTTTCTCTTCAGTATCCACGAAACTTGGAGCATATCTTGATAGGTTGTTGAATGCGTGCATATATTCAGTGAGTGACTTGGTTCCCTGAGTGAGCCTCATAAATTCTGCTGCTTTCATGCGCATCAGGCCCGGGGGAATATGGTGTCCCCTAAAAGCCAACTTAAATTGATCCCAGGTCACTCTCGCATTAGCAGGCAGAGACGACAGAAAGTGCGTCCACCAGATTCCTGCTGGTCCTTGCAATTGATGAGAAGCATATTCTGCTTTCAGGTGTTCTGTGACTCTTAGCAGACGAAATTTCTGCTCGATGGTATTCAGCCACTCATCGGCCTGTAGTGGTTCCTCAGCCACCTTGAAAATCGGAGGCTTTGTGTCTAGAAACTCCTTGAATGAACTGTGCTGATTTGGCTCGGCCCCTGGTTGCTGTGGGTGGCCACGAGCAGTGTTCTGCGCGATAAGGCACAAGGCTTCTTCCATTGTCCTCTGGCTACCCAGGAACTGGGCAAAGAACTCCTGAGCAGACGGCGGGGGTGGGGGTGGCAAGTCATCATGGTTGCCATCCTGGCTGCTACTAGCTCCTGCACGGGTGCGCGTCATCTGCGAAGTTGCAACAATAAGCGATTATTGGTCGATGCCAAGAGATTGCAGGTGAATTAGGTACTCATGCCAAACTGAAATTACTGGAGAAATTCTCAAAAGCACAATAAAAACAGAGGCATAATAATTCATTCTCGCAACATGACATCGCCAATTTGACCACTTATCGTGCTCATAACGCATGCAATTTAAAGCGTGATTCACGACAAAGAACTGGAATTGCATTGACGTTCGTCCAAACGTGCAATTAACATTACATGATAGTTTGATTACTAATGCCAACTTGGAACTACAGGTCCATTACATAAATAAAAGTGATACATTAGTCTTCCCACTACACGCTAAGCGATCTAATCCTCATCATGATCACTATCGAGGTCAGACGTAGAATCATCTCCTTCCTCAGGTTCTACTTCTTCTTCCGGTGCCACTTCTTCTTCTTCTTCGTACCCTTCTAGATCCATTTCTGCGGCTCCAGGTGGTACATAAGGGTGGAGCTGATTGTGCAGTAGATGAACCTCTTCATGCAAATTATCATTGTATTCTTCCGCATTGGCCAGCTGCTGTTCTAGCTCAAACTGTCGAGCTCTTAGGACATCTTCCCTGGACCAGGCTGCATTCCGTTGGTGGGTTAACCGAGTCATTTCTTCGGTGAGCCTCTCAATCTCGATGTCGTGCTCCCTCTGAAGCTGACGTCGGTCTTCGCGGGCATGACCAAGAGCACCAGACACACGTCTGAGGCTACCCTCAGCTCCATCTAACACTCTCATCATTGCGAACATGGCGCTCATTGCAGGGTTATCACTGTTCTGCCCTTCTGCTGCACCAATTTCCAAAGATCTTCCTCTTGCCTGCTGCCATGAGTCAGTGGATGGGTTACCTCTTGGAAAGACTCCCACCAATGCGGCTACCAGCTCTTGAGGAAAACGATCCATGATATCCCTCAAGATTCCAAAGGCTGCCCTGCCAGCTGCTTCTTCAGCAGTCCTGCCGGTCGACTCATAACACCAGCCTGTCCACTCAGAATCGTCACCTCGGGGACGAACAATGGCCTCCACAGTAACTAAGAGACCTTCTCCCAATCGCTCATTCGCCCAGAAGTAGCGGGGTTCCATTCCATCAGGATAACCTACATAGCTGAGCACTCTCCACAAAAGTGTAGGCATCCCAAACTCTCCAAGGAACGTGTGACATTGACGGGTACGTGGCGCAAGCTGACGGCTAGGAGCTCTTCCTCCGGTGGACTTGCGAGCAGTCTGCTTGGTGCGTGCCATCTGTACCATTAACATGTACCCTTGGTGAGACAGTGCCATAATGGATAAGAGTTACATAACCGAGTAAGAATCTTTATAAGGGGAGGGACAATTGTAATTATGTGAATGGTATTTTAACATGATGCATGCTCGTGCCGTACGTCCTCACAAACTTAGGAAAAATTTGTTTCTAACGGTAGACACGGTGGCATACATACGTTCTCTCATAAATATCGTAACTAGTCGAGCTACACGTTTCGTTGTTAGTGTACCTGCATAAAATTTCATTTCAGCCCTAAACCCATAAAGAATATGCAGAATGTAATTGTAAATACTTCCATATATGTATACCCATACATATATTTCCATATCAATCTACCCGACAAGAATTTAAACCCACAATTAAATACGTACCATATACACATGCAAGCATGCATACATAGCCGTACCAAAGCTAACTCTTCCCGACCGCACGCTCACATCTTGCGGTCATATACTCATCTTACCTTGGCGTAGAGGCATTTGATCCATACATTACCACTCAAGTGAATGGCATCCATACTATAGCACGCCGTATGGACGATGAAGTAAAAATCCCCATGTTAGTACTTAAATAGCCACCTAATAGTCCTTAATTTGGGCATAAGGAAAGTGATCAATGGCTCACTTTAGATTTCCAATACCTATTATTTGACTATTAGTTGCTAGAGAAGGGTTTTTGGAAGACAAAAACTTTTGTTTTAAATACACTTGTGACAATTAACGTTGAACCTTGCTCTGATGCCAGCTGTCGCAGAACCGACCAATTTATAAGAATACAAGTATAATGGCAATCCGCAAGCGGTCGCACTGTTATACTTGAACCCATATAAACCCGGTAGTCCGTCGAGTACCATGACGGGTCTCGATAAACGATTTACAACAACCAAGATCGTACAGGATTCAACATACATGCCACAAATTACATAAAGTTCACAGATACTTTTCATCATCAGAGTACGAATAGAAAGTTATTACAAACCAAGTTTGATAATTAAAGCGGAAGCAAATAAGTTTGAAGATAAGTTTCCAACGTAGTTTGATACAGTGCCATGCCAGATCACGATCCACAAAAGCAAAGATAGGAATTACTAAGGAAGCCTGCCCAAGGCTTACTCCTCATCCACAGCGGGATAGAAGCAACTCTTGCAATAACCATGATACACAGTGCCATCTGCAACAATGGGAAAATAAACCCTGAGTACAAGAAGGTACTCAGCTAGACTTACCCGTCATGAACCAGAAATAAAATGACTCCAAGGATCATGCAAGGCTGTATAAGTGGACGTAACTTGACAACATTTTGCGTAAAAGGCAATTACCCGTTGTACAATTATAATTCCTTTATCAAGTTAATTATAACTAACCATTTCTATATTAGCAACTATCCTGTGCCAAACATGTGGTATATCATTTAGAAGCATCCAATAGTAACCATAGCAGGTATTGTAATTCCATATTCATCTGAACCATCATGTTTCATAACACAGTTACTACGATGTTGGAGCTAGCCAAGTTTCTCACTATCCGGGAGAGACGGCGATTCGAATCGATTTCTACCAGCTGGGAATTTATTCCTAACACAAACCCAGATCTACCAGCCACGATAGTCTTAGGTCACCTTTGGTACAACTCAGGTACACATTTCGCGGGTCCGTACCGCGCCGCACAATCTGGAACACCAGATGCCAGGATGCTCAGGCCAAACCTGCCCTTGGGCTCAGTCTGATCGTTCCCCGGAAGGAGCGCACAACAGAACGATTCCCGGCCTGAGTTGAATTACTCGGCTTCGCGGTCGGAACGAGTTATCCGGCCAGCTAAGTGAGAGGCATGTGTTCAATCTTGTCAGAAGTTCCAACAACGGTACGGTCCTTGATCGACACAGACGGGGATAGATCCACACCCAAGACCTCCATGCCTTGTTGCTTTTCTATCGACATCCCGCCCGGTCTCCATTTACATTAACCATGGTTCTTTTCCACGATAACCATTATTACCAAACGTGCTCCGGTATCCACCTATATCTCGCAGGTGACAGGAAATCACCCGACTTCTACCGGTCTAAGCATGGCTAAGCATATATTCGATCCTGGACCTATACCGGTTAAAGGTGTAATATCTGGACAAGGAATGTACATGCATCAAGTGGTTTCATTCAACTCTTATAACCTAATGCATCAATCATAAATACGTAAGTAAACATTTGTAAATTACTGGGAGACTTATAATGCTCCGGGGCTTGCCTCGCAGAAAGGAAGTAGGGCGATGGTCAGGGCACTCCGGAAGCTCTTCAGGGTTCTGCTCCACGCCTTCGGGAGCTGCGGCTTGCGGATCCTCCTGCTGGTTCCCTTCCTCTGCTTCTTCGAATTCCAGCAACGTGATCTCTTCCTCCGATCCTAGATGCATGAGTATGGTATGAGTATTACGAATGCATAATGTTAACAAGTGCATCACGTTGTTTGAGTAGGTGCATATCTCTTCTCGCTTACTACTTAACTACTTCTACAATGCATCGACTATGCCATAAACAGTATCTACTTGTTTCACTCATAACTGGAGTTCTACAATTCCGAAAGCAGTGATCCTGGACTTTCTGGAAAGTTTATCAAATTCTCTACGACTTTGTTATTAACCATGTTTACAGTCTACATTAGTTTCAACATGAAACTCATCATATTCTAGAATTAGTCTGGAAATGATTTAACATGCAATATAAAGTAAGAATACTTCTACTTTATGTGATCCTTCAAAATTTGACAACCTAGAACCTACCAACAGTGTAAGCATATCAAATACAGTTAAGATAATATAATGGTGAAGCCTAAACTATTTATTAAATTGCCTTTATTATTTTATTTAGATGTCTAGGTTAAATAATAAATATATATCAGATGTGCTTAATAAATTCTCAAAATTTTACAGAGCCTTACTAATGCTATCAAAGGACTACTATAAAAATTTCATGTCATTTTACTAAGTAGAACCTTCTATACAAAAATGATAAGGAAGCAAGGCTTGAAATAGCATAAATGGAAAATCCTATTGAAAAGTGTCAAGCAATAGATTTCTTATTTTTCCTAACATCCATATGGTACTGGTATCACCTCCAATTAATTTCATGAATTTTGGACTTATAATTAATTTATAAAAATTCATGCAAGGATTAACTATTTATAAAAGAAAAATCTATAACTATAGATCTACACATGCACTGGTCCTCAAATTTTTATCCAAGCTCAGGTATGACAAGAATAGCCTACCACAAAAATTTCATAATTTTTGGAGCACAGGAACTCTAGATATAAAATAAACAAATTTGAATGCATTCAAAAGCACATTTGAAATCCCTATTTAAATCTCCAGAAATTTCTACTGTTGAACTCAAGAACATATTTTTCCTAAATACTACACTTCCTAAGGAACACAACCATATTTATTTCAACATTTTAGGAGCTACCAAACTAAAGATACAAAAATAACAAAACAAATCAAAAACTGGATTCAAAATGGGTTAGCCTATACTACTGCTGTCGCTGACAGGTGGGACCCGCTGGTCAGGTGACCCCACGCGTCATCGACACAGAGCAGAGCAGCGGCGCTGCTACGTCACGGCGCGGCGAGAACTCGACGACGGTGAGTTCGCCGGCGGTGAGGTCATCAGGGTAGGACCTACATGACCTGGCGAACCTATTGAGCCACTTGGCCGGCCCTATTGCTGACCCTAGAGCTAGCGGCGGCGGCCATGGCGGAACGGCGAGGCTGGACCACGGCAAAACGCCGGCGACGTCCTCGGTGGCCCGACCTAAGGCTTGGACGAGCACTGGGGTACTACGGCGGACCTAGCGCGCTAGCTAACGCTTAGAGAGGGGGACTGTGGCGGCGTGGCCACGACGACGGGGCTTGCGGCGGAGCTCCGGCGAGCTTAAACACGCGGCGATGGCTTACCAAACACTGTCAGCGGTCACGGGAAGCAGAAATGGGGTGCTGGGGAGCTAGTGGGGCTACTGCGGTGAATAATGGACGGCTCGCCGCGAGCCTACGCAGGCTATGGCGACGGCGGAGCGAGGAGGCTCACGGCTGCTGCTGTGGCGAGGGAAAAGGGCCGAGGTGAGGCAACTGGTGAGCTCGGCTGAGTGCGGGCGAGCGCTGGGAGGGTAAAAGCGCGAGCTGGCCTGCCCTGGCCGCGGTGGGCAGGGTGCTGGTGACGCGCGGCCGCCGCTGGCTCCACGCGGCGTGCACGCCCTGACGGTGTCGGCCACCGAAGCCGACGTGCCGGACCTGATTCAGTTCGTCAGAACGCGATCGGAGAGGCCTGACAGCGCGTTTCCAAGTCGATATATCCGCTGATCCGTGGCTCCTTCGTGCAAATGCCCAACATGAGTTTTGTAGCCCAAGGTACCAGCTACAACTCTTATTCAAAGATCAAGCTCAAATTCGCAACAGCTAGGGAGAAAATCCAATCCAAAGTCAGGCTGACAGCACTGTCAGTGATCAAGACTTAGAAAAATTTCGTGAAGTGTTGAAAAGGTTGTTTTTCTGATTTTTGTGAGCTAAAAAGGACTAGGCTATGCACATTATTAGTTCATGACCCAAAAAAGAAAGTTGTTCTCCATGACACATACCACAACTTTGCTTTAGTACCCACATACATGCATAGTCTCTAGCACCTATTTCAAACTTGGTCAAACATGTCACTTTTAAAAGATGGTACCCACTTGGGCTATGACATAATGACCTAATTAGCCCTAGCCATGAATATCCAAGTTGTTTATAATGATACTCTAAACATGTTTAAGCAATTCACAAGGTCACACAATCATTACATGTATTAGTCACTCATGATCATATGTATATACACATGGAAACATGAAATAATAAGAATTGTTGCATGTTTCAATCAAATGTTTCAATTGTAAATGATGATTTATGAATGCTTGATGCTCATGCTCATGTTATGCAAGTCAAGTTATGCAAGGCTAACACCCGAGGTGTTACACATAGCACCCATGGTGAGCCCCGGTTCATTCCTTGCTCGCCACTGGACCTTGCTACTCCGGTCATGGCGCTCCATACCGTGAGCACGTAGGCCAAGGCCATCCCTGGCCTCTAGGCACACCAGCACAGCACACTCATGTTGATCATGACCATCCCCGAGCCCTTGGACACTGTAGGCCTCTCTAGGTTCCCCAGATGCCGTAGCCGAGCATGCATGCCGCGCTCGCAACGTCGCCGCCATGACGCAGCCACCACTAGAGCACCAGACCACCTCCGAGCACTCGACCACCGGTCCGAACATCAGACCACTGGTCTGAGCACCCGACACTGGTCCGAGCACCAGACCACCAGTCCGAGCACCAGACCACAGGTCCGAGCACCCAACCACCGGTCCGAGCACCGACCGTCGTGGCCAGTACCGCCGGGAGCACCTAGCACCTCCTTGACTCGCCTGTTCCATTCGCTGAAGCCACGGGTAACTCACGCGCACACCGTGACCACCCCGCAAGAGCCCATAGTGACCCGCGCGCCTCGCCGTCATCACCATGTCGCTGTGGCCGCCGGGAAGACCCTATCGGCCACCTAGAAACTAGAAGTCCTGCCCTGAGCTCTGGACGCCCTTGCTACGTCCACATAGATCCGTAGGAGCCTACACGCCCCACTGTGATGCCCTCCGAGGCCATAGCCACCACACCACCGCCGCCGACATGATCGGAAGGTCGTCCGCCATGGCCAAAGCCACCGGAGGCCCTAGAGGACCCCTTGACCTACCCAACATGCCTGTTGGAGCATTGTGACGCCCATGCGCACCATAGAGCCAGCCAATACCGCTTCACCCGTGCCATTCCCGCACGCCGGTTATGCTCGAGCCACCGTTCGCCATGACCAGTGACTTAGGATGCACCATCCGTCGCCCTGACTCCACCATTGTAGTCGCCATGGCATAGGGAGGCTTTTGCCCACCTCTATTGGATGCCTGAGCCATTGCGGGAGCTCGCCGGTGAGCACGTCGCCGGCGGGAGCGCGCCATGGAAGAAACAGAGGAGAAGGGGCAAGGTGAGCAGCGCAGCCCTGCACCCGGTGCACATGAGCCGAGCCGAGGAGAAATGATGATGGGCTCGGTCCACCATGGACCCTGCCTTAGGACCATGGACCAGGAGCGCTGGTCCACCGTGAGCCACACGGTGTGAGCCGTGCTACGGACGAAGCCCAATAAGAGCCCACGGCCGTGACGTGGCTGCGCCACAGCACGCCACGTGTTTGGCCCGGCCTGGCCCACACCGGCCCAACCCGAGCCCACCAAAGCCCATTTGAGACCCGGCACATATTGACCGTTGACCGATCAATGTTGATCGTTGACCAGGCCCCACATGTCAGCAGCACAGACACCCTGGACCCACATGTCAGAAGCCAGCACAGCCGAGGTGACGTCATGCTGACGTCAGCAACCCAGGCCCACATGTCAGTGACCTTGACTGTTGACCGTTGACTCATCGTTGACCAACATTGACTTTGACCGTACCCACCTGTCAGTGACCCAATAGCCTTTGGCCCCACCTGTCGGTGTGGACGACGTTGATGACGTCATGCTGACGTCAGCTGGGCCCCACCTGTCAGCTCGGAACCATGATGTTGATGTCATGCTGACGTCAGCAAGCCACGTGGACTAACCACAGCATGACACGTGTTAGCCCAGGATTAATTCAGCCTTTTTGCATTTTCGGAAATAGATTTAAACTTCGGAAATTCATAACTAATTCATATGACCTTAGAAAAATACGAAACCAGGACCAAAATTCATCTAAAATCAAGCTCTATGCAATGAACCCATGTTTGAGTGCATTTGGCTCTTTTGAATTTTCATTGCTTCTTTGTGCTATTCTATAGACGTCGCTAACGCGACTATATTACGATCGTTTGTAGACTCGGAGGAGAAACAGACAGACAAGGACCGTGAGTACTATGAGGAGAACGGAGACGACTACACTGAAGGTGCCACATCCCACCCAATCTCGTAGCACCTATTACGCATGGCTAACTTAGAACAGCTACCGCTTTACTTTACTGCTATAGTCATATTAAAATAGGACTTGCATGGTAGTATGCTTGCTTGAAAGCCTTTACCTTGATGCAACCTTACCCCTGCATACCCTACTATTAGGCTAGACACACACTTACTGCTATATATTTCATTACTTATACTATGCTTATACTACGTGCGTGGTGGAAACTGGTGTTACCCGGACTATGGGGAGAGTGCTGCGTGTGTGACTTGGGTGTGTGGAGGGTGAGGGTTGTGTCGACCAAGTTAGAGTATACGATAAGCCTGGGGCAAGTCTTGCTATGGGATGCTACCTGGGCAACCCTGGAAATGGATACCTGTGGTGGGTAAATGGTATATGCGGTGACCCTGGGTGTGAACCTGTGACGGGTGGAGCCCGGGATGGGGGTGCTGTGGTGGCATGGTAAAAGGAAACCCTGATGGAGACATTCTGGCTTGGTCATCCCTAAGGACTTACTAGTACTCAGACTCACCGGGAAGCCTTATGTACCACTCGCCCTATATGGTGTGGGACGGCTAGACTACTTGGTAGGATATTGCCACTACTGCTAGGTTGATAGCGGACAGTGTAAGGTGGTACGGGGCATGGAGGATTTTCCCCCACACCCTTCCGAGACTTCATGGAGACCTTGTGGACTCGGCTCATGACTCACAGTTTCAGCCACCCCAGACTTGACTTGGGGTGAACCAGGGCTGAATGGTAGAGTGGCATTATCCTAGGCTAGCAAGCGGCCGGAATTAGCCTAGTTGACGACGGTCAGCGAGGAAGGCGGATCTTGTGGTTATGTAAAACCTCTACAGAGTGTATGGTTGATCGATCGATACATGTGCTGACTTGTCGGCTATGGACCTTTCCTAGGTTTCGCTTAAACTAGATAGTGAGATGAGTCCTTCTCTTCTTCCCCCATGAGAGAGTGTCGGTCGTAGCCAGGGGCTACGGGCCTTGAGACAGTGCCGAGAGGGAGTTGGCCTATCGACTGAGCGATGGTATGGTATGGTGATGGTATGGAGATGGTGGTATGTCGATCCTAGGATCGAAACCTAGCTCGAAAAAGGGAATGGAGTGGAATGTGTGTGGGAATGGTGTTAAAACTTGACAAACTATTATTATTTACTTGATATGCTAATGCATAGGAAACCCCAGCTTTATAGGTTCCTTTAACTATGTCCAACTTGCATCCAATTTCCACAAAGCAATGCTCATAGGGATGGGAGTTGCCAGTACAAATTGTACTAATAAATTTTGGCACATAGGTTCTGCTGAGGAGTATAGCTCCGAGGAGTTTGACGGTTGAGGGGTTTGTGCCTATGCTTGAGTTTGGCGATCTTATCTTCAAGCTGTTCGGAATGAATGCTACTTTTGATTCCGCCAATGCGGCGATGTAATAAATTATGTAATTCCGCACTATTTGTACTCTGATATTATCATTGTATAGATGTGATATTCGACTGGAATTTGGGTAATATGATCTACAACGATTGTATTACACTTTGACGCTGTGGATTTCCCTTTGCGGAAATTGGGGTCGTTTCAATAAGAAGATGGGTTGTTTACCTGAGTAGCTGATGGTCTCGCTCTGCGGAGTCTTTTCTAGTAATGGCCTTTTGGGTTGCCCCTTGGACCACCTTGCGCTTTGAAGATTGACATGTCATAATCGTGGGGGCAGCATGGGTCTTCATCAATTTCTTCAAAGAAGGTGCGGTTGATCCTATTCTTGAAACTGGACATGGTGCCAGATAATCTATAGGATGTCCTTTCCTATCCAAGCTTGGAGGATCGAATTCAGTATCCTAAAAGGGTCGGTCAGAACAATTGCCAAAGGGAATTCATCAAGTAATGACTCTGAGAAGGGAATGAAAGTTACCTCATTGTCAGAAGCGAATTCTCCATCCAGCGCTATGTATAAAGGATTGACCGACCCATAGAAAAGATGGGAGTGTCATTCTTGCCACCAGGAGTCAAAGATAGTGGAAGAGAAGCCAACTCTAATCCAGTCGTGCATGCAAAGGGAAGGAAGATCTGATCCCAATTGAAAGACTCTAGAGGCTTCCATCACTTCACTGATACATTCTCTTGGCTTCAATGTGTTTTTGAAGAAAAATTAAGGGGGGAGTTGACCAAAGCCAAACTGACGGGCTACGAAAGATGGATTATAAAACTCATAAGTTGAAGGTTGCCTAGAAGAAAGGAACCTATAGCCATTTTCCCATGACTATGATGGAATTCGGCTAGAAGAACGCATGGCTTGATGAAGGAATTAAAGATTGTAGCCGCCGTCTCATCCGAACAGCCTGATTTAAATCAAAATTTGAATGGGAAGATCAACTCATTATTCTCATCCTCATCATATGGTAGCCAAGTCAGGATGTCTGCATCAAACCCTCTATAAAACTTTTTGAAGAGATGGCCAATATCGATGTCAATTGTTATGACCGATGCAGCCTCATCATAGCTCATGCACTAACGGGTTCTTTCTCCTTTGCCTCTATATTTCTCATCAAGTTGGAGGAAGGAAAACTCAGGCTTCTGAGATCTGGCCGTACAATCTTGTACTTGTACAGGTTGAGCCACAGTTGTATCAACCACCAAGGGCCGCTGATAGTGTGCACTGGTTCATTCTTCAGTAATTGGGCAGCTACCTGGTACATCAGATGATAAGCAGCTCCTAGCAGATACTTTCCAAGAGGGATATCCTTGCCTACTACTAGATGCTTGGCCATGAGTTTATGATTGTAAGTCGGACCACAAGATGACCCATAGAAGATGAATCTCTCCAACCACATGTTTAGAAAGGCTACATATTCCCTTTCACTGACATTTGATTCATCTCCAATATGGTTCAGAATGTAACTGGCCCATCCTATGTAGTCTGATATCTTGGCTAATTTCTTTGATCCAGCACTTAGGAAGTCATAAGGCTATATTGATCTAGTAATTCTAAGGCCGGTCAACATGTAAACATCAGCCAGAGTGATAGTCATTGGACAGTGACAAAAAACAAAGGCGTTCAGGGCACTGGACTAGAAATAAGATGCAGAAATCAAGAGCGAATCATTCCTTTCCATTCCAGACAATGAGAGTGTCAAGCATTGACTTAGATCATAAAGCTCCCAATCTCCACCCTTTTTCTCAGATACCCTAGGAAACCAATTTCTCCATCCCTTAGGCATTTTGGGTCAGTTTCTAAAGGGAGTTTTGGTGTTCCAGGAGAATGGATCCACTATAGACTGTTTGAAGGGGATTTGATTGGTTTCTTGACAAATAAAATCAGATGGATCCGAGTCACCCATAGGCCCAAGACAATAAACATTGGAAGCAATGGCTGATGGAATCAAGATTTCGTTCCTCATCTCCTAAAAAACGGAAGAAATAAATTTGAGAACAGAGGAGCTACAGGGTAGCGACCGATGCTTTGAGAATGAGAACTTGGAAACATACCTCGGGAACGTGGTCCCTAGTCGCCATTGTAGCCAAAGTAGATTTGAATCTGAGGAGAACCGCTTGAATAAAATTTGATAGGGCCGAAAGCTTGCTAGTGTTAAGACTTTGGCGATGGTGGCATCGACTGTTAAGATTTGCTCAAAAAAGAAGGGAAAAGCAAGAGGGCTGAGTGAGTTGGAAAAGATACTATTGGGATGTTATATAAGACTCAGGGCGGGAAGTCAGGAATCACGCGTATATCTCAGAATGAAACGGTTGCGGCAAACGGATAGATACGAATTTTGGAATAAAATCATTTTTATCCCAAAATTGGGGGGCATGTGTTTACACCAAAATTTGGAGAAGAACATGGGAACTCGAAGCTTCTAGAATTGTGTTGATCAAGGACTCGATTGCATGAAGGATCGATATCAGCTAATTTAGAGGAGGCACTAGAATCGTCTCTCTTTGAATGACGTCAGCAGATAATGATGATGGGCTATGGTTGGCATCGAGAAATACATATCGGACTCTACAAAAAGGGAAAGATTAGGGTCCAAGTTATCTTAAGTTAGGAATGTTCTCTTTTATACCAAAGATTGTAATGAAGTCGTACCTGAGTAGGATTCGTGTTTAAGCTCTAGGTATAAATATTGAACCCCGGCTATTGTAAAGGACACACAATCAATCAAATACAAGTTACTTACTTTTTCGCCTCTGGCCACCCCTTAGGAGTAGGAGTAGAGTAGATCTCGGTGAGTTCTTCAGTGAGCAGGGCTGCATCGGTCTGGCCAACCTTCGGCTTGTCTATAAGTACTGTCATGGCTTATACTTCTGTTCGTACGGCTGCATTGATCCAGTCGACCTCTATTGCGACTCCGGTATAAGCTAGTTATTGACTCTTGTCTAGTTAAAGTACGGCTGCATCGATCCGATCGACCTCCACTACTCAAACTAGATTAAGGTAAAGTTATCGACTCTATCTAGGGGTGGTGTCCTTCAGGTAGATTCATTAAGTTACCGATCTTGCTAATGTTTTCATTATTATTAGCTTACAACAACATCAATTCGCCTGGTCGAGATCGAATTAGATCAGCCTCATATCCTTTAGATCCAACATTCATTTGTTACAACACAATATTATCTCCCTTGAATGACGGTTTATGTTTCATTGGTTGTTTTACTTCGATCTTGATCATGCATAGTACGCAGTTAAGGCATGCATAATCTTGAAGAGGTCTGCTGGCTAGTTGAATCTAGTTTATAGTTCACCATTATGGCTATAATGATCTGGTTGATCTCCACTGATGGCACTATAGATTGGAGGATGCTAGTTAGTAGATTTGTTCTTGGTTAGGAGTGACCTTACCTGTTTGCTATGCCTGCATCGGCTAAATAGTCGATCGCCTGTGCGTTAACACCTATGGTGTGCGTCCATGATTCTGTTGATCGTGAATAGATCTGTGTACTTTAAGGGTTTGATCCATTGTCTTTTTCATGACTGCATCGATCCGGTCGAACCCCATTGTTAGAGATAGCAGGTTGAGTCTAAGGAGTCCATAGGTTTGTTCATGTGAAATAGTTGATTATTCACACGTTGTAGTCCTTTTCACCTGAATCGGCTATTTTAGCCTGAGTCGATGAATGTGGAATGTTGTAATAAGCCGGTGAAGAGGACGTGCCGTAGCTGCCCGAAGGTTACGCCGTGTCTTTTGGCCACTTCCATGAGTGGGGATTCGCCATGCCCGCCCATTAGTTTTTCCGGGGACTGCTGGACTACTGTTAGGTGGAGCTACAACACCTTACCCCCATCGAGATCCAGCACATTGTGGCGTTCATCGTCCTATGTGAGGGGTTCTTGGGGATCAGTCCCCACTTTGACCTGTGGTGGTATCTCTTCACCGTCAATCTCGTGAAGAGGCGGGTCGGGAAGCAAGATCTGCACACACCAGTGGGGTGTGCCAGTATCCACCTCCGCAACAACAGGGCGGGGGCATACCCGCTAATGCGTCTGTCCACCTCCAACAAGGGGTGGCATTCGCAATGGTTCTATGTCAAGAATGATGCCGCCACCCCCTTGCCTAGGACTTTGGTGATCGCTGCGTGACCGTGCGTTCGGTTTTATTGCTGGTCCGGCCTTCCCCGAGCCCCTGTGCGTGGTGAGGATTCAGTTAAGGGCCAGCTCATTCGTGATTGTCATCCCATCAGCGGTTTTTCACAACCGGAGGGGTTAAGGCGACATCTCTTGCCTCGATGGCTCGAGCGACGTGCTCAATGAGCTTGCTAATGGGTATATTCGTGTGGAATCTGGATCCATCATTCGCTGATGGGGTCGGCAGAGCCCTCATGTGGCATTCCACTACTTCTTAACCCGCCTCCCGGCAGATGCCTGAGCCATTCGCTGGGCTCAGGTGGCCCATTGGCCTCTCCTCAACGAAGATTCTATGGGTCTGGCTTGAGGTTAGAATCGAACGAGAAAGGTCGAGATGTCCCTGTCCGCTTCTAAATGGGGTCGGGCGAGGCCGTTGGGGCTAATTTTGGTTTTTCTCCCCTGGCTCTGTTTGACATGAGGCAGCCTCGAGCCCTTTGTGGGTCGGCCTTCGAACCTCGGTCAGGCATCGCTCATATTGAATGAGGCGGCTGCCACTTCATGACGCGACATGAAGCGTTGAGATGCAAGGATTTGCATATACAATGTTTGGACGTATGGATTTAGCATATAGCTTGATCGAAACAAAAGCGGGGGTTGGTAATGTTACCTTGGTGGTAGGAGCCATGGGAAGCTCTTACCAGACATGTTCGTGCCAGGTTCGGGTCCGACGTTTGCAACGAGGCCGGTGTAACCTGCATAAGTATCGCTATTTTTATTTTTGTTTTTTGTCTCTTGGTGGCGATCCAAGCCGCTCGATTGATTTTTAAGCGATCTGTCAGCTTCCCCATAAAAGGGGGCTCTGCAGGTGGACCCCTCCAAACTCCTTTTGGGAAGGTGGGAGCTAAGGCTAGTGATGTGAGGAACTGTGAATGCGATTATGCTGATAAACAAAAAACACCGTAGCCGTCGGGGCGTAGGGTCTGGTGGTTCGTCCAGTTGTATTCATTGTTTTATTCCCACACGCCGTGCTTTCGGTTTCTCCAACATAAGGAGGGGTCGGGCTAAGAGGGTGTTTAAACGAACAGGCGCCCTCGGTAGCCCCCGAGCGATGTCCATGCCCCTACCGTTGCTAGGGTCGGAGGCTCGGTAAAGAATTTAATACTCAAAGTAAGTAAACAAGGGTGCTTATCTTTCAATTGGTCGTTCGTTCGTTGTTTTGCCTAGGCCACCCGATCAACCCAGGAGGCCTGTTGGGCTCCCCCTGGAGGGAGGTTCCATCGTTGGGTTGTTCCATGGTCCTGCCAGATGGCGTCCCATCGACTAGAGCGCGTCCCATCGTTTCCGGTGCGTCCACTCAAATTTTTGTCAGCATTGATTTTGCATTTGTATTGAATAGGGGAAGGCAGAGAGTTTTTTGTCCCAACCTTTCACCTTTCCTCTACTACTGTGCCCCTTCTTTAAATAGGCAGGGGGAGAGGAGTTCTTGTCCCATTCCCTAGCCAGCCTCTGAGCCGCTACCACTTCTCCTTCCTTTCCACCAAATGTGGCGGTTCCTGAGTAAGAGAGGGTGATGCGAGGGAGAGAACAACTCACAGATCTGCTTGTGAATCCAGAGTGCGATGTTGAGCTAGAGGTCGTCCCACGTAGATGAGACGGTGCAA
Source organism: Miscanthus floridulus (assembly GCF_019320115.1). NCBI lineage: Eukaryota > Viridiplantae > Streptophyta > Magnoliopsida > Poales > Poaceae > Miscanthus > Miscanthus floridulus. The sequence continues at coordinate 84,655,437 of NC_089598.1, forward strand.
GCCGCCCTTGCTGTGGAGGGACCACCGCCGCCGATGGAAGAGGGGCACTAGAGGGTGCCAAGCGTTGTCGACCTTGCTGTCGTTCGTTGCTGCCTTTCTTTGGTGGGAAGCGCCCCTGCCCAGACGCTGTTGTCGAGGTTGGAGCTGATGACGATGGCGTAGTCCCTGAATGCCCTGATGGAGGGGCACCGCATTCGCCGGTGCGGTGCTCGACGTTGCAGATGACGGTGCCTTCGAAGATCCAGTGGAGCGGTGGGACATCACCGATGGAGAGCATGGTGCGGTGGCCGTAGTAGATGAACTAGCCCGTGTACATGCCCGAACGTTGCCAATGGAGAGCGTGGCGCGGCGACCGTAGTAGTATTTGTAGTAAAGCTAAGCGGAGACTGTAATTGAATAAGTTCGTGGGGGAGCCCTTGAGTGAATAGTCCTTTGAATTTTAGGAGTACATTAGTCCTTTGCATGATGAAATTACTTTGTAAGTGGTGAATTTGTGCAAAAATAAATAAATTTTCCATCTTTGGTTACGGCAAACAGCTTTTCAGCTTCCTCTTTTTGTAGAAGAGGTTTCGATGCCTTCCCATGGCTCAAGTTGCAAAAAACTAGGAGTGCGGGTGAATTAGTTCTGATTATGCTGGTGAGCAAAGAGGTTGTAGCCGCTAGGGCATGGGCCTCCCATAGTCCTACCAGTTGTACTTAGAATTTGTTCCCAAAATCTTAGTCTTTAGGACTTGTTATGAGAAGAATGGAAAACTTAGAGAAAGTTTGCAAAGATAACATAGGAAGTGTTTGCAAGATAAACATACTTGTATTATTTGTATCAACCCCCGAGTGAGGTCTGGCCCCTCACGATTTGCAGGGGTCAGATGTCACTAAAGATCAGGGATTTGTAAAGACAAAAACTGATAAGAAAAAACATGTGTTTATTTAAGGGTAAAAACGACATAGCTGCTCAATGTTCCTGGCGTTGGTGAAGACCTCGTCGTTGATGGTTTTCAACTTGTAGGCGCCTGTGCGGAGTACTTCCATGATGACATACGGCCCCTCCCAGGGTGGGGAGAGCTTGTGGCGGTCCTTGTTGCTCTACACGAGGCGGAGGACAAGGTCCCCACGTTGAAGGCTCGGTCCTGCACCCGTCGGCTATGGTACCATCGCAATGCCTACTGGTACATGGCCGAACAGAGGAGGGTGATGTCACGGGCTTCGTCTAGCTGGTCCATGGCATCTTGGTGGGATGCCTCGGCCCCCTGTTCATCATATACTCTAATTCTTTGTGCCCCATAGTCAAGGTCTATTGGGAGAATGGCCTCAGAACCGTAGACCATGAAGAAAGGTGTGAAGCCGGTGGCCCAGCTAGGAGTTGTCCTTAGGCTCCAGAGCACCGCCGGGAGCTCGGCGACCCAGCACGCGCTGAACTTATTCAATCGGTTGAAGATCCTAGGCTTAAGGCCCTGTAGGAGCATGCCATTTGCGCGCTCGACCTGCCCGTTTGTCTGGGGGTGCGTGATGGCCGCCCAATCGATTCGGATTTGTTGTTCTTCGCAGAATTGAATAAATTTCCTGTCGGTGAACTGCGTGCCATTGTCTGTGATGATGGAGTTTGGTACTCCAAAGTGGTGGATGATGTCGAGGAAGAACAACATAGCTTGCTCAGATTTGATCGTGGAGATCGGTCGAGCTTCGATCCATTTCGTAAACTTGTCTATGGTGACAAGTAGGTGGGTGAAGCCCTCGGCCGCCTTCTTAAGTGGCCCAACTAGGTTGAGCCCCCAGACCATGAAGGGCCATGTGATGGGGATCATATGGAGTGCATGGGCCAGGAGGTGAGTCTGCTGAGCATAGTACTGACACCCTTCGCAGGTGCGTACAATTTGCTCGGCGTCGGCTACTACGGTGGGCCAGTAGAAGCCCTATTGGAATGCGTTTCCAACCAAGGTCCTCGGCACGGCATGGTGACCGCAGACCCTGCCGTGGATGTCGCTCAACAAAAGTCTTCCCTATTCGTTGGGGATGCAGAGCTGTAGGATCCCGGTGTGGCTCCATTTGTAGAGATCGCTTTCTACAAGAACGAAGGACTTGGCGCGACGTGCGAGCCGTCGAGCTTCCGTCTTGTCCACCGGTAGTGTGTCGTGGAGGATGTAGTCAAGGTAAAGTGTTCTCTAGTCATTTAGAGGGTCAGGCTCTGCTACTGGCTCCTCTTCAAGCTCCATGACCTCGGGGTCAGACAGAGCAGTCGGTGGGTTGGCCCCTGGGGCTGGATCAGATGGGCCATCGTCGGCCCGTTTCGACCCCTCGTAGCACACCGAGGGCTTGTGTTGATCACTAGCGAAGACACCTGTTGGCACTAGCTCTCGGTAGGATGCTGCTTTCATGAGCGCGTCGGCTGCTTCATTAAGGTGCCTTGGGATGTGATTGAGTTCGAAGCCGTCAAATCTGTCCTCTAGCTGTCGGACTTCTTGGTAGTACGCCGCCATCTTGGTGTCGTGGCAGCTTGACTCCTTCATGACCTGGTCGATGACTAGCTGGGAGTCACCCCTGATGTCGAGGCGTCGGATGCCCAGCTCGATGGCAATTCGTAGGCCGTTGATGAGCGTTTCGTATTTGGCGATATTGTTTGATGAGGGGAAATGGAGCCAAACCATGTACCTCATGCGGACCCCGAGGGGTGATACGAAGACTAGTCTCATGCCGGCGTCCTTTTTCATCAGTGATCCATTGAAGTACATCGTCCAGTACTCTTGATCGACGACTGCTGGTGGCATCTAGACCTCAGTCCACTCCGTGATGAAGTCAGCCAGCACCTGGGATTTGATCGCCGTTCTGGGGGCATAAGTAATGCCTTGATCCATCAGCTCGAGTGCCCACTTTGTGGTTCTTCCTATGGCATCCTAGCTATGGATGACCTCGCCGAGGGGGAACGATGTCATGACTATCATAGGGTGTGACTCAAAGTAGTGGCGTAGCTTCCTCTTGGTGATGAGGATGGTATAGAGGAGTTTCTGGATTTGGGAGTAGCGGGTTCTGGAGTCGGATAGTACCTCACTGATGAAATATATAGGGCGCTGCACCTTGAAGGCGTGCCCCTCTTCTTCCCGCTCTACTACTAAGGTGGCACTGACCACTTGCATGGTGGTCGCTATGTACAACAGGAGGGATTCTCCGTTGCTTGGAGGAACTAGGACCGAGGGTTTTGTTAGAAGTAGCTTGACCATGTCAAGCGCCTCCTGGGCCTCGGCTATCCACTCAAAGCGGTCGGCTTTCTTTAGGAGTCGATAAAGGGGGAGTCCTCGTTCGCCAAGGCACGAAATGAATCGACTGAGGGCGGCGAGGCACCCTACGATCCACTAAACCCCCTTTATGTTCTAGATCGGGCCCATCCTTGTGATGGCTGAGATTTTCTCTGGGTTGGCTTCGATGCCATGCTCGAAGACAATGAAGCCGAGCAGCATGCCCCTCGGGACCCCGAAAACACACTTTTCAGGATTGAGTTTGATGCCATTTGCCTAGAGTTTCGCAAAGGTTTGTTCAAGGTCAGCGACAAGGTGGTCATCCCACTTGGACTTAACTACAATGTCATCAACGTAGGCCTCAACGGTCCGCCCGATGAGGTCCCCAAAGTAGTTGAGCATACAGCGCTGGTAAGTTGCCCCAGCGTTCTTCAGACTGAACGACATTGAAATGTAGCAGAATGATCCGAAGGGGGTGATAAAAGACATCGTGAGCTGGTCGGACTCTTTCATTGTGATCTGGTGGTAGCCAAAGTATGTGTCAAGGAAGCAGAGGGTTTCGCACCCTGAGGTAGAATTGACTATTTGGTCTATGCGTGGCAAAGGAAACGGGTCCTTCAGGCATGCCTTGTTGAAGCCCATGTAGTCGACACACATCCTCCATTTCCCGCTCTTCTTTCGCATAAGAATAGGATTTGCTAACCACTCTGGGTGGTGTACTTCCCTGATGAACCCAGCGGCCAACAATTTTGCTATCTCTTCACCAATGGCCCTGTGCTTTTCCTTGTCGAAGCGACGTAGGCGTTGCTTCACCGGCTTAGAGCCTGGGTGGATTTTCAAGGTATGCTCGACGACCTCCCTCGGGATGCCTGGCATATCCAAGGGTTTCCACGCAAAGATGTCTTTGTTATCACGGAGGAAGTCAACGAGCGTGCTTTCCTATTTGGAGGAGAGCATGGTACCAATGTGTACCTTTTTAGCCTTGGAGCTGCTAGGGTCCACGAGGACCTCCTTGGAGCCCTCTACCAATTCAAATGACTCGGTCGATTTCTTCGCATCGGGCGCTTCTTTGGCGACCTCCCCCTGAGGGTGGCGAGCTCTTCAGAGGCGACGACTGCTGTGGCATGGCCGCAGCATTCAACTTCGCACTCGTAAGCACGGCGGAAGGAGGTGCCGATGGTGATGACCCCATGGGGACCCAGCATCTTCAGCTTGAGGTATGTATAGTTGGGGATGGCCATGAACTTCACATAGCATGGACGTCCTAGGATGGTGTGGAAGGTTCTAGGGAACCCTACCAAATCGAAGGTGAGGGTCTCAGTCCTATAATTGGACTGATCCCCAAAAGTGATGGGCAGATCGATCTATTCCAGTGGTATGGCCTGTCTACCAGGCATGACTCCGTGGAAAAGCGCTCGGATGGGGTGGAGGTTCGTTCGTTCGACACCCATCTCATCGAGCGTCTTGGCGTACATGATGTTGAGGCCGCTGCCTCTGTCCATTAGTACTTTCATGAGTCGCTTTGGGTCGACGATTGGGTTGATGACAACCGGGTACCATCCTGGGTGTGGGATGGCATTCGGATGGTCTGTCCTGTTGAAGGTTATGGCGGATTCTGACCACCGGAGGAAAGCAGGCGTGGTCGGTCCGGTCGTATAGACCTCATGGTGTCCGATCTTCTGGCGTCATTTGGAGTCGTAAGCCATTGATCCTCCGAAGATCATGAGCGCACCGTTTGGAGTCGGGAAGGTGTTGTCCTTCTCCTCGGCGTCGTCCGTAGCAGGGGGGTGGATCCTTCCCCTATTCCCCTTTGATGGAGCTTTCGGACAAGAATTTGTGCATGAGGCCACAATCCTTGTACAGATGCTTGGCTGGGAAAGCATGGTTTGGGCATGGCCCCTCGAGCATTTTTTCAAAGTGGTTCGGAGTGCCCTCTACGGGCTTTCAGCCACCCTTGCGGTCGGCAGCAGCCATGAGCGAGTCGTCACGCCGTTGGTTCGTATTCTTTCTTTTGGCGAAATGGTTGGAGGCACCATCGCCAGTGCCCTCGTCCCGCCTTGCCTTGCTGTCGGAACAGCCAAAGATGGCTCCGACTGCCTCCTCTCCTGAGGCATGGCTGGTGGCGATGTCTAGGAGTTCCTTGGTGGTTTGTGGTCCCCTACGCCCTAGCTTGTGAACCAAAGACTCATAGGTTGTCTTGGATAGGAAGGCTCCTATCATGTCAGTGTCGGCGACGTTAGGGAGCTCATTGCACTGCCGAGAGAAGCACCGGATGTACCCACGGAGGGTTTCATCGGCCTTTTAGTGGTAGTTCTTGAGGTCCCATGGGTTTCTAGGGCATTTGTACATGCCCTGGAAGTTCCCCACAAAGATCTCCATCAGATCTGCCCAACTTTGAATGGCGTTGGACGGTAGATGCTCCAACCACGCTCGTGCTGAATCAGCCATGAATAGCGGGAGATTGTGAATAATGAAATCATCATCACTCGCACCATCGGCTTGACAGGTAAGCCAATAGTCTTCGAGCCAAAGCCTAGGGTTTGTTTCCCCAGAATATTTAGGGATATTGGTAGGCGGTCGGTACCTTGGTGGGAAAGCAGTGTTGAGGATGTGTCGGACGAAGGCCTGAGGGCCTAGCAGGCCGGGGCTCGGGCTCTAGTCCTTGCCACTGTCGTAGCGTCCGCCATGTCGAGGATGATAGCCACGGTGGGTTCCTTCCCTTGTGTCACCATGGGTGCGCCTATGGGCGTCGATGGTGCTACGCACGTCGCGGTTGTGGCCGAGACGTTGATGTACCGGGACAGCGGTGTGCTGCCTACCGCCTAGTGGTGTCTGGTGAATGGACGCGTCCTTAGCAGGGCGCACCGAGGGCATGCGCTAGCTAGCGTCGGGCTTGCATCACCGAGACAATGAGCTTTCTGCCTGCTGTGCCGCCACACGCTCGAGCGACGTGCGAATTTCTTAGTGGGCCCGGTGATCCTCAGACGTCGTGGCCTCTAGAAGGCCGTGCAGCAAGGCCATCGCAGCGACGATGTTCTAGCTCACCCAAGCGAAGTGAGGGAGGGTCCTATCATCGGTGAGGATCCTCTGGTGTATAGTGTGGGCCATGGCGCGCGCGCCCACCATTTTCGCGGTGTTCGATCTCGCGATTGATGTCCGCGTACTCCCGCACGAGCCCTTGTCCGACCTCATCGATCTCTAGCTTTTGGGCTCTCAGCTGCTCCATCCTCAAGCGAGATGGGGCCGCTGCCTCCCCTCGGACCTACCATCAGGGTTGCTTGTCGGGGTAGTCTCCTCCTCGGAGATGCTTTTGACGTGCCGCTCGGGGGTTTGCACCATGAAGCATTCTCAGGAAGGGTGATGGCTCCCCCTGCTAGAGTTAGAGCTGGAGGACAATTCTGGCTCCTCTGTGAGGAGCTTATGGAGAGTCACCATGTCATGTTTAATTGCCCCCACGAACTTGCTGTCTGTGGGTGGCTGAACCATGCGTAGTGCCAGAAGGTGGCCAGTGGCCACCATGGTGTTGTGGAGATCGAACGGAAACACTATCGGGGCGCTCCGCACGTGGCATTCTGGAGAGAGGGTGATGCGGCACGGGGCCTCCCTGGATGACTGGGGTCCAAGGCAGACTTCGAGCTAGCCCTCAAGCCTCTGGTGGCTAAAGTTGATAGAAGGGAGAGACTGGATGGCCGCGTGGGCCAGCGCCAGCTCTCCTCCCAGTGTGACGATGAAATCTAGGTCACCAAAATGCACATGTGCGCCCAGGACCCAGCTCATTGCGTGGTTAGCCATCCGAGGCCTGATTTGGAACGCGCAAAGACCCCTACTTGGCGTGCCAACTGTCGGTGTTTCAAACAAGCACCGGCAAGTAAATTTATATTTATGCACGTTAGGCTCGGATGCTGCGCTAAAGGACATAAGATTTATACTAGTTCAGGCTGAATGTCCCTACATCCAGTCTATTGTTGCTCATGTTATTAGCACCGAAAATGGTTCATAGTAGGGGGTACAAACGGTCGAGAGAGAGACTGGTCCCAGGTCTCTAATGGAAGGGTCGAAAGGATGCCAAGAGCCTGATAGCAGCTTGACTATGTGTGATGTGTGTTGTGTTGTCCGTCAAAAGTCGGTCCCTCTAGTGGGGAGCCCTACCCTCCCTTTTATAGGCCAAGGGGGAGCAGGGGTTACAGATGGGAGAAATAGGAAAATACCAAGAGTATAGAAGGTCCTTCGAAGGATTCGGGTCTCCCTTTTTCCCCGTGCCTGTTCTGCATAACATGGCAGACCGTGTCAAGAGTGGCATGTTTGTTGATCTTCGTAGGCCATGCCCTGGCCTCATTTAGCAAGTGGGTGCGTCCCGTCCCACCCCTGCAGGCGGCGTGTTAGATAGAGCTATCGATCTTCGACCCTGTGGGGAGCGGATGGCGCAGTGACTGCTCATTTGCCACTGAAGAGGATGGGAGTCCCCGCTTGGAATATAGTGGTTGTCATATGTCCACGTCGGGTTCTTCACCCGAAGGCTGAAGGCGGCGCCTACAACCCTGTAGGGCGAAGAGCACACGCCCACAACACTATTTAGGCTCTGCCACACCTGGAAGGGTCTAAACGCCCGTCCTGTCATGCCCTTATGGTAATTTCCTGCAGGGGGCAGGGTATGGTCCTCGATGCCGCGGTTGACCCGAACGTCTTGTCTTACCCTATACCTATCATCATGAGGGAGCTAGCCCATGGGTGTCGGGCGAGGTGGAGTCTAGCCCTTAGCCCTCGGGCGAGGCGGAGCTGGCCCACAAGCGTCGGGCAAGGCGAAGTCTAGCCCTTAGCCCTCGGGCGAGGCGGAGATGGCCCACGGGCGTTGGGTGAGGCGGAACCAAACTCCCATCATTCGGGCAAGAAACGTAGTGGCGCCCTTGTCCGTCCGGGAGTTTTTAACGTTTGATGGTTATTAGTTCCACCTCCTAGGGTACCCCGGTATTAGGTCCCCGATAGTTTGTTACTATCATCATAGCTGCCATCAATCCGGTTGAACCTCACTGTTGGTGGTAACAGATTAGATTCAGAGCGTTTGTAGATTCGTTCGTATCAGATAGTCGATTCATTCATATGTTATATCTTTTCCTGATTAGATTCATCGGCTCAATGCTTTACACTAGCAACATCTATCTAGCTGATGATCTTATTTTCATCTATGAGTACTGTACCTGTTAATATGAAATTAATCGCTACCCATGAGTTTTATAGTCCGTAACAGCCGATTTCTATGCGTATCGGCTATTCAGTCGCTTTTTCCCATATGGCTGCTCCTGAAATGGCACACTTGGAACTGTCTGGGCATAGACCGATATGTTCCACCTTAAATTATTGATAAACTTTCTTTCCTTGTCAATTGCTGGGTCAAATTGACTGGCACATCTTGGGAGGAGTATGCAGGATTGATCATCCCTGTGTTGAAGCCAGGCAGATCTCTAGCTCCATCGAGCAGACCCTTTTGGCTTGCTCGTTTACCCGGCATGATTAACATGTTTTTGCGCCGACACACATTCTAGCACGCCAGGTGGGACACCACAATCGTCGTGGCGGCTTACAACAATAATGGCATCCATATGATACCTTATGAAGACCTACCTAATGAAGATAAAGATGTCATCAGCAAAGCTATAGAAGAATTTTAGAACAAGTGTTTGTTGTCCTACACCAAGACACGTGACAATACAATTGTTCAAAAATATCCACTACCAAGAGTTCTGTTGCATGGGTAGACAGATGCAGATGAAGCTGAAGATAGGTGTTTCTTCGTGGAAGTTCTAAACAAATATGTTCATGATGCCATATCGAACCATAATGAAATCTTCTTGAACACATTTCACAACACCATAAAAGAGGTGTTTCATGGGTTTCCAGTTGATCAGGTTGGACCGGCTTATTACAACATTCCACATCCATCGACTCAGGGGACTAATCAAGCTGGTATCAGCTATCAAGAAACAGCACCAGCCAGTAATGATGATGTCCATGTAGTTTAGAGTTTATCTGAGCAAGTTCAAGGTGCTACTACAAATCAGATACAGTATAATCCAGGACCATCAGGATAGCATGTGCAATAGCCGGCGGGGCAAGGTCAGAACTAGATGATTAATTTTGGCACATCAAGCCACATACCATCGTTGGCTCAAAAAATAGCACTATCAATTCAAAGGATCCGTAGAGATATAGATTCTAACATCTATAACTAGAGACTTCAAGCAGCAAACCAGCAAAGGACCCAACAGATAGAGATTCCACAAGGATATCATTATGGCACATATTACAACACCCTTCACATGATTTTGAATCCAGGGTACCAAGGTACCTAGAATTTCAATCCACAAATGGGTCGGCAGGTACAGAGAAATCCAAATTCAAATACTGATGAATTATTGCTGAGAGTGACCGAGATGATGAAGAATCAGTTCAGTTTGAGGCCAAAAGGGTAGACCTTCTCGTACCAATGCCCATATCTAGAATGGTACGATTTGGTCACTCTTCCTACAAATTACAGGCTTCCAGAGTTTGCTAAGTTCAGTGGCCAAGATAGCACAAGCACAATAGAACATGTTAGTCAGTATCTTACACAATTGGGTGAAGCATCCATTGAAGAGGTCCATCGAGTTCGTTTCTTCTCCTTATCACTATCAGGGCCAGCCTTCACTTGGTTTTTATCACTGCCAGTTAATTCCATTGCCAATTGGGCTGACCTAGAGAAGAAGTTTCATACATATTTTTACACTAGGACAGGAGAAAAGAAGATTACTGATTTGACAACTATAAGGCAGAGAACTAATGAATCGAGCATTGAGTTTCTTTAGAGGTTTTGAGAGACCAGAAATTTGTGCTTTCCACTGAACTTCACTGATGATCAACTTGCTGCTTTGGCCATTCAAGGAATGTTGCCAGCATGGAGAGAGAAGCTACTGGGACAAGATTTTAACAACTTGGGTCAACTGGCTCAATGAGTGGCACTGCTCAATAGTCCCCAGAATATGCGTAGAGATACTCAATTCTAGAAAAGTACCACAATGGCCGAAGTCCATAATCCATATTCAGTTGATGGCAGCTATGACGACAATAAAGAAGAAGAGGTTGCCGCAGTTGAATGGAATTAGGCTAAGAAGACAGTAATGGTGCCAAATCCTTGGGGGAGAGGGATCGAAGAGAGCTATGACTTCGACATCAGAAAATCAGACAAGCTCTTCGATTTCTTGCTTGAAAAGGGACAAATCAAGTTTTTTGATAATCATGTTATGTTGCCCCCTGATCAGTTGAAGAATAAGACATTCTGCAAGTTCCATAACGCTACTTCTCATTTCACTAATGAATGCAAAGTTTTCTAGCAGCATATACAGAGGGCTATTCAGCAAGGAAGGCTCAAGTTCGATGCTCCTCAGAAGATGAAAGTTGACGATAATCCTTTCCTAGAAGATCAAAACATGGTCGATGCTAGACTGCTCAAGGGGAAGACTAAAGTCCAAACATTAGTTAGATCTAAAGAAACTGGGATAATCGATCCCAAGATGCAAATATCGAATGATGAGTATAGAGAAATTAGAAGGCATCATGATGAGCAAAAGAGCCGATATAAGCACAGAGAAACATCAAAGGATGGGGCGACCAAGCCACGTGTTACATCTCGAATTTTGTTGAATAAATGGTAGCAGTAGAAGAAAAAGGATTATTGGCATTGGTTAGAAAAGCAAGAATACAAGTGTCAACAGGAAGAAGAAAGATACGAAAGAAAACAAGCCGAATCACATTGGAATTATCTTTTCTTCAGATATTGCTAGAATGAAGGATTGAAATTGCCTACCATAAATAACTGTCCAGAGTCCAGTGAACAATATTTGGAGTTTAGGCAATCTCAAGCCAACCACCGGTCTATCCATGCTCAACATGTGTATCATCATAATAACATGGATCGACGCTTAAAAATACAAGTGTTCATGATCGGCTTGGAAAATGAGTTGTTGATCAAAACAAGGCTGATTATGAAGAAGAAAGTAATGAGGGAGAATACGTTTGGCAGGAAGGCCAATGGTGTCCAAGTGGTCCAACAAGAAGCCAGAAAAGAAGAGTGTAGCACCTAAGGAATAGAGAGCTAGAACAGGCTCAGGTGTCTGGTAAACCTCAAGTATGGCATGCTAAGCAAACAGTCGACAGAAGGCAACCATCGGCTAATATTCAAATGGCTTTTTTGTTGCCATTAGAGTTTAGAGCTCCAATAGATCAAGAGGTTTACTCAGATTTAGATGAATCGGAGTATGAGGAGGTAGTTGCCAAGTTGATAGTTATACAGCAGGCTATATTTGATAAACCAGTCAAGCATCAACACTTAAAGGATTTATATGTAAAAGGTTTTGATGATGGAAAGCTGATGAATAAGATGTTGGTGGATGGAGGTGCTTCTATCAATCTTATGCCTTACACCACTTTTCACAAACTTGGCAAGGGACTAGGAGATCTGATTGAGACCAACATGATGCTTAAGGACTTTGGGGGTAATGCGTCTAAGACCCGGGGGGCAATGAACGTTGAATTGACAATTGGGAGTAAGACTCTGCTCACCACGTTCTTCGTCGTCAATGGAAAAGGGTTGTACAGTTTACTCCTTGGTCATGACTTGATTCATGCAAACTATTGTGTGCCATCAACCATGCATTAGTGTTTGATTCAATGGCATGGAGATGATGTCGAGCTAGTTCGTGCTGATGAGTCCATGAGTATCGCAATAGCCGATCCAATGTATTGGGAGCTAGAAGACTTCAAGTGTTTTTCTAGCAAGCTATGGGAAGGAGGCTTCATTAAGATCAGTAATGAAGGCCAATAGCCGATCCAAGCCATCAGCTCTGAGAGTTTGTTTTAATGAATAATCATGGCTTCACGTCGACCGTTGGATTAAGGGAAATAAGCATTGGTCCTAGAGATAGGCTTAGGCCGACGTATGTGAGCGCTAAGTCGAATCCTAAGTGCAAGTTAGATTTGATAGGTCTATTAAAGGAAGTTTTGTTTCACTTAATAAGATGCTTGGCCTAGATCGATCGATCGTTTAACCTTTGATTTGAAAAGTTCTAGTGCAATCTATCAATAGCGATCGATGGCAAAATGTTTGAAGGGATATTATCGTAGCGTTTGATCAATACTTGATAGCCGATTTGTTTAGTCATCACCTCTAGTTCAAAAATGAAAATATTTGAAGATATAAAAGACGATATGATATGTATCGCCTCTAGAGCAAAAGTGAAAACAAAGACAATCATGACATATACAAGGACATCACACTAGGACACGGTCATGGAAGAACATAGATTTTGTTCATAAGTTCACCCTAAGTACAAACTAATCAAAGACCTTGTTCACCACATCCTGAGCAGATGTGATGTCCACAATGGCCTCAGCCGCGTCGATGAATTCTTTGATCAGATCTTCATGCTCCTCGGGGCCGTCGCCCATCGGCAAGCCAGTCTCCATGGCGTGGAGTTCGTATTCGGTTTGGACTTGTGCCACGGCCAGCACCATCGATGCACCGTGATGGACACCATGGAGAGTGATCTCCTAGACATGGGCTAGGATGTGATGGAGACGAGCATTGATGAGGGGGCCCAGGGTGTTGACGGCATCCATGGCCACGTTCACTGCCAATTGAAGGGACTCCAACTACACCGTCAGGGCTGGCGATCACAGAAATAGGAAAGCTATTAATGTAAAGGCAATGGGAATCAGAATAAAGGCATTCCTAGAATTCATCTTATACACCTCAAGCCCTACGGTCTTAACGAATGGAAGGGTCAGATTGCATGAGCCCCTTTTTCGTATGCAAAAAGGGAATAAAGCAAGTTCGATCAAACAAAACGAAATTGCGAATTTGCTTTAAATGAAATGAAATTATGAATCTATTTTTAAGATACAAAAGTGCCGACACTTGTCCACAGATTACAGACAATGTCCATCAGACCCATTCGACTAACTATCCCCTCCGGGGAGAACTATCTCTTCAATCTTGTCCGCCAGGTTCCGCACGACAGGAGCCACCGCCTTCTCTATTTCGTCCAGCTTAGAGGCTTCATAGCTAGGCACGAAGCCAAGGCTCATCGTCTCCAAGTCGATACTCTTGGTGTAGTGGGAGTAGGCGACGGCGAAGGCTCAGGTAATCCTAGAGTGAAGAGCTTCCCTCTTGAGCTAGCGCACCCACGCCGTGATATCTATGGCAGCAGAGGCCGCAAGCGAGCTGGTTCCCTCTAGCCGTGCCACCTCTAGGTCATCAAAGACCACCCAGACGGCAACACGTAGGAGATTGTGCTCATCGCTCTCCGCCTAAAGGATCCCCTGCATCTCAGCGAGCTCCGTGACTAGCTCGGCGGAGACGCTCTTGGCCTCTAGCCTTCGGGCTATCACGGTTCCAAGATCGGCCCGGAGGGAGCTGACCCCCTACCACGCCATGTCACATTCTTGGATGGCCTGGTCGCACTCCTCGTGGGCCATGCCACGCTCTGAGTAGAGTCTCTCCGTAGTTTGGCGCGGCTCATCTCACTCCTTGCGTAGCTAGGCTATCACCTCGGTGTCTAGGCTCACCCTCTACTGCAGGGCCGTGGACCTCTCCTCAGCTTCTAGCTTGAGCTCCTGCTCCTTCTCCACCTTGGCCAGATGGTCGAGGGCCCACTAGCGGCCTCGGCGTCCCTTTGGAGCAGCTTGTCTCACTCCTTCTGGACTCTACTGGCCTCCTCCTCCTCCTATTGTGCTCTCGCCGATAGATCCTAGAACGCCTTCTCGGCATCCTCCGCATCTCATTGGGCCCTAGCCTCCCGCTGCCAGAGCTCGACTGCCTCCTCGGTCTGGGGAGTCAGCTCAGCCACCCGCTGTTGGGCAATAGCAAGCTAGGCGCTCATGTCCCTGCGCAGCCAGGCCTCTTTAGCTAGGTAGTCCCACTTCTCCTTCTACTCATGGAGGAACCAGGATTTCACCCGGCTATGAGTGATAAGGGACTAAAAAGAAGATCAATGTCAAAACACAAAAAAACACATGAAGAAAGAAGAAAGCGGGAGGAAAGGTTAAGTGAATACTCGTCTAGTTGGAATGATGACATCGCGCAAGATGCCCCAGGCCTAGTTTAGGACTTCCAGCATGGCCAAGATCCCTTCGTTGAGACTCTCCCGATCTATGCTCTCGGTAGCATCGTCGAGCGAGAAGAGTATCGATGTGGGGTCTTGTGGATCCATCCACTGGAGCAGCGACTCACCCCGCGCGAGCGAGCGGCTGCCCCCGACATCAGGGCCAAGGGCGACCCTCGCTGGTCCTCTCCACCACCACCACGATGCTCGGGGACCCCACGTCTGTGTCCCCCTCTGTCTGGCCCATGTCGGGCGCCATTACCTGGGCCGGCGGCGGCATGGATCATGCCATTTCCTTGGGCACCACTATGACTATGACTAGCTATGCCTGGCTTGTCACGGTCGTGGCCACCTCTGTTTGCGTCGGTAGGGTCTCGACTAGTGGCGCCACGCCCACCACAGACGACACCACGAGCACGAGCGATAGCTCCATCCGCTCCAACGTCAGCAGCGGAATCAGCTCTGTCGCCGGCTACTTGTCGACCTCTGAGGGTGCTCCTTCAGCCTGGGTGACCATTTGTCCCGCTAAGGGCATGGGCACCACTATGGGCAGTGCCTGACCGACCGATGAGACTATGACGCTGGCTCCGCTCCTACCCAAAGCAAGAGCGACGTTGGGCGACGGCTGACATCTCGCCTAGATGGCGACCCTCTTCTAGGGTGCTAGCACCAAAGAGTGGCTTCATCTCAGGATGCTGCAAGAAACAGAAGGCATGAGTCATGCTGAAAATAGAGAAAAACAGAGAAAAATGGAGGAGTCAAGGACTTACATCAGCATTATTGGGCAAAGAATGTGTTTGGGGGACAAACCCCTAGGCCCTTGCTCCACCTCATCAGGGTAGGGCCATTTTGAGCCTGCCCCCTGCTCCTGGGCTGAGGGGCTCACCTCCCTTGCACTTGAGGACACGGCAGCGGAGCCATCTCCCTCCCTCGGCACCTCAGGCACAGCGGTAGATCCACCCTCTCCCGCTGGCCCTTAGGGCTTAGTCGTAGATCCACCTGCTCCCGCTGGTTCTTGAGGCACGGCAGCAGGGCCGCTCCCCTCCGCTGGTAATTAGGATGTGGTGGCAGATCTGTCCTCCCCTACTTGTTCTGTGGATGGGCCAATGGTTTGGCCCCCCTCTGTCGTCCTCACGGCCTCACTTCCTCCCGTATGAAATGGGAAGGGTCCCTGCATGGATGAGGGGAAACCTGTCAGTGTATCCCCGCTCTCCAGGGCACCCCACTCGGGGTCGACAACTACCTCTTCTTCTTCTTCTTCTTCCTCGTCATCATCATCATCACTATCGGTTTCTTCCCTGCGCTTCCTTGCATGTAGCTTTTGCTGCTTCTTCCTCTTCTCATCCTCCTTCGTCTGCCGCTGCCACTTGGCCATGGCGCGATTGGCCGCCTCCACGAACGGGTCCTTCGGTAGCGGGGCTAGGTGATCTGAAAGGGTGAGTTTCTTTGGCTGATCCCCCTATCTCAATATCCGCATCAAAGAGGTTGGGAGTTCAATAAAAAAGGAGGCACGAGGAAGGAAAACTTACAAAAACGATATACCCTGATTCTGGTCGCATCGAGGGGTGTCCTAGCACCAGATACACGAAGTCGAGGAAAGCACCGGTGTTGTCCCATGGAGGCTCCATCACCTCCTTGATGTGTTGTGCCACTTCAGAGGTTGAGAGTGCTCCCTTGGTGAGCGTCGTCCCATCAAGGGACACCCCAGGTGCCATCATGTGTAGGGGAAGTGCATGCCTCATTAATGGTGCCACCCTCCACATGTGGTAGGTGCTGATGATCCCCGACCCCTTCACGTCCCTCTCCTTTAGGATGCCGATGGTGGTGAGATGGCCCTAGATTTTCTTCTTGTCTTTCTCTAGGACCCCCACCTCCTCCACGATTGTGGGACCTCTTCGATGATGCGCCCAGTGAACTCTGGCAAGGGGGTGGCTGCATCGTTCCTGACATAAAACTAATGTGAATGCCATCCCTTGTTGGAGGTTGACAGATGCATCGGTGGGTACTCGTTGACCCAATTGTTGCGGAGTTGAATGCGAGCGCAAACCATCGGCATGTTCAGCTCCTGCTTCTTTTCTCGCTTCTTTAGGAGGGTGATGGTGAAGAAGTACCGCCACAGGTCGAAGTGGGGACTAATCCCCAGGAACCCCTCACATAGGGCGACAAATGCCACAATGTGTTGGATCCCATTGGGATTTAGATGTTGTAGCTCCACCTTGTAGTAGTGCAGCAAGCCCCGAAAAAACTTATAGGCGGGGGTGGCGAATTCCTGCTCATGGAAGTGAGCGAAGGATACGACATACCCATCGAGTAGCGACGGCGCGTCCTCATCATCGGGCAGCTGCCACTCCTTAGTGGCAGTCCACGCACAAAGAAGGCCACGGTGAACAAGGCCCTCTAGGCACTGAAGGGTGATGTCAGATTTGCACCATGGCTCCATTGAATGATTGGGGAGGGTGGATGCGAACTTGACGGTGGCTGAGATGTGGATGTGGGAGGCTTAGGCAATTAGCGGCGGAGGTTATACATGCAAAGGCAAGGAGGCAATGTATGAAACCCTGGGGGCAAACCCTTTGGTTTTATAGGGGCGATGGATGCGAGGAAGGCAACCATCTGCCTAGATCTCCGCGCATGCCACGATTTGCCACCACATCACCACATGGGATATGTGCCTCCAATCCCTATCCTTTCCCTCCAAAATCACGCTGGACGTTTCACCTCTCCAAGCAGATCAGGACTCCTTACTAGCAAAAGGATATAGGTCAAAAAGCGTTCCTCCAGCCTGGTTGGGTCCAGGAGTTTTAGGGCTGGTCCATTAAAGGTTTCGACAGCCATCCCAAGACACCCTCACGATAGAAGGATGGGCCCACGATTGGCAAAAACTTAGATGCATGAACTTCATAGGAGTCTCGGTCCGTGATTGAGCTTCAGGCAGGCTGACCCTGGATGAGTCTCTATGAATGGGATACCAGGGTCCTATTTAAGCTATCCGATCAACAAACCATCGAATCTCACAATCATACCCGCGACGGGTTCGAATCACCCCTTGGGCGATTCTGTCTGAATCACCCGGGGGCTCGAGGGCTACACCCGATGGGTGCGCTCACGCGCACCCTCTAACAACTTGAATCACCCCCGGGCTTGAGGGCTACTATTGGGGTCCGAATACTGGGGTACCCAAAGAGGAAGAGCTAATAACCATCAAACGTTGATGCTTCCGAACAGGCAAGAACGCGACTACACCTCTTGTCCAACAACCAAGGGTTAACTCCATTTCGTCCAAGCCCCAAAGGTTGGCTCCGCCTCACCCGACGTCTGAGGGCAGACTCCACCTCAGGGGGCTAGCTCTGCCTCGCCTGACGTTTGGGGGCAGACTCTGCCTCGCCTGATGTCTTGAGGAAGACTCTGCCTCGCCCGATGTCTGGAGGCAGGCTGTAACACCTCAGGTGTTAGCCTTGCATAACTTGACTTGCATAACATGAGCATGAGCATCAAGCATTCATAAATCATCATTTACAATTGAAACATTTGATGGAAACATATGAAACATTGCTTGTTATCTCGTGTTTCTTGAAACATATGCAACGTTTGCTTGTTTTTGCATAATTCTTTGTACTTATGCAAATAATCATGAATGAAAACATGTACTTGGTAGATGTGAGTCACAAAAACATGTAACCACACTTGGGTTAGCAATTAGTGCATGGTTCATGAAAGTCACTTTTCATAATCAAGCCTTTAAGGCATATTTCATGTGATTACTTTAAATAGATCTATGAGTGACTACTACATAAAATGATTGAATGACCTTGCAAATTGCTTGAACATGCTTAGGATATCATTATGAACAACTTTGGTATTTAGGGCTAGGGCTAGTTTGGTCATTTAGTCATGGTTTGAGTATGTATCATGATTTCAAAGTGACATGTTTGACTAAAGTTGAACTAGGTGCTAGAGACCTTGCATGGAGGAGTTCACTAAAGCAAAGTTGTAGTATTTGATATAAGGAACAACTTTTATTTTTGGGTCATTGACTGATTTAGCTTCTAACATGCTTGAATAGGTCCCACAAAAATCAGGAAAATCAGCATTTCATGACTTAACAAAAATTTCTAAGTTGTTGATTGACTGGCCGACTGACAGCCGATGTTTGGGGTGATATTACTCCGTTTCTATTGCGAATTAGAACGAGGTACTTGAACCAAAGTTGTAGCTGGTACATAGGACTACACAAGTCATGTAGATCGTTTGCACGTTGGAGCTTTGGTTTAGCAGATAATTCACCGTGTAAACTTGCTGTCACGCTCGAACCCGCGTTCACTGAACGAACTAAAATGCTCGGCACAGTGGCCGACCGGTTCAGGCCATGGTCACCGCGTGGCATGGAGCGTGGCCGTGCGTCGCCGGCGCTCTGCCCAGCGTGGCCAAGGCAGGCCGAAGCGCGCCTTCATCACACCAGCGCCCGCCCGCACTCAGCCGCGCACCCCATTTGCTTCGCCTCGGTTTCCTTCGTCATCTCGCAGCGCCAGCAGCAGCCGCCGAGCTCCCGCAGCTCCGCCGTCGCCATAACCATGCACAAGCTCGTGCCTAGCCACTCCATCACCACAACAGCACTCCATCGCCACCACAGCAGCGCACTGCCTCCTTCCGTGCCCGCTGACAGCCTTCGGTAAGCGCCAGCGTCATGCGCAAGCTCGCCGGAGCTTCCTCGCCGCGCTCGTCACCGTGGCCGGGGCGTGTCCCTCCACCATAGACCGCGTAGCCGTGCACATTAGGTTCGCCTGAGCCCAGGGATACTCGTCCGTGCCCTTTTTCGCTTCGCCGTGGCCTCCACCGACGTACCGCCATGGTCCAGCCCCGCCGCTCTGCCATTGCTGCCGCCGTCGTCTCTAGGGTTGGCAATAGGTCTGGCCATCTGGCTCAATATACGCGCTAGGCCGAGTAGAAGGTCTGGTGAAGATGTTACCGCCGGCGAACTCGCCGCCGTCGAGTTCTAGCTGTGTCAGTCGAGCAGCGCCGCCGTGCTCTGCTGTGTCTCGCTGACCAGTGGGTCCCGCGTGTCAGCGACTCCATGTTTCAAATCTAGTTCAGTTTGAATGCAGATTCACATTTGTTTTGTTATTTTTGTATATTCAGTTTGGTAGCTCCTAAATTTGTGAAATAAATTTTGTAGTGTTCCTTAAGAAGTGTAGTATTTAGTAAAAATATGTTTTTAACATTTACAGTAGAAAGTTTTGGAGATTTAAATAGGGATTTGAAATGTGCTTTTGAATGCATTCAAATTTGTTTATTTTATATCTAGAGTTCCTATGCTCCAAAAATTATGAAATTTTTGTGGTAAGCTATTCTTGTCATATATGAACTCTGGTAAAAATTTGAGGACCAGTGCATGGGTAGATTTATAGTTATAGATTTTTCTTTTATGAAAAGTCAATCCTTGCATGAATTTTTATAAATTATTTATGAGTCCAAAATTCATGAAATTTGTTGGAGGTAATCCTAGTACCATATGGATGTTAAGAAAAATAGGAAATCTGTTGCTTGACACTTTTCAATAGGATTTTCCATTTATGCTATTTCAAGCCTTGCTTCCTTGTCATTTTTGTACAGGATGTTCTACTTGGTAAAATGACATGAAATTTTTATAGTAGTCCTTTGATAGCATTAGTAAGGCACTGTAAATTTTTGAGAATTTATTAAGTATATCTGATATATGTTTATTATTTAACCTAGATATCTAAATAAAATAATAAAGGTAATTAAATAAATAGTTTCGGCTTCACCATTATATTATCTTAAATGTAATTGGTATGCTTAAACTGTTGGTAGATCCTATGTTGTCAAATTTTGAATGATTACATGAAGTAGAAGTATTATTACTTTATGTTGCATATTAAATAGTTTCCGGACTGATTCTAGAGTTTGATGAGTTGCATGTTGAAACTGATGTGTACTGTAAAAATGGTAAATAACAAAGTTGTAGAGAACTTGATAAGCTTTCCAGAAAGTCTAGGATCACTGTTTTTGGATTAGTAGAACTCCAGTTATGAGTGAAACAAGTAGCTACTATTTGTGGCATAGTCGATGCATTGTCGAAGTAGTTAAGTAATAATCGAGAAGAGATATGCACCTACTCAATAAACATGATGCACTTGTAACATTTATGCATTCTTAATACTTATGCCATACTCATGCATCTAGGATTGGAGGAAGAGATCACGTTGCTGGAATTCGAAGAAGCAGAGGAAGGGAACCAGCAGGAGGATCCGCAAGCCGCAGCTCCCGAAGGCGTGGAGCAGAACCCTGAAGAGCTTTCGGAGTGTCCTGACCACCGCCCTACTTCCTTTCTGCGAGGCAAGCCCCAGAGCATTATAAGTCTCCCAGTAATTTACAAATGTTTACTTATGTATTTATGATTGATGCATTAGGTTATAAGAGTTGAATGAAACCACTTGATGCATGTACATTCCTTGTCCAAATATTACACCTTTAACCGGTATAGGTCCAGGATCGAATATATATGCTTAGCCATGCTTAGACTGGTAGAAGTTGAGTGATGTCCTATCACCTGCAAGATATAGGTGGATACCGGAGCATGGTTGGCTATATTTGCTATCATGGAACAAGAACCATGGGGTAAAAGTAAATCGAGACCGGACGGGAAGTCGATAGAGAAGCGACAAGACATGGAGGTCTTGGGTGTGGATTTATCCCCATCTGTGTCGATTAAGGACCGTACCGTTGTTGGCGCTTCTGACAAGATTGAACGCATGCCTCTCACTTAGCTGGCCGGATAACTTGTTCCAACCGCGAAGCCGAGTAATTCAACTCAGGCCGGGAACCGTTCTGTTGTGCGCTCCTTCCGGGGAACGATCAGACTGAGCCCAAGGGCAGGCTTGGCCTGAGCCTCCTGGCATCTGGTGTTCTAGATTGTGCGACGCAGTACGAACCCACGAAATGTGTACCGGAGTTGTACCAAAGGTGACCTAAGGCTATCATGGCTGGTAGACCTGGGTTTGTGTTAGGAATAAATTCCCAGCTGGTTGAAATCGATTCGAATCGCCGTCTCTCCCGGATAGTGAGAAACTTGGCTAGTCCCAACATCGTAGCAACTGTGTTATGAAACATGATGGTTCGGGTAAAAAGGGAATTACAATACCTGCTATGGTTACTATTGTATGCTTCTAAATGTATATCACATGTTTGGCACAGGATAGTTGCTAATCTAGAAATGGATAGTTATAGTTAACCTAGTAAAGAAATTGTAACGGTACCATGACTCAATTGCTTTTACGCAAAATGTTGTCAAGTTACATCCACTTATACAGCCTTGCATAATCCTTGGAGTCATTTTATTTTTGGTTCATGACGGGTAAGTCTAGCTGAGTACCTTCTCGTACTCAGGGTTTATTTTCCCGTTGTTGCAGATGGCACTGTGTATCATGGGTATTGCAAGAGTTGCTTCTATCCCACCGTGGATGAGGAGTAAGCCTTGGGCAGGCTTCTTTAGTAATTCCTATCTTTGCTTTTGTGGACCGTGATCTGGCTTGGCACTGTATCAAACTATGTTGGAAAACTTTATCTTCGAACTTATTTGCTTCCGCTTTATTTATCAAACTCGGTTTGTAATAACTTTTATTCGTACTCTGATGATGAAAAGTATCTGTAAACTTTATGTAATATGTGGCATGTATGTTGAATCCTGTACGATCTTGGTTGTTGTAAATCGTTTATCGAGACCCGTCGTGGTACTCGACGGACTACCGGGTTTATATGGGTTCAAGTATGACAGTGCGACCGCTTGCGGATTGCCATTGTACTTGTATTCTTATAAATTGGTCAGTTCTGCGACAGCTGGTATCAGAGCAAGATTCAACGTTATTTGTCACAAGTGTATTTAAAACAAAAGTTTTTGTTTTCCAAAAACCCTTCTCTAGCAACTAATAGTGATATAATAGGTATTTGAAATCTAAAGTGTGCCAATGTTCACTTTCTTTATGCCCAAATTAAGGACTATTAGGTGGCTATTTAAGTACTAACATGGGGGTCTTTACTTCGTCGTCCATACGGCGTGCTATAGTATGGATACCATTCACTTGAGTGGTAATGTATGGATCAAATGCCTCTACGCCAAGGTAAGATGAGTGTATGACCGCAAGATGTGAGCATGCGGTCGGGAAGAGTTAGCTTTGGTATGGCTATGTATACATGCTTGCATGTGTATATGGTACGTATTTAATTGTGGTTTAAATTATTGTCGGGTAGATTGATACGGAAGTATATGTATGGGTATACATATATGAAAGTATTTACAATTACATTCTATATATTTCATTATGGGTTTAGGGCTAAAATGAAATTTTATGCAGGTACACTAACAACAAAACGTGTAGCTCGACTAGTTACGCTATTTATGAGAGAACGTATGTATGCCACCGTGTCTACCGTTAGAAACAAATTTTTCCTAAGTTTGTGAGGACGTACGGCACGAGCATGCATCATGTTAAATTACCATTCACATAATTATATTGTTCCTCCCCTTATAAAATTCTTACTCGGTTATGTAACTCTTATCCATTATGGCATTGTCTCACCAAAGGGTACATGTTAATGGTGCAGATGGCACGCACCAAGCAGACTGCTCGCAAGTCCACCGGAGGCAGAGCTCCTAGCCGTCAGCTTGCTCCACGCACCCATCAACGTCACATGTTCCTTGGAGAGTTTGGGATGCCTACACTCTTGTGGAGAGTGCTCAGCCATGTAGGCTATCCTGATGGAATGGAACCCTGCTACTTCTGGGTGAATGAGCGGTTGGGAGAAGGTCTCTTAGTTACTGTGGAGGCCGTTGTTCATCCCCGAGGTGACGATTCTGAGTGGACAGGCTGGTGTTATGAGTCAACTGGTAGGACTGCTGAAGAAGCAGCTGGCAGGGCAGCCTTTGGGATCTTAAGGAATATCATGGATCATTTTCCTCAAGAGCTGGCAGCCGCTTTGGTTGGAGTCTTTCCAAGAGGTAACCCCTCCACTGACTCATGGCAGCAGGCAAGAGGAAGATCTTTGGAGATTGGTGCAGCAGAAGGGCAGAACAGCGATAACCCTTCCATGAGCGCCATGTTCGCAATGATGAGAGTGTTAGATGGAGTTGAAGGTAGCCTCAGACGTGTGTCTGGTGCTCTTGGTCATGCCCAGGAGGATCGATGTCAGCTTCAGAGGGAGCACGACGCCGAGATTGAGAGGCTCACTGAAGAGATGACTCGGTTAACTCACCAGCGAAATGCAGCTTGGTCCAGGGAAGATGTCCTAAGAGCTCGACAGTTTGAGCTGGGACAGCAGCTGGCCAATGCGGAAGAATACAACGATAATCTGCATGAAGAGGTTCATCTACTGAACAATCAACTCCACCCTTATGTCCCACCTGGAGCCGTAGAAATGGATCTAGAAGGGTATGAGGAAGAAGAAGAAGTGGAGCCTGAAGAAGAAGTAGAACCTGAGGAAGGAGATGATTCTGTGTCCAACCTCGATAGTGATCATGAGGAGGATTAGATCGCTTAGCACTTAGTGGAAGGACTAATGTATCACCTTTATTCATGTAATGGACCTGTAGTTCGAATTTGGCATTAGTAACCAGACTATCATGTAATGATAATCGCACGTTTGGATGAACATCAGTGCAATTCCAGTCCTTTGTCGGTAATCACGATTAAATTTGCATGCGTTATGAGCACGATAAGTGGTCAAATTGGGGATGTCATGTTGCGAGAATGAATTATTATGCCTCTGTTTTTATTGTGCTTTTGAGAATTTTCTCCAGTAATTTCAGTTTGGCATGAGTACCTAATTCATCTGCAATCTCTTGACATCAACCAATAATCACTTATTGTTGCAAATTTACAGATGATGCGCACCCGTGCTGGAGCTGGTGGCAGCCAGGATGGCAACCATGATGACTTGCCACCCCCACCGCCGCCATCTGCTCAGGAATTCTTTACCCAGTTCCTAGGGAGCCAGAGGACAATGGAAGAAGCTTTGCGCCTTATCGCGCAAAATATTACTCGTGGCCACCCACATCAACCAGGGGCCGAGCCAAATCAGCACAGTACATTTAAGGAGTTTCTGGACACGAAGCCTCCGATCTTCAAGGTGGCTGAGGAACCACTGCAGGCCGATGAGTGGCTGAATACCATTGAGCAGAAATTCCGTCTGTTGAGGGTCACAGAGCATCTGAAAGCAGAGTATGCTTCTCATCAATTGCAAGGACCAGCAGGGATCTGGTGGACACATTTCCTGTCATCCCTGCCTGCTAATGCGCGAGTGACCTGGGAACAGTTTAAGCTGGCTTTTAGGGGACACCATATTCCCCCGGGCCTGATGCGCATGAAAGCAGCCGAATTTATGAGGCTCACTCAGGGAACAAAGTCACTCACAGAATATATGCACGCATTCAATAACTTGTCAAGATATGCTCCCAGTTTCGTGGATACCGAGGAGAAAAAGATAGAGAGTTTCAAGCGAGGTTTGGGTACCAAACTGATGAAGACTATGGCAAATTCTCGATGTGCCACGTACAATGAGTTTATTAGTGATGCCTTGACCCAAGAAAACCACAACAACATGCATGCAGTTGCTAAAGGTCGCAAGAGGGCATATAAGGCCGGTGCATCCGGATCTTTCCAGTCGAAAGCACCTATCACAGCTAGACCACAATTCCGTCCACCTGCACCCAAGTTTAGGCCTCCACCACCGAAAGCTCAGAATAATAGGCCACAGAAACCATTCCGTAAGGCGTTCACTATTGCCTTACCAAAAGGAAATGGCAATCAGGACAGCTCCACCGGATTCAGAAGTAATCAACCATGTTTCAACTGCAACCAACTGGGTCATTGGTCCAAGGAGTGCCCCCACCCCAAGAGGAATGGCAATCCAAATCAGAACAATCAGAGGCAGGTGAATGCCAGGGCACGTCAGGGACAAGTACATTATACCGCTGTGGAGGAAGTGTCCGCCGGAGAAGTTGTCATGGCTGGTATGTTTCTCGTCAACAAGCATCCCGCTATTGTTTTATTTGATTCGGGAGCTTCTCATTCATTTATGAGTCAAGCATTTGCATCTAGACATGATCAAGAAATAATTGAAGTAAGCAAAGGGGGTTTTAACATAAGTTCAGCAGGGGGAACTGTTGCTACCAAAAAGATAGTCAAAAATGTACTCATCTTGATACAAGGGAGGGAGTATACCACAGATTTGATAATATTGCCAGGGTTGTCGATGAGTGTAATATTAGGCATGAATTGGATGAAGTATCATGGTGCTCTTATTGACACCAGCACCCGTACTATCATGTTGAGAGAACCCACGGGAGGGAATGCTTTTCTAGTCCCACTCTCCCACGATTTCGAACCCCAACATTTAGCCTGTGCTATCCAAACCACCACAATATGTGATATCCTAGTGGTTTGTGAGTTTCCAGATGTATTTCCAGAGGAATTACCAGGTCTACCACCGGATAGGGACGTGGAATTTAAGATCGAATTAGTGCCAGGTACCGCACCCCTATCCAGAAGGCCCTATAGAATGCCACCCAATAAGTTAGCAGAACTTAAGGTTCAATTGCAAGATCTATTGGACAAGGGTCTTATCCAACCTAGCTCATCTCCATGGGGATGTCCAGCCTTGTTTGTGAAAAAGAAGGATAAGTTGCTGAGAATGTGTGTAGATTACAGACCACTCAATGCGGTGACCATCAAGAACAAATATCCATTGCCCTACATCGACATCTTGTTCGATCAGCTAGCAAAGGCAAAGGTATTCTCCAAAATTGACTTGAGATCAGGTTACCATTAGATAAAGATCAGACCAGAGGATATACCTAAAACTGCTTTCTCTACTAGGTACGGCTTATACGAGTATTTGGTTATGTCTTTCGGACTAACAAATGCTCCAGCCTATTTCATGTACCTGATGAACTCGGTATTCAAGCCCGAACTTGACAAGTTCGGGGTCGTGTTTATCGACGACATATTGATTTATTCAGAAAATGAGTCAGATCATGAGGAGCATCTGAGGATTGTCCTATCCAGACTAAGGGAGCATAAGCTTTATGCCAAGTTTAGCAAATGTGAATTTTGGATGAGCAAAGTACCTTTCTTAGGTCACATTTTATCAAGAGATGGAATCTCAGTAGACCCATCAAAAGTACAAGAGGTCATGGATTGGAAAGCCCCAACTTCGGTTCATGAAGTTCGGAGTTTTCTAGGGTTAGCAGGGTACTATCGTCGGTTTATTCCAGACTTCTCAAAGATAGCTAAGCCTATGACCAGGCTACTTCTGAAAGAAGAGAAGTACAAATGGACACAAGAATGTGAAACAGCTTTTCACACCCTCAGAACTTTGTTGACTACAGCGCCTGTGCTAGCACAACCAGACATTGAAAAGCCATTTGATGTATTTTGTGATGCATCAGGAATAGGTTTGGGATGTGTGCTTATGCAAGAAGGGAGAGTAATTGCATATGCTTCTCGGCAATTGCAGAAACATGAAGTCAACTACCCAACACATGATCTGGAACTTGCAGCCGTTGTTCATGCATTAAAGATATGGAGACATTACTTGTTGGGCAATGTATGTCATATCTATACTGACCACAAAAGTCTCAAGTATATCTTTACCTAGCCAGAACTGAACATGAGACAACGAAGATGGTTAGAATTGATTAAGGACTATAATTTAGAAGTGCATTACCATCCGGGTAAAGCAAATGTAGTAGCCGATGCACTTAGTCGGAAGTCCCATTGCAACACTGTGGAAGCATTGTTGGAAGATGGGTTCAACTTGTTACATCCTGCTGTACTACACAATATCACAATCAGTTGTTCACTTGAGAGCAAAATCATAGAGCTACAGCAGACAGATGTAGGGATAAGTCACATCAAGAGAAAAATGCAAGAGCAAGAAATCAAACATTTTAGATTGGACGAAAGAGGTGTATTATGGTTTGAGGACCGGCTAGTGGTACCAAAAGACCATGAGCTAAGAAATCAAATCTTAGATGAAGCTCACTCATCTAAATTGTCTATCCATCCGGGTAGTAGTAAAATGTATCAAGATTTAAGAACCCATTTTTGGTGGACTAAGATGAAGAAAGAGATCGCAGCCTATGTTGCTAAGTGTGATAATTGCAGTAGAGTGAAAGCCATCCATATGAAAACCGCTGGATTACTTCAGCCATTGCCTATTCCAGGATGGAAATGGGAAGAAATCAGCATGGATTTTATCACAGGCCTTCCAATGACGCCACAAGGTCACAATTCAATATGGGTAATTGTTGATCGTCTCACTAAGTCAGCACACTTTATACCCGTGAATACACGGTATATAGTCGGGAAATACGCTGAGATATATGTTTCCCAGATCGTGAGACTACATGGAGTACCCAGGACTATAATCTCAGATCGAGGACCACAGTTCATAGCTCGTTTCTGGGAGCACTTACACCAGGCTTTGGGAACCAAGCTAATCAGAAGTTCAGCTTATCATCCGCAAACTTTCGGACAAACCGAGCGAGTGAACCAAATCCTAGAAGATTTACTTAGAGCTTATGTCATATCTTCAAAAGGTTCATGGGAGAAATGGTTACCTTTAGCTGAATTCTCCTATAACAACAGTTATCAAGCAAGTATCAGAATGGCTCCATTTGAAGCCTTGTATGGCAGAAAATGCAGAACTCCATTGAATTGGATTGAGCCTGGTGAAAGGAGATACTTTGGTATTGATTTTGTCAATGAAGCCGAAGAGCAAGTACGTATCATCCAACAACATATGAAGGCAGCTCAATCAAGACAGAAGAGTTATGCCGACTGAAGAAGAAGACCACTAACTTTTGAAGTGGGTGACTATGTATACTTGAGAGTATCACCCATGAAAGGTGTGAAAAGATTTGGGATGAAAAAGAAGCTTTCACCAAGATATGTAGGGTCATACAAAATTTTGGAACAAAAAGGAAATGTTGCGTATAAGTTACAACTACCACCAGAGATGAGTGCAATCTTTGATGTGTTCCATGTTTCTCAGTTGAAGAAATGTCTTCGAGTACCGGAAGAAGCTATTGCACCCACCAACGTGCAGCTTCAATCGGATTTGACCTATGAAGAAAGGCCAATTCGAGTATTAGAAGAGATGGAGAGAGTGACAAGGAGTAAGATTATTAAGTTCTATAAGGTGGTGTGGAATAATCATAGTGAACAAGATGCTACGTGGGAAAGAGAAGATTATCTATGAGAAGTTTATCCCGCCTTTTTCCAAGAATGGTAGGTCTTGCAAATTTTGGGACGAGATTTTTATAAGGGGGAGGGGCTGTAACACCTCGGGTGTTAGCCTTGCATAACTTGACTTGCATAACATGAGCATGAGCATCAAGCATTCATAAATCATCATTTACAATTGAAACATTTGATGGAAACATATGAAACATTGCTTGTTATCTCGTGTTTCTTGAAACATATGCAACGTTTGCTTGTTTTTGCATAATTCTTTGTACTTATGCAAATAATCATGAATGAAAACATGTACTTGGTAGATGTGAGTCACAAAAACATGTAACCACACTTGGGTTAGCAATTAGTGCATGGTTCATGAAAGTCACTTTTCATAATCAAGCCTTTAATGCATATTTCATGTGATTACTTTAAATAGATCTATGAGTGACTACTACATAAAATGATTGAATGACCTTGTAAATTGCTTGAACATGCTTAGGATATCATTATGAACAACTTTGGTATTTAGGGCTAGGGCTAGTTTGGTCATTTAGTCATGGTTTGAGTATGTATCATGATTTCAAAGTGACATGTTTGACTAAAGTTGAACTAGGTGCTAGAGACCTTGCATGGAGGAGTTCACTAAAGCAAAGTTGTAGTATTTGATATAAGGAACAACTTTTATTTTTGGGTCATTGACTGATTTAGCTTCTAACATGCTTGAATAGGTCCCACAAAAATCAGGAAAATCAGCATTTCATGACTTAACAAAAATTTCTAAGTTGTTGATTGAGTGACCGACTGACAGCCGATGTTTGGGGTGATATTACTCTGTTTCTATTGCGAATTAGAACGAGGTACTTGAACCAAAGTTGTAGCTGGTACATAGGACTACACAAGTTGTGTAGATCGTTTGCACGTTGGAGCTTTGGTTTAGCAGATAATTCACCATGTAAACTCGATGTCAGGCTCGAACCCGCGTTCACTGAACGAACTGAATCGCTCGGCACAGTGGCCGACCGGTTCAGGCTGTGGTCGCCGCGTGGCGCGGAGCGTGGCCGTGCGTCGCCGGCGCTCTGCCCAGCGTGGCCAAGGCAGGCCGAAGCGCGCCTTCATCATGCCAGCGCCCGCCCGCACTCAGCCGCGCACCCCATTTGCTTCGCCTCGGTTTCCTTCGTCGTCTCGCAGCGCCAGCAGCAGCCGCCGAGCTCCCGCAGCTCCGCCGTCGCCATAACCGCGCACAAGCTCGTGCCTAGCCACTCCATCACCACAGCAGCACTCCATCACCACCACAGCAGTGCACTGCCTCCTTCTGTGCCCACTGACAGCCTTCGGTAAGCGCCAGCGTCATGCGCAAGCTCGCCGGAGCTTCCCCGCCGCGCCCGTCACCGTGGCTGGGGCGTGTCCCTCCACCATAGACCGCGTAGCCATGCGCATTAGGTTTGCTTGAGCCCAGGGATACTCGTCCGTGCCCTTTTTCGCTTCGCCATGGCCTCCACCGGCATACCGCCGTGGTCCAGCCCCGCCGCTCCGCCATTGCCGCCGCCGTCATCTCTAGGGTCGGCAATAGGTCCGGCCATCTGGCTCATTATACGCGCTAGGCCGAGTAGAAGGTCTGGTGAAGATGTTACCGCCGGCGAACTCACCGCCGTCGAGTTCTAGCCGCGTCAGTCGAGCAGCGCCGCCGTGCTCTGCTGTGTCTCGCTGACCAGTGGGTCCCGCGTGTCAGCGACTCCATGTTTCAAATCTAGTTCAGTTTGAATGCAGATTCACATTTGTTTTGTTATTTTTGTATCTTCAGTTTGGTAGCTCCTAAATTTGTGAAATAAATTTTGTAGTGTTCCTTAGGAAGTGTAGTATTTAGTAAAAATATGTTTTTAACATTTACAGTAGAAAGTTTTGGAGATTTAAATAGGGATTTGAAATGTGCTTTTGAATGCATTCAAATTTATTTATTTTATATCTAGAGTTCCTATGCTCCAAAAATTATGAAATTTTTGTGGTAAGCTATTCTTGTCATATATGAACTCTGGTAAAAATTTGAGGACCAGTGCATGGGTAGATTTATAGTTATAGATTTTTCTTTTATGAAAAGTCAATCCTTGCATGAATTTTTATAAATTATTTATGAGTCCAAAATTCATGAAATTTGTTAAAGGTAATCCTAGTACCATATGGATGTTAAGAAAAATAGAAAATCTGTTGCTTGACACTTTTCAATAGGATTTTCCATTTATGCTATTTCAAGCCTTACTTCCTTGTCATTTTTGTATAGGATGTTCTACTTGGTAAAATGACATGAAATTTTTATAGTAGTCCTTTGATAGCATTAGTAAGGCACTGTAAATTTTTGAGAATTTATTAAGTATATCTGTTATATGTTTATTATTTAACCTAGATATCTAAATAAAATAATAAAGGTAATTAAATAAATAGTTTGGGCTTCACCATTATATTATCTTAAATGTAATTGGTATGCTTAAACTGTTGGTAGATCCTATGTTATCAAATTTTGAATGATTACATGAAGTAGAAGTATTATTACTTTATGTTGCATATTAAATAGTTTCCGGACTGATTCTAGAGTTTGATGAGTTGCATGTTGAAACTGATGTGTACTGTAAAAATGGTTAATAACAAAGTTGTAGAGAATTTGATACGCTTTCCAGAAAGTCCAGGATCACTATTTTTGGATTAGTAGAACTCCAGTTATAAGTGAAATAAGTAGCTACTGTTTGTGGCATAGTCGATGCATTGTCGAAGTAGTTAAGTAATAATCGAGAAGAGATATGCACCTACTCAATAAACATGATGCACTTGTAACATTTATGCATTCTTAATACTTATGCCATACTCATGCATCTAGGATCGGAGGAAGAGATCACGTTGCTGGAATTCGAAGAAGCAGAGGAAGGGAACCAGCAGGAGGATCCGCAAGCCGTAGCTCCCGAAGGCGTAGAGCAGAACCCTGAAGAGCTTCCGGAGTGTCCTGACCACCGCCCTACTTCCTTTCTACAAGGCAAGCCCTGGAGCATTATAAGTCTCCCAGTAATTTACAAATGTTTACTTACGTATTTATGATTGATGCATTAGGTTATAAGAGTTGAATGAAACCACTTGATGCATGTACATTCCTTGTCCAAATATTACACCTTTAACCGGTATAGGTCCAGGATCGAATATATATGCTTAGCCATGCTTAGACCGGTAGAAGTCGGGTGATGTCCTGACACCTGCGAGATATAGGTGGATACCGGAGCACGGTTAACTATATTTGCTATCGTGGAACAAGAACCATGGGGTAAAAGTAAATCAAGACCGGACGGGAAGTCGATAGAGAAGCGACAAGACATGGAGGTCTTGGGTGTGGATTTATCCCTGTCTATGTCAATTAAGGACCGTACCATTGTTGGCGCTTCTGACAAGATTGAATGCATGCCTCTCACTTAGCTGGCCGGATAACTCGTTCCGACCGCAAAGCCGAGTAATTCAACTCAGGCCGAGAACCGTTCTGTTGTGCGCTCCTTCCGGGGAACGATCAGACTGAGCCCAAGGGCAGGCTTGGCCTGAGCCTCCTGGCATCTGGTGTTCTAGATTGTGCGGCGCAGTACGGACCCACGAAATGTGTACCGGAGTTGTACCAAAGGTGACCTAAGGCTATCGTGGCTGGTAGACCTAGGTTTGTGTTAGGAATAAATTCCCAACTGGTTGAAATCGATTCGAATTGCCGTCTCTCCCGGATAGTGAGAAACTTGGCTAGTCCCAACATCGTAGCAACTGTGTTATGAAACATGATGGTTCAGGTAAAAAGGGAATTACAATACCTGCTATGGTTACTATTGTATGCTTCTAAATGATATATCACATATTTGGCACAGGATAGTTGCTAATCTAGAAATGGATAGTTATAGTTAACCTGATAAAGAAATTGTAACGGTACCATGACTCAATTGCTTTTACGCAAAATGTTGTCAAGTTACGTCCACTTATACAGCCTTGCATAATCCTTGGAGTCATTTTATTTCTGGTTCATGACGGGTAAGTCTAGCTGAGTACATTCTCGTACTCAGGGTTTATTTTCTCGTTGTTGCAGATGGCACTGTGTATCATGGGTATTGCAAGAGTTGCTTCTATCCCGCCGTGGATGAGGAGTAAGCCTTGGGTAGGCTTCTTTAGTAATTCCTATCTTTGCTTTTGTGGACCGTGATCTGGCTTGGCACTGTATCAAACTATGTTGTAAAACTTTATCTTCGAACTTATTTGCTTCCGCTTTATTTATCGAACTCGGTTTGTAATAACTTTTATTCATACTCTGATGATGAAAAGTATCTGTGAACTTTATGTAATATGTGGCATGTATGTTGAATCCTGTACGATCTTGGTTGTTGTAAATCATTTATCGAGACCCGTCATGGTACTCGACGGACTACCGGGTTTATATGGGTTCAAGTATGACAGTGCGACCACTTGCGGATTGTCATTGTACTTGTATTCTTATAAATTGGTCAATTCTGTGACACGGGCTCTGCCTTGCCCGACGTCTGGGGGTAGGCTCTGCCTCGCCCGACGTCCGGGAGCTGGCTTTGCCTCGCCTGACGTCTGGGGCTGGCTCCGCCTCACCCGATGTCTGGGGCAGACTCTGCCTCGCCCGATGTCTAGGGACAGACTCCGCCTCGCCCAACGTTCGGGGGCTGGCTCCACCTCGCCCGACGTCGGGGGCTGGCTCCACCTCACCCGATGTTCGAGGGATGGCTTCGCCTCACCCGACGTCTGTGCGCTGCTCCTTCATAACTACGCATACAGATAAGGCGGGGCACTCAAGTCAACCACAGTACCGAAGACTATACCCTGCATGTCTGTAGGAAAGTACCATCAGGACATGACCAGACGGAGGCTTTAAGCCCTTCTAGGCATGTCAGAAACCAAACAGTGCTGTGGGCTCCGACATGAGGCTTACAGTGTTATGGGCGTCGGCATTTGCCCTTGAACACGAATCCTGACGGAAACATACGATAACCGCTATGGTCCAGGAGAAAACTCATGTCATCTACAGTAACGAACGTGGGGCCTCTACGCCGTCTGCTCTCCGTAGGGTCGCGGTTCAGCATCCTGGTGCGTCACGTCGCCCGCCGGGATAGGATGGGACGTGACCACTTGCTGAACGAAGCCAGAGCACAGCCCTATTAGGATTAGCGAACATGCTATCTCTGGCACCGTCTGCCGTGTCAGCGGGGCTCGCCTAGAGGAAAAGGAAGACCCGACACCTTCAAAGGACCTTCTTTGCCTCTATTTTTTTCTTTCTCCTATCTGTAATCCCTGCTCCTCCTTAGTCTATAAAAGGGAAGGCAGGGCACCCCACTAAGGGGATCGATCAATTCTACACACCACGCACCACATAACACACAGCTGAGCAATAACCAAGCTCTCAGTATCCTTTCAACCTTTCCATTAGAGACTTGGGACCTGTCCCTCTTTCGCTTGTTTGTGCCTCCTACTACAAACCTTTCAGTGCTAATAACATGAGCAATAGCCGCAAACTAGACGTAGGGACATTCTGCCCGAACTAGTATAAACCTTGTATCCTTTAGCACACCATCCGGACCGAACATGCAATAATACAAATTTACTAGTTGGTGTTTACTCGAAACACCAACAAGTTGGGAACTGGCTTTTAGTCCGAGTTTTTCAACTAGGATTGTGGGTTCAGGGCTAAAGGGCCGAGACCTTTAATCCCAAGTCACGCAACTGGGACTAAAGACCATCCTCGAAACTAAAAAAATAGTTCAAATCCTGAGAGACCTCTCTTGCTGTGTTTGATATTAGAACACAAGATCCTTTGTCTCGCGCGTAGCTTGCTTACCAACTCAACTGCACATCACATGTGATTAAGTCCTAGACGTTCTCTTTTTGAATTTACCCATGGAGGACCTTTAATCCCGATTGAAAGACCTAACATCGACCAGGACTAAAAGATCACCCTTTAGTCGGGGTTGGTAACACCAATAGGGACTAAAAGGTGGCTTTTAGTCCCAGTTGATGTTACCAACGAGGATAAAATGGTCTTTAGTGCCTGTAAAATTTAGAACCGGAACTAATACTCATATTAGTCCCAGACCTCAATACAACCGAGATTAAAGGTGCGAACTGAAAGTCGTTTTGGATTTTTTTTTTTTTAAAAGAAGGGTGCTGCCGATTTACATCAGAACAGCGGCGAAACCACAGTGCATGTGTCGGGGTCATGCGACCCCGATAACTTTGTACGAATCAGTGGAACCCCGCGTATTCCAGCCAGCTACGACCCCATCAGATTGAGTTCATGAATCTATACGACCCCGGTAGCAGTTTAGTCTACATTCGTCGCTGCATCAGAATCGTTAGACCCGATATAAAGTGTTTAACCAAATACTATGCGATTTAAATTTAAACTCGAGCTTGAGCTTTGTTGGTGTAGGTATACGTATTCCTGCCTACGTGACTCTTCCTTCCCGTGCCATCGTAACGACACGTAGAGAGGTGCGACGCCGTACACGTGTACCGTATGCACACAGCTCTGATCGCTGCTCTCATCATCATCAAAGGAATTGTTTATTATTATATTGTTACAAGAATAATATAATAATGCAGAAGAAGAAGAGAGCCTCTCGTCCATCATCTGTCTCGCTGGGCCTCGCACTCGAGTGGACGGTTCAGCCACGCCACGCGAGGCTACTCTGCTGCCGCGTCGGCGTCGTTCGGGACCCTGGCCCAGGCCAACTCACGCTCGCTGCTAGCTAACCTTAACCTGCGTCTTGTTTTGTTGGGGGGAAGTTTGAGATTTTAGTTACGGTAGCACTTTTGTTTTTATTTAGCAATTAGTATTCAATCATAGATTAATTAGACTTAAAACGTTCGTCTCGCGATTTTCGACCGAACTATTTTAGTGGAAGCGTACGTGATGCTTCCTTTGGACGGATGAAATGTCGGCCCGGCCTCCAGGTCCCTCAGAACCGGCGTGGATAGGCGGTATATCAGCTTTTGTGCTGTGTACTCCAGCAGCACAGAACCTCAGCCTGTTTGTGGTTAGTTTCTAGGTTGATAAGCACGGTTGGTGCTGATTTATTATGAGAGAAAAACATTATTAGCTGACTGATAAGTTCTGGCTGAAACCAATAAACGAACAGACTGTCTGGTTGCATTTTCTGACTGCAATTTTTTTTTCACTTCCTCTTGTCATGTCATGCTCGTCATGCAGCAGAGCTGAAATAGGTGGCACTGGCACAGTTCTCTTTGTTACAACGTTTTAGCTTTTTCTTTTCTCTTTTCTCTTTTCAATGAGACATGTTAGTCCATAAATACACATAATTTTGGATACACGTGCACTCATCTTTCTTTTCAACCCCTTCACCGTTCCAATTTAAATTGGTAATTTACTCTAGCTTTAAAGTTAAACTTCTCTAACTTTAGCTAAAATTATATTTGAAAACGCTATGGCTAAATTTATAGAATACAATATTAACTAACATCTACAGCATCTAATTAATCTTATTAAATTCTCCGTATTTTAATAGTGAGTTTGTTTGAACTTATAGATGTAATAATGTATTTTTTTCTTCTAAAAACTTAGTTAAAATGAAATAAGTTTACCTTAGAACAAAGTTAGGGTGAGCTATGATTTAGCGGAAAGAGTATTATGGTCTGAGAAAGTCTTTGAGGACATAGTTTGAGCGTTAATTTCTCTTACAATATATTGACAAGTACTGGGAAAAAAAAACCAACATCTCGCCAAATGACATGCAAAGTATTAATCCATTGACATATCTTTTTGTGCACATAACATGCACACATTTTGACTAACTGATGGTTAAAGTCTACACATGATTGACTTCTTTGGATTATAGTACGCCTTCAATTTTGAAATTGAAAGAATACCTACAAATATGAGATTCAAAACAATCATTCACAACTAGGGATCCAAAACAAGAAAATAGTTCATACGTAAATAGTTGCCACAAACATTCCATATGCCAGATAATAAGTTCTGCTCAATTTTCCATACATATGTATTTGTTACTTTTTGTGTGAGAACATATACATAAAGCAATGTATAAACAATAATTAGGTTGGTCAAGACTAATTGTCAAAGTTGAGGTTTGCAAGGCTGCGATGATGCAAAAATCACATATTATATCCATGGTTGCTGAAAGGCAAAAGTATATACTTTCTGCCGGTGAGTTTGAATTTGATGAAAAGGAGCATGAGTAAGGGTCTATTTAGTACCGGTGGATCCAAATAGACCTGCTAATAAATATGTTAATTATTAGTTAGGGCTGCTAACTATTAGTTTTATTAGCTGGCTTGGAATTGCAAATTGAAGATAGTATATATGTACCTACAACTTACTATCTAACCAGGTATTAGCAGGTGGATCCAAATGGTCACTAAAGTTTAGCTAGCTAAATTTTTAGTGCTAATCAGTAATGAATCCAAACAAGCATTTATCCATACAAGCTTTGGAAGGATCCAATCGAAATATCAAACTACATTGAGCAAGTTAAACATTACTACTTCCGTCCAAAAATAAATAACTTTCTAAGATTTAAAATTTGTTCCACAAAAAAATCATTCTACACAAACATGGAACACTATTATGGCAGAATCGCTCGAAATAACACACTTACGGATGCGCTTGTCTTCCATTAGACACTAAGCACTCTGAAAGTGAGCCACATCAGGCAGTTCTATCGAGTACACCCCATGGGAGAACCCAAAAATCCATATTTTTCAACATGATCATAAATAGAAGAATAAAGCTTACCACATTTTAGTCATTTCTTATATCATTTTTCATGCAACATCAGAGTATAATATTTATTGTTTATAACAACAGAATATAATCATGTTATCAGAGTTTCGGCGGACATAAAACATTAACATGATGATCTATTATATACAACACAACAGGTGATAAGTTTTTTCATTGTAAAAACATTTTGGGTGAAAGTTTCAAATAAACTCTATGTCCGCAACATTAAGGAAATCTTCGCTGAGTCCACCAGGAGGTTTCCACACATAAGTGTCAGCTCCACATGTTCCTATCACCTGCAATAGGGTAGAACAAACCCTGAGTACTCAATTGTACTCCGCAAGACTTACCCGTCAGGAGGAAAGAAAAGACTCCAAGGATATGCAAGGCTATCTGGCTTGTGGGTTATTGCATCTGCAGGAAGCATTACTAAAAGTGTGTCCTTATATTCAATTTCATTAGCAGTCACCATTAGTTCATTAACTAACCATTCTATATAAGCACATGTGCTACTTTCAAGCAGGTGGTAAGCAATCAGACCATTTTATCATCTTTTATATTCTAGTTCTTACTACGGTGCTAGATCGTAGACAAGTCGTACCGGATTACCCGATGATTCATGAATCAATGTGCCCAGCTGGGTACCCTGAAACACACGTTCCGCTTGTACCCTAGGCACAAGCAGGACCAACCCACCACTCTCTTGTCAAGGGGTCCAGGTTCCCGTCTAAACTTAGACTCCAAGCCCCACACCTGAGTCCCAAACTCAGTGTGGTGCTTAGACCTCCACCATCCCCGCTTCCAATCAGTCAGTCCGAAAAGAGCCAGAATCCACAACAAAAGAGCAACGAGTCTTCCCTGCTCCCATAAATAAGTATGTGATCAGGATAATAAGTCTGTGACCTGACTAGAATCCAATGCAACGGACGATCCTTAACCGACACAGGCGGAACAAGCGCAATTCGAGCCTCTCTCGAATGCCAAACCAAGTCTAGATCTAAGTACCATTCCGCTCAGTCTCCAATTATCATTCATTTATTTTCTATGTGATAGTAATGTAACAACAACAATAATATCTTTCCTATCTCTCGCGAGTGACAGGCAATCACTCAACTTCTACCGGAGTCCTATAGCATAGCAATATACACGATCCTGTCATACTAGTAAAACTCATAGGATAAGGACATATATATATGCAAGTGGGTTTCATTTAACTCCTTAAACTTAATGCACAAGTATAAAATAAAGTGCAGAATAATAGGGGTTATGCACCGAGGCTTGTCTGGGTAAGATATAACCAAAAGTTAGCATTCCACCATGGTGGCATGATCCTCTGGACCATCCTTTCGATACTCCATATGACTCCATGATCCCTCATTGTTTCTATTAGGGTATACGTGGATAAAATGCAGAGACGTAATTAACCAACTGAAATCGTGACTCGTAAAATACGATTTGCACCTCTCGAGCTAACGAGCTAGTTCTAATGATGACCATACTTAGGCTATGTATCCATGTTGCTGAACCGGACGTTATTTCCCATTGATTGTTTTAGCTATACAAACCCAAGTTGTTTCTTTATTCCATTCTACCGATTTAATATCTATTCGAAATAGGGCATCATTATCTATCTAACAAACTAATTACTCTAAAGCTAAAAAAATTACAGTGAGCAGATAATAATATTAGAAATTTACTGTAAAATTTTTAGAGTCAACACTATCACCATTTTCTCACAAAAATTCCCACAAGTTTAGGTCTTATTAAAACTAAGCAATTTAAATTAATTATGGCAACCCTAAAAAATAATACAAAATATATGAATAAAATACACTAACAGGTATATCATGATTTTAGGAATCTAACAAAATTAGTTTTATATTTTTTTGGACACTTACACAAATTTATATTGACTTTTACAAGTTTGCCTCAGAATAAATTAAAAAAATGCTTTAGAAAACGAAAAGGGCCGGCGGTGACCAATTTGGCCCAGTAGCCCAACGCAGCCCGTGCGAGCACACCGACATGTTTTGTAAATGAGTCCCTACATTTTGGGATAATCAGCGTCGCCACGAAACACTATTGCAGCAGACTCGAACTTTGCATCAAGCACGCTAGATTAAATCGCCTTCTCAACTAGGGGGTCCCTGGCACCACCGCGCACGACGGCACAACCCTGGTCAACGCTGCACACCTACGCCGGTCAGCAGAGCGAGGCATCGGCTAACCAACCAAGTCGACGAGCATCGCGGGGCCGTGCTGCCGGACCGCCCGCCATGGAGGTGCGAGCATTCTAGTGACCTAGGATACTAATGGAGAGGTAGAGACAGAGGGGAAGCAGCAGTGGCTCACCACGGTCCGAGCTATGGTGGTGGTGGGGTAGAGGAGGGCCAAGGTGACCTAACCACATGCGCGTGAGCACGATGGCGGCGCTCTGAGTCAAACACAGTGCATCACCACGCCATCGATGAGCGCCCTAGCCAAAAGAAGATGAGCACCAGCCCTAGGGGGTCAAGACAATCTCCGAAACGCCATCAATTGATCCTTTACCGTTGGATTTAGGGCTTACCCTCAAATCATGCTCTGGTCGGGGCAAGATGATTGGCGGCTCAAAAATTCCCGAACCCGGCCGACCAGAGAGGATTGAGGGGCTCGAGCAGGTCAACCGGCTAGCCTACCTCCAATCCTAGCTATGGGAACACTGAATCGAAGTGGGATATCATGAACCGCACATGCAGGCTTACGCCATGGTGTGCTCCGTTGGTGGCAAGGCGGATGAGGCAGTGGGCTCATGGCTCGGACAACCTCGACCAAGGTTGCATTAAATGAGTAGCAACACCCACACGGTGAGGCCTCGAGGGAGCGTGCCATGAGGTGCCAAGATGGGACCGCTTGGCCTTGGCCGAGAGCGGGCAGCGGTAGCGAAACAGCAAATGCGCGGGAAGAGCATTGACACCACGACAAAGGCAGTAGCTCGATGAGACAGCGGAAGGTGGCAGCTACTTCGGGGTAAGTGGCTCGTGCGGTGAGAAAAATGCCTTGTCACCCTAACGACGGCCGCTGTGGCGTTGGCCCGGGCCAATGTGTGGCCAATCGCAACAGGGTCGGCCAATGGCAGTGACCATGGCCAGGGCAGCCAACAGCAATGGCGCGCCCGTGTGGCAACTACAGGGCAACAGGGAAAGGCGGGCACGGCACACACGTGCGGCGTGCCCGAATGCGATGGTGTAATGTCGTGGACGCGGTGACCGTGGCCACAGGGCTGAATAGCTGAAACTAGTGTCGTGCACACTTTTTAAAGCTAAACAAAAATAGTAATCGTCTCATCTAAGTGAAAGTGCATCTAGCCCTTTAGTGGGTTTTGGATGATTGAATGAC
The DNA here is from genome assembly GCF_019320115.1 of Miscanthus floridulus. Classification (NCBI taxonomy): domain Eukaryota; kingdom Viridiplantae; phylum Streptophyta; class Magnoliopsida; order Poales; family Poaceae; genus Miscanthus; species Miscanthus floridulus. Next base: position 84,696,208 of record NC_089598.1, read on the forward strand.
AACGTGACTAAAGGTCTAACCCGTTTGCTAAGTGTGGATAGGTAATAGGTTATCTCACAGGTATTTAATGAAAGCCAAAATGATGTGTTGTTGTATAAACAATCTAGTTCAAGCACAAGACAACAATACAAATAGAATTCATGCAAAGGCTTATTTATTATGGGATTTCCATGTACTATGTGAAAGCAAGCCCGGTAAAAATTAGTTGATGAGACATGAGGGATTGCATATGGAATGGTCTTATATTTGAAGCTTGCTAAATTAAAATGAAAAAGATAACAATACAAATGAATGGATGATTCAACGCAAGATGTGGCTTGATGGCTTGAGATGGTGAAGATAGCAAGGAAAGGCTCTGAGGTACTAAGCAAGGATGAAGGGCAAGCGATAGCTTGGCGGCCGAAGAACCTAGCTAGGGTGAAGAAGAAAGTACTTGCATTTAGTTGAGGTACTAATCAAGCTATGATGGTCATATTGATGTGGAGGATCAAATCTATATTGGACAAAATGTTGGAAGTCACTTGATGCATTTGGAGTTATTCATATTTGATGAATGGAATCAAGTCACGTGCTCAAGATGGCTACGCTCAAGTGAAAAAGATCAAAGTTGACATGTTGACACCCTCACTTGATGAAGATTGGAATACACGGCTTCGGTTGAAAGAGATCAACTCAAAAGGTTTAAATTTGTTATACTCTTTAAATTTGAGTTAATAGGAATGTCATACTATTAAGAGGGATGCATCATGTTGATAGATAATGTTTCATAAGTGCTCAAGCCAACCCATGTGAATTTTGAGTGTTTGAGAGACAAAAGAGCTAACCTATTTTTTGCTGGTCTGGCAATACCGGACGTGTCCGGTATTTGCCCAGCAATGGTAAAGTTGTTATTCTCGGGTTGGTTCGTCGGGAGTTCTGGCAATGGTCGAGAGTTCTGGTGTCTCGTGCTTAACTAACTTGGAGGGTTCACTGTCCTGGTAATAATGGACGTGTTCGGTATGGACGGCCAGAGGCCAACGGCTAGTTTTCAAATGCCTTGAGGGTCGAGAGTTCCGACACCTCACATACTTTAACTCAGTTATCATTGTTTTCAAATGTGCTGAGGGTCGGGAGTTCTGACGTAAGTCAAGAGTCCCGACGGTCATGAGTTCCGACATGCATCGGGAGTTCCGACACCTCAAATACTATAACTCAGTTACCGTTGGCGCAGTGTAAGTCATACCGGACGTGTTCGGTATGCATACCGGATGTGTCCGATATGGCAACGGCTATAAAACGGCTAGTTTTTCTAAGGGGGGCTATAAATACCCCAAGCCTCCACCTTTGGAGGCTACTGATTCTGCTGATACACATACACATTTTTTAGCCTTGCCAACTCTCCCAAACCCTCTCTTAGTGAGTGTGTGATCCAAATCACAAAATCCATTAGTGGGTTAAGAGAGAATTTGAAAAAGAGAGCAAGCCACCACTTGAGCACTTGTGCATATTGTCTATTTCATGATTTGCATTTGTTACTCTTGGACTCTTCGGTCCTAGACGGCTAGGTGTCGCCAGAGAGCACACGAGAGATTGTGGTGTGCCACGGAAAGTTTGTAATAGTTGATTCTACCGCCTCAGAATCAACTAGTGGAAGGAGGAAAATGAGTTGGAAAAGACTTTGGCTAGAGTGACCTTCGTGGTATCCTCTAGGGTTGACCTTCGTTGGTGTCGGCATGAAATTTCGTCCCGTGCCGACGGCACACGAGCAAGCCAGAAGGGTCTGCTCGATGGAGCTATAGATCCGCCTGGCTTCAACGCACAGGTGGTCGATCCTGCGTACTCCTTCTAAGATGTGCCAGTCAATTTGACCTTGCAATTGACAAGGAGAGAAAGCTAATCAGTAATTTAAGGCAGAACATGTCGGTGTTGCTAGACAGTCCCGAATGTGCGGCTCTGAGAGCCAATGTGGAAGGAAATCGACTAAATAGTCAATTCCAGCGTACTCATAAGAATAAATCAATTAAAACTCGTGGAGTTGTCTAAGAAAAAAAATCAGTTATCATTCAGGAAGAATATCATTATTTAGACAAATATTAGTCAATGGCAATAGGATGTCTACAATAATCAATTTATGCTAAGCCAATGACTACAAGTAACCGAATCCCTTTTTATGTAAAAGAAGCAGCCCATCATCATTTAATCATTTAATGAAGATAAATCTAATGAACATATTAGATCTCATCTATCGCTATGACCAGTGGGGCATGAGGCAGAATCATGCAGGCCATAGAAACAGTAATAGATTCGACGACCCTAATTTATTACTAATATCAGTGGGGCATGAGGCAGAATAATGCATGCCATAATACAATAATAAGATCATGAGGCTAACACATCTTTCAACCTATCCTTACTTCAATGGTCTCGTGACGTGAACTGCATATGTGAAAGCACTCGATATCGGCTAAAATAGCCGATTCAGGCATAGCGCACGCTTAAGGTCATACCCAATCAGGACAGATCTACCAAATAATGATTCCCACTCCACGGTTCTAACAGTGGGGTGCGAGGCAGAATCACACAAGTCATGATAACAGGCCATGGAACGGTTCTCGTTAGCCAATAGATCTATTCAAGACCAGACACGCCTTAACCGCACACTATGCACGATCAAGATTGACATAAAACAGCCGATAAAACATAACTCATCATTTTAAGTGTAGATTAGATCAGTTTAGATTAACAAATGATGGGTTAAATAGGATATAAGGTCAATCTAGATCAATCCCAATCGGGCAAAGTGATATTGTTGTAATTAAATAGATAATGAAAACAATAAGCAATATCGGTAACTTAATGAATCTATTCGAAGGACGCCACCTTTAGATAGAGCTAATAACTTGACCTTAATCTAGTTCAAGCAATGAAGGTCGACCGGATTGATGTAGCAGTACTTGAACTAAACAAGAGTCGATAACTAGTTTACACCAGAGTCATAGTGGAGGTCGACCAGATCGATGTAGCCATAGGAACAGAAGTATAAGCCATGACAGTACTTACAGACAAGCTAGAGGTCGGCCGGACCGATGTAGCCCTGCTCCCTAAAGAACTCGCTGAGATCTACTCTACTCCTACTCCTAAGGGGTGGCTGGAGCCAAAAAAAGTAAGAAACTTGTATTTGATTGATTGTGTGTTCTTTTACAATAGCTGGGGTCCAATATTTATACCTAGAGCCTAAACATGAATCCTACTCAAGCACGACTCATTACAATCTTTGGCATAGAAGAAAATATTCCTAATTTAAGATAACTTGGACCCTAATCTTTCCCTTTTTGTAGAGTCTGATATATAGTTTCCTAGCGCCAACCATAGCTCATCATCGCTATCTGTTGACGTCATCCAAAGAGATCTGATTCTAGAGTAGTATATGAATCAGGTGATATTGATCCTTATGCAATCAATTCCTTGATGGGCACAATTTTGGAAGCCTTTGAATTCCTGCGTTCTTCTCCCAAATTTTGGTGTAAACACATGTCCCCTAATTTTGGGATAAAAGTGATTTCATTCCAAAATTCCTATTTATCCATTTACCACACCGCAACCGTTCTATTTTGAGATATACGCATGATTCCTGACTTCTCGGCCTGAGTTTTATATAATATCCCAATAGTACCTCTTCCAACTCACTCGGCCTTTTTGCCTTTTCCCTCTTTCTCGAGCAAATCTTAATATCCGATGGCGTCATCGCCAAGGCCTCAAACCCTAGCAAATCCTCTGTTCTATCAAGCCATTTATTCAAGCGTTCTTCGTTAGACTCAAATCTACTTTGGCTTTAATGGTGACCAGCGACCACATCCATGAGGTATGCCTTCGAGTTTTCCATTCTCCGAGTTCCGGTCGCTACCCTATATTTCCTTTTTCCTTAAATTTATTCCATCCGATTTCTAGGAAATGAGGAATGAAATCTTGATTCCATCAGCTGTTGCCTCTAATGTCTATTTTCTTGGACCTATGGGTGATCCTGACCCATCTGATTTCATCCATCAAGAAACCAACCAAATCCCCTTCAAACAGTCTGTAGTGGATTTGTCCTCTTGGAATACCAAAACTCTCTTTAAAAATTGGCCCAAAATGCCTAGGCGATGGAGAAATTGGTTCCATAGAGTGTTTGAGAAAAAGGGTGGAGACTAGGAGCTTTATGATTTGAATCAATGCTTGACACTCTCGTTGTCTGAAATGGAGAGGAATGATTCACTCTTGATTTCTACATCTTATTTTTGGTCCAATGCCCTTAATACTTTTGTATTTGGTCATGGTCCAATAACTATTACTCTGGCCGATGTTTACATGTTGACCGGCCTTAGAATTACTGGATCAATGCAGCCTTACAAGTACTTGAGTGCCGGATCCAAGAAATTAGCCAAGATATCAGATTGCACAGGATGGGTCAGTTACATTCTGAACCATATTGGAGACAAATCAAATGTTAGTGAAAGGGAATATGTAGCCTTTCTGAACATGTGTCTTGAGAGATTCATCTTCTGTGGGTCATCTTGTGGCCCAACTTACAATCATAAAGTCATGGCCGAGCATCTGGCAGTAGGCAAGGACATCTCTCTTAGAAAGTATCTGTTAGAAGCCGCTTATCATCGGATGTATCAGGTATCTGCCCAATTACAGAAGAATGAACCAGTGCATACTATCAAGGGCCCCTGGTGGTTGATACAACTGTGGCTTAACCTGTACATGTACAAGATTGTAAGGCTTGATCTCAGAAACTTGAGCTTCCCTTCCTCCAACTTTGATGAGGAATATAAAGGTGAAGAAGGAAGAACTCAGCAGTGCATGAGCTATGGTGAGGCTGCATCGGCCATAACGATTGATTTTGATATTAGCCATCTCTTCAAGAAGTTTTACAGAGGGTTTGATGTAGACACCCTGACTTGGCTACCATATGATGATGATGAGAATGATGAGCTGATCTTCCCACTGAAGTTTCAATTTGAGTCAGGTTGTTCGGACGAGGCGGCGGCTGTAATTTTTAATTCCTTCATCAAGCCTTGCGTCCTTCCCACCGAATTTTGTCATGGTCGTGGTAAAATGGCTACAGGCTCTTCCCTTCTAGGCAACCTCCCAACTTATGAGTTCTACAATCCATCTTTCATAGCCCATCAGTTTGGCTTTGGCCAACTCCCCCCTCAATTGTTCTTCAAAAACATATTGAAGCCAAGAGAAGACATCAGTGAGGTGATGGAGGCCTCTAGAGTTTTTCAATTAGGGTCAAATCTTCCTTCCCTCTGCTTGCATGACTGGGTCAGAGTCAGCTTCTCTTCCACTCTGTTTGACTCCTGGTGCCAAGAATGGCACTCTTATCTTTTCTGTGGGTTGGTTCACCCTTTGTGTATAGCTCTAGATGGGGAATTTGCTTCTGACCGAGAGGTAACTTGCCATTTCTTTTCAAGAAAATTGCTTGACAAATTCCTCTGCCAACTGTTCTAATCGACCTTTTCAGGATGCTGAATTTGATCCTCTGAGCTTGGATAGGAACGGGCATCCTATAAATTATCAGTCACCATGCCTAGTTTTAAGAATGGGATCGGCTACGCCTTCACCGAAAAAATTGATGAAAACTCATGCTACCTCCACTATTGTAACATATCATTCTTCAAAGCACAAGGCGGCTCAAGGGACAACCTAGAAAACCACTACTGGGAAGAGGCTCCACATGACGAGACCATCAGCTGCTCAGGTAAATAATTCATTTCCTTCCCACAATAATATTCAATTGTTAACCCCGTTCTTTCACAGTTATCGAGCATTGCATCCCAACCTGCTCTAGGTGCGGGACTGCTATCCTAGACGTTTAACTCAGCACCAACTGAACCCCCATCGACTGATCCTCAAAAGGAGCCAATTTCGGTTGAAATAACCGATGTTTCCATAACAGCAGAAAATGTGAGTTTTATCCTTGATGCTTGTTAGAGCATTTTCTTTAACTTTTTGATCTACTCGGTTTTCATTCTTTACCTGGTTCTTACCATGCCAGATACTTCCTAAGTAAACACCCATGGAAGAGCGGGAGCCTAATAGTCCACTTAATGATCCTATCGGCGTCGAAGGTGAACCTATTGATTCCCTAGCTCAGCATGCAACTGATGGTAAGGAAGTTATATGTCTCGTTTATTCTTCTACAATAATTATGAACTAAAATTTGACATTGCAGATACCAATGTTGAAAGCTCAGAGCCGATTCAACCAGATACTATTGGTTCATCATCAGTTGTTCCTTCTTTTTAGATAGAGGATGTTGCAGAGAAGGTACTGTATCTTCTTTGCTATCCATTTGTTATAAACTGATTTAAACCTCCTAATCAGGATTTCCTAATACACAGGCACTCAATCTTCTAGCCCTAAGTTACTCTTTTAATCTTGAGGAGTATCTTGATGAAGATGAAATCAGTTCATCTACCACTTCCTCCAAGGAAATCTTGCCAGAAGAGACCAAAAATCAGCTAAGAGATGTTCTGCGAATGTTTGAGAAGAATATAGCCGATTTGGTCTAAGACACTGATCCAATGCATAGTCTTTTTGGCCATTAAGGGTAATCCATCCCTAGCACTCTCTAGAGTCTTGTCTCCTTTTTATCTTTGAAGATCAGGTCCTGAAGGTGAAACAGGCTTAGAGGAATCTGTTTGATCATAAAACTTTATTGGACAAGGGGAACTCTAACAGGCAAGAGGCTAAAGAACTATCACAGTTGATTGATCACTTGAAAAACTCCTCCCTCAGTATTGACCCAGAATTGTCTCAACTGGAAGCCAGGCGTGCAGAACTTGAGAAGGAACTATAAAACATGAAGGCTGCCATTGATCGTCATAAGTCCACCCTGGCTCAAATACCTGATGCCATTTAACAAAAGAAATAGGAACTACTGGCCAAAGTTAGAGAAGGCAGAGCCATCCAAAGTAGCCTTGAGAGCGTTCCTGGATCAACCGAAGAAGATAAACAACAGATCGTAGAAGCTGATGCTATTTGGCTTGAAGTGTTGAAAGCGATCCAGGATGTTCTAGACTTATAATTCGTGTATCAACATATGTCTTGTGTAGAATCAATAACAACCACATCTTCTGTTGTCTCATTGTACTTCTTGTTTCGAGTAAAGAGCCAATTTGAAAATAGTCGATTCTAGACTCCCGATCTTAATCCCATGTAGGTCTAAAAACATGGCCTTTATTAAGAGAGCCCTTCGAGCTTCTATCCTTAGTCACCAGCGCCATATTCTCTTCAGTATTAGCGAGGTGGTGCTTCACCTCCTATTAATTGCGGTTGCCTTTTGCACATCCCGAGGTGTTCACCTCTTCGCTTCGTGGCTTCAAATACTAGCCGAGAGCTCCAGCTTTGAATACATCCGCACTCACAACCGCTCCTGTTCCTTTGCACTTCTCTGCCCTCGTAGAACTCTATAGCGGCCTTCCTCCCTTTTGTAGATCCGATCAACTTCATGGCCGGTGAGGAGAACCATGGCAAGCACGCGGCGGAGGAGGTTCCAGAGGAGAACATGCCGGTGAATCAGTGCCTCTGACGCATGACGTGAGATCGACATATTCTGCTTGTGACGATAAACTATTCTGATTTGTCTATAGATTCATTTTGAATGGCAGTCTCCATCCTCTTCCCAGGGCCAGCGAGCCCTCTAACGCTGCATCTTCCACGCTGGCCTCATCGTCGGATTCTTCCGACTCCTACAATGGTGACAACACCCGACGTTTTCTTCATGAGTGGAGGGTGGCTCAGAACCACCATGCTGAGGCGACTTGGGAAAATGGCCAGCTCGAGATCCGCCTCAGGGTCTCTCAGGCTGCCCTTCATGCGGCCGAGGAGGAGGCTAGTGCCGTTCGAGCACGGCTGACCGAGTCTAATGCCACGATGGCGGGTAAGATGAGTTCCATGAATGCTTCTATTCTGATTTCCACTATCTTTATCTTGATAGTTCTTCTATTTTCTACGATAGTCAGCCCTGACAGTGCAGTTGGAGTGGCAATGAACGTGGCCACGAATGCTGTCAATGCTCAAGGCTCCCTTATCAATGCCCGCCTCCACGACATCCCGGCCTACATCTAGGAGATTGCCCTTCATGGCGTCCATCATGGCACGTCGGTGGCGCTGACCGCGGTGCAAGTCCAAACCAGATATGAGCTCCATGCCATGGAGATTGGCTTCCCAATGGGTGATGGCCCCGAGGAGCATGAGGACCTGATGGAAGAATTTGTCATAGCGGCGGAGGCCATCATGCACATCACATCTGCTTAGGATGTGGTGAACAAGGTCTTTGATTAGTTTGTACTTAGGGCAAATTAATGAACAAAGTTCCTTGCTCTTCTATGAATGTATCTCAGTGCAATGCTCCTGTATGTGTCATAAATGTCTTTGTTTTTATTTTTTGCTTTAGAGGCGATACACATCGTATCAGCTTCTATGTCTTCAAAGATTTTCATTTCTGAACTAGAGGCGATACCTTTTCTGGTACCAGCTATTAAAGCCGGTGACTAAACGAATTGGCTATCAAGTGTTGATCAAACGCTAGGATAACATCCCTCTAAATATTTTCTGTCGATCGATATTGATAGGTTGCACCAGAACTTTTCAGACCAAAGGTTAAACGACTGATCAATCTAGGCCAAGCATCTCATTAAGTGAAACAAAACTTCCTTTTAATAGATCTATCAACTCTGAATTGCACTTATGATTCGACTTAGCATTCACATACGTCGGCCTAAGCCCATCTCTAGGACCAATGCTTATTCTTCATTAATCCAATGGCCGACGTGAAGCCATGACTATTTACTAAAACAAACTCTCAGAGCCGATTGCTTGCATTGGCTATTGGCTTTCATTGCTAATTTTAATGAAGCCTCCTTCCCATATCTTGCCAGAAAAGCATTCGAAGTCTCCTAGTTCCTAAAAGACTAGATCGACTATTGCGATGCTTATAGACTCATTAGCGCGAACCAGTCCGACATCATCTCCATGCCATTGAATCAAACATTGATGCATGGTTGATGGTACACAATAGTTTGCATGAATCCAATCATGACCAAGGAGCAAACTGTATGACCCTTTTCCATCAATGACAAAGAATGTGGAGAGCAGAGTCTTACTCCTGATTGTTAGTTTGATGTTCATTGCCCCTCAGGTCTTGGACGCATTACCCCCAAAGTCCTTAAGCATCATGTCAGTCTCAATCAGATCTCCTAGTCCCTTGCCAAGTTTGTGAAAAGTGGTGTAAGGCATGAGATTGATAGAAGCACCTCCGTCTACCAATATCTTATTCATCGGCTTCCCATCAACCAAACCTTTTACATATAAAGCTTTTAAATATCGATGCTTGACTGGTTTATCAAATATTGCTTGTTGTATAACCATCAGCTTGGCAACTATCTCTTTATACTCCGATTCATTGAAATCCGAATAAACTTCTTGATCTACTAGAGCTCTAAACTCTGATGGTAATAGAAAGTCATTTGAATATTAGCCGATGGTTGTCATCTATCGGCTGTTTGTTTAGCATGCCATACTTGAAGTTTACCTGGTGCCTGAGTCTATTTCAACTCTTTATTCCTTAGGCGTTGCACCCTTCTCTTCTGGCTTCTTGTTAAACCTCCTAGACACCATTGGCCTTCCTGCCAAATATATTCTATCTCATTGCCTTCTTCTTCATAATCAGCCCAGTCTTGATCAACAACTCTTTTTCCAAGCCGATTATGAACACTTCTACTTTTAAGCACCAATTCATGTTATTATGATGATACGCATCTTGAGCATGGATATACCGGCGGATGGTTTGAGATTGTCTAAACTCCCAATATTGATCGCTGCACTTCGGACAATTATTCTTGGTAGGCAACTTCAAACCTTCGTTCCAGTAATGTCTGAAGAAAGGACAATTCCAATGTGATTCAGCTTGCTTTCTTTCATACCTCTTTTTTCTGTTGACGCTGGTATTCTTGCTCTTCTAACCAACGCCAATAATCCCTTTCCTTCTGCCACTGCCATTTATTCAACAGAATTTGAGATGCAACCCACGGCTTTATCACCCCTTCTTTTGACGTTTCTCCCTGCTCATATCGGCTCTTTTGCTTATCGCGAAGTCTTCTAATTTCTCTGTATTCGTTAGCCGATATTTGCTTCTCGGGATCGACTGTTCCAGCTTCTCTCACTTTGGTTGATGTTAGGACCTTAGTCTTTCCTTTGAGTAGCCTAGCATCGACCATGTTTTGATCTCCTAGGAAAGGATTATCATCAACTTTTATTTTCTAAGGTGTATCAAATTTGAGTCTTTCTTGCTGAATAGCCCTCTGTATATGCTGTCGGAAAATTCTACATTCATTAGTGGAATGAGAAGTAGCGTTATGGAACTTGTAGAACTTCTTATTCTTCAACTGATCAGGGGGCAACATAACATGATTATCGGGCAACTTGATCTGTCCCTTCTAAAGCAAGAAATAGAAGAGCTTGTCTGATTTTGTGACATCAAAGTCATAGCTCTCCTCGACTCCTCTTCCCCAAGGATTTGGCACCATTACTATCTTTTTGCCCCAATTCCATTCAGCCGCAGCAACCTCTTTTTCTTCATCTTCATAGCCATTATCGACTGAGTATGGATTATAAGCTTTAGCCACAGTGGTACTCTTCTAGAATCGGGTATCTCTATGTATACTCTAGAATTAGCTATTAAGCGCTGCCACTCGTTGAGCCAATTGACCCAAGTTGTCAAATTCTTGTCCTAGCAGCTTTTCTTTCCATGTTGGCTGCATTCCTTGAACGGCCAAAGCAGCTAGCTGATCATCAGCCAAGTTTAATGAGAAGCACAAATTTCTAGTCTCTCGGAACCTCTAAAGAAACTCAATGCCCGACTCATTAGTTTTCTGCCTTATAGTTGTTAAATCGGTAATCTTCTTTTCTCCAGTCCCAGTATAAAAATATGTATCAAATTTCTTTTCCAAATCAACCCAATTGGCAATAGAGTTGACTGGCAGTGATGAAAACCAAGTGAAGCCTGGCCCTAACAGGGACAAGGAGAAGAAACAAACTCGATGGGCCTCTTCAACGGATGCTTTGCCCAACTATGTAAGATACCGACTGACATATTCTATCGTGCTTGTGGTGTCTTGGCCAGTGAACTTAGCAAACTCTGGGAGCCTGTATTTTGTAGGAAGAGCGACCAAATCATACCATTCTGGATATGGGTGTTTGTACGAAAAGGTCAGCCCTTTTAGCTTCAGACCGAACTGATTCTTCATCATCTCGGTCACCTTTAGCAACAACTCGTTAGCATGTGAATTTAGAATTCTCTACACCTGCTGACCCATCTATGGATTGAAATCCCGTGTGCCTTGATACCCTAGATTTAGAATTATGTGAAGGGTGTTATAATCCATGCCATAATGATATCCTTGTGGAATCTCTATCTGCTGGGTCCTTTACTGGTTTGCTGCTTGAAGTCTCTAGTTATAGACATTAGGATCTATATCTCTACAGATCCTCTAAATTGATGGGGCTATTTTTTTTAGCCGACGACGGTATGTGGCCCGATGTGCCAAAATTAATCACCTGGTTCTGACCCTGCCCTGTCGGCTGTTGCACATGCTGCACTGACGATCCATGATTATACTTTATCTAATTTGTAGTAACACCTTGAGCTTGTTTAGATGAACTCTAAACTGCCTGGACATCATCATTTCTAAACTGCCTGGACATCATCATTACCCGCTGGTGCTGCTTCTTGATGGCTGGTACCAACTTGATTAGTCTCCTGGGTCGACGGATATGGAATATTGTAATAAGTTGGCCCAATCTGACCAACTAGAAACCCATGAAACACCTCTTTCATGGCATTGTGAAATGTGTCCAAGAAAGCTTCATTATGGCTTGATATGACATCACGAATAGATTTGTCTACAGCATCTGTGAAGAAACGTCTGTCTTCAGCTTCATCTGCATCTGTCTGCCCATGCAATAGAACTCTTGGTAGTGGATATTTCTAAACAATTGTATTGTCACGTGTTTTGGTGTAGGACAACAAACACTTGTTTTGAAATTCTTCTATAGCTTTGCCGATGACATCTCTATCTCCATTAGGTAGGTTTTTGTAATGTACCATAACGATGTCGTTGTTGTTGTAAACTGCCATGATGATTGTGGGGTCCCACCGGACATGCTAAGAACATGTGTCGACACGAAATTTCGTCCCATGCCAAGGGCACACGAGCAAGCCGAAAGAGTCTGCTCGATGGAGCTGTAGATCCGCCTGGCTTCAACACAGAGGTGGTCGATCCTACGTACTCCTCCCGAGACATGCCAGTCAATTTGACCCTGCAATTGACAAGGAGAGAAAGCTAATCAGTAATTTAAGTCAAAACATGCTGGTGTTGACAGACAGTCCCGAATGTGCGACTCTGAGAGCCAATGTGGAAGGAAATCGACTAAATAGTCAATTCCAGCGTACTCATAAGAATAAATCAATTAAAGCTCATGGGGTTGTGTAAGAAAAAATTGGTTATCATTCAGGATGAATATCATTATTTAGACAAATATTAGTCAATGGCAATAGGATGTCAACAATAATCAGTTTATGCTAAGCCAATGACTACAAGTAACCGAATCTCTTTTTTATGTAAAAGAAGCAGCCCATCATCATTTAACCATTTAATAAAGATAAATCTAATGAACATATTATATCTCATCTATCGCTATGACCAGTGGGGCATAAGGCAAAATCATGCAGGCCATAGAAACAGTAATAGATTCGACGACCCTAACTTATTACTAATATCAGTAGGGCATGAGATAGAATCATGCAGTCCGTAATATAATAATAAGATCATGGGGCTAACACATCTTTCAACCTATCCTTACTTCAACGGTCTCGTGACGTGAACTGCATATGCGGAAGCACTCGATATCGGCTAAAATAGCCGATTCAGCCATAGCGCACACTTAAGGTCATGCCCTATTAGGAACAAATCTACCAAATATCAATCCCCACTCCACGGTTCTAACAGTGGGGTGTGAGGCAAAATCACACAGGCCATGATAACGGGTCATGGAACGGTTCTCGTTAGCCAATAGATCTATTCAAGACTAGACACGCCTTAACCACACACTATGCATGATCAAGATTGATATAAAACAGCCGATAAAACATAACTCATCGTTTAAAGTGCAGATTAGATCAGTTTATATTAACAAACGATGGGTTAAACATGATATAAGGCCGATCTAGATCAATCCCAATCAGGCAAAGTGATATTGATGTAATTAAATAGATAATGAAAGCAATAAGCAATATCGGTAACTTAATGAATCTATCCGAAGGACGCTACCCTTAGATAGAGCCGATAACTTGACCGTAATCTAGTTCGAACAATGGAGGTCGACCGGATCGATGCAGCCGTACTTGAACTAAACAAGAGTCGATAACTAGCTTATACCAGAGTCATAGTGAAGGTAGACCGGATCGATACAGCCATACGAACAGAAGTATAAGCCATGACGGTACTTATAGACAAGCCGGAGGTCGGCCAGACCAATGCAGCCCTACTCGCTGAAGAACTCGCCGAGATCTACTCTATTCCTACTCCTAAGGGGTGGCCGGAGCCAAAAAAAGTAAGAAACTTGTATTTGATTGATTGTGTGTTATTTTACAATAGTCGGGGTCCAATATTTATACCCGGAGCCTAAACATGAATCCTACTCGAGCACGACTCATTACAATCTTCGACATAGAAGAAAATATTTCTAATTTAAGATAACTTGAACTCTAATCTTTTCCTTTTTGTAGAGTCCGATATATAGTTTTCTGGCGCCAACCGTAGCTCATCATCGCTATATGTTGATGTCTTCCAAAGAGATCCGATTCTAGAATCATATCTGAATCAGCTGATATTGATCCTTATGCAATTGATTCCTTGATGGGCACAATTTTGAAAGCCTTTGAATTCCCGCGTTCTTCTCCCAAATTTTAGTGTAAATAGCTGGGTCATCTGTAGCCCCCTCAACGGAGAATAGGACTCGAACGAGTCCGAACTTCGATAAAACAAATATCGTGTCTCAATTCGTATTTCATTTAATATTTGTGTTGCTCTAGCTCTTGTGTAGGTTATCTATGTATATTGTCATCTCTAGTAGGTACCTGCAATTTGGTTTGAAGTTAGAAATCGAAACGAGCAAGTTTAGGATTGTTCTACTAAAACCGTGTATACCGGACACGTCCGGTATTGGTTCCTGTGCCAAGCTGTTCTTCAGAACATGTGTGTACCGGACACGTCCGGTATACCTACCGGACACGTCCGGTATTAGAGCTCAATGCTGAATTTATTTGATCTCTATTTTAACTTTGTGTTGCAGAGTTGTAGCTTCTAGATATATTTTTTATACCTTGTTTACTCAGTTAGAAATCGAAATGAGCAAGTTTAGGGCTGTTCCACTAAAACCGTGTATACCAGACACATCCGGTATAGCTACCGGACACGTCCGGTATTGATTCCTGTGCCAGGTTGTTCTTCAGAACATGTGTGTACCGGACACGTCCGGTTTATCTACCGGACACGTCCGGTATTAGAGCTCAGTGCTGAATTTATTTGATCTCTGTTCTAACTTTGTGTTGTAGGATTGTAGCTTCTAGATATATTCTTTATACCTTGTTTACTCTTAATTTGGAGTTTCCATTTTGGAAACTCTCTTTACTAATCGTTTCCACATTTAAAGGTGTTAATTTTCAGAAACGTCTATTCACCCCCTATAGGCGGCATCCAAGGTCCTTTCACTAAGGTTCAACCACTTATGCTAGTTCAAAGCCAACACTACCCAGTCCCTAACAAGACAATCGTTATGGTCAAAGAGTAGCGAGAAAAAGATAAACAAGTGCCAAGGTAAGCTCATCACTAAAATATCGGTTCACGAACAGAGAGCCAAAGACATGCTTCCAACGTGTTCCAGCAAAGTTTGGCCAATTTTTTAGTGAGCATCATAACCCTTAACGCAACTACGCCCTACTCCTTGCTCAAGCACTCGCCTTGATGCAACCCACTATGTAAAAGTACGATGTTAGTGTTTAAATATTTTAGTTATAATCTAAACGTCAAAATGACGCTGTCTACTACATTTCCAAACTTAGAAAGGCTAAGGATTTCAATTTAGATTTAATAGCCACTAACACTTTTGTCATAATTTTTAAATGGTCTAAACCCCTTTAACTTTACCCAACAAGTATATCACGCAAGTCCATACTTCATTCTAACCCATAGGAACAAAATATTTAAGCACTTTTTAGGTATTTCCACAATATAATTCGCCAAAGATAGCATTTTAAACATAAGCTTATTTGTTTGCCGACTTCAAATCGATTTCTGCGCTCCCCAAAATACTAGCTAACAATATTTATTCTCCAAAAATTTAAAATTACATACCCATCTACGTAACTTGCTATCTTTATTGATCTATTTCTCATGCCATAATCTCAATGCTTAGCGAGCTCGTAACACCGGTGGTGTTACAACTATCTCCTAGTGGGGAAGCTAATCATGGTGCATGCAAATGATAACGGTCAAATCCAACTGATATTTTTTCGGAAATGAAAGGAGATGAGGATACATGCATCTTTTGCTAGCGTCCTTAATCTATCTAAAAATTCCTAGAAACTAATTTATTATGGGATGGACGAAGTATCTCCTAGGTGCTTAAATATAAGTATTTCTAACTTTATTGTATGCTCAAATTAGCATTAATCTATTTAAATTTATGGAGAAATATATTAGCATGTACCACTTTAAAGGGAAACTCTAAAACATATTTCATATATAATAAATGTAATGAAACAATAGTATTATTTTTCTATAAATTTAGTTCAACTTAAATAGTTTGAGTTACGAAAGATTGGAAATACTTTGTAATGAAAAGGAACTACTGTGTCAACCCCCCCCCCCCCCAAAAAAAATAATGTGTTATAACTTATAAGTTCAAATTCTAAAAGAGAAAAAGGGCTAACGATTGGAAGGTGAATTTATTTCATGGTCTAAGTTTTTTTTATGACATAATTTGAACATTTATCTTTACAATAAAAAAGGCTTAATAATCATTTAATCTCTCTATTTGTTGAGGAAGATACTTTGGATAACTAAGCACATTATTCACAAAAATAAAATTACTAAGACCATAATTCTTTTTTTTTCAAATTACGTTGGACTATCTTTTAACTTCAATCAGGAAAACACCTATTATATTACATTAGACCATCAAGTATAATTGCAAAACTTTTTCAAAACTAAGTACAGTTGGGTTGTACTAGTTCTTCTAGCAAATATATTACATTTTTCTAGCCAAATTTATTGTAGTCGGGAATATGAGATAACTTGGTCACCAAGTGCCATCTTGTTAAGAATGACTCTGGTAACCTGATGTTATTTCACAAGCAACTTCTGCTGTGCTTGCTATCAGTTAAAATCACATTACAAGTTACCCTAAATAAATCACATTAGATGTTCATGAAACATAATCCACGGATAGATTTTGCATTAACGACAATATAAAATCCCCAAATTTTTTTAATCACGTATGCTAAAGCATCTCCAAGAGTTTCCTAAATATTCCTTCTAAAAAGTCTATGTTTATCAATTCCTAAAAAGATTTTATGAGAAAAAAAGAAGTTTATCTCCAATAATTTCTAATATTTGACTTCTAAGAAGCCGTCGTGCCGGCCATGGAACAATCCTAGCTCTTCGCCGACGAAGTCGAGGAACATCGGGTACTCCTCCAGCGCCTCCGCCACCTCCGTCTCGTTGGACGCCGCCAAGAAGTCGTCCCCGAGGCCAAGCAGCAGCGCCTGCGGCTCCTGCTTGATCATCATCGCGTCCTGCTTCCTCTTGACGACGGGCGCCGAAGGAAGAAGCGTGGGCACCCCCGCCGTCTTGCGGTTCCGGCGGAAGGAGTCCCTGATGTCCGAGCTCCACAGGCGCAGGAAGATGTCCGCGGGCTTGGCGCAGCAGGCCTTCAAGTCCACGGTGGAGGAGGACGAGGAAGCGGAGGTTGCGGCCTACCGGTGGTAGCAGCAGCGACCCGTCGACGCCGACGCTCCGCTGCCGCACCAGGCCGCTGCAGCAGCCGGCGGACCCCACCCACGTGACGCCGCTGCCCTCCGCGCGTGGCTTCGTCCGCGTAAAGTTACGCGGAAGAGGAGGAATTTTCTGAGTCTTAAAAGATTAGGAGTAAATATTAATAGTTGTTGGAGAGGGTTTTTTTCTATCTTTCTAAAAACAAGGATTAGGAAGAGGTTTAGGGAAATCTTGGAGATGCTCTAAGAAAACTCGAATAAGCTGCGGCGAAAACCAGAATAATATTTCCCAGCTTCTCAAAAAAGAAACAAATGATATTTTCCACTCCCAGCGGAAAAAAACGAGAGAGGAAAAAAAAAACAAGGCAGGCGGCAATCCAACGGCGGGAACCTCGGCCCCCGCCCGCGGCATAGAAAAACTGCCGCGGGGCCGACGAGGGGGGCAGCCTCGTCATTTCCGGCGCCCTCCTGCTTTGCCTTTATCTCTCCCCCACCTCCCCACGTTTCGCCCCCATTTCGAAGCCCACCGAGTTCCCTGCGATTCCTCTCCCCTCGCCTCCTCGTCTTCCCCTAGGGTTAGCACCTCGCTACACCCCCCCCCCCATTTCAATCCGATTACCGTTCCTTCTCCCTTCGATCTGTAGATTTGGGGGCTTTGGCTCGGCCTCGCGCGTCCGATCCGGGCCGTCCCTTTTTCTGCTCTCTCTCTTTTTTCTCCCTTGATTGACAAATATTTGATCGGTTTCTATGCCTCGTTCGCGCAGGGATCGCCGGAGAGGAATCGCAAAGAGGGTCGTCTCGTCCGAGGTTCGTGTATCTGGCCACTCTGCATCCAATTAATTTTTCCCGATTTTTTTAATTTTTTTTTTGTTTAATTTTTTTCTGTTGTCCGGGTCAAAAGCTGTGAATTATATATATTTTTTCTTGTGCTTGTTGAATGAGTCGATGCGGAACCAACTGAGCAGCGCCGATTTATTTGATTTGGCCTCGATTCGCTGTAGCAGACAGCGGACAACTGCCAGAGAAAAATTCGGGGGATTGTTCTGTTCATCTGTTATAAAGGCGACTCCTTTCCTTTCCATGTATTGGGTGTGGTTGTTGCGGCTAGTTGATGCCTCTTTAGGTGCTTTGTCCAAAGTTAGTGAGCAGATATGGTTGCTACTTTGTAGATTTGTTGCGTAAAGCGGCGAAAAGTTGTGGCCTCTTTCTAGAATTAATTCCACCCCTGGTGTGTTGCCGTTAGGTGATTCGGTTGTTAGCCAAATGATAGTGCGAGTTCCATTTGATAGTACCTTCATTTTGGGCGTTTGACCAAGGTACAATTACCCTTGGTAAGATGCTTCTTAAAGTAAATTTAGCCCTATCAAGGGTTTTGATTCATTAGGTTGCCGCATGTCTTACTGAATCAAGGCACTACCAACTTTCACTTCGATTTTATGATTGTTTTTTTACTACTAGTAGCAACTTTTAGTAAGCTGTGATACATTATGTCGACTACTCTGTGGTATTGATCCATTGTTTCGTATCATTTCTAGTTAAGGAAGCCATGGAGCACAAGGAGACTGGATGCCAGGCCCCCATCCTTTGCATCAATAACTGTGGCTTCTTCGGCAGCGCAGCTACCATGAACATGTGCTCCAAGTGCCACAAGGAGATGATAACGAAGCAGGAGCAGGCCAAGTTGGCTGCCTCCTCTATCGACAGCATTGTCAATGGCAACGATGCTGTCATGGAACCAGTTGTTTCTGGCAACACAGTGGTAGCTGTTGCTCAAGTTGAGTTGCAAACGATGAACGTGCAGCCCACTGATGTTGCTGGACCTAGCGAGGGGGCGGCGGTTATCTCCAAAGGGAAGGTAGGGCCAAACCGGTGCAGCACTTGCAGGAAGAGGGTTAGACTTACAGGATTCAACTGCCGGTGTGGGAACTTGTACTGTGCACTCCACCGCTACTCCGACAAGCATGACTGCAAGTTTGACTATCGGACTGCTGCTAGGGATGCCATTGCCAAGGCCAATCCAGTGGTGAAGGCGGACAAGCTCGACAAGATCTAGGGTTTCCTACGGTTGGCTCAAGGAAGATTGCAACCTGTGGTACTTCTTCATCATGCGGAATTGCTGCTTTGCCCATGCCTTTCCCTTTCATGTTTGCTGCTACAATCTTGTTGTTCGGCATTGCAGTGCATGGTGCACACTTCCGCAGCCTGCCTCAAGAATTCTCGCCTCTGCATCTGGTCAGTTCAAATGATTTGCATGTTGGCTATGTTGTGTAAGCTTTTATTTATGGTCGTCTTGCTCAGACGGTATTTGGCTTCGCATTTAGCTAGCTATGTGATGTACTATTGTCCCTGGTGTGTTACACTGCAACCAGTAATAGTAATCTGCAACTGTCCGTTAAATGGTACTGATGACCATTTGCATTCTCAGTTATTTTACTCTATAGGTGGTAGTCTCATGGCACTATACTTTTTTTGTTCATAAGTAAAGTTTTTTTTGGTTGAATAGCAAATTGGAAGGACTTTGCATATCAAACATTGTTATACCTGCGAAATGGGAGCAGTCGTCTCACTAAAGTATCTGGTGAAATCCTTGACACATCTTGATTGCACTTAAACTAGTATAAGTTGGGAAGAAGATCGAGCAGTTTATTGGAGTACCCGGAAGATTATGAAGTAGAGTTTCTCTACAAGGAATTGGCCATAATGCAACTCAATACAGCCTTTCTAAACATCAACTCTTCATTCGAGCATCAGATAGCTCAGTTGAAACTTCAAAAATTGTTTTGAGGACTGTCATTCATGGCTATATTTTACTGTTCCATTTTTAACCCTCAGCAAAATTCCAAATTCAGTTGGTTGTTTCATCGCACTGCTTTTGTTGTGCCGACGATTCTACATCCTTTGTGCAAGTGCAACTTGAAAGGATAGTTCGAAAGATAGATGCACGTCAAACGTTTGTCATTCTAGGTTTCTACTTTGAAACATGAACCTGAGATTTTTTTTTTTTCTTCACATGATCTGCGTCAACGTGCTGTGGAGAAAAACACTCCATCTTCTCTCACAAGACCTGCTATTGAAAGAGTTGAAAAATAGAGATCTGCTATTGAATGTGATGAATGGTCTCCTCGCTGTCAAGAGTACTGCTTGGATCTTGGATCTCATTCATACTTCTCATGTCTGTGCAGCGCCAGATGCAGATTCCTGTTTGATGGTTACCATTGTACCAATCACAGGTACCCGTATTGCCGATCCAAAGATGATCTGCAATCGTAACACCGGATCAACCGTAACGTTTGAGAATTATTGACGAGCGAGATAGGTGTCCATGGTGTCCCCCCATGAGGGCATGGCATGGCATGCCATTGCCAGCTGCCCAAGCCATGCCTTGCACAGGGATTTTAATGTATACTTTTTTTAGACAAACTCGAGAGCTTTATTAACTCGCGCAGATTATTTTAATTCCTATATATAATTGCCAACTCCCTAGGCCAGTCCGGAGCTTTGCCAAACCAGGAATTCTAAGGTTTAGAACTAGACTAGAGGTCTTTCCTGTGCAACCATGTGCCACAGTATTGGCCTATACAAATTTAAAGAAAGAAAAATTCTCCCCAGCTCTCGAATCTCAAGTCAAATTCCTGCAACGCGCAATTTGCACCCATCAGATTCATCAGTAGTATGGGTGACCTTTCTATGGCCCAGTGCCACTTCTAACAGAAGACCATCTCTTGCCACCAGTGTCTCCATAGTGAGCACATCCGGGGCATCGTGTTTTGTTTACTTCAAATGCTTTACAGCACTAGAGAATCCATGTCGTATTTTGTTTTCAATATGCAATCCATGTATGTGCCGTTGATGAAAAAAGAGCTTCGTGTAACGGCCCATCTAGAATTGTCCCACTCTAGATTTTAAGACTCGACTCCAAAGTTCACTCCAAAGTCTTATGTTGAAGGTGTTGGAGTAGAGAATTAACGTGTGTTTGGTTTTGAGTGTTTGGTTTTGAGATGTACTCCCTCTGCTCTAAATTAGAAGTTTTTTTTTCTAGATACATAGTTTTTACTGTATATCTAGAAAAATCAAAATGGCTTTATGATTTGGAATGTATGAAGTTGTAGAATTGGATAGTCTTATCCTATTCTTTTTTTGGATGTGATGATTTGGTCACGTATTTGGTTGAAGGAATTGAACTATCCCTGTTTTGTGTTTAATGACGGGATGCTAAAAAGTTGGATGAGGCACCTGACCCATGGGGCTCACCAGGCGGTTTCTTTCTTTCTTTCTTCCTTCTTCTTACTTACCTCATCTGCAGTGCTCCCACCCTTAACAGTCAGCACTGTACCCTTTGGCTCCGTGCCACCATCGCCCTTGGCTCCACAACCACCATTGCTAACGTTGCACCTCTCCTTCTTCGTTTCTCTCCTACATAGTAGTGGCCCCACTTCCTTGGTGGCACCACCGAGCTAGTCAAGCTCTCCCATCAACGTTGCCCCGCCATCATCGTTCGATCATCCCTCACATGCGTCGATCGAACGACCATCACCAAGACACCACAACACTACTAGAAAACAGACCTTTCACCCACTTCGATTTTAGCCTTTAGTCTCGATATTTTTTGCGTTCGGGACTAAAGGACTTTTAGTCCCGGTTCGTAATACCAACTGGGACTAAAAGTCATCTTTAGTCCCGGTTGGTGTCACCAACCCGGAGTAAAAGTTCACCAACTTTTAGTCCCAGTTGGTAACACCAACCGGGACTAAAGGGTGACCTTTTAGTCCCGGTTGGTGTCTTCAACCGGGACTAAAGGTCTTTTACCTGGGACTAAAGGTCTCCCACGAGTCTATTCAAAAGGAGAGCGCACATGACTCTGTCACAAGTGGTGTGCAGTTGAGTTGGTAATGTACCTACGCGTGAGGAGAGAGGTGTTGGGTTCGAATCTCACATAGAGCAAGCGAGGCCTCGAGGATTTCCTTTATTTTTTTCTTCCGTGGGTGACCTTTAGTCCCGGTTCCCAGACCGTGGACCTTTAGTCCCGGGAATTTAGTCCCGGTTGGGAAAACCGGGACTAAAGGGCCTTCCCAACCGGGACTAAAACCCGTTTCTCTAGTAGTGCAAGCTAGCCATCGGCGTTCAAGCTCACAACACGTAGCCGCCACCATTTGAGCTCACTTATGGCCTCACGCCTCACATCTAGCCAACGGGATCGTCACCTTCCTTGCTCATAGCCATCCCCGAATCTGGTCGGCATGCCCGTGCCACCACCGAAGCTCCTTCTGCATTCGTCGCTTCCTATAAGTCAAGATGATGATGGTAAGTAGTGATTCCATTAAAGTGGTTTCAAATCCAATATCTCAAGGAAGTTGAATTTGTTGCTTATGGTCATGCATGGATTTTGGTACGCGCAAGAGTTTTTTTTTCTTTGAAGGGAAGGGGGACTTACATTAAATCTTGGAAAAGTACATCCCCAATTACACATGAAAAAAATCTTGGCAAATATACATAATATTCTATGTAGATTCTTCCATCGTCTTCTTTCCCAATGGCTTCCTCGAACATTGGAGCCAAAGTGTAGTCCTTATGCCGAATTCAACGACCAACCCAAAACATTGGACATGCCGTAAGATCCAACACTTCAGAACCAGTCCAAAATGCTTCTAAATCGCTGAAAGAATATCGGCAGTTGCATCGTTGGGTACGACATAGGCGGTAGAATCATCACCTCGAGACCTTGAATTCCTCTCCACGGCCATCAACGATGAGATCGATGACCCGGAGTAGTTGTCTTTGTAGGGGGCTCCCAGAAGCACCCCTCCCCTTCAGATAAAGGCCACAAATTGGCCATCTCGCGATGAAATGGATGCCTGCAACAGCGATCTTGTCATGACAATTACCGAAGTCATCATAGGAAACACGATCCCGACCGAAAATCATCTGATTTTGTCAGAAGATTTATTTGGATCAAACCCTAAGCAACTGAAAAAAAAAACTACGGGGAATTAAAGAATCTGGCACCCCTAAACAAGTTTGTAGACCTACAGTGATAAATATGCTGGGACTGACTTGAGTCCATGGCTAGATGGTGGTCCTTTATTTTAACGAAAATCATGATGTAGTAAGGGTCTATTTGATCCATTAGCACTAAAAATTAACAGTTATAATTAATACTAATAGATCCATCAGACCTGCTAATAACCTACTAATTATTAGCCAGAGGGTTATTAATTATTAGTTCTATTAGCAGGTTTTTTTAGGTTAGTTCCATTAGCAGGTTTGTAGTTACTAATAGATGCTAATAGTTTATATGTTAGTTCAACTCACTATCTAACCATATATTAGCACCTATTAACAGGAGATCCAAACATTCCCTACTAAAAATTAGCTAACTAAGAAGTAGCATGTATTAGCTATTAGCTAGCTAATTTTTAGCCCGTGTTTAGTTGAGGGAAGTTTGGAATTTGGGCTACTGTAGCACTTTCGTTTTTATTTGACAATTAGTGTTCAATCATGGACTAATTAGGTTCAAAACGTTCGTCTCGCAATTTTCCACCAATCTGTACAATTAGTTTTTTTTCCGTCTACATTTAATGTTCCATGTACGTATCGCAAGATTCGATGTGATGGATACTGTAGCACTTTTTGGAAATTTGGAGGGCAACCAAACACGGGCTTAGTGCTAATGGATCTAAACAGGCCCTAAATATGTTTAGTTCTGCTGTACTGCTACATTATGGTTGTCTTAGAAACCGAGAAATAAACTGTTTTGAGGCAGCAAACTAGAAGGACGCAAGAGGTGCTTAGAAGTTAGAATTATGGCGACTGTTGGAAGCAGAGAGGGCACGGATCGTTTCATTGGGTGAACAAGGAAACTATTTTCTTTTCTCTAAACATTATTGTCCGCCACTCCACCTCCAATCCAACATTTTTTTTTCTTGGTTATTAGAGGCAGCAGCATCAACCTTAACCTCGACCTGCAGGTCTCATCGTCATCTCCTGTCACGCTACAAGGTTGAAGTAGATGGTGTAGAACTCGTCCCTCAAGGTGAACAATGGCTCCAGGAGGAAGCTCCTCTTGACCCCTCTGGCGGCGAAGCTCATCGGGTGGTACCGCCGCAGCGGCTCGGCCCGCGCGAAGCTCGCCGCCTGCCGGAACAAGTCCCCGCCGTTGCCGTGCTTCTGAACACCACCACCGGTACAGCCCACCTGGACCTTCTCGCCGCTGCCGCCGGCGACCAAGAAGCACCCCGGCCTGGACCCGAGCTCCAGGGATACCGAGCCGGGCACGCCGGCGAGTCCCGGCACGACGTTGAACTGAGCGCCCGAGCTCTTCTCCGCGGACACCGTGAGCATGTCCGTGACCACCATCCCCGGCATGTCCAACGGCTCGAGCGTCGCGGCAGCTGTCGAGTTCGTGGCGGTGGCGCCGCCCTGCGGGACGAGTCTGAACGTCGCGTGCACGGCGGTGTCGGTGCCGCCGCTGTCTTTGGGCCGCTGCTGCATCGTCAGGGAGCCGTTCACGGCGGAGAGGACAAAGGCCTTGCCGTCGGACTCTTGCGCGAGCGTCACCAGCTGGGAGTTGGACTCCGGAGGGATGGGGGTGATCCAGTCGGTGGCCGCGGCTGTGGCGGCGCCGGTCTTGGCGTCCCAATCTCCGGTGGTGAGGCCGGCGAGGAGGAACGGCCCGAACAGGACTGCTTGTATAGATGCGTACTCCGGCCGATCATCTGAAGGTTTCAGTTACACTACTCAGTTTACACGACTGCTTGTATAGATGCCTACTTCAATTCAGTGTTGTCAATTGTCATAGAATTATCAGGGATTTCAATGCCTAAGAGTGAAAATTAGAAGTGAAAAATAAGTAATTATCCTATAATGAGTGCATCATTTGAAAAATTAACTCACACAATTTAATCATCAACAGAACTCGAGAAATTCAGACCTTTTATTGCTTCAGTCCTTAGGTGGATAGGTAATTGGAGTGACAACCGATCACCACTACCCCACTGCTTGCTGATAGTGAGGAATGTCCCTGGCAGAAATCAAGATTTTGTTAGAACAATCATCTCTGTAATCATATTCATCAAACTTTTTGTGGATTCTTTTTTTCCCCCTTCAATTTTCTCCTTCTGTTTCCGCCCTGCTGATGAGCATACCTGGAGATGCTAATTCCAGATCCTTGTCATTCAATGTTGCCTTTGCACCATTCAAAGATGTCCATGATGGTATTCTCACGTTCAATGTCGCAAACTGACCGTCTGTCTACACACAGTAAACAAACTGACTAAATGCTGATTCTAGGAAGGACCTTCAAAGTTTTGTGCCATGCAAATTTTACCTTTGCAGATATGGAGAATGAGACCTGAAGATACTGATCCCATGAGCTGAGTGGCATCAGTTGCTGTGTGACAGTAAGGCCTGCAGTCCTCCAATTGAACGTACTCGGTATGAACTGAATAATATATAGCGCTGGTCTCTCACCTTTCTCCTCAAAGTAAATGGAATCCCCCAGCTTGGAGAACGACTCTATCCCTGCATACACAACCCACACAGTTCAGAACTTGACAAAGTTCAGAACCAAATGGAATCCTCAACGTTTGGATTTTTGACTTACCAGTGCCATAGCAGCACCAGAATGATTCATACTGAGTTCCCCAACCATGGTAGCTCTTTGCCTTTGATCTCCCAGGGCCCTGGGGCAGCATGTAGATCATCACTCCAGGATCTCTGCCTCTCTGGATGCTCAGCACGCCATTGATTAGTGCTCGTTCGTAGTAGTCCGCGTACGCGATCTCCTTCGTCCATCTGAACAGATGGCGTGAGACCTGCAAGCTTTGTTCTGCAAATTGTAACTTGTCTCTAACCATGAAAAATTTCAAGTTTGGTGAATATGAACAGAACAGGTATACCCACACCCACCTTGAGCATGTTGTAAGTTGTGCAGGACTCCTCGGTCTCA
This sequence comes from Miscanthus floridulus, assembly GCF_019320115.1. NCBI lineage: Eukaryota > Viridiplantae > Streptophyta > Magnoliopsida > Poales > Poaceae > Miscanthus > Miscanthus floridulus. The sequence continues at coordinate 84,722,238 of NC_089598.1, forward strand.
GTGGTCAGAGCTTCAGCTAAACGCTTTGGATCGGACCTGACATAAGCCATTTCAGAATTTCAGACATGGCATTTCTGAGGGGAAAAAGGTGAAATTTCAGCCATCTATGATGCACTACCAGAATTCACTGACAGATGTACCACCAGTTGCATATGCGTGAGAAGAATTCACTGTGTCCATGAAGAATGTTGCAATTTCCTGGTTCAAGAATTAGGCCACGGTCAGCTTTAGACCTACAAGTTGCGTCAGACCAAAGACAAAGAGGCCGACTACTGGGTGGAAGGAGGGGAAACAATCTTTTTAGATTTGGTATTATCATGCCTTGGGAAATTAATTTTACCCTACCAAAATTTGAATTACCTTGTAAATAGGATCACCTGTAACTTCATATCTCATCTGCCCGCCAATGACAACCGGAATATGTGTGTTGGCATGGAAATTCGAAAGACTGTCAGCCTGAAAGAAAAAACGATGGGGAAATATCATCTAGCGTTCAGAAATATGTTTTCCTGCCAAAACTATCATAGAGAAAACATTAGAACAAGCTATTGTGGTGTTAATCACCTCATGTAGATGGTGTTTACTAACTACATAAGATTCAGACAAAATTGGAGTGAGAAATGCATCAGCAAAATGCAGAGGGCCAGGCAGGAAGGAATTGAGTTCGTCAGGGTTCAGAGTTTCAGACCTGCACTGCAAGCAAGCCCAGGAAGCATGGCTTGTCGAAAAGATGGGCCAGCACCAGATGCCTCTGATCGTGCTGCGCAAATATTCAAGAGAACTGCATTATTAGCATTTAGCAGCTACCACAAACACTCAGGATTCAGGAAACGAATGAAATGAACACCAAATAAAGAAAAGCTGTATACCGTGATGGTGTAGAGCTGGTAGAGCACGTCGTTCATCCCTCCGGTCTCCTCGTTGAGCGACGTCCAGTGGCGCTCGATGCTGTACCTCCGGATGACGTTCCTGACCCGGCCGGTGAAGTAGTCAGCCATGGCGACCACCATCCCCAGCGCCTTGCCGTTGCCGGCCACCACGTGCTGGTCGAGGAGGCCCTGCATGATCTGCAGGAAGCGCAGGATGCAGATGAGTTATTGCTCATCAGCATGCAGATGTGTGCAAAGGTAAAGGTAAAGTCGGGTGGTGATCGACGGCGACGTGCCTTGTGGATGGTGTAGTAGGGCGCCCAGACGGGCTTGATGGCCTCGAAGCGGTCGAAGAACTCGGTGGGGAAAGCGGAGAGGTAGCCCGTGCCGGCGGCACGCTGGCACTCGTCAAGCGCGTCCACCACCGCCGCCATCTTGCCGGCGAGCGTGCCGTTGTGGGTGCTCGCCCACATCTTGGCCGTCGCGCTCAGGTAGTGACCTGCGTGCACGAACCGGGTTCACTGTGTCGTGCTAAACTGCTCGTGCATGGACCGGGTTCTAATATGCGGCGGCCCATCACATTTCACGGGGCCCAATTCCTTTGTTTGAACATAACTGTGGCGAGAGAGATGCAGATGGGAAACCAGAACATCCCTCCGTTAACTTCAAAAAAAAAAAAAAAAACATCCCTCCGTTTCACAACGTTTGTTCCTTGATTGAAGTCATAATAAAGAAGTGCGCTTTAGGTCTTGTTTGGAACCACGATTTGCGACCGTGCAACGGCTTTGAGGCCGCGATACGAGTAATCGATGGGGTAGTTATTTCATGATTTTTCTCCTCACGGCTAGTCACGAGAATCGTGATCACCGTGAGGGATTTTCTCGATTCCCGTGGTGGGGCCCAGGAATCCGATTATAATGGGTTCCAGGGCCATAAGTAACAGTGCCAATGAAAATTCCACCTCGGAGGCAAATATGAGTGTGATTATACATTTTCTTTTGCGAAACACAAGAATATCATTATCATAGTGTATTTGTTCGCCACCATACCTTAAGAAGAGTGTAATTAATGGAGGAAAACAGGAATGTAGTTATACATCCTAATGTCATTTTGTGTTTTTATTTACTTGTTATTGAAATATGTTGTTTGCAACGTTCCTAAAAAATATTTTTCTATAAAAGAAACATGCTTTCATATAAAAGTAGGTCTGCAAGACTACAAGGTAAAAAAACTAAATTAAATCGAGTCACATGTACCCCCAACCCATTTTCTTATTAGACTTGACGCATCTTATTTTCCAAATATATAATCATAATTTTTTTTGAGAAGAAAAATTAGGCCATATTTTGTTGTTCACTTCTCCAATATTTTAGGTGTCTAAATTTTAAGACGATTTTAGACAATAGTTTTGTACAACTAACTAATACAAGTAAATTGTTATTTTTATAATTTGTTTTTTTGTCTATGTATCATAACATATCAAGTTTTTGTCCTTGTCTAACTATAGAAACAATTATAAATTGTTAATTGTCTTTGTACCAATACAGATCAGATTTTATCGAGTTTGTAGTTTGTCTAACAGATTTTTTTATTTTCGAAACAAAAAATTGCAGATTATGCCTACGTAAATTGCAATAAACTAAAGTTACAATTTTAATAGAAAATATATGCAATAACCGTCGTCTGAAAGATAAATAAAATTGAAGCACCTGAATTTTAGCAAATCCCTTTGCTGTTGTTGCAACTACTGCACGACCACTACACGTGGGTATGGGCTAAGAGAAATTGGCCTAACATAATTAATTGTGAGCGGGAAAAATGGAAAACACTTGCTGCGCAACTAAACGAGTGGTTAGCCACAAGCATCTGTAAGGCGTCCTCTCACTCCGTCCGGTGTCGGCGTTGTCAATATTTTCACGGGGGCATCTCGCTCACGTGGCAACATAACAACGAGGCACGAGATGAGAGTGGCATACCCTACAGCTACAATAATCAGCCTTTCCACTCCCATGTCGATCGCACTGTCGTGCTATTTGGACAAGATCGACAGCATCCACTCCCATGTAGCTAGGGGGAAAATCCGTCAATGATCTGCTCAGCTGGGAGTCCGGAGCACCAAGTAATGGCGCACAGTAATGGCCGTGTCCGGCCGCGAACGTGACGCCGGAGCATCTCTGCATGTGCATGCGTCGCCCGATCGATGCATGGACAGGGGAACGAGAGAGAGAGAGAGACAGAGGGAGCGTGTACGTACGTACCGACGAAGTGGCCCCTGAGCTCGCTGTCAGGCTTCTCCCAGCCGCCGTAGGGGTTTCCGGGCGCCGGCAGCCCCGCCTGGGAGCGGAAGCTCCAGACGAGGCGGTCCACGTCCAGCAGCAGCAGGTACTCGAGGTTCGTCCGCTGCGCGCGCCCGTACGCCGCGTCGTCGCCGTCGGGGTCCAGCCGCACGTCGTGCAGGGACACCTCCTCCAGGAACGGCCCGGGCCGGTTCCCGGCGGCGGCGTCGCCCACCAGCTGGCCCTTGAGCGAGCGGTAGAGCATCGCCCAGTCGAGCTCCTCCGCCTCCTCCAGGTGGTGGTGGTGGTGCCCCGCGGCGGCGGAGGCGTGGAGGGATCCCTTCGGCGGCGGCATGAGGTCCATCCACGCGGCCTCGTCGGTGGGGTTGAGGTGCTCGTGGAACAGCTCGCGCCACCGCCACTCCGCCGCTCCCGCTCCCGGCGACGCCTGCAGCCGCGCCCGCACCGTGTGCGACGACAGCTCCGTCGGGATGTTCGTGCACTCCTTCGCCCTCGCCGTCGTCGTCACTGCCGCCACCGACACCGCCACAAGCACCGCCCACGGCCACGCCGCACGCCACGGCGCCGCCATTCTTCCAACACACAACCCGCCGGCGGCACTGGCCACTGGCCACCACCAGTCCACTATCTACTACTATGCTAGTAGCTAGCGGCCCTCTCCGCGACACGCGCGCGCCGGCCGGCCGACGGCAGTGCGCGCGGATATGGCTGCGGCAAAAGACTGGCCAAGAGTGAACGCCGAGACTTTTATCCGCTGCGCCGGAGAAACGGACAGCGTTGTTTAAGTCTGAGGAGCTGTCAGAGTGAGCACACGGGCATCAGATCAAAGAGGTACGGTGTGCGTGCGTGACGTGACCACGACGGCCGGGCAGCGGAATGCCACGGCAGTCGGCAGGACACGAGCTAGCTAGAAGCTAAGGCCCGCGCAAGAAAGAACCCTGCTGGCCACCACCCGCTCAGACTCTCAGGCTCTGGCGCACTGGATCGATCGATCACATGTCGCCACAGGACAAGAGCTGTGCTTGTCGCAACGCCGGCTAGTTTCCTTTGGCACGTTGCGTCCCGTGACGGCCGGAGAATGGGAGCGCCGCGCGGGGGCTAGCTGGTAGCGGGGGACGGCGCTTCCGTCTTTATCCCCTGGATCGTCCAAGCAAGCAGGCATTGGCGACGGCGACGGCGACGGCGACGACGACGACGGCGCGATTCTTGGACTCGGTGGCCTGGGGAGGAGCACGGAGCACCAGTGAAATTCTAGCTACACTACACGCTTTATCTTTGCCGTCACCTCGTGTCCTGACCTCCGTTGCTGTTGGAAATCATCCCGTCGGTGGTGACTGGTGACCACCACCGTCGTTATACCGTGGGGGCCAAAAGGATACCAGCACCACTAGAATAGGCGGAAGGACGGGTGATAGAATCGGACATTTGAAGAAGGGCAACCAACCATGTTCAACCCGCACCTAATTGGGCCGCACATATTTATGGCCATTATATTTGTCACCAAAGGGGCGGGGGACATGTGCCGAATTCTCGAGGATGGGCATGCCCGGTGCGCACTTTCGATATATGATCCTTGAGACCAGTCTCAGTTGAGAATTCGATGACGTTGGACTGTCACGTCACGTAAAATGAAATGAAACACGCATGGGATACTCATTCTTAATGGAGAGTTTCATTCTATAGTTTCACAGACATTTAATTTTATGGCTGAGATATAGTTGATATTTGTGTCAAGAGAGTTTCATCCTCGTGAAACTCAGTTCTTCTCTCTTTTCTTAAAAATCTTGCCCACATCATCAAAAGCGCCTATATGGTAGCTCATTAGATGCAAATAAAACTCCCACTGAGACTGTCCTGAGAATTAGTCATATGAGTGCAGGATCGAAAGCCATTCACATGTTCTCCCTTCGTCCCATCCCATGCTATGACATTCTAACTCTAAACAAGGAGATCAAGGATGAGTGAAAAATATGTGATGCATGTGAAACGTTCACTAGTAAAAAAGGGCTTCTATTCCTGGCTGCCAACCCCCTTTATTCTCAGTTACGCAGCCAGGAATAGGAGTTCGGGAATAAAGGGTTAGTAGCCGGGAATAGAAGTGGATCTTTAGTCCCGGTTGGTGATACCAACCGGGACTAAAAAAGTAGCCATGCCAGCACCTGGGCTGGCCCCTTTATTCCCGGTTGGTATTACCAACCGGGACTAAAGGGTCTTTTTTTTTCTTTTCCTGCTTATTTCAATTGATGATTCTTTTTTGTTTTAATTTGGTTTTCAAATACGCATTATTCACTGCAAAGTAATATACGTATACGCGCGCGTACTGTAAAGTTTTCGCTCGATCAATGCACGCAAGCAACACAAGTAAAAGTAAACTAAAACATAATATTACATTTCATCGTCACATGTAAAGTTTGCATTAATTGTACATTTCATCATCACATGTTCTTTGGATCAATATGAAATTTGGCTTTCATCATCACATATTTGGGTCATAGTAAAACTCGCCACCGGGAGTTAAGACCTGATCATTCAGAAGTCCACCTATTGTCTCTTGGATTGCTTTGAGATGGTGTGTGTCTAGGGTTTTTTCCTTCAACCAACGAGTCTTCAATTTGAGATATGAGATAAAGAAAAAGTATATTAGTATATATATATATATATCAAGAATAATGATAAATAAATTGTATCTATCACGAATATATATATATATATATAAATATATGTATGAAGAATATATATATATATATATATATATATATATATATGTGTGTGTGTACACTTACCCTTTTTTGCTCTAAACTAGTTCTTTTTTAGCACACTCTCATGAACTCGCAAACATAGTATCCACAGAGATTGGTCCCCTGGGGCTGCAGCAGAACCCATTTTACAAGAAAAAGATTCGTCATCATCCGAGCATAGGGAAATTGAACTAAGGTAGGTATATATTACTTACTTTGTATAGCACTACTTTCAGTGGCACTTTGTGTTTCATATGGTGTTCCTGACAGACCTTTTCCCAACAACTACCAAATAACATAAAAAATATTTGGACCATTAATTTGCATACAGAGAGACTGGAATAGTTTTGCTAGTGAGACTGCAATTACCTCTGAATAATATCTATCATCTCTTGGAACTCTTTTTGCTCTTTTCTCATCGAGTCCATGATGCCTAGAAGACCTTTCTCCAGATCGAGTTCCATCAATATCCAGTGTTCACTGCCATGTCCATTAACACTCATTAATTAGCTAACAGGTACAGTGAACATATATATATGGATACACGATCGTCGACATTATGAACACTTACCTGAAGTTGTAGGGGAAGAGTATACATTTCTTGTCACATTGCTTCTCTAAGAACATCTTGATATTGGCCTCCGTTTCTGCTTTCCATGTTGGTTGGGGTTTAGGGTTTTCGAATACGACATGTGGATTAATGAAACCAATATCAGTACACCCTCTCTTTTTGCACTCTCCCATCTCAAACCTGCATCATATATATAGAGTGAGGATAATAAACATAGACATGTACGTACGTAGTGACTTATTATTAATTAGTAGAAAGAATCACTTACAGACAATAGTAGCTGATGAGAGTCTTGTCGAGAGAATTTCGGTGGACTAGTTGGTGTAATTCAGCAAACTCAATGTACATAACATCATCGCCACGGAACCAATGGTCGTCTTTGATTCTGACAGAAATATAGAACTCTTTTCGGTGACACGCGTCGAGGTACAAGGTGTTTAGCTTGAACAATTGTGTACCCAGTTCATTGATGGTCTTAGGATTCCATAGACTCCTGCCATGCTCATATTTCTGACATTCATCCGCTACCGGCGTACTTTCGAAGAGGAAATCGCCAAGGTCGATACCTCATAGCATAAAAGTTAGCAAGTTCCACCATATCCACTTCTTTATCAGTAGGTATTTTCATCATATCCAGCATATCTATGTTTGAACCATATTCATTAGCAATAACTAGAGGAGGGACTGATTGCAATTCTTGTTCTTCGAGTTGTGCAATAGTTAGCCGGTGAGGAAGGTGGCGTCGGGGGTGGCCGGGGAGGCGAATCGGCGGCGGCGGAGCTCTGGGGACGCGCTGAAGACGAAGACGATCGATGAGGAGGAAGAGAGAAGGGAGACGGCGGTATATAGAAGAGGGACCTTTAGTCCCGGCTCCATCCATCGCCTGGGACTAAAGCACCTTTAGTCCCGGCTCCTGCCACTAGCCGGGACTAAAGGGGGGATCTTTAGTCCCGGCTGTTGGAAAGAGCCAGGACTAAAGGATTTTTTGGCGGGCCGCCAAATGTAGCCCACCTTTAGTCCCAGCTGGTGGCAGGAGCCGGGACTAAAGGTTGGCTACATTATCATTTCCCGCAAACTTTTAAGCAGATCAGTTTATTTTATATATGTTTTGTATTTAAATGTTTAAGTCTTATTATTTGCGCAGTAAATTCAATACTAGGCATAAATTTTTTTAAAAAAAGTAATAAACTTTATTTTCATTTACTGCACACAAAAAAAATATGTGACCTAAACTATCGTGTTTTTATTATAAATGTTGAACATAATGCAACTAATACTCACTATTTTCGTTAATGCAAAAATGTAGACTTTAATTGAAATTATTAAATTTATTGGTTTTCAATTGGAAATTAGTTTTCACGTAATTGTAACGTAAATCTTTAGGTTCTTCATTAATCATTGTATAATTAATCGGTGAGTTTGGGCGGAAATTCAATTAAAGTTAAAAAAGTACCAAACCACCTCAGAAAAATCTCAAACTTAGTGGTGGCTACACATAGGGCATTTGTAGTCTTGAGAAAAAGTTTGAGACCAATCCGGCACTAGAAAGCACATGGACCTCAGAATCCCAGAGAACCTAGGTGTATAGATAGGGTTCGACGAAAGGTTCTATATATGTGGCAGAACCGCCCAAAATAGCACACTTACGGAGGCACTCGTCTTCCACCAGACACTAAGCACCCCGAAAGCAAGCTACAGCGGGCGGTATCCGTCGGGCACACCCTAAGGGAGAACCCGAAAGATCCACATTTTTCCCAAGGATCCAATAATGAGAACGAGTTACAATACTTATCCATTTTATACATCAGAGTTTCTTAAAAGTATATTATTACAATACCAAATATCAGAGTGCGGAATGATCAACAGCGGAATTTAAAAATAAACATCTAGCGATAGGGACGAGGATCCATCTGAGCCCACCAGAAAAATCCTCCACACAAGGTACTTCTCATGCATCACCTACAACAGGGGTAAATAAACTCTGAGTACACAATATACTCGCAAGACTTATCTGACTAGTGGGAATAATTTTCCGACTTCAAGGAATATGATAAGCTATATGGCTTGCTGGTTTCTTTTGGCAGAAAAGCAATACTAATAGTGAGTCCTTAGTTATGTATTATTATTATCAGCCGTATTAAGTTATCATCTAGCCAGTCTATATAAGCACCTGTTCTACTTTCAAGTAAGAGTTGAGCAATCAGTTCCATTTCTTCTCCTTTCACTTTCAGTTCTTACTACGCTGCTAAACCGTAGACAAGCTGTACCGGATTTCCCGGCGATTCGCGAATCAATGTGCCCAGCTGGATGCCCCGAAGACACACGTCCCGCTTGTACCCTAGGCACAAGCAGGACTAACCCATCACTCTCCTGTCCCGGGTGTCCAGGTCCCCGTCCAAACTTGGACTCCAAGCCCCCACATCCTGAGTCCCGGACTCAGTGTGGTGCAAGGACCTCCACCACCTCCTCTTCCCATCAGTCGGTCCGGAAAGAGCCGGATCCACGACAAGAGAGCAACAAGTCTTCTCTGCGCCCATACCCAAGTATGTGCTTGAGACAATAGATCTGTGACTTGCCTAGAGCCATATGCAACGACCGGTCCTTAATTGACACAGACAGGGAAAAAGTATAACCGAGCTATGCCCTGTTGGCCGCAGGACACAACCCTTTACACCCACCAGAACCCAACCATATCCCTGCCCGATCACCATTTTCCTTTCCACCATTTTATCATGAGTGATCATATTTATCACCTATTTGCGAGTAACGGCAGGTTACTCACGCTACCGAGATCCTGAGCATAGCAGCTACTCGACCTATACTAGTAGGACTCATAGGTAGATATATTTATGTATGTAGTTTCCATAAAATGCCTGTAACGTAAATGCACATCATAGATATATATTCAATTATTATTTAAAATAAGGGTTATGCACCAGGGCTTGCCTTTAGCGAGCACGGTGTCAGCAAAGTCAGTGACGGGCGGCTCCAGAATGTCCTCCTGTACGAGGATCTCCTCCTCGTACTCTTCGACGACTTCGTCGTACTCCTGCTCACCGAAGGTCAAGATCTCCAGTGGCGCGTTCTCTATATGCATGCAGTGATGATGATGCAATGCTTAGTAATACAGCAACAACAACTCTTAAAATAAGAATACATCTACCAAGCTACTAAGCTAACTCTAATGACTAATATGCAAAGTTACCTATTATTCCCACTAAACAGGTATGAAACATTTCATGTATTATCTTAGCAACTAAAGGCATCCTTATTGTTAATATCAATTTACTATATATATGATAAAACAAGGTGCACTAGCTACCTATTCCAAGGCTACAAAAATTACAGAGAGCACATAATAATACAATGAACCTACTGTAAAAGAATTTTAGGGCTAGCACCTCTACCAATGCATCCCAAAATTCATTCTCTAAATAACCATAATAATAATAAGCATTTCAAAATAATAAAGTAACCCTAAAGGTATCACTGAACTATACGAACTAACTACACTAATAGATAGATCATGAATTTAGGAATCTAACAAAATTTATTTCACAATAAATAAATAAATTCAAATGAGCTCTAGAGATGAAGAAAATGATATTATTAGAGGAGGCTAATAAGCTTGATTAACCAACTAATCTATTCGCACCTTTGCGTGTTCTTAGAAATGGTAGAACACAAAGCGGTGAATTGGATGTGAGATGCTGGTTACTTGATTAGAGAGAAGTGAATGATCAGTGGAGCGGAACAGCTCAGCGGCTCGGTGTGTCCTTTTAAAGGCAGGAGACGCGGGAAGGGAGAGGCCGACTCGTTGCACGCGGTCACGATCAGGTCATGCTCGTACCGCTACCGTGCTGACGATGGATGCGTGTGGAATGGGTGAACAGTGTTTTGTCACCTCACCTCATTATGATTATCCATGCGTGTGGGATGGATCATGGATGCAGTGAGTTTTGAACGAATGAATGGGTGGGTTCAGGGCCTCTGACGAGTGTGTATCTGATGGAGCCGACTGGGGATGGATTGAAGGTCGCCTACCAGGTAGGTAATACATGGTCAAATCTCTCTCACCTAACAAATCAAAGTAGATCCAGTGCCTTCAGGCTTCTGACAAACGTGTGACACGGCTCAGCTATAGTGTACGAGTATAGTCAGTCTTTGGGTCAAGACCAAGGAATGGACCATTCCTGTGAGTTCAAGGAATCAATAGAGGAGACCACAGGTCAAAACAGCTGGCTGTGCCCGACGTGTTTCTCGGACGAACAATGTTCTCCGCGTGAACACGCGTAAGCAGTGTTTTCCTCGGGTGAACAGTGATTTCTGTGCTGCTACAGTTCCGACGTGTGGAAAAAGGATGTCTGACCTTCTCTTGCAAAGTAACTGAGCACCGTGCAAGCGGAGTGCTTAGCGGGCCGAGCTTGCGAGTGATATTAATGCGTAGCGTGTGCGACACACTATGGCAGCGGCAGCGTGTCATGCACTGATAATTTTGCAAGGTGATTAGCAAGCAAAGTAAAGGCGGGGTAATTAGAACAATGAGAGATGACAGTGACGCGTCGCGAGATTGATGGAGATATAAATCTTATCAAGTGGTATGCTAATAATTAGCGAATGATAATAATTTATCATTTGACTTTGTGGCTATGGAGCTCTCACGTGGAGAGAGATGACGCTGGAAGGACAACTTAGACTTCACGACACTTGTTGGACTTGATGACCTGGTGGATCCTAGTGAATGTTATTTGGGTACATTAGTGGGGGTCAAGAATAATGGATGACACACAAATTCTATGAGCTGCTGCGGTCGGTCTTCTTCGTTTGCTGAAGTGCGCGTGCAACACGCTAGAGGCTGCTGCCGAACTCGCCATTCATGACACGGTGAAGTAATGACACTGTGGCGAAACATGCCAGTGAAGGGTACTGCAAACGTGCTATGCGGGCTTGCTCTACGAGTGTGCTGAGGCATGCTCCGAGGATCAAGAAGGAGATGAAATAGCGAGAGATAGAGTTGGATCAGGATGACAATAGTGAGTTGAGTTGTGCTGAAGAGTATTTGGACAAGGAATAAATTAGAGCTCAATTCGAGAATTAGTGCAATAAAATTTAATTTCTCATTTACCACATGCAATAATACATAAACATGATGCTCATGATATGGTTTAGTATTTTGATTAAGGCATAACACCGAGGGTGTTACAATATACCTCTGTGAAGCACGTCGACTCCGCCTTTGTCGAAATGGCTTAAAATTTTTTTGGCAGTCATTTACACCCAAAATATGGCCCCACACAAGATCTTAGGTTTTTCTAATAATTATTTTTATTATTACATTTTTTTTGTGCTGTGTGAGACGAAATACGGTGAATTACATATTCAAAACAATATTATTTTGCATCAACCTCCACAAATATTTGTCTCCTAGGGCACAAGAGACCATTTGGCAAAGTTTGGCACCATTCCGGATCTTTTCAGGGGTGGACTCAGTTCAATGTATAATTAATCGGTGAAGTCACGTGGAAATTCAATTAAAGTGAAAAATTTACCAAACCAATTCAGAAAAATCTCGAACTTGGTGGTGGCTTCACACTGGGCATTTGAAACCCTGATAAAAATTATGAGATCAATCAGGCACTAGAAAGCACATGGACTAGAAAATTCAAAGTATAGTTAACAAAAGAATATAATCAATTAAAGGGTCTTTTCTCTTATTAAATAAATGTTTGGGTGCCTTCTTGTCGAGAAAGTGACTTAGTTCAGATGGCTAGCTAGTGCGCTATGGTTTGGACCTTGGCTATGAGGTCGTGGGTTCAATGCCTGGCTGCCCCATTTTTTTGTCCAGCGCGACTATATTATTTTATCAAGAAAGATTTTATCCCGGTTATATCCCAGAGCCGGGACTAAAGGTCATCCTTTAGTCCTGGCTGGAGCCTCAAGCTGGGAGTAAAGATTTATTTCCGGTTGGAGGGTCCAGCCGAGACTAAAGGATAACCTTTAGTTCCGGCTCTGGGCTATAACCGAAACTAATTGTTGCCTACCGTCGTCACACACTTGGGGCAGAAACTTTGTATCCTTGTTTGAGGATACAACCGGGACTAATAGTCCCTTTAGTCCCGAACACAAAAATACCAGGACTAAAGGCAAAAATAGAGGCGGGATGAAAGGTCTGTTTTCTAGTAGTGAGAGAGAAAGAAATAGAGATAGAGGTATGTACAATTTATGTTACGCCAAAAACATCCTTTCTTGTCTTTCTTATCTCAGTCCAAATATCCTAATTTCACATCAAACAAACAAACAGATGAGTAACATGATAGCCCATTACTCATTCTCGACTCATCATGCAGCATCAGCATTCAACACTATTTGTCATGGTTCTTTCTTGTGTGCCTCTGTCCTTCGATATATATTAAGACCTCAAGTCCTGGTGAGCTGATGAGGGCACAAGACAAAAGGGAGTTTGCGAAGGCCTGTCATGTGCAACCGTGCATCATGTGGTGCCCAAGCCGGGCAAAGTTAGAAGGAACGTAAAAGGTCAGCGGCTTGAGGGAACGCTCATCCCATCAAGGTGGCAATACCATATCAAAATAGGCAGATTATAGGCACCACTAATGAGGACAGTCCCCACTCAAATTTGTTATCTCTGATTTTATTGCATGAGAAATTTAGTTTGGAGGTGTGAAACCATGAATGTTTTTAATATACGATCTTTAACAAAGATTCTAAAAATGAAATTGTCAACAACATAGTTAAAGGTGTGCGGAGCGACGAATGACGTGGCCAACAATCTTGGAGATTATTCCATATGCGCCTTTTATATGTTGGGAACACCCAACTTGAATCCTGGCTCTCCCACTGACTCTTGATCGCACACGTCAGATTGATCCCGACTTCAAGTCTGCCAACCATAAGCTTCTTTGCTTGTACTAATAGCCATGTGAAGAACTTGTGCTTCCCCTCGGCATGAGCCTTCCATATTAATCCCGACTTAAATTGTAGTAAGACCCTTTGAGCTAGGCCAAGTATGCCGGCTTGGCGCTAAAAGCTCCATATGTAGTCCACTTCCATATATGATCATGTCAATATCACTGCGCTATCAATTCTACACCAAATCCCAAAGGTGAACAAACTTGAACATTTGTTGTACTAAATTCATTCTCCATTCTAGTTCATGTTAGTTAGACCATCCTTTTACCAACGGGTTCTTTCTCCATGTCAATCGATAGGGATTAGGTGCTAGATGCATAGGGGTCCTCCCATTTAGCCAAGGTCAATGCCATAACTGAACTTTTATCTCCTTGTCCAACATGCACACTTAGTCACTCATGCTCGCCCTGAACAATGCTTTATGTGTCTGTTTGGTTGGAGGCCTACCAAGTAGAACATCCTAGCCCAGGTGTCCAAAATCATACGCCTAGGATGCATGCCTAGCCCAGGCAGCCTTTTCCAGCCTCCAACCAAACATGCCCTATATGTGTTACCAGATGACCGTTGTGTGCCAATCCAAGGTCAATCAGGTTCGTCCCTTTTAAGCATAGCCAATCCAAGGTCAATCAGACACTCGACCAAATCGATTGAAATCTAGTATGCCCAGCCCCCTATCTTTTGGCTTCATCACCTTCTGCCAGTTAACAATGCAATGACCTCCACTTGCATTTTATGATCCCTTCCACAAGAAAGCTCTCCTTATCTTATCAATTTTCTTTATTGCCCAATTCTTCATTGCAAAGACTATTAAAAAATGGACCGACATGAAGGACGCCACAAAGTTTACTGAGATTAATCTCCCTACATTATCCATAAATCTCGATTTCAGCTTGAATGTTAGTCCTTTAGACCGGCCAAGCCCAAATACTTGCATGGGAACTACATGATCAAACACTTTAACATTGTATAGGATGATGTCTAATTAAACCCACCACAAGAAATTGGATACTGGTCCCTGAATGCTTTTGAGCTAGTGCAACACGCTTGTTGCACTAGTTCTATTCTTTGCTACATCCACCAGTTCATATATACTATCTTTTCTAAATATGAAATAACTCTTTTTCAAATATGCTATATTTTCTAAATGCATTATAAGCACGTAGATAAATCACAATAGGAAAATTAAGGCATGGGATAGTTTCATTTTCACACCATATCTTTGCCATGCATCCAATGGCTATTTTGCTTTGGATCACCGGCCTTGGGCTCCCAAGTCCTAAATTAAACACCTTATAATATCCTTACTATTTTCTTAATTCTGATTAAATATCGTCAGAAAAGTTGTTTCCTTTTTCTCCTTCATTACCCTTTTTCTCTTGTTCTTGCGTGGCGGGCGTATTGAATTGATTAGCGTGCATTTAAGTTGGGTTAGGCATAGAAAAAGGAAGCAAAAAAGAGAGACAAGAAGTTATCATAGACTTATATTTAATATATTTCGAAGAATACTGAATTAATCTGTAGTATATTTGAGATTGGAGGGAGTAGACAGAGCACTCATATTTGGGATTTGGAGGGGGTAAAATAGATAGAGTACCCGTAGTGTGAGCAAGGTTTGAATTCTGACCATAGTCCAACTTTTCTGTCTTGTAAACCCAAAGTACCATGGGCCTATCTATCATTTAAATAGAGCAGCTCAGCTGAATCGGACAATCACCGATTTTCGTTTGGGTCCTTTGGAATGCGGGATTCTTTTTCTATTTCTATGAAAATAAATTGATTTCTATAAAACTTATATATAATTTCTGTGAAATTCATACGTTCTAAATGGGGCCTTAGGTCAGATAACGGGAAACTAAATACTATTCTATCCCTGAGTTTTACTCGGCATCGATGCAAATACTCATCTTGATGCCATTTTCTGGAAATGTGCAGCATCCCTCCTGGTAAGTTTTCTCCTTCCACATACTGTTATTTTAATGAAAATTTTCTAGACAGCTTTTTCTAGAAAACTTCTCAGAGGAAGAACCTTTTCGAGCAAAACTTTTTAAGTTTCAAAGAAACTTCTTCAGAGTAAATTGCCACAATCACTTTCAAGTACTGCCTCTGTCCCAAATTATGTATCACTTTTGGTTTTCGTACCGCAAGTTTAACTCGATTTGTAGAAAAATACGTGCAATATTTATATCTCCAAATAAATTTATTAAAAACTAGATTCAAAGATCTTTACAATGAAACCAATTATGTACCATAAATATTGATATTTTTTAATATATATTTTGTCCAAGTTGTTTCTCCGGAAACGAAAACGACGAATATTCTGATGGGAGGGAGGGAGTACTCCTTTCTCCTCCACGTGACGTCCAACAATGCTGAAAAGAGGAAGAGGCCGTACAGTGTGTCATGCGCTGGGCCCTGAGAGGGCACACCTGCTGGGCTTTTTCCAACGATTTGACCCAGTTCCAGTTTCCCGTGTCTCTGGCAAATGAACCAGAACCACTACACCGTGCTCCCGTAGAATCCGTAGAATGCTTGAGTTCTACAAGGCGCCTGAGTCGCCTGACCGCCACGAGAGAGCTCAACTCCATCATGCGAACACGAGCATCCATGGCTATGGCATTTGGCGTCCAATATTATCCATGTACGTACTCCATATTGCTCATTGTTCATAGGGGGATGCAGTGCGTCATTGTACAGCGAAACTAGCGTGATCACTGATCAGTTCAGTCCTCCAGTTCGTTCACGTGCACACCAATCAATCAGCTCTCGGCGGCGGAGACGACGAGGCTAAAGTAGACGGTGTAGAACTCGTCCTGCAGGCTCCGCAGCGGCTCCAGCAAGAAGTTCCGCGCCGTCCCGCGCGCCGCGAAGTTCAGCGGGTGGTGCCGCTGCGCGCCGGAACGCCGCGTCGGCGTCGTCGCTCGCGCTGGCGCCGTCGTTGTTGCCCCGGCAGACGACTTGCGTGGCGGCGTTCGCGCCCGCGCCCGCCGTCGTCGTCACGAAGCACCCCGGCCTGGTGGCGAGCTCCAGGGACACTGAGCCCGGCGCGCCGTCCAGGCCCGGCACGGTCGCGGTCTCCAGGGCGGCCAACGGCGAGGAGGCCGTTGGTGACCGCCATGCCCGGCCTGTCGAACGGCTCGATCGTCACGTTCGGCCCTTGCATCGGCAGCGACTCGGTGCTGCTGCTGCTGCCCGCCTGGAACGTGGCGTGCACGCACGCGTCGGTCCCGGGGGCGGGCTGCTCCTGCATCTCCAGCTTCGCGTCAGCGATGGACACCGACAGGACGAGGGTCCGCCCGCCAGCGCTCTGCGTCAGCGTGACGAGCTGTGAGTTGAGCGACTCGGAGGGGACCGGAGTGACCCAGTCGGCGACGGAGGCGCCGCTTGTAGCGTTCACTTCCCAGATGCTCGGGGTCAGGCCGTCGTTGGAGTGGTTGCTGTCTGTCACTGGCACCTTGCCGTGCGTCAGGCCGGAACAGCACCGCTTGGATGGACGCGTATTCTGGACGGTCATCTGAAATGAAAGCTCCATTTCAGTCTCTAGTTCAGAGTTCAGACACTTAAATTTGTTTTTCTTCAGGAAAAGGGAGAAATAGCGATCCGAATCAATTCCGGTATTTGTATGAGATTTCATACCTTTGATTGCCTCTGTGCTAAGGGTAATAGGGAATTGGAGGGTCAAGGTATCATCGGCCCAGAGCTTGGTCACCGTCAGGAAACCACCTGCAGGCATCACATTTTTTTCTTGAATGTGCATGAATCACTCTCATAGTATCGTATGGAACAGTATAAAATTTGATATTTTTAAATCAAGATTTTCAGATACCATTAGTTGAGTTGCCAGTTGATGTCAGGTTGAGTTTCTGGCCATTCAGAACTGCCGTTGTGCCATCTGTTGATGTCCATGACGGGATCCTGACACTAACCTTTGCTAATTGGGCATCTCCCTGAGCATTTGAAATGTGAAAGAAATAACAATATAATCCTGATCTTCGCTACCAATAATGGAGCCTGGAGTGTTAATGAGAAGCTACCTTTGCAGAAATGTTGAGCGAAACTTTGAAAAAGGGGTCCGTTGATAACAGGGGTTTGGCCTGCTGATTGACAGTGAGGCCTGTGGCTTTCCAATCGAAGGTGCTCGGTATGTACTGGATGATGAGGAGCCCTGGAGTTTCACCCTCCTCCAGGAAATATATGGAATCTCCTAGCTTTGAGAATGATTCTATCCCTGTAAACGCAAACTAGAAGATTCAGGCAACAACAACAACAAACAGAATAACTTTCACAATCGCAAGTATTTAAGAAGAGAATACCAGTGCCATAGCAGCACCAAAACGTGTCGTTTCGACCTCCCCATCCCCCTGGATTCTTTGGCGGAAGGCCAGAGGGGGGCAGGCCACTGACACTCTACGATCGCCCAGGCCCCATGGGAAGAAAGTAGAGCATGACACCAGGCTGTGTTCCCCTCTGGTTGCCCATGATCCCGTTGATGAGCAGCCTCTCGTACTTGGCCTCCTTTGTCCACCGGAACAGGTTCCGCGAAACCTGCAGGCAAGCAAGTCTCAGGATTGTGTCTTGTGCAATGCGTTCGGAGACGAGGAGTGGGGCTGCTCACCTTGAGGAAGCTGTAGGTGGCGCAGGTCTCCTCGTTTGAGCTTATTTTGATCTCGTCCACCAGCCGCTTTGGGTCATGCCTGGCATGCACAAAAATTTGGAGCTGGGAGATTACCATGAAGTCATGAACTCTTAAAAAAAGTGCATGGTGAATGTAAGTGTTATGACTGACCAGTGTTCTATGGTACATGTACCTCCAGTTGCGAATGTATGAGAAGAATTTACCACATCAAACAAGTAGGTTGAGATGTCCTGTGCCATGGGTTGGTTTTGTGTTCGGTAACTCAAATTGTAAAGGAACAAGACGTTTCATATCAATTTCTTTGAGGGAATTCCCTGTGAGCCATTAAAAAACTGAAAAAGTTCGGCAGCAGCGCCACTGCTCTAACTTTTTTTTTTTGCCCTCAATGCTACTGCCGTCAGATTGGGCTCTAACGGTGTCAAACTGTAGGTATGAAAAATCAAAAATACCCTTAGATCTAAATATATCATTAGTTTTTTTGAGCATCTTAACGACTTCGAATGTAAAAACTCAAAACTAGAAAGTTGTAGATCTCGTCGAGATCTATAATTTTCATATAAAAATTATCTTCATTTAATTCCGCAAAAAAAGATATGATTTGATATGATTATAATGGCTCACAAAGAATTCGCTCAATTTCTTTACTGCCTGAACAGTCAAACAGGTGAGTGCACAATATTATCAATCATGCAGGAGTCCTTGGTAAAGTCGACACAACTTTTCGTTTACCTTGTAAAGATGATCACCAACGACCTCATATCTCTTCTGTGCACCAACGACGACAGGGAGATGCGTATTTACATGCAAGCCCGATATGTCATCTTTCTGAAAGACAGAGATCGATATCGCTTAATTGCTGGTAGGCCAGACTGGAAATGTAAAAAGAAAAATTCCAAGTACTGACATGAAGACCAAGAGGTCCAAGGAAGCATGGTTTGTCGAAAAGATGAGCCATTGTCAGATGTTTCTAGTCTCTCTGTAGGGAGTAAGAACCAATGCTGTAAGAACAACATAATACCACAAAGTTTGCAGAGAGATGCACAATCCAAGTCAAGATACTACTGAATACTACCAACTGTAATGGCACTAAGATTACCGTTATAGTATACAGCTGATACATGACGTCGTTGAATCCACCGGTCTCCCAATGCCTCTGAATAGTGTAATTCTGTATGAGGTTCTTCACACGGTTGCTGAAGTAGTCAGTCATCCACACCACCACGTCAAGACCTTTCTTGTTACTGGCCAACATATACTGATCGAGAAGTCCCTGCATGATCTGTCAGAACACCAAAGCATCAGACAAAACATGAGATGGGGTTTCAGTTCTTAATACACAACACTGCTGCTTCAAGGATGAGATCGTATCACACACAGGTTGCATTGGACCATGGATGGAACAAAAAAAAAAAGGAAGGACAAACGCCTGATCTGCACGTACCTTGTGGATGGTGTAGCATGGCGACCATGCCTCGTCCAGCTGCTCGTACAAGTCGAACATGTTCTCGGGATACGCCGAGAGGTATCCCGTGCCCATCTTCTTCTGGCAGCCGTAGAGAATGTCCACCACCCTCGTCATCCTCTCCCTGAGGGTGTTGTTGTGCGTGGCCGCCCACATGTGCGCGCTCGCGCTCAGGTAGTGCCCTGCGAAAACACACAAGAGCAGAGTAGCAAGTGGAAGATCGAGGCGAGAGTGGAAGAAGAGAGTCACAAAGAAGTCCACCGATGAACAACTGACGCACGAGCAGAACGAAGCGGCAACGGAATTTGGGCTGGTTGCTTGGGACCAGAGAGACCAGGGACTAAACTGTAGTCTCTCATGTTGTTTGGTTCAAGGGACTAATCTGCTGCACAAAGACTATAATACCCCTATTCAATACACAAATCAGCTGGCGGTTGTACCCCTGTTCCCACGCTGCTTGCTTTGCCTTGGCATGCTGCTTTGCTTTGCTTTGCCTTGCCGCGTTGCCGGCAGGCTTTCCTCTCCCCAAATCATTCATATATTCAAAATAGTGTTCATGCAGTTCATAAATATTCAATATTACAAATCATCAGACCTACGATTTCCTAAATAAGCCATCCGCTATCCAATCCCGAAACTGATTCATATTTCGATCTTCGTCCCTTGACGTATACGTCGTCTATTTCCTTGAGAAGAAGACGATGCTTCGGCCATTGAAACATAGTTTTTATCCTGATCACACATATCAAAGTCCGTATCCGCTAAAGCACTCTCTCGAATGAAATTATGAACTGCCATGCAAGCCATAACTATTTGGCTTTGCTTTGCCATTGGATAACTCGGCAAATCTAACAATATCCTCCACTTCATCTTCAAAACTCCAAAACCGCTCGATGACATTTCGAAGTGAAGAATGCGAATAATTAAAGAGCTCCTTTTTATCTTTTGGCATTGGTCCTTACCGAAACTCCTGGAGATGATACTTTGTTTCCTTGTACAGTGCAAGATAACCCGTTCGGTTCAGATAACCCGAGTCTACAAGATAAAACTTCCCTACAAAACATGGAATTAAGACATAAATGCAGTTGTAGACTTGCAGCATGAAAATTGACGTGCACAACTACCTGAAGCACCCACCAGTATATATAAGATAAAATAAAAATTATTAACAGTTATCTGACATCAAGCATACTAGAATGCTGGTAAGGTGGCATATATAAGAAACTGGAGAGTGTACATGAAACTGAATAGCTGGTCTATAGCTCATTAAAAGGCATAGGAGTAGTTAGCAAAGGCAATCCGAAATGTGTTCAAGTTCCCTAATAAACAAAGTAAGTAAATCAAACAAGTCAATGGCTAATGGACATGTCACAGCTCAAGTTGCCTAATAAACAGCAGTAAGTAAATCAGACAAGTCAATGGTCAATGGACATGTCAGCTTAAGTTCCCTAATAAACAACAGTAAGTAAATCAAACGAGTCAATGGCTAGTGGACATGATTCCACTCATCATGTTCAGCAAAGGTGTCTTGCTTTTCCTGGGTGGACTATCGCCTGACTTGCATTTCTTGGATCGACTCTCGGCTGTAGTGGCACTGCTGCTTGCTCTCTTGCGGCTGGAACTACTCATTGGACTGTTCCCAAACACATCTGCATCACTTCCTGCAGGACTCTAAGCAGCAGCCCTAGAAACCTCAACCGCGTCATCCCCTACAACATCATATGCTTGCTGTCCAGGTATGCATGAAGATGACCTATCTACTGTCATACCTTGGAACATCTCAATTAGAAGGTGCAAGTAAGCAGGATTGCCCGACTGAAATTTCTTACACTCTGCTTGTTCCTGAAATGCACAGATGAAGAACACAAATGATTAGATCACATCACAGCGAGCAAGGCACATGGTCTAGGTGAAACCAAAGCAGTAAGTACCTTTGTGTTGTTGGTCCACCATTCAGGCGATGCATCAATTGTACCATCAGGTTTTCGGCCTAACCCTGTGTTTTGATTAAGCTTCAACCAGAACTGGTACATTGTCTTGCAATTTTTCACTCGGTTCTTCATGCATTTGGTGTCATGCCAGAGATTAGTGATGTGGTAATATTTTTTTTTGAATTTCGTTGTTACCTCTAGTGGTCATTGTCCCATTATTCCAATTCCCTTTTCTCATTTGCTCAATAAAAAGTTCACAGAAATAGTATATGTTTTGGTCACTCCAATGTGCCTTGTCATAATCCTTCTATAACAGTAAAAAGATGCCATCACATATCTAGAATGCAGCAAAACTCAACTGTAAATTGGTGTACAAAATGCAGACAAATAAGAGGTACTTGAGGCTTCAGCTGATTGAAATAACAGTCACATACTACTTCACATGAAGACAATAAACTGAAACTATAAAAAAGTAATGCCACTGTAAAAAGTAGCCTAACTCTATCTACATAAGTAGCATGACAATAAATTTAATCTTTCTAATTCACATCATTCATGTGTGTAGTACCCAAACTCTAAGGATACCTGTGCAACAATACTCAAATATGTTGCATGGAAATGCTCCTAGTTAAAACAAATATGATTGATGTAACTACATAAGTAGCATGGAACTAGCAGCAAAGGTACCTACCACTGACCAGAACAGAAAAGCAGAAAATAAAAAGCATCATCATCTACTCTGCTCTACCACAACTACAATCTATCATCTATAGAATGTAGCTAAGCTAACCAACAATCTAATATAATACAAGAAATATTAAAACTAGTAGTAACTGACTACTAGTGCTCGAGCATTCCATGTCTACACCAATTCAATCCTCGATTCCTTCATTCATTTAGTAATAGCACTTCTTCTGTCTACGATTACAAATTTGCAGTACGTACGCACTCCAGCAGCAGAGATATGCCACATCTCTCGCTAGCTCGCTTATTACTCACTCAGTCTTCAGCAGCAGAGATATGCCACATCTCTCGCTAGCTCGCTTATTACTCACTCACTCCATGTGTATTAACTGAAACTGAACCCCAACGTATGAAATGGATATATATGATCCTCGAATCCAGAGGGGTCACTCAAATGGCGGCGGACCACATCAGAGAAAAAGAGAATTCGTTTAGAGCCTCGAGAGCTTGAGCTGCTGCTGCTTAATTAGCGCTAAGGCCTCAACCGCTAAGGCCTCAACCTGACTGTAATAGAATGCCAGATTTCGCCTCTCGTAGCTAGCAGTTTAATTAGTGCTGTAATGCAGCAAGACAACATCAACTAGTAATATAGTATAACATGGTAATAGTACTGGCGGCAGAGCAGCAGAGGTCAAACACAAACTGCATACTGTTATCTAGTTGGGTTCGCTCTTTCTTTTTTATTGATGACTAACCAACTAGTACCAAACCCGATCTTACCGACTGAAAACGTGGATCAAAGTCGTTGTTGTCTTGTTCTTCGTTTTCGTCGGCGCGGTCTACATCCTCTGCAGTGCCCGCAAATGTGGATCCACGGCGAACGCGGAGGGGCACCCTTCCCCTGCGGCCACCACCGCCGATTCCGGCCATTGGAAGCCCCTGCGGACCAGATCGTGTTGGCCGCCCGCCGAATCTAGCTCCAGATCGGCTACGAGAGCTCGGGCGTGGAGGATGAAAGTGGCTGAGACTGCTTTTGCCGCCAGGGCGAAGTGGAGGAAGGCCATGGCCGCCACGACCTCCATCCGCTTGCAGTTGCTCCTGGTTGGGGAAGACGTCGAGGTGGGGGAAGGCGTCAGCCTGGGAATTCAAATCTAGGTTATCCATGCGCATGTGGGGAGCAGACTGGCTGCTGCCGGCGAAGGGAGAAGGCGGGGCCTAGGAATAGAGGCCGAACTCGTCGGCGGCGGGGAAGGCAGGATAAGCAGAGGAGCCGGATGCGGCGTAGGAAGAAACCGATGCCTGAGTGAAGGAATCCCAGTAGTGGTTGTATTGGCCGTCCATGGCGGATGCGCCGTGTGGAGGAGTGGGAGGGGCGGCACCGGCGTGGGGAGGAACGGAGGCGGTGTCGTGCGGGCGAGCGAGGCGGCAGGGGGAAGGAGTGTGAGCAAGATGATAGGGTTCGGGGAGAGTTCGAGCGAGTGTGACCGATGGAGCGAAATTAAGGAGTATGGACTGAAAAGTTAGTCCACCGCTCCCAGTTAGCCCCTCGACTAGTCGACTAGGAACTGGTCCCTGTTTTAGTCCCTTACGATCAGTTTTAGTCCCTAGTCACAGGGAACCAGGGGCTTAAAGATGGGCAACGAACCTGTGAAATGGCCACGGAGCTGGCCGCCCGGCGCCTCCCAGCAGCCGTAGGGGTCCCCGACGGTGGGCAGACCAGCCTGCTGGCGGAAGGTCCAGGTGAGGCGGTCGGGGTCGAGGTAGAGCAGGTACTCGAGGTTGGTCTGCTGCGCCTGCCAGTACATGGAGGAGGACGAGCCGGCGGTGAGGTGGTCGTCGTCGTCGCGGAGGCGGACGTCGTGCAGGGACGCCGGCGTCAGCAGCTCCCCCGGGCCCGGCCTGCCGCCGGCGTCATCGTCCGGCCCGCCGCCGCGCGTGAGGCTGCGGTAGAGCGCCAGCCAGTCGAACTCGGCCCGGGCCCCGAGCCTGCGCGGAAGGAGCGCCATCCACGTGGCCTCCTCCGTCGGGGTGAGGTGCGGCAGGCCGTCGTTGTGCCGCCCCTGCGTGTCGTTGAAGAGGCGGTCCGTGCACAGGTGCAGCGCCGCGCCGCGCTCCACGAACGCCGCCGCGCACAGCAGCAGCAGCAGCAGCGACTCCGCCGCCGCGGACATGGCTAATGCCGGCCGAGCTCGCGCCATCGGTTCGAGGGATGATGATCCAACGACTCCGAGGAACGCGCGTATATATAGGCCGCCGGCGAAGGTGGTGACTGGCAAGTGAGTCAAATGTCAGAAGACGGGGTCGATAAGCGTCACGGGAGACGAACTCGGTGAGTGTGCGCGCTGCGCGGGTCTGCCGCAGCTCTGCATGGTGGATGAAACGGCCAGACGGATAAACCTTGTGGCTTGGGCGCACGCGAAAAAATTGCAAAAATAACACTCAAAAGATTGACTCTGGATTACGATGACACTCGGGTAGATGATAAGTGAATTCATCTGTGTCCATAAATATGGGTTATATGGGTCCGGTGTCAAATCTGCAAAGACCAGTCGCCCAGCGCACGCGCGCCCAGCAGCCAGCATAGTCGCCACGTTTCCCGAGCTCGTCGTGCCCACTGCCCTCCCTCCTCCGCAACCGCCGCCCGATCAGCTCGTCCTTGGAGCCTCGCTGGCAAACTCCTCCTTTGTTCCTCTTCGAGTCTTCGTCATCACATCTGCGTGTCGAGCTTCAACACGGCCCGTCCACCCAGTCTCTATCGCTCTTGGGCCAAAATCAGGAAGGGCGGGCCTCAGTCAAATGAACAGTAATAATGTTTTCCTTTCAGTTTCAATTAAAATCTGAAAATAGTTCTGCGTTAACAAAGTATCAATTATGCTGCGTTGATGTACAAGCTCATCCATATGCAAAGGACTGTAAACAATTTGGTGTCAGGCTGTCAGCTAGTACATTACCATTTGAGATAACTATCCTCCTCCGTCCTCCTAATAAAAATACAAAACCAAAATATTCTCCAACACTTAAATCTATTTTTGATGATCATGAATTCCACATAATTCCAAAGCTATGCATTTCCTACAAGCTACCAAAATTTGGAGATAGTAGCGCGCACAGCTGGCATACCTAAACTTGCACCAAGTTTATCTCCTACAACTTGTCTTTTGCACTGAATGGATACAGATTCTGCAGGGAGGCAAACAGTGTGCTCAGTGTTGTTTGCCGCTTTCTCATTCTTGGCAAGGCAGTACCAATAATCAGCTCACCATCTTTTCGCAAAATAGACAGAAATGGCTTCAGTGACAGCTAAAGCTAACCATGGTGACCTTTCCTAACTATTGTCATTTTCCCAGGTTCATACAGAGATGCTGATAAGAATCAATCATTGCTACATGCACAATATATTCCCCACTCAACGGAGCAATTCTGATAGCTTTTTCAAACATAGCTGTTTTCTTAGTTCCATGATAAGGCAATTGTATGGATCAGCAAAACATATACTCAAATAGCCGGAATTATTGTAGGTTAATAGTAATACCATACAAAGGTCTTCACAAAAGGTAATGCCGATAATTCTAGATTTTTTGGACCTTGTCGGAATTATTGTAGGTTAATAGTAATACCAGACAATAAGAACCAATTGTATGCAGTCCTCAAATAGCTATTGACAACAATGATAGTTCTTAAAGGCCTTGTTATTGCTATAGCTTCATGACAAGACAAACCACAGGGGCCAATGATAGCTAAATGTCTAACAGCAACAGTTGTAGCTCATGGTGGGTTTTACGTGACCTGAGTGGCATCAAATCATCAATTGCCCTTATGTTACCTCAGTGCACAAGGTGATAAGGATTTTGGGGGAACTAATCTAATAAATGGTGAAATGCATCTGAAGATACTCTGAAACAACTAAAGATCACTATGGAAATTACAGTGAACTGCATCTAATAGTTCAAAATTACCTCAGAAACACGGAGAGAAATGACAGGATAAGAATAGGATGAGTGAAAATTACTGAATTACCACTGTACAGCAACAACAGCAGTTCAAAATTCAGTTGCCACTTCACTCAATTGATGCAGCATTCCATAGAAGAGCATCAGTTTACAAGGTTACAAGGAGCGCATGGCCAACGGTGCCTGTTATAAAAATTGTTTCAGATTACCAAGTTTTGCCAAACACTTAAACATCTCCATTTTGGCAAGCACAAGATACAAATATGTTGGAGTAAAAAAAATGCATGGAGCTATCAGATTTAGCTTTTGAAATTGAAGCACAGGCTGTTCCAGGAGAAATTTTTGTATATAGCATAAAATACTAAACTTTTATGTCATTTGCAAACAAATAATACAAAAGTCAAGCCGTCAAAAAAAATAATACAAAAAGTTAACTACAGCGAGATGAAACTGAAGACATATGCTCTGAAAACTACCTCTTTAGAAATGTGAGTGTTGGGTGGATGTAGATGTTTGAACTGCTTCGTGGTAGAAGAAGCTTTGTTCCATGTTTGCTATGAATATACTGCCTACAAGGCAAGTGACCAACTAGAGCATGGCTTACACTATGCGCTACATGCGTAAACCTTTCATATAGCCCTGGTACCGGAGTCTGCAAGCATAAACTGTGAAGTTAGTATTAGAATGATTTAGGTAAGGTACCTACAAGAGAAACAATTCCCAATTTTTTTGATAACCACAGTAGTATATCTTTTGAAGTATAAAGTATAAACATACTGAGATTATTAAAGTAGACAGAACATACAAGAGAGCTAAGTAGAATTACGTCCTTCACAAAATTACATTTTCTGAAGTACTGTAGTGATCTGAAATCAGAATGTAGAGCACATGATACATATCATTTCATCTCAGTGTGTTCAGTGGACCCTCACATATCATTATCTGCACTACAATCAACAACACAAGGAAACCTTCCCCCTATCAGCAAAGCAATCTGAATAGTATAGCATTATATCTTTTCTATCTTTCACCAGTAATCTCCACAGGTGCAAGCTCCTTCTGTAATTAGATGAAAGCGATTTTTGTCTCTGAGGGATATCTCTCTTCCAAAAACTTTCGAGACAAACTTTGCAAAATTGTGGCAGTCAACACAGATGCGAAGATTCTTCATAACCTGGATGGTTACGCCTGAAGGAGTACTCATCAGTCCAAAAGTTATGGCCAGCTTCTCACTGTGGCCAAGAAGCATACGCTCTTTCTGCTCATCATCAACATCATGAAGCACACAGCTCAGATCAGGAACAAAGCCAGCTGCTTTAATAGCAACATATATCTCCTTAATTTTAGCATTTATATCTTCCTTCCTGGGGTGGAAACGCTCACTGGAGTGGAAGGTATGAATAACCTTGTCAAGAATCATCCAGCTCCGCCCTGGTTCCTTTATCACAGTGTTCTTTAACATTAACTTCCTCACTCTGAAAACATCTTTCCACATCCCAGAAGCAGCATAAATGTTAGAAAGGATCACATAGTTGCCAGCATTTTCCGGTTCGATGTCAAGAAGCTTCTGCGCAACAAACTCGCCGACATGAACATTAGTATGAACTCTACAAGCACCAAGCAATGAACCCCAAATTGCTCGAGTTGGTGGAAATGACATCTTTTCTATCAAATTTAGTGCCTTCTGAAGTTGTCCAGAACGTCCAAGAAGATCAATAACACATCCATAATGCTCAATATTGAGGAGTGTGCTCTGCTCTTTAACTATATGATCAAACATATCAAGGCCCTCATCAACCAGACCACCATGACTATAGCCAGACAAAACAGCCAACAGAGTAACACTGTCGGGCTTCACTTCGTCACGCATAGATCTGAAGAGCTGAACAACTTCATGTGCTAAGCCATGCCTTCCATATCCCATAAGCATAGCATTCCAACTAACCACTGATCTCTCAGGCATATTGTCAAATACCCTTCGTGAGTATAACACCTTGCCACATTTAGAGTACATATCAATCAAAGAATTCTGCAAAGCCATGAAAAATGGCAACTCTCTACGAAGGATTAGCCCATGAACCTGCTTGCCATAATCCATGGAAGAAAGTCCAGACAATGCATTGAGAAGGGCTGTGAACGTAACTTGATTGCATTGCATCCCCTCATTGTACAACTGCCTGAACAAGTCCAGGGCTTCCTCATCAAGGCCCAGTTGGGTGTAGCCAGATAAAATGGCGGTATAGGAAACAACGTCCCTTGCAGGAAGCATATCAAACACCCTATGAGCTTCTTGGATATTCTCTGACTTGGCATACATGTCAAGAAGAGAACTCCCTACAAACATGTGTAACTCAAAATTTGTCTTGACGGCAAAAGCATGGACTTGCTTGACCTGGTGTATGCCTTGAGAGCCAGTACAGGAGGTAAGGACGGATGCCAAAGTGAATTCGTTAGGCTCGCATCCTGCCAGTTAGAAGTAAATTGATTACATATATGACTCAAGCTAGAAAAATAGCATTCATATACCATCCTGGAAGGATGTCAAAATTTTGGTGCATCCTATAACAATGAACAAACTTTGCAAACTTGATGGCCAATGGATATCATGTTGCAGAAGAGAAAGGACAGACCTAACAGATTACCAGGACAGGCTTAATATATTGTTAGAAACAATTATGATGGCCAAGCTATAAAATTTGGTTCAAGGATAGTGGTGCGGCATGCATGCTTACGGAGATAGCAACAATGCATCAACAGAAGAATATAACCAACAAATTTCATAGAGAATAACTTTAGCCTCTGACTAAGCAGATCATGAACCCAGTGGAGACATCATGGAAATCAAAGTTTGTTTAGATACCAGATATGTATTACCAAGCCAAGAAGATCAGATAATTTTATTCATCATACTTGCCCATTAGGGCATTAGACCAGTTGCATTGGAAATGAAGACCTCTATGGTCCAAGGCCACATCGTTATCATATTTGGTCGGTTTGTTAGCCAGATAACAAGAGCCTGTTTGGTGCGTGTGGCAATAGAAGACAAAATGATTTAAGTGATCTACCAGCTCTGAGCATCATGATGAACAGCTCCCAGGCCTCGTCAGGCCGTTCGTTCTGAGAATAACCCGAGATCATTGCCGTCCACGAGACCACGTTCCGCTCGGGCATCCCATCGAGCACGTTCCGCGCGTCCTCCAGCGCGCCGCACCTGGAGTACATAATCACCAGCCGCGTGGCCAGGTACAGCGCCGGGCGGTACCCCGCGGCCACCATGCGCGCGTGCACCTGCCGCCCCTCGCGGAGCGCCCGCCTCTCGACACACTCCGTGATGGCGGCGTCGTAGTCGTGGAACCGCGCGGCGCCTGCACCGGGGAGCGCCGCCACAGCCGACGCGGAGCGGCGTGCGAGGCAGACTGCCGCCGCGAGCCGACGGAGGCCGCGCGCGGTGAGCATGGGAAGCGTGGCGTCGTATCCGAGAGCCCACGCGCGGGCATTTCACTGACCACTTCGCGCGCGCGCCGCCGCCGCCCCTGCCGTCGTCGAGACGAGAGGTTGGCGCTCTGCCCCTGCTCACGGGCCCCACTTTTGAGCCTAAAAACGCTGATTCTCCGCCAGATCATCAATGGACGGTTCTGATCGCATTACAGTGCAGGTGCTATTTAGAAAATATGATATAGTATAGGTCGAATATAGATTGAAAGCAGGGTCCTAGTTGTAAATTACCCGCACCGACCAAAGCGGGCAGTAGCAGCGAGGGAAGCATTTGAAAATCTTTTCCACATTTTGGAGTGAGGCACTGAGGCGAGCGCGGGCGGCGGCCGGCGGCCAGCGGCGAGGAAGGCTACCGCTAGGATTATCCCACTGTAAAATCGGGTCCCCGAGGTGAGCTCCTCCCCCTAATCTCCTTCTTGAACCGGCATTTCACGTGCTGCCTCGGGGAGATCTGGCCAGATTGGGCGATTTTAGTTCTAGGGTTTAGCCAAGCGCACGAATCTGAGTTTGCGATTCTGTTCTTGGGTGTGTAGATGGAGGGGAAGGCGCTGGCTGTCGATTGCGGTGGCGCCGGCGTCGACGCGGCGGATGATCTCAAGTACATCTCCGGGCTGAGCACCATTTTCGTGGCCACCATCCAGGAAGTGAAGGACCAGGTCTCCCAGATGGAGTTCATCTTCTGCAGCCAGCTCTTCCCGCACATCCAGGCCAAGTCGAAGCTCGTCCAGGCGCGTCTCACCGACGCGATGAAGGCCAGTGAGGCTGAGTGGAGGAAGAGGGAGGCTGGCCTGGTGAACCAGCTGGAGGAGGTGAGCCGTGGTAAGATGCTCGCGGAGGAGAGGTTGCTGCAACTGGGCACCTCTCTTGAGGAGATGAAGGGGAAGCTTGCGGATTCGGAGCAATTGGCTGCAAGGCATGAGGCTGAGAAGAAACAGCTTCTGGGGAGGTTGGAGGATGAGATGAGGAAAGGTGAGGGCGTACGTCAGCTCCAGAAGGAGATTGAGGAGAAAGCTGCTGAGGTGGTCAGGGAGAGAGAGGCACATCAGCGGCTGGAGCAGCAGGTTGAGCAATTGGCTGCGAGGCATGAGGCCGAGAAGAAACAGCTTCTGGGGAGGTTGGAGGATGAGATGAGGAAAGGTGAGGTGGTACGTCAGCTCCAGAGGGAGATTGAGGAGAAGGCCGCTGAGGTGGTCAGGGAGAGAGAGGCACATCAGCGGCTGCTGCAGCAGGTTGACCTGAAGGATAAGGATCTGCTTCTGGAGCAGAGCAAGCGGAGGGACTTGATTGAGGATTACACTCAGCTGAAGACAAACTACAAGAATTTGAAGTCTCAGTACACCTTTCTTCTTGGGAAGATTGACCAGCATGAAGGCTCCAAGCCTCCTGGGGACATTCCTGTAGATAGAAGAAATACTGAAATTCCTCCAAGTAAGAGAAAGCTCAAAGGTACAGCTATTCGAATTTGTCAATCAGTCAATTTCTTTGAGCTACTTCACTTTTTCTGAATCATCAATCTTTGCTCGTGATTTACTCTACCTGGAATAATTCTGGGGATTTGTATTCTTGTCCCATGTAAATTATGTGTGATATTCCGATCAATGCCCCCAAATGAAAATCTTAAGTAAATCATTGTTAATTGGCTCTGATTGATCTGCCATTCTTGGACACTCTTGTCCCCTAAATATGCTCGGAATTACTGGTTGGACCAATGCCTTTACATTTTCTTAACTGCTTGGTTTTCAGATTTGGAGCACACAAACAAGGAGCGCATCCAGGTCCTTTCCAACACAAGGGACCTGAAGAATGACTCTGCTCCAGGTGCCAAAGCCCAAGTTGCCCAACATGCTAGTTCGGTCAGGGGTCCATTCAGAAACTCACACCATGCCCTGCCATCTCGCCCACCTAATCAATTGCCAAATCATGCTGCCAACAATTCAAAACTACATGCTTCAACCAGCGTCGCTGGTCCAAGTCTAAATTGGAGGGAGACACGTGCACGCAAAGAACCAGGTGTTGCTGATCCACATGATGATTTCCTTGATACACCACTGGAAGCTGTCAAGAATACCATCAGGAACCCTACAACTCCAGAAGAAGCACATGCTCTTGCCGCCTCTCCTCCTCAAGACATGGAATTCAACAATTCAGATGATGAAACCCAAGATATGAATATTGTAACTCAAGCCCTCTGGCACATCCCCAATATGCCAGTTCCCAAGCAGCAAAACACAATATCAGTACAGCCACCAAAGAAAGATTTCAAATATAGAGAATCAGTGAGAAAGAAAGCTGATCGGGAGAACCTGAAAGGTGTCGAGTGCAAGCAGTGCAAGAAGTTTTATGATGCTGTTCTTCCTGGTGGTCATGCAAATGGCGATGGTGCAGGCTCTACAAGCTTACGATGTGAGCACCACGATGGTGTATCAAGGCATCGGTACAGGTATGCACCGCCTCTGACACCAGAAGGGTTTTGGAACATTGGTTTTGAATCAGAAATGTAGCAGTACATGAAGTAGCAGGAAATCTTCAGCGGAGTGTATAAATAAACTATATTGCCATAATGCATGTCCTCAGTCACCCCAAGATATTGTAGCAATGTCTGACAAATTGCATGTCGCTGCTCAAGTTGGGGAAATGGTCATCCCGTGATTAAGGTTGATGGTAGGCAGTAGCTACTGTCAATATGTTGAAGATAGAATGCACTGTCAGCTATTGCCCTCTTGTGGATTCATCAAGTTGACCATTTTGTAGTGAACCAGCTTTAACCTACCATTGGAATGCAGTTCCTTTTTTCTTTCTTTTCAAAGGAGACATCTGAATGACAGCTTACATCAACAGCAAAACCACTAGTCTTGTACTGTTATGCTTATTATGTTCATTCTTTCAGCTGCTTGCAATTTACATCAGTATATTCAGTTGTTTACAGAGCTTTTTCTTCTTTTTTTGACACGAGATCACCCCATTTCCATTATCAAGGTAACAGAAATACAAGCGTTTAGAGTTTTTGGGAACCCCTGTCTCAGAGAATTCATGAGGGATTACAGAGCCTTTCAAGTTCCACAAGGCTTCCCCATCCTGTGAATTTTTGCTTGCACCATCTAGCCTAGTGATTCCATCTCCACAACTACCTGGCTTTCTGATCTTGATGGTTGACACTGCCTGCAACATAATACAAACCCCATCTGCAATCAGCTCCTGCATGTCCTCCATGTATAGCCCTGATCAAAATTGCATGAGCGCAAGCATAGCATATGATTTCAACTGGCAGCAGCAACAACATAGCCTTTCAGTCCCAGACAAGTTAGGGTAGGCTAGAGTTGAAACCCACCAAGAGCCCCAAGTCACGGTTCAGGCATTTCAATAGCTGTTTTCTAAGTACTTCTATTCAAACATAGATCTCTAGGTATATTCCACGCTTTCAAATCTCTTTTTATTGTCTCCCACATATCAATTTCGGTCTTACTCTACCTCTCCTCATATTATTAACTTGGCTTAGAACTCCACAATGCATTGGTGCCTCTAGAGATCTCCTTTGGACATGGCCAAACCACCTCAAACGATGTTGGACAAGCTTTTCTTCAATTTGTGTTACCTCTAAGCGATCGCGTATATCATTGTTCTGAACTCGGTCCATTCTTGTGTGACCGCAAATCCATCGCAACATACGCATTTATGTAACACTCAGTTGTTGAATATGTCGAATCTTTGTAGGCCAACATTCTGCTCCATACAACATAGCCGGTCTAATCGCCGTTCTATAGAATTTGCCTTTTAGCTTTTGTGGTACCCTCTTGTCACAAAGAATGTCAGAAGTTTGTCGCCACTTGATCCACCCTGCTTTGATTCTATGGCTAACGTCCGCATCAATATGATTTCAACTGGGCTTTGCACAAATTTATCTTCAAAGCAAACTTGATTCCTAGTTTTCCAAATAGCCCAGCAAGTGGCAGCAAGGCCAAGAAAGTGAACAACATTAGTTCCATTAGGAATCCAAACTTTAACCCACTTCCAAACTTGATTCAAGCTTCTTGGAACATTATTTGCTTCAAAGCAAGTAGCAACTATTCCCCCAAATAACCTTGGCAGCTGAATATTCAAAGAACGAATGAGAAATGGATGCATAATTGTCACTAAAGGTACATTTGGGATCACCAACACAACCTGTTTTAACTGGATTATCTAAAAAAACTCGATCTGAAGAGGTTAAGACTGCCCCCACAACATTCCGAATAAGAAGACGACCTTCTCACCAGGCCGAGGAAACCTCCGAACCCCTGCCCCACCATTACACAGTGGCTTTCCGTCGCCAAATGAGAATTGGTTCATCACGTTTGGAGCAAGATCTTGATTCACAAAGGAAATCCAGCTTGTTTTCTTGAGCCGCTCCATAGACTACTAAAAGGTTCCATTTTACTTGTTCGTCTTGTTCTCCTTACCCCATAAATTCATCTGTAACATAAACTCTCCCTAAACAAAGGAACCTACGTCAAAAAATTCAATGTTAATGCCCACTAAGATACCCCCAGATTTAGCAGCAGCATCATTCTACTTCCACA
This sequence comes from Miscanthus floridulus, assembly GCF_019320115.1. Taxonomy (NCBI): domain Eukaryota; kingdom Viridiplantae; phylum Streptophyta; class Magnoliopsida; order Poales; family Poaceae; genus Miscanthus; species Miscanthus floridulus. The sequence goes on from NC_089598.1 coordinate 84,756,351, forward strand.
AGTAGTTCAACTGAGGATCGAATTTTTGAGCGTTTACACAGCTTTTTGGGCGCTTAATGTAGAACTTGTTACAACAAACTAAAGTTGACCGCTAGAAATGTGAAGTTGTTGGGTATTACTAGAAGTCATTCATTGAGTTTCTCTTCTCGTCTCTTACAAGTACGCATTCATAGAGAACACAAACCTTGTGGTTTTACCACCACTTCGGCCCTACAAAGATATGCAAAATAGAGGAAAAGAAAAAACTACACGAATACAATGGATGTGTAAGTAGCAAAACAGAGGAATGAAAAATGTTGGAAAAATTTACCAAAACATGTTTGGAATACAGGAATCCTAAACATAGGAACCGAGATTAATGTGGGTCCCACGAGTGGATAGCCATCAAACGAAATTGCGTGTGTATGCTACTGACATGTTTGACCCACCAAACTGCTGGTCCGAGAAGATGCATGTGTATGCTACTGAGTACTGACATGTTTTGATGGCCAGCCAAACACTTCTTTTCCCTTCTCTCGCCTCGGTCTTCCACAAAACCACGGCTCGGGGTGGATGTTTTTTTCCTCGTGTTTTGTGAAGCAAGCGATTCCTTTCCTCTGGAACAGCTGGCTACTTTCCTCCATTTCAAACGGTGTATGATGTCAGCAAGACAAAAGAATTCCATTCCTTTGAAATTCCTGTGAAAAACCTCCGATCCAAATAGGCCAGTTTGTTGTCATTCAGTCATCTTGTGCTGTGTTCAAAATCCCGTTCATACTGAGATTCAGATGTGATAAGATCATAAACAAGAACCAAGGTCGATAAAACCTTTTCTTCATTTATGACGTTTATGGTCTACTTTAAGCCGGCTTGTTCAGCTTATTTTTCCAGCCGGAACAGTGTTTTTCTCTCACAACATTCCAGCATAAAACAGTGTTTTCCAGCATGAACAGTAAATAATCCAGCTCAGCCGAACACTCCCAAATTATAAATCCTTCTGCCTTAATTATGTCATTCCGATATTTGTAGATATATATTAAAAACGGTAATGCTCGGGAGTGGACGTCCGTCCGTTCGGACGCCGCTTTCCGGGCCTACACGTACGGGCCCAACAGGCCTCCTTACTCTCTGCATCTCTCATCTTTTCTCTAAAAGATATTTTCCCATCGTTTTCGCTCATCGTGTGTGGCTTTGCGTCATATGCTCGTTGTTGTCGTCTTCCTCGTCACGTACCCCATCTCGCACCGCCGGCTTCCCCATCCAGCGCTGCGCTCCATCCGCGCCATGCTCCATCCCATGCCGCGCCGCGCACCCCGCTGCTGCGCACCGTGCCCCGTCCCCCGCGCGCGCCGAGGTGTTGTTGGGGTGCTGCCGACACCGCCATTCCCCCCTAGAAGGTCGTGGCCGCTGTCGACGCCATGGCCACCACGATGCACGAGCTCAACAAGGAGATGTTGTGATGGAAGTGCATGTTGTAAGCGTATGTTTCAAATGTTTCAGACGTTTCAGAGGTATGTTGCAATTGTTTCATATGAATGTTGCAAAAATAGATTGGGGGATGTTGCACATGTTGCATTTATTGCAAGTATTTCAGAGTTATGTTGCAAGTGTTTCAGGTTTGTTCAAAATATTTCATGTGTTCCAGACGTATGTTACAAGCGTTCAGATATGGATGTTGCATATGTTCCAGACATTATGTTTGCAACAATATGTTCCAAATGTTTCAACTGTTTCAGTCTTTTGTTGCGGTAAGTATTTTCATGTTGCAAGTTGCAAATGTTTTATCTAGATGTTGCATATGTTTCATACATATGTTGCAAGTGTACGTTCTAGATGTTTCACTGTTGCATACGTATGCTGTATTCAAGTGTTTCATGTTGCACATCTTTCATGGTGTTCGGAGGGTCAGGGGCACGAGGAGTGATGGTGGCACAGCGCAGGCACCGGGGAATAGGGCGGGATGAGTTGGGGCCCGGCGGATGGGGCACGTGGCGCGCTCGGGGCCGACTGTCAGGGCGTGGACCCGTGGGTGGGGCGCATGGCGCGCTGGTGTCCTGCCAACAGGGCATGCTCGGGGCCAGTTGTCGAGGCGCAATGGGTGCGTGGCGCAAGTGCAGGGTGGGGCGAACGACCTTGAATCAAGGCGGATAGGGTGAGCTATGAGTGTGAGACGAGTCATACATACACGTGGGCGCTACGATGAGACGGGATGCACGTGCGGGAACGAGAAAAATCAGCGCACAGGAACAGGCTGCGCGGCGTCCAGACGCTAGCACCTCTGATTAGAAAACTATATATAAAAAAACCAGAACGACTTGTTACGGTGGGAGTATAATAAGCATGCATTTTATATATAGTTATACTGTGATACATTCGTGTTTAGGCAGAGAAAATTGTCAACTTTTGCAATGCTTGTTGAAATGCAATCGAGAAGGGTATATGACCCATGATATTTCTTTCTGTTTTCGTTAAAAAAAAACAGATAACCTTAAGATTGGGCAATTATAGTCAGAAATACACCAAGAGTATCGCTTGCCCATCTCTTCAACGATAGCAGCAGGGCTTGCCCATCTCTACAACGACATCAGCAGGAAAGCTGGTATCCTCGCCCACCATGCATCCCCGTCTTCAGCTCAACACTAATAGTATCTCTATTGCTATACATCCCCTCTCTGAAAATGTTGATTTAGCTGCGCTTGCCATCAACCAGCCACAGCCGCCATTCATTCACAGCTCGTTTGTAGCTTGATCAACTTGCTGAAATTTTGTCGCTGCTGCCGCCCACCTCATATGTTCAGCTTGCTGTCCTGACATGCTATCTACCATCGTCGCTCAAAGCTCGGTCTTTAGCTTGGTCGCCGGAGTTTGCTGGGTTCCTGCAGAGAACCCATGAAAACGGAGACCAAAGTCAGTGTGGAATTTCAATAACTTTCAGTCTGTACACAGCTCATGAACACAAATTCAAAGAACAGTTTAACACAATTTATGTCATTCAACGCGAGCTCATGAACAAGAGGTCTGCATGTCCAGACTCCAGAGCTGCCGCGAGCTCAGGGGGCCGCGTGATAAAGATGCTGGCCGGATTGCCGGACAGCGCTTGCTGTATGCCACTCAGCGCTGAGCAAGCACCGGTACATCAAGAAGCTGTCAATTATTTCTGGGCAAAAACAGAGTCTGCCAGCCGTAATGCAATACAGATATCTCGTCAGGATGGAGAAGGGGGTCCCCAGGGTGTTTAATGATTCTTAAACGCTTTGCATGATTAGGCTTGTACCTCCAATAGCTCCTGTCTCCACAACGCACTCTGCTTGGATCCAGGGCCGTAGCACAGATCGGTTGCCCAGATCCGAACGGCAGATCACCAGCTCTTATTACGCCTTTTCTTTGGTTTCTCTCATTGGTGCAGCAAGGGCAGTAGAATGGCAGATCTTGTCGTGGTGTATCATTGTGGAAATGGCAGCATGAAAGTAATAGCTCACTTCATGCATTTGCTTAGCATAATTATAACACAAAAAAACCATAACCCCCGGCTGCAGATAGTGGCATTCAGTCTGAAGTAGTTTCCAGCTGGCTAGCTCCAACACGCAAAATTGGACACGAGAGACCGAGACAAGTAGTGGACAACTTACAGAAACTGTGGGCCCGTTCACAGTTGTACGAGTGGTCAGAAGGGCCCAAGGGACCAGATCTGCATCTACAGGCCTTATGCAGCCAAGCCCAAACAGAAAGACGGGGGCGATATGGTTTCTGGTTCTGGACATGCATTTATTGGGTTCGGGCCATCATCACCAACCGGTTGGGTCCGCCTGTGCCAGAGAGAACAGATCCACCAGACCAACACACCCATGGCCCCCTTAGCTTTACCACCCCCAAAGAATGGGGATGATGACAATAATGATTGAACAAACAAAATAAAAGGGGCCAAGATCCAGGAACGGCACTCTAATCTGGTAACCTTTCTAGCTAATGCTAAATAGTTCTGAAGCAGTGGACAGAATAGTTTTCCTCCCAAGAAGGGTGCAGCAATTCAAATTAGACATCTTCCATAAGCAAACAGAGGAGATTCTAGCTGGGATCTGTGGCTAGCTATAAGTTTATTAGCTAACGCAAAACACTTGGTCACTGTAGCACCGCATGCTTTTGTATGTTTTTTGCTCCAACTGTGTTTCTTCAATAATACAAACACCATTTGCTATCTGGGCCAATGTAACAGCAATGCTAGCATATTCAAGATTTGGTCAGGACTGTAAATAGCTTGGTATACTTCAGAAATTTCCCCTAGCTTGTAGAAACTATTCACCTCAAGTTTTGGGTAACACCACATATTTTAAAATTACCTGTCTGTACATTTTCTTCTCAAGAGAGTGCTGGCAGGACAAAGAGACAAAAGTCGTGGGCCAAGCCAGGCTGAGATATGTGAAGTAAGCGACAAACAACTAAATTCAGTCAGGAAGATATAGGACTGCATGAAAGATTTACCAGAGCTTGTTAGATCATAGCCGAAGAGAGAAGGATTGGAGTTGCTAAAGACGGGAAGATGGCCGTCCCCCCGCTTTTCCCACTGTGAAGCCACTTGGTGTGGATGTGCTAAATCACCATGCCAGAACTGCTGTTGAAGTTGCATCAGCTGCCTTGCTCCATGAACACCCATTTCTGGCCAGGTTACCTGCTCCAAGTCGATTCCGTTCTTGCAGTTGAAGCCTGCTATCCTTCCACACTGTAAAAGTAGTAGTATAAACAATTAGCAGCTTGAAGATTAAAAAGGAACAAGCACTGAGTTTTCCATCAGCAAAATAACACACTTTAAACTGCATAAAGGATTGATTCGAGCCAAGGTGGGTATCCGATTTTCTTCCAAAGAATTTGCTACCTCTGAAAGTAAGTGTGCATATTTGATACTCTTTAAACTTCAGCAAGTGTGCATACGCAACAGCAACAGCAACAGCAGCTGTGGCTGTTAAACATCCACGGCGAACAGGCCCATTGTAAAGACTTTCTTGAAAGTAATATGTGGGCCAACCATGATACTCTAATGATGCATTTATCTACAAGAGCAAGCCTTTGATCATTATTGATATGGTTAGTTCAAACTATATCCTTCAATGTGAAATAACTTCAGGGCATCTGCAATCGACCTTGGTTCAGCTGTCTAATTACTAGCAGAGAGTTCTTTTTCTCTCTAAAGGAGAATCTAAAGTTGGGACCCCGGAGTAGTAATGGTAAACCAATAGGCTGCGAGGTAGACTTTCATCAAACTTCCCATTGGCAGAACTCAAAGAAGCTCTGGGAAATGGAAACCTCATTAATCAGAAAATGACACATTTTGCCATTTCTTCCCTGTATAACTAACTTTCTACCTGCACACATACATGTTACAGTGGTTTGGTTGCTTACAACAGCTGGGTTCAGTTCATACTAGCTGTTCCAACTACCAACTACTCCCTCCGTCCCAAAAGGAATATAACTCTCATTCCCTGAGGAGTCAAATAATATCACATTTGACCAAATATATATAAAAATGAACTAATATTTATGATGCATAATAAGTAACATTAACTAAGCATGGAATATATTTTCATAATAAATATATTTGAAAATTTAAATGTTGATATATTTTTTTCCTATAAATCTAGTCAAACTTTAAGATTTTTTGACTCGTCGAGAAACAAGATTTCCATTATTTTTGGAACGGAGGGAGTAGGCTAGAACCAGAAAGAACAGCACCCAACTTGGCTAGATCCCGAAATAACAGCAGCATATTTGAGTATGCATGACGTATCCTGCTAGTTTTAACAGAGGTTCTGCAGAAACCAGCTATTCAGATAGAAAACTTTTCAAAAATAAGTCAATATGGTTTTCATTAATCAGGGTTTGTGCTCCAGGAGAAAGCTTTTCTTAGAAATGAATCTGTAAATAAATGAGGTCCAACTTGTAGAAAGCTGACAAGAAGGATGGCAGCATAAGTACCTCCGTGGTCAGAAAGCTGTCTAGCCCACCAAAATCGACCCTTGGGTTTACAGCTGCGAGTCTCATTGACAAGTACTGGACCAACCACAATGGCATAACAGTAGTGAGATTAGAAGAAAGATAATGCGTGCTATGTTGGCTAAATGAAGGGCTTTTCAGCTTTTCAGGCTGTACAAGGGATATCAACAGTTACCTCAACTTGCCTTTGGAGAGACTGAACATGATTGATGATCTCATCTAGCACCAGTGCTGTTCCTGATACCTGATACATCCCAAAAAGCAAACAGCAGCCATTAATTAGCTAATTTGTTTTCCTCAGCTCTTCATATCTCATTTTGAGATTTTAAAGAAAGAAAATCAAATGGAAAACTGCCTACAGTTTCATTCCAAATTTGGAATAGATATTGAAAGTAACACTATTTCACAAGAACAATTGAAAAGGTTGGGAGTGGGGGTAGCATCATCAACAAGACCAATTCATGCATGAATAAGCAGCAGCAAGCTTGACTGCAGAACATTGTTCATTGCTTCATTTTTTTTGAAACAAAAGGCAGGAGCTCTGCTGCTCAATTAAGCCGAAAGAATATTATGTACAAGAAGGTTAGCCGGACGAGATGCCAGAAAGGCACCCGAAGGGCTAACCACCCCACGCGACGCAGCTGAGCACAAACACGACACACTGCCATGGGTCATCGTTGCCGAGTATGGAAGCCAAGCTGCCAGCAGCTCCAACTTCCCATGGCAGGCCACCCACTAGTCACCCCCCGACGGGTCTGAAGCTAATGGCCGCCACCGGTCATCGTTGCCAAGCTCAAACACCGAAGAGCAGCTCCGACTTCCAAATGCAAACCATCGCCCCGCATCGAAACCGCGACAATGATCCAAATGTGACGCCTTCATGAAGGGAGTGACGCCAATGGCGTCACCGACGCACATCCAAAGTGGACTGAGTTTTCACCCTTGGAAGACATGCTAGTGGGGAAATACGACGCCCCCAACAGGGAAGCGGCGCCCAACGGCGTCACCGTCGCCAAGGCTTTCGCCCAAGAACCCTCTAGCACACTCGTCGGGTCGCGAAGCCGGACCCGTGCCAGCCTTCACCGCCATTGCCATTGTCCCGGCGCCCCACAGAAGCCCCTTAAGAGGGGCATCGACGTACCGGCTGCACGTAGCAGCCGCACAGCTATGTCGGCCGCCACCTCCTCCGACCGGGCCACGCAGAGCCGGACCTGACTCTGCCGCTCGCGTCACACCGCCGCACGCCGAGGCCGCATTTGACCAACGTCGTCGGCTCTGGCACCTGCCGATGTCGCTGTCGTCATCACCGCCAGTGTGCCCCACCATGTCGGGCTCCGCCCCATGTCCTGGGCCGCCGAATCCGGACGCCAGGCCCCGAATCCGGCGCCCCCTGCCGACGCCTCTGTCTTGACCATAGCTGCAAACACCGTTCGCCTTGGCCGCCAGACCGGCCGCCGCGGGCAGGCTGGCCGGCAGAGGTCGCTGCCCCGGGCACAGCCAGCCCCTGAGCCGCAGCAGCCAAGGCCATGAGGGGAGGGACGGCAGAGAAGAAAGCACCACCCCCGGCGCATGCATGGGCCCCGGACACCGCCACCGCCGCCGCAACCGCCGCCGGCCGCCAAGACAGATCCGGCAGCCTGGGATCCGGATCTGGCCCCCCGGGCACCGGATCTGGCCGACTAGGCCCCAGACCGGCGGCCTCAGCCAGCGCCGCCGCCGCCATCAAGAGAGGAGAAGGGGAACGCGCGGAGAAGAAGAAGACCTCGCTGCTGTCCCCTGTGCCTGCACGGACACCAGCCGGCGCTGCAGCAGCCGCGGCAGCCACCTCGTCAACCTCCACACCGATCGCGCGGGGCCGGACCGCCGGCTTGCTGCAGGTGCGCCGCCAACACGAGGAGGGAGAGCCCCGCCGCCACCATCACAGCCGGCCGGGCGGCCATGCCAGCAGCCAGCTCCGGCGGCGGGCGAGAAGGAGAGGGGTGAGAGGGAGGCGGCGCGGCAGGGGCCGCCCGAGTCGCCCCGCGTGGGGGAGCGACGCGGGCATCAGTGGGGCTCTCACAGCTGTTCATTGCTTCGTAACAGTGAATTACTGTTCTAGAACAATTCGTGCATGAATAAGAGGTAACAAGCTTGACTGCAGAACATTATTGTTCATTGCTTCATAACAGTGAATTACTGTTCTATTTTGTAGCCGGTCCAGCTACAAACAGTAGTTGGAATTAGTCGAGATACTATTGTAGTACGTACAACAAAGCTACCAGTCAGCATTGGCAACCCCTGCACGTATGTTGAAGGCAACACGAAACCTCACAGCGAATTGACCTACACCACCACTCTTCCATAGTGATTGACATCTCCATAGTCCAGACCAAAAGCTGCCGCTGTCCTTGCAATGAAACTAATGGTCAAACCACCGCAGCAGCAATGGCACACACCAACCATTCCTCATAAACTCCACACACCAACAAAGACACAACCATCGGCCATTCCTCCCCCGCAATGGTGCCTCCATCCAGCCACCACGTCCACGCACGAACGCAGCCTTGCCTCCACATCCCCATTCCGCACACCACACCCAAAGATGCCGACCCATAATCCGTAACATTATTGCGAGCGCAGCAGCGCAGCGCAAAAGAGGATAGCAACATTCCATCAGGATAGGAGGATGGAAGTGTCATGGCCTCGACCAAGCCAGAGCCAGCCCACCCCATTAAGCTACCCGCCCCCGGCACCTTTCAAAGCGGCTGCTACATTCTGCCCAGACAATCACACCCAAGGCCCAGTTAGGTACGCCGGATCACGATGCATCCCCTATCTATCTATCATCCACAAGCGCGCCGGGACGAGGCGGCCGGCCGGCCACGACACCCCCCATTCCCATCCCACCCCCGTCGTGCAACACGACCCATATGGACGTGTCGGGCGCACGGTGCCGGAATAATCAGGCACCGCCACGTTTCGGAACGCACTGCATTTAAGGTCTTTCCCGCGTTGATATATGGTTTGTTTTCGCAACCAGCGAAGCAAACAGACGGACTACGCTGCACGGCCACGGCAACGAGTGGGGGTCTGTCTAGCTAGCATTTTCGACTGCAGTGCGTTGCACAGTTACAGGGCGCCGAGCAAAGGGAGGAGGACCATTCGGAGATGGCCTCTCAAAGGCAGTAAAAAGACCACCGAAAGTAGGAAAAGCAGTGTGCTTGGGCGCGTAGGAGAACCGGAATTTACACGACGCTAGGCGACATATTGCGTAGTTTAGGCTTCCTTCCAAAGACGATGCTCAGGACTGAACTTGAAGGTGGGGCGTGCGAAATGCAGATCGGAGTAAAGATGAGGGGGAAGGAATAGATGGTGAGAAAATGCAGGCACACCTTACTGCAGCCGGGGACCAGCTCCTTGAGCAGCTCCATCCTCGCATTGACCTTCTCGCGTCTCGCCTGATGAGTGGAAATTTTTTAAAAGTCGGAAAAGATAATCAGCTTTTTGATGAGACTGGAGTAGAAGAATGGAAGCGAATAATTAAGCGATTAGCGGCGAAAGCGACCCTGAAAAGGGGTCTAGCGGCGACGTCACCGCGTCCTAATCACCCAATCATTGGCACAAACCCTCACGGCAGACCGACCGAATCTCTAATCCTCGCTCCCATGAGCTTGGCTTAAGCTTAAGCTCAGCGAGCGTTAGAGGCGAAGCGGACTCACCCGCTCGGCGAGGCTGTGGCTGTCCGTGGCCTGGCCCCTCCTGGCCCGCACGTGCACGTACGCCGGCTTCTCGTCGTCGCCGTCGCCGCCCGCGGGCTTCTCCTCCGCCGTCTTCCCCTTCTTCGCCGCCTTCCCCTGCGGCCACACAGAGCAATCAGAACTCAGCTCCGGCGGCGAGGTCCAGAGGAGCGCGTGGAAATGCAGACGCGTGATGTAGTAGCTAGCACTCTACCTTGGATGCGCGGTCGATGGGTTCCGCCTTGCGCTTGCCGGCGTTAGCGGCGGCGGCGGCGGCGGGAGGGGGCGGGGGAGGCGGGGACGGGGACGGGGGCGCGAACGTGGAGAAGCGCACGGCGCGGTCCACGAGGTGCGGGTCGGAGGGGAAGGTGGGCGTGGGCGCTGCGGCGGGTGCTGGGGCTGGGGCTGGGGCTGGGGCTAGGGCTAGGGCGGGCGGCGGCGCCGTGCGGGGGAGGAGCAGCTCCATGGCCTGCGAGGTGGGGAGGCCCAGCAGCGCCGTGAAGGAGCCTCCGCCTCCGCGGGTGCCCGCGGCGGTGGAGGAGGCGGTGGCGGGGGCCAGCGCCGCCTGGATCTCGCCCCCGGAGGCGGCGGCGGCGGCGGCGGGGAGCTCCTGCGGCGGCGAGGCGTGGCGCATTGGCGCGGCGGAGGCGGCGTCCGGGACGAGGGGAGCGGAGGGAGGGAGGAGGGGACACGGCAGCGGAGGCGGAGGCGGGGGAAGGGGAGAATGGAATGGCGCCGTTATTTATAGGGGGGCCGGCGTTGAGGCTGGTGGTGTGCCGAGCGCGCGCGTGAGCTGCTGCTGCGGAGTGCGTTCGCAGTCGCACGCCCCCAAGAGAAGATGGGAGAGGGTGGTTGGTTTTTTTTGTTACTGCGCTGCTACGCCTTTTAACCGTGTGGGGCTGACTGTGTGTGGGAGGGCGGAGGGTGGACACTGGCGGTGAAACTCTGTTGCTGTTGACCTTCACCATTTCCAGCAGCGCGTGTGGTGGACCGGACCGTGCCGTAGCTAGCGTAGCGAAGCCGCTATGGAAAGTGAAAAGCTGCAGATGGGCGCAGCCGCGCAGGCCAGTAAAAAGGAGCTTTCGCGGTTTCGCCAACTCATATAAAGCCGGTTCGGGCCGGTCAAAAGCCCGGTTTCCTGTGGGAGTGGGACGCGGCCCGGGCTTGGCCGCTTTGGTAAACGCTGCTGCTCCGTCTCGGAAAGTCCTTTGGATCTCGTCTCACAAAGTCTCCGGCTTTGTTTTTTTTTTAAATACGGTTGGATCATGTTTGGTCTACTCCCTCCCACCCTTATTATTCGTCGCTGTGGAAACGTGTTGGTCAAACTTTCTCAACTTTGACTAGATTTATAAAAAATATTAGCAATATTTATATCTTCAAATAAGTTTATTATGAAAATATATTCAACGATTTATCCTAATGATACAAATTACACATCATAAATATTAATATTTTTTATATATTCCGTCAAAGTTGTGTATGGTTGGATTCTCGAAAAGTGGGAACGACAGATAAAGGACGGATGGAGCAGGTCGCACTGGCCAGTGAATTTTAGGATGTTGCGATAATTTTTTTCGATAACAAAGTGCGAATCTACTATATTCAAGGTAGAAAATTTTGTTCCGACGGAAAACAAAATTTCTAGGAAACCTATAAAGTTTTTTCTGAGAGAAAGAACCTAAAGAATTTCAATATTTACTTACTCGTTCGGCCATGAGACCAACGAGAGAACTACTCCCTCCGTTTTGCTCTTTTCTTTGAGCAACTCCCTCCGTTTTGCTATGATTGTTAAGTCATCACGAGATGCATTTCACATTGTCCATTTAGAATTTCATTTTAAAAATGCAGTTATTCTAATATTTTGACTCATTTTTCCCAAAATTATCTCGATAGAACAAAGACATACATGACGACGTTCGTTTAATTGTGTCTCGCCCCTGCGAAACAATTCGGGTAGAATCTACTCCCTATATTTCAAATTACAATACGGTTTGATTTTTCTAGATACATGAATTTTGTTATGTACTTAGATATACAATATGGTCTACAATGTATGTCGAAAAGCAAAATATCTTATAATTTGGAATGGAGGGAATAGTTGACACTCTGACCCCCCCCCCCCCCCCCCCCCCCACCCCCACCCCTTCTCCCTCCTCACTATCTTTCGTTGCCCAAGTGTGCCATCATCGGAAAGCCGGGGCGTGCTCACCAAATAATATATGTCTCCTCCGCCATTGTGGAAGCCCACGAGGAGGCTGGTGTTACCATTAGCACACCGCCACTAGGTCTCAACATGATGAGTGGGAGGGGAAGGGCCAGTGGCTATGAGTTGCGAGACTAACGGTGGAGGAGGTGGTGTTTCAGCCACTTTATATGCTATGGTTTTGAACGGGTCAAACTAGATTTACCATGGTCATACTTGGATTATGCCTCTAAGCATGGTCCTGCCTACACCAAAAGGATTTCCACGAGAGCCCAGTTATGCATCCACATGTGAAAAATAGTCTGAGTTGTTTGTGAAAATCAATTGTGTAGCAGCGGTTCCAGCATTGCGTGACAATTTATCAAGTGCATATGTAACATAGAGCTTCTATCGATCAATATGTGAACCACAACTTAAATAGCGAAAAAAGAGCAATGTAGATTTACTCTTATAAAAAACTTGATTCCTCTCAACCCATATGACTCTCGATGATAAAAGGCCTTTGGTGGCTACTGCTCTCTTAGCTAGCGCTGGTAGCACACAATCACCGGGGAGGCAGACTAGGGGCCTGCTTGGTTCTCCGCCAAAGCATGCCATGGCTAGTTGTGGCTCAGACATAGAGAAAATGGATGCCACAATTGTGGCGAGAGTTAACACGTGAACAAACCGAGGATCTTATAGTGTGCCATAGTTAACTTGCGGACCAAACAAGATAGTACTATCTTTTTATGGGAGCCGGCGTGGAACCAAACACCCCTAGCTAAGACGACGTGGCATGGCGAGCATGCATGAGTATTTGTTTGATTTTCTTCGTCTAGGCAAGACCAACTCATATATATCCATCTATAGACTAGTAGCATACATAAGTGCACCTTTGGGATTTAGTAGGATTCATATTTTTTCTGTTAGTCCAAAGCTCCATGGAAAGATCGAAAACTCGTGACCTATTTCGGAAAAGGCTTCCTCCTATGTTGATGGATCGTCCAACGAAGTAGGAGTACCGAACAAGACTTGTCCAACCCGTTTTTATCTTTGTGTTAAAACTTAGAACAATACCTACTTGTATAGATGACCATTTCACAAATCACACTGATATTCGCTTGAAACTGATACTTCCTCGGTCGTGGTCCGTACGTATACACGGTGTGCTGTGGGTATTGGGTACTAAGAACAAAGGGATGGAGCGAGTATTGACAAGAGCTTTGTAGTAATCCTTTTTACTACTGGCACTCCATATCTCTGTGCTATAAAACAGTCAGGAGTGCTTTCTGCATTTGCTGTGCCCCGATTTTGCTGTGGGGCCTCAACCACTTCTCACATCGGCAGATCACACCCGGCAATCGTCCTGGTTGTGCACGGCCACGACACCGAGGAAACAGGCTAGCTCCAACGTCCTAGGACGACCGAGTGACAAAATCTCGAGTCGAGCACGTGGGTGGCCAACAACGGCCGGCATGGCCATGTCGTCTGTCGGCGGAGGCGGAGCGCCCGTGGCCGGCCGTGCGCGCATGCCCGGTTGTCACGCGCGTGCCGCGTGCGGCAGGTGTTGGCTACCGGTGCCGACGACGACGGCTCATGCGCCGCCGCTTTTCCGCGGGGAGACGATCCATCGAGATCGAGACGACGTGGAACTGCTGGAGAATGAATAGCGTTTGTGTGGCTCGTGGGAAGGCTGACCTGAGGCTGTCGTCGGCGGCTCTCCATTTTTCTTCTCTGCGCCACGTGGGCTTGATGCGTTGGTTGCCAAGAGCCCAAGATTTTCAGAGCTCCGAGCAGTTCTCGCCTGGTGGGTCAGTGGGATACTGGGATGTTGTCGCAAGGTTGGAATTGTCGGCTGGGGCCGAATCTGCACATGCTGCGCGCCGAACGTCTCATGGTCATGGGCTGCGAGGTTTTGCATTCTCCAGTTTCAAGGCCCACACCGCTAAGCAAGCAATCTTCTGGAAGTAGGAAACCAAATCTCTCTAGTGCTCCAAGCCTCGAAACGAGGAATCATAACGACGAGGCACAGCTGAGCTGACTGTATCCCCTCAAAAAAAAAAAAAAAACTGAGCTGACTCTAACAGAGGCACCAAACAAATATTTGATTCTTCTGAAAAAATGATAAACAGTCAGTCACTTGGTCCTTCTTAAAGTACAATGTTATAGCTTAAACCACGTTTTCCGAACCTGTTCATTGACTGTTCGATCCGACCAAAAAAAATGACGAACAACCAATCACTTGAGCATTCTTGAATTACAATCTTATAGCTTAATCCACGTTTCTTCTAACATGTAGATCTGATCAGCGATAGCCCTGAACTGACCCAACGAATCTAACATGCTAATACACATTTTCTGCAGACTTGGTTAAAATTGGACAAATTTGACTTATGACAAAGGTTAAACTAGTTACAATTTAGAACATAGGGAGTATATATTACAAATACTTTGGTGTTAAAAAAGTCACCATGCTGCGATATGAGTATAACTCAGCTAGGTAGGTTTCTTGTAGTGTAACGTGTTCATCCTGTTCAAGTCATTGGCATGATGGATATATACTCACATTTTTTGAATTTATTTAGATTTGAATGACGCTATTTTCTCAATAGTGAACGATACGACTATCGATAAGACATCTGAAGGCTAAGGAGTCTTCATGTTCATTCGAAGACAAAAGAAATTACTATATTAATTAAAATTTAAAAATAAAGATCTATTGTTACCATGATTATCCAATCTCGCATGTGCGGGGAAGGAAGAAGAAGGTATAGGAGGTACCATGCCGAGGAGTTGGTTTTGGCTTGTTTGTTTTCTTTATTTTCTATTTTTGTGCTTAGGATTTGTAACACTCTAAAATTTAAATATTTGGAAATAGAGCTAAAATGATTTAATTTAGAATTTATGTGCTCATGAAAACATAGAAAATTAAAAATTTTCATTAATTTAAAATTTATCATAACGTAGAAACGTGTTTGTTGCATTCATGTTGGTCGCACCTTGTGTTTCTATGTGCAAAATGTGTTTTTTAAATACATTTAGGAGACAAATATCTATCTCTAGAAATTTTCTAGCTTCTTTCTAGAATTTAATTTCTACCTCCTTCACCTTAATTTTTATGTTCCAAGTTCTCAACAATCTTTTCATGAGCTCCAAATACTTTATTTGGGTTCATCATATTCCAAAGTGTCTCTGGGAAATTTTCCCAAATTTTCGGAGGTCTCGGAGTATTTTTCGTGGCTTAAATATCAATTATGGACTTTTCTAAAATTATTTTATTTGCGAAATTAATTAATTCCGAAAATAAATAATATATCTCATTTTTCAACCAACTCTCAAAGCCCATGTGCAATAATTCTAATAAATCTCAAAGGCACATGTGTTTATTTACTAATGAGCTTTAATGATTATTTAGATCCATTAGTAAATGTGGAGGGTGCAACATCAATTAGTACCATATTACTAGTTGATGTAGATGTGTGGAGTTTTCTCCCTATAAATATGTATCAACTCCTTGGGCAAAGCACACCAAAACTACCATAAGGGGAGCTCCTACTTTGGGAAATCTCTCGTGTAGTAAATTAGATTTTCTCCTCCTCTCGTCGTCGCCGTCGTCGCCGCCACGCTGCCCGACGCCGTAGACCCACCGTCGACCGCAAGAAGGCCCTAGGTGAGTTCGTCGTCTTCTCCACTTATTCCCTGTGCTCTCAGCTTGTCAAATCGTGGCCTCTAGGACCCAAACCAAGCGCTTCGGGAAGCTTCTCGTCGTCGATAATGGAGCTCCGCCGCGCTAGTTTTATTCTCCGGCTGTTGACTCTCTCTCCCCCTCCTTTCTAATCTGGGTCGTCCAGATTCAATCCAACGATCCAACATCGCCCGTACTCCTTCGTTGGGTTTATTTGTAAAAGTGCCCCTACAGTTTCGTGTAATATAACCCGTAGTCTATGGCGCACTTCCAGAATATGTTCCCCCTGCAATTTCGCGTAATATAACCCGCGGTCCATGGTGCACTTCTAGAATACGTTTTCCTATTCTGAAAGCGTAGTTTCTTTTTAGTAAATTTAGAAGACGTTTTCTCTTTCAGAAAGCATAAAATCCCTCTGTTAGATTCAAAATACGTTTTTTTTAAAACGTAGTTTCTTCGGTTAGATCCAAAATACGCTTTCATCTATTTACAGTTTTGCCACTAGTCTTATTTAGGCCAAAAATCTTTGTTTCAACTCCGTTTTGATCCATTCAAGTTACGTTAGATTCGTAATTGAGTAATCTACATGTTCATACTACTGTTAAATATATTTTTAACTTTTGAAATTCGAGTTAGATTTAATCTATTATTTTATTAAAGAAAATCTTGTTTAATTCATAACTTTTTTTGTTATAGCTCCGATTAGAGTGTTTTTCACGTCTGTGTGTTCGTAGCAAGACGTAGATTCATTTTACAAACTTTTCATCTTGATTTTATGTTTAGTGTACTGTTCTAATTTAGATCTATTGTTTGCTTCGTGTATGATTGCTTGGATGCTTGTGTGGTGCTTTATGATTATGTCTAGTCGGTGAGCTTTGCGTTGGTGATATAAAAGAAGTTGGTGATCTAGAAGAAGTCCTTTAGAGGTTACAATTCAACAGAAGAAGGATTTGAGTTTAAGGCAAGTATAGCATGGAATCTTCCTTGTTGTCCTATTCACCTTAATATCATTTTAATAATATGCATGTGTCTATCTTGGCAACCGTAGTAATTTTTCTAGCTATTTGATATCCTGGATTCCTTGATTTCTATGGGTTATTGCATTGGGTAGTATGATGCTAGTGCTCAACTAAATCCATGATCTTATAACTTAACTAATGGTATATGCAATAAACATTAAAAAATACTTTTTAGCAACATGGTACAAGGGGGCTATAGCATTGGGATATTTTATGGTGCCCTAGATTCCTCTCCCTAAGGACTTACCTATAAGCGAACATCTGAGACCTATAGTACAGCTGTGGGGGCTACATGGCTCTGGCTTTAGCTTAGTATGGGAACCTTTTCTAGCTTGTTAGTGGTTACCTTTATGGCGCAAGAGGGGCTCCGATAGGTATGATCTCGGCCTGTCAAGAGGGTGCACTTTGGTTTTTTGGTATTTTGTTAGTCACTCTTTGGAGGGGGGTTCATGCTTATTGATGGGGAAATCTTAGCGGCCCTAACTTGTTAGACGAACCTTTGAAATGCTTCATAGTGTACCCTACCGACCTTCCTTGGTAGTGGGTCAAGAGGTTGGCCGCCTCGGGTGAAAGGGTAAATCACGACTCACAGTGAAAGTGTACAACATCTGTAGAGTGTAAAACTGATATATCAGTCGTGCTCACGGTCATGAGTGGCCTTGGACCCTTACGAAATAGATGAAGAACACGGATGATACCAATGATGAAGATGCACACTAATGATTACTGTTTATGCTGTTCATTATTCATGTTTACCTGATCATGTATTTGTGTGGGCTTGTGGATAAACTTGTTGCCACCCTATTGCTAAAATCATGACTCATTAAAAGCTAATCGCAGTTAACCAGTGTCAGCCTTTTGAGCCTTATGAACCCCATGTTATATTTGTTGAGTACGACATGTACTTACACTTGCTTTATATTTTAAATCTTGGAAAAATCCTGGATGGGTACCAGATTGCTATTCTGAAGGAGTTAGGCTTGTGATCAACCAGTCGGTTGTCCCTGTGGATTGGAGTCTTCACCCAAAGATCAGAGTTATCTTTTCCGCTGTTTGCTGTCTAAGGTTATATCTTTTATACTAAGTACGTTATATATTGAGCATTGTCTTTTGATATTACCCTTATTTGTAGCTATACATGAGATTTGACTTTCTGAGCTCACATATGGTGCGTATCTGGTTTTGTTCTTAAAACCGGGTGCTACAGGATTTGGCTTAGGGTTTAAAATGGAATTTGAATTTGATTCAAATCCTTCAAAATTAGCAGACAAGCACAGAAAACATAAGGCAACTCAAACTCATGAATGCTTGAATACAATAATTATGGTATGCATAGTTTAATTATTATCCTAATTTAAATTATGCATGATTTATTCTTTAAAAAAAGTGGGTTTGTTTTGAAACAATTTTGACTAGGTTTGACCTACTTGGTTACCATGTGTACACATCAAGCAACAGAAGAAAATTTTGAAAAATTCGCATTTCGCATTTGGGGTTTATTTGCCGAATGTTACAACTACCCGTGGCAACAAGTCCAAGTTCTCATGTGAGTGTCAAGCTGTATACATTAAAAGGGATTAACAAAGCAACTATTCATCATTTTTTTATTAAACTAGGCTATAAATACTGATATACCATTACATACTGATTGCCAATTTCTCATCGCTATGTGTTGGCCATCATAAGTATGCAGCCTTTGATGACGATAATTCTAGATTTTTAGGGTGCCTAAATTGAACCAGCCAATTTTGCTGGCATGTTAAGATGATTGTGCCGGCCCAACCTACTGCTATAATCTCATAGACCGTCTAGGGCGTTCGTCAGAAGCACGTCATTTACATTGTTAAACTCTTTTTCTTAATTACAATGATGCACAAATCTTTTGCGTATTCCTCAAAAGATTGTGCCAAGAGAGGATGACATTGATTCGCCCAGTAAAGACTAACTAACATATTCTGGCAGTAATCGGCTCATGCTTAATAAATATCAAAGTTTCTAGTATCAGCAATGCCTTAATAATTGTCAAACTTAATTGGATCAAGGAAATCAATCCACAAGAGCAATGGGATTATTTTGGCAATATGGCTCCTCCATTAACTTTAAAAGGACAGTATTCATGATTTTCGTGGCAGTGACCAATTTTTGCTAAATATCATGCATGTGTAGAGTCTATTTATACGAACAGTTTATGGATCAACCCATCACATTCGAGCAGAACACATCTGCCAAGAACATACAAGACGAAGCATTCATTCTTTAGAGCATGGAGAAACAGACTGCACAATGATGTACTAGTGTTTCTTTCGTTGCTACTCCTCCTCGGATGCTTTTCCATTCACGCGGAATGTAAGTGAAATAAATAAAAATGTTGCTTCCAATGTCTTTCAATGTTCATTACTAGTATAAAACAGCTATTATTTTTTCTCATTAATTCTTCCAAAAATACATATTTTTTCTCATTAAACCAAGAGGGACATTGATGAATGTATATATATTCATGACGGCCCTGATCGTTTCTCTTATAATCCGTTCTTTTCAGCTTATTTTTTCAGTCTGAACAGTATTTTTCTCTCACAATAAATAAGCCGGAACGTTGTTTTGACTTATTTTTTCAGCGAAGTGAATGGGGCCGTCGGCTTTTCGCTTGTTCTAGGGCCATTAATGTATTTATGCATGTACTTAACATATTTACTTTCCTTGTGTGAAAAATAGGCCGAGCAGTCATGGGTGAAATGGATGACCAGGGATTTCGGTGCACATGGACAGTGCATGCAAACTGATGATTGCCCCACGGACAATATCCTGGTGATCATTCTCCGTGCTATTGCTGTATTGGTGATCAAACTCTTTGCTCTCCCCAGCAAAAGCCGTTGCCTCATAAAATGAACTAATGTTACTTGACATATTTTACGGAATAATTAATTCCTAAGCGGGAGTTGCATATATGAGCAACGGGAATTAAATGAATAAAAACGCTGTGCATTGTGGATTTTTTTTTAATTTTAACACCTTTTGGAAACTAATTTTAAATCTAACACGGTCGGTTTTTGGCCACGCCTATTGCCCTGGCGCGGCAAAATGCCTGCGCCGCGCCATGCATGGTGGCGCGGCAGAGGACTGACGTGGCGGCCACCGGAATCGCTGACCGCTGACGGGGCAGGGCCTGCCGCGCCACCGATCTTGGCGCGGCACTACCGCGCCCTGATCCGTGGCGCGGCAGAGCCGAATAAAACCCCCGCCGCCAGTCCCGCTGCCCGAAAAGTAAGGCCGCCTGGCTGCCGCGCCTGCGTCCGCCCGCGCTAGCCCGCCGCCGAGCACGCCGGCTGCCACGCCACGAACGCCGGCAGCCTGGCCCCCGCCCGACCCTCCATTGCCGCCTCCCTCCCTTCCCTTTCATTCCCCGGCCGCCTCCCTCCCTCCTCGTCCTCGTGCAAGATAATGACGCACATTTTATTTTCGTTTGAATGGTGGATAGTATATTATGAATGAGAGCTAAGTTTAGGAGAAAAATTATGTTTGGAAACTATGGTCTACGGTTTGAAGGAAGATATTAATTTGATTTTGTCAATGTTAAGGTTAATTATTTAGTTAGCAGTATGTTTACCATGTATATTTTTGTTGTTATAATTATCGGTTATATTATTTTAGTTGCATTGCAAATGATTATTATCGGGGACCTAATACCGAGGTACCCAATGAGGTGGGAGTAATGACCATCGAATGTTGACGCTTCCAGTCAGACAAAGAGCACTACTACGCTTCTTGCCCGAATGACGGAAGATTGGTTCCGCCTCGTCCGATGGCTAAGGGCTGGCTCCGCCGCACCCGACGTCGGAGGGCAGGCTCCGCCCCGCCCGACCCCCGAGGGCTGGCCTTCGCCTCGCCCGACGGCTAAGAGATGGCTCCGTCTCGCCCGACGTCCGAGGGTGGGCTCCGCCTCGCCCGACCCTCGAGGGCTGGCCTCTGCCTCGCCCGACGGCTAAGGGCTGGCTCCGCCTCGCCCGACGTCCAAGGGCTGGCCTCTGCCTCGCCCGATGGCTAAGGGCTGGCTCCGCCTCGCCCGATGTCCAAGGGCGGGCTCCGCCTCGCCCGATGATTCCACCCTGCTCCTTCATGATGACAAGCACAGGGTACGACTGGACATTCGAGTCAAACGTAGTACCAAGGACCATGCCCTGCACGCCTACAGGAAGGTACCGTCAGGATACGATGGGACGGGCGCTTTAAGCCCTTTCTGACGTAACAGTGCCCGAATAGTGTTGTAGGCGCTGACTTTTGTTCCACAATGTAGTAGGCGCCGCCTTCAGTCCTCGAGCATGGATACTAACACAGGCATACGACATCCACTACGGTCCAAGACAGAAATTACATCATCTACAGTGATGAACGTATGGTCACTTCCCCTGTTACTCCCCGAGGGGTTACAGCTCGGCTCTCCGGCATGCCACACCGTCCGCCGACGTAGGATGGGATGCACCCACTTGCTAAACGAGACTAGGGCATGGCCTACTAGGATCAGCGAACACGCCACCTCTGATATGGCCTGCCGTGTTAAGCAGGGCAGGTACAGGGAAAAAGGGAGACCCGGCTCCCTCAAAGGACCTTCTATACCTTTGGCATTTTTCTCTTTCTCCGATTTGTAACCCCTGCTCCCCTCTTGGTCTATAAAAGGGAGGGCAGGCCCCCCACCAAAGGGACCAACCTTTGACGGATCAGTTCAACATACACAACACATCACGCATACAGCCGGGCAGCGACCGAGCTCTTGGCATCCTTTCGACCATTCCATCAGAGACCTAGGACCTCTCGCTCTCTCGACCGTTTTTACTCCCTACTACGAACCTTTTTTTGGTACTAATAACACGAGCAGCAGCAGACTGGATGTAGGGGCATTCAACCTGAACCAGTATAAATCTTGTGTCCTTTAGTGCACCATCCGGGCCTAACGCGCAACAATTATAAGTTTACTAGCCGGTGTTTATGCGAAACACCGACAGTTGGCGCGCCAGGTAGGGGCCTTTGCGCCTTCCAAATTAGGCCTTGGATGGCTAACCACGCAATCAGCTGGGTCCCGGGTGCACATGTGCATTTTGGTGACCTGGACTTCATCGTCACGCTAGGTGGAGAGTTGGCGCTGGCCCACGCCGCCGTCTAGTCTCTTCCCTCCGTCAACTTCAATTATGGGAGGCTTGAGCGCCAGCCCGGCGTCTCCCTTGGACCATAGCCATCCAGGGAGGACCCGCGTCGCCTCACCCTCTCTCCAAAACACTCCGCATAGAGCGCCCAACGGCGTTTCCGTTCGGTCTCCGCAACGCCACGGCGACCGTTAGCCACCTTGTGGCACAGCGCACGATCCTATCCCCCGCAAACAATGAGTTCGTAGGGATGATCGAAAGCGTTATGGAATCCCTCCACAGCCTCCTCGCGGAGGGGCCGAGGTCGGACTCTGGCTCTGACTCTGGTAGGGGGAGCCATCATCCCTCTCGAGAATGTTTCATGACAGAAACCTCCGAGGGACACGTCGAAAGCGTCTCCGTGAAGGAGACTACCCCAGCAGGCAACCTTGGTGGCACAACCGAGAGGGGGATAGCGGCCCCACCTCACATAGGGGTGGAGCAGCTGAGAGCCCGAAAGCGGGAAATAGACGAAGCCAGACAATAGCTTGTTTGGTAGTACATGGAGGTCGATGAGGAGATCAGGCACCATGGAGATGGTGGGCACGCACGTGCCGTGGTCCACGACGTAAACCGAAGGATCATCGGCGATGATGAAACCCTTCCCCACTTCGCTCGGGCAAGCCAGAACATCACCGCCGCAACGGCCTTGCTCCATGGCCTTCCAGAGGTCGCAATGCCCAAGGATCGTCGGGCCCACCGTGAAATCCACATGCTACTTGAGCGTGCGGCAGTGCAGCAGGCGCAGAGCTCGTTGTCTCGGCGACGCGAGCCCAACACCAGCCAGCATACGCCCTCGGTGCGCCCCACCAGGGACGCATCAGTACACCAAGCGCTGCAAGGCGGTGGGCAGCGCGCTGCAATCCTGGTACATCAATGTCTTAGCCACAACCACGACGCACGCAGCACACTCGACGCCCGCAGATGTACCTACAGCGACCCGAGGGAAGGAGCCCACCACGGCTATCGTCCTCGACGTGACGGACGCTACGACAGCGGTGAGGACCAGAGCCCGAGCCCCGGCCTCCTAGGGCCTTAGGCCTCCAGCCGACACATCCTCAACGCTATGTTCCTGCCAAGGTATCGACCACCTACTAATATCCCTAAGTACTCCGGGGAGACAAACCCCGAGCTTTGACTTGAAGACTGTCGGTTTGCCTATCAAGCCGTTGGTGCGGATAATGACGACTTCATTATCCGCAACCTTCCACTGTTCTTGGCCGATTCGGCTCAGGCATGGGTGGAACACCTGTCGTCCAACGTAATCCAGAGTTGGGCGGATTTAAAGGAGATCTTTGTGGGAAACTTCCAGGGCACGTACAAATGCCCTAGGAACCCATGGGACCTCAAGAACTGCCACCAGAAGGCCGGTGAGACCCTCCATGGGTACATCTGGCACTTCTCCCGGTAGTGCAACGAGCTCCCTAATGTCGCCGATGCCGACATGATAGGAGCCTTCTTGTCCAGGATGACCTACGAGTCCTTAGTTCATAAGCTAGGATGCAAGGGCCCATGGACCACCAAGGAGCTCCTAGACATCGCCACCAGCCACACCTCAGGAGAAGAGGCGGTCGGAGCGATCTTCGATCGCCTTGAGGGCAAGGCAAGGTGGGACGAGGGTGCCAGCGAAGGCACCTCCAATCGTTCTGCCAAAAGAAAAAATAAGAAGCAATGGCGCAAGGACTCACTCGTGGCTACTGCTGACCGCAAGGGTGGTTGGAAGCCCACGGAGGGCGCTCCGAACCACTTTGAGAAAATGCTCGAGGGGCCATGCCTGAACCACGCCTTCCCCGTAAAGCATCCGCTCAAGGACTGTAGCCTCATGTGGAAGTTCTTGTCCGGAGGCTCCAACAAAGGGGAGCAGGGGAAGGGACCTGCCCCCGCTATGGACGATGCATAGGAGAAGGACGATGGCTTTCCAATGCCAGACGGCTGCCTCATGATCTTTGGGGGATCAACGGCTTATGACTCCAAACGTCGTCAGAAGGTCGCACGCCGCCAAGTCTACACGGCCCAACCGGGCACACCTCCCTTTCTCCGGTGGTCGGAGTCTGCCATAACCTTCGATCAGACCGACCATCCAGACGCCGTCCTGCACCTAGGAAGGTATCCGCTTGTGGTCGACCCAATCGTCGGCCCAAAGTGCCTCACCAAAGTTCTGATGGACGAAGGCAGCGGCCTCAACATCATGTACGCAAAGACGCTCGACGTAATGGGTGTTGACCAAACACACCTCCACCTAATCCAAGCGCCTTTCCATGGCGTCATGCCTGGGAAGCAGGCCATGCCACTTGAACAGATGGATTTGCCCGTTACCTTTGGGGATCAGTTTAATTACAGGACTGAGACCCTCAACTTCGAGGTGGTTGGGTTGCCCAGAACCTTCCACGCCATCCTGGGACGTCCATGCTATGCGAAGTTCATGGCCATCCCCAACTACACGTACCTCAAGCTGAAGATGCCAGGGGTCATCACCGTCGGCACCTCCTTCCAGCGCGCCTACGAGTGCGAGCTCGAGTGCTGTGGCCATGCCACGATAATTGTCGCCTCTGGGGAGCTCGCCGCCCTCAAGGAGGAGGTCACTGAAGGAGCGCCCGACGCAAAGAAGTCAACTGGGTCATTTGAATCGGCCGAGGGCTCTAAGGAGGTCCTCATAGATCCCAGCAGCTCCGAGAGTAAAATGGTATGCATTGGTACCATGCTCTCCTCTGAATAGGAAAGCACGCTCATCGACTTTCACCGTGACAACAAAGACATCTTTGCGTGAAAACCCTCAGATATGCCAAGCATTCCGAGGGAGGTCGCTGAGCATACCTTGAAAATCCATCTAGGCTCCAAACCGGTGAAGCAATGCCTGCGCTGCTTCGACGAGGAAAAGCGCAGGGCCATCGGTGAGGAGATAGCAAAACTATCAGCCGCCGGATTCATCAGGGAAGTACACCACCCAGAGTGGTTAGCCAATCCTATCCTTGTATGAAAGAAGAGTGGGAAATGGAGGATGTGTGTTGACTATATGGGCCTCAACAAGGCATGCCCAAAAAATCTGTTTCCTTTGCCACGCATAGACCAAATTGTCAACTCTACCTCAGGGTGCAAAACCCTCTGCTTCCTTGATGCATACTCCGGCTACCATCAAATCATGATGAAAAAGTCCAACCAACTCGCGACGTCTTTCATCACCCCCTTCAGATCATTCTGCTACATTTCGATGCCATTCGGTCTGAAGAATGCTAGGGCAATGTACCAGCGATGTATGCTTAGATGCTTCGAGGACCTCATCGGGTGGACCGTTGAGGCCTACGTTGACGATATCATAGTTAAGTCCAAATGGGCTGACCACCTCGTTGCCGATCTTGAGCAAACCTTTGCGAAACTTTGGGCAAATGGCATCAAACTTAATCCCAAGAAATGTGTTTTCGGGGTCCCGAGGGGTATGCTGCTTGGCTTCATCGTCTCTGAGCGTGGCATCGAAGCCAACCCAGAGAAAATCTTAGCCATCACAAAGATGGGCCCGATTCAGAACATAAAAGGGGTTCAGCGAATCACAGGGTGCCTGACCGCCCTCAGCCGATTCATCTCGTGCCTTAATGAATGAGGTCTCCCCCTTTATCGGCTCCTAAAGAAAGCCGACCGCTTCGAGTGGACATCCGAGGCCCAGGAGGCGCTTGACATGGTCAAACTACTTCTGACAAGGCCCTCGATCCTAGTTCCTCCGAGTGATAGAGAATCCCTCTAG
Source organism: Miscanthus floridulus (assembly GCF_019320115.1). Lineage (NCBI taxonomy): Eukaryota > Viridiplantae > Streptophyta > Magnoliopsida > Poales > Poaceae > Miscanthus > Miscanthus floridulus. The sequence continues at coordinate 84,781,827 of NC_089598.1, forward strand.
CTATACATAGCGGCCACCACGCAAGTGGTCAGCGTCGCCCTAGTAGTAGAACAGGGGGAAGAAGGGCATGCCTTCAAAGTCTAGCGCCCTGTGTACTTCATCAGCGAGGTACTATCTGACTCCAAAACCCGCTACTCCCAAATCTAGAAACTCCTCTACACCATCCTCATCACCAAGAGGAAGCTACGCCACTACTTTGAGTCACATCCCGTGATGGTTGTGACATCGTTCCCCCTCGATAAGGTCGTCCAGAGCCAGGATGCCATAGAAAGAACTGCAAAGTGGGCACTCGAGCTGATGGATCAAGGCATCACATATGCCTCCTAAACGGCGATCAAATCCTAGGTATTAGCTGACTCCATCACCGAATGGACCGAGGTCCAAACACCACCGGCGGTCGTCGATCAAGAGTACTGGATGATGTACTTCGACGAATCACTGATGAAAAAGGGCACCAATGTGGGGCTAGTCTTTGTATCACCCCTCAAGGTCCGCATGAGGTACATGGTTCAACTCCATTTCCCCTCATAAAATAATGTGGCCGAATACGAAGCACTCATCAATGGCCTACGCATCGCCATCGAGTTGGGCATCCGATGCCTCGACATTCGAGGTGACTCTCAGCTGGTCGTTAACCAAGTCATGAAGGAGTCAAGCTACCATGATGCCAAGATGGCTATGTACTACCAAGAAGTCCGATGGCTGGAGGATAAGTTCAACGGCCTCGAACTCAATCACATCCCAAGGCACCTCAACGAGGCGGTCAACACACTTGTGAAGGCGGCGTCTGGTCGAGAGCCGATGCCGACGGGCATCTTCGCTAGTGACCAACACAAACCCTTGGTGTGCTACAAAGGGTTAGAACGGGCCGATGATGGCCCATCTGATCCAGCCTTGGGGGCTGACCAACTGACTGCTCCGCCCAGCCCCGGTGTCATGGAGCTTGAAGAGGATCCAGCGATAGAGCCCAACCCTCTAGACGACTAGAGAACACTCTACCTCAACTACCTCCTCCGTGACACACTGCCAACGGAGAAGACAGAGGATCGGCGGCTCGCACGTCGTGCCAAATCCTTCGTTCTTGTAGAGAGTGAACTCTACAAAAGGAGCCACACCGGGATCCTACAGCTGTGTATCCCCATCGAACAGGGGAAGCTTCTACTAAGCGATATCCATGATGGGGTCTACGGTCACCATGTCGCGCCTAGAACCTTGGTTGGGAATGCATTCCGATAGGGCTTCTACTGGCCCACTACAGTAGCTGATGCTATGCAAATCGTACGCACCTATGAAGGGTGCCAGTACTATGCTTGGCAAACTTACCTCTTGGCCCAGGCACTCTAGATGATCCCCATCACGTGGCCCTTCATGGTCTGGGGGCTCGATCTAGTTGAGCCTCTCAAAAACGCACTCGGGGGCTACACCCACTTGCTTGTCACCATAGACAAGTTCACAAAATAGATCGAAGCTCGGCCGATCTCCACGATCAAGTCCAAGCAAGCTATAATGTTCTTCCTCAACATCATCCATCGCTTCAGAGTATCGAACTCCATCACAGATAACGACACGCAGTTCACCGGCAAGAAATTCATTCGATTCTACGATGAACAACACATCCGAGGCGATTGGGCTACCGTCGCGCACCCTTGAATGAACAGACAGGTCGAGTGCATAAACAGCATGCTCCTATAGGGCCTCAAGCCCAGGATCTTCAACCGGTTGAACAAGTTCGACACACGCTGGGACGCTGAGCTCCCTATAGTGCTCTGGAGCCTAAGGACAACTCCCAGCCAGGCCACCGGCTACACACCTTTCTTCATGGTCTACGGTTCTGAGACCGTCCTCCCGATGGACCTCGACTATAGAGCACCAAGAATTAGAGCATACGATGAATAGGGAGCTGAGGCATCCCACAAAGATGCCATGGACCAACTAGACAAAGCCCGCGACATCGCCCTCCTCCGTTCGGCCAAGTACCAACAGGTGTTGCGATGGTACCACGGCCGACAGGCATGGGACCGAGCCTTCAATGTTGGGGACCTTGTCCTCTGCCTCGTACATAGCAACAAGGACCGCCACAAGCTCTCCCCACCCTGGGAGGGGCCATACGTCGTCGCGGAAGTACTCCGGCCAGACGCTTACAAGTTGAAAACCATCGACGGCGAGGTCTTCACCAACGCCTGGAACATTGAGCAGCTACGTCATTTTTACCCTTAATAAACGCATATGTTCCCTTATTAGTTTTTGTCTTTAGAAATCCCTGACCTTTAGTGACATCTAACCCCTGCAAATTGCAAGGGGTCGGACCTCACTTGGGCGCTGATATAAGTGATACGAGTACGTTTATCTTACAAACACTTCCTGTGTTACCTTTGCAAACATTCTCTAAGCTTTCCATTCTTCTCATAACAAGTCCTAAGGGCTAGGATTTTGGGAACAAATTCTGAGTACAACTGGTAGGACTGTGGGAAACCCACGCCCCAGCGGCTACGACCTCCTTGCTCACCAGCGTGATCAAAATTGATTCACCCGCACTCCTAGTTTTTGTGACCTGGACCATGGGAAGGGTCAGAAGGCACCAAAACCTCTTATACAAAAAAAGAGGAAGCTGAAAAGCTATTTGCCGTAGCGAAAGTCAAAAACTTATGCATTTTTTTGCACAAAATTCATTGCTTACAAAGTGATCCATCACAAAAAGGACTAATGTATTCACAAATACAAAGGACTGTTCACTCGGGGGCTCCCCCACAAACTTATTCGATTATAGTTTCTAACCAGCCCTACTACAAGTACTGCTATGGTCGCCGTGCCACGCTCTCCATCAGCGACGCCGTACCTCTCCACGGGATCCTCGAAGGCACCATCATCTGCAAACGTCGAGCACCACGTTGGCGACTGTGGTGCCCTCCCCGGGGTGTCTAGGGACTATGCCATCATCATTAGCCGCAAGCTTGACAACTGCGCCTCCACCATGGCGTCCAGGGACTACGCCATCGTCATCAGCCGCAACCCTGACAATGGTGTCTGGGCAGGGGGCGTCTCCCACCGAGGAAAGGCCGCAATGAACGACGGCAAAGCTGACGATGCTTGGCACCCTCCAGTGCTCCTCCTCCTTCCATAGCAGTGGCCCCTTCTCAGCAAAGGCAGCCTACACCATCTCATCTATGTTGGATGACCCCCCAGCTCGACATTGCACTCTGGATTCATGGGCCGATCTGTGAGTTTTTCCCTCCCTGGCATTACCCTCTCTCACTTAGGACCCGCCACGACACACGAACGCATTCGGTGGAAAGGAAGGAGAAGAGATAGCAGCTCAGAGGTAGGCAAAGGAGTGGGGCGAGAACTCCCCTCCCCCTCCCCATTCAAGGAAGAGGCGCAGCAACTGAGGAAAGGCGAAAGGTTGGGACAAAAAACTCTCTGCCTTCCCCTCTTCAATGCAGGTCAGAAATCAATGCTGACGAGAATCCGAGGGGACGCGTCTGGACTGACAGGACATGCTCTGGTCGATAAGACGTCGCCTAGTCAAATAGGACGTTGCCTAGGAGTGGCCCGCCACTAATGTACACCGGGCGCGAGAACCAGGGCACACCCACATGCAGGCGACTCTCCACTTCCCCAGGCAGGACCATGGAATGACCCAACGGGGTCCCATTGGGCCTCCTAGGTCGATCGGATGGCCTAGGTGAAATGACGAACGAACGTCCATACAAAGATAAGCACCTCTGTTTTCTTACTTTACGCATTAATTTCATTACCGAGTTTCTAACCCCAGCAACGATAGGGACACAGACATCGCTCGGGGGCCGCCGAGAGTGTCTACCTGTTTAGACATCCTCCTCGCCCGACCCCTCCTTATGTTTCAAACCAAAAGCATGGTGTGTGGGTATAAAACTTTGAATACAACTGGATGAACCGCCAGACCCTACGCCCCGACGGCTACGGTGTTTTTGTTCACCAGCATAATCGAATTCATAGTTCCCCACACCACAAGCTTTAGCTCCCACCTTCCCGAGAAGGGTTTGGGGGGGGGGGGGTCCTCCCGCAGAATCTCCTTCAAGGAGAAGCTATCAGGTCACCTAAATCAATCGAACGGCTCATATCGCCGCTGAGAGACAGAAATGAAAAATGGCAATGCTTATGTAGGTTACACCGACCTCATCACAAACATTAGACCCAAACCCCACACTGACATATTTGGTAGGAGCTTCCCATCTCTCACACCACCAGGGTAACGTTACCGACACCCCGCTTTTGTTTCAATTAAGTTATACATTGAATCCATACATCCAAACATTGCATATGCAAATCGCTGCATCCTAATGCTTCGTGTCACGTCATGAAGCGGCAGCTGCCTCATTCAATATGAGCGGCGATAGACCAAGGTTCGAAGGCCAGCCCACAAAGGGCTCGAGGCCGCCTTGCGTCAAACAGAGCCAGGGGAGAAAAACCGAGATGAGCCCCAATGGCCTTGCCTGACCCCGCTCAGAAGAGGACAGGGACATCTTGACCTTTCTCATTTGATTCTATCCCTGAGCCAAGCCCACAGAATCTCCATCGAGGAGAGGCCAATGGGCCACCTAAGCCTATCGAACGGCTCAAGCATCTACCGGGAGACGGGTTAAGAAGTAGTGAAATGCCACATGAGGGCTCTGCCGACCCCATCAGCAAATGATGGACCCAGATTTTACACGAACATACCCGTTAGCGAGCTCACTGAGCATGACACTCAAGCCATCGAGGCAAGTGTCGTGAACTCAGCCCCTCTAGTTGCAAAAACCGAGGACGGGGTAACGTGCGAAACACGGCCGACCCCTAACAAACCCTAAGGGGCTCGAGGGCTCGAGCCGCTCGATCCATGATTGAGAGACCGAGGTTCGAAGGCTGACCCATGAAGGGTCTAAGGCCACCTCGCGTCCAAAAAGAGCCAGGGGAGAAAAATGTAGATGAGCCTATGCAGCCTTTGCCCAACCCGCATTAAGGCGGGAAGGGTCATCTCAACCTTCTAGTTCAATCTAGCCTCTAGTCGAGCCCATAGAATCCCCATTGAGGGGGGGGGGAATCTGTTGGAAGGCGGGTCAAGGAGCAACGGAACGCCACCCAAGGGCTTTGCCAAACCTGTCGCAAAGCAAACGGGATCAGATTCCATCCAAACATCCCCGATAGCGAGCTCATAAAGCATGTCACTCGAGCCATCGAGGCAAGAGACGTCGCCTTAACCCCTCCAGTTACGGGAACCAAGAACGGGGCGACAGTAACAAAATGAGCAGGCCCTTGACCAAATCCCCACCATGCGTGGGGGCTCGGGGAAGGCCGGGCCAGTAATAAGACCAAATGCACGGTCACGCAATGATCACCAAAATCCTAAGTAAGTGGTACGTGCAAGACTAAGTTCACTACCCTCACTTCGATCTCTAGTAACATCCGGCCCTAGTGACCGCAAGGGGTCGGATCTCACTCAGGGGTTGACAAAGGTACGAGTACCTCCTTTCTTTTTTTGAAACAGTCATTACATCAGACCTTTTCCTCACGTCGAGACTGGTAGCAAGGTTTGGGAGAACAGATAGGTAAGACTGCAAAAAGCCCGCGCCTAGACGGCTATGGCAATTTTGCTCACTAGCACAATCAAAATTTCCTGTGAACACCTTGGGCCCTACAGTCTTAACGCGCGAAAGGGTCGGATCGCATAAATCTTTTTTCATTGCAAAAAGGGAAGAAGGTAAGATCAAACAACCGAAACGAAATTGCGAAACAAAGTCATGAATCTATTTTGGACACAAAATTACCGACACTTGTCCATATATTATAGATAAATATTTATTAAACTTATTTAACTAACTAGTTCCTCGAAGGGAGAACCATGTCTTTCAGCCTGTTCGCTAGGTTCCACGTAATGGGAGTCACCGCCTTCTCAATCTCGTCCAGCTCAGGGTCTTGATAGCTAGGCACGAAGCCTTGGCTCATTACCTCCAAGTTGATCTCCTGATCGTAATGAGAACGAGCAACAGTGAAGGCTTGGGTGATCCCAGCATGAAAGGCGTCCTCCTCGAGCTGGCCCACCCGCACCGTGATACCAGCGGCACGAGTCATAAGGGAGCTAGTCCCCTCCTCTTGCATGACCTGTATGTCGTCGCAGACCACCACGACGGCAGAGCATAGAAGATCGTGCTGATCGCTTTCAACTTGATGGGCCCCCCGCACCTCGGTGAGTTCTGTGCCTAGCCCGGTAGAAATTTCCTCAGCCTCCAACCTTTGAGCCACCATGTCCCCAAGATCCGCCTGAAGGGCCTTGGCCTCCCGACGTGCCTCATCGTGCTCCTAGATGGCTCGGTCGTGCTCCTCGCGGGCCATGCCGCGCTCCAAGCAAAGTCTTTCTTCAGTCCGGCGCAGCTCATCCCGCTCCCTGCATAGCCGAGCGATCACCTCGACATCCTAGTTCGCTCTCTGCTATAGCGCCACAGACCTATCCTCGGCTTTTAGCTTGAGATCTCGCTCCGTCTCAAGCTCCGCCAGGAGCTTGACGGCCTGCTTGCTGGCATCAGTGTCCTTCTTGAGCTGCTTGTCCCACTCATTTCAGACCCTGGCGGATGCCTTCTCATCTAGCTTCACCCTCACTAATAGGTCCTCGAACATCCCATGGATCTCCTCTGTGTCCTGACGCGCTTCAATTTCCCCCTGCTGGGCGGCAGCAAGCTGGGTGCTCAAATCTCTACACAGCTGAGCCTCCTCGATGAGGCGGTCCCATTCCACCTTCTGCTCATGGAGGAACCGGGACTTCTCCTAGCTATGGGCAATGAGGGACCGAAAAGAAAACTAGGGTCAAAAATACAAAAAACATGAAGACAAGAAAAAACGAGACGAAAGATCAAATGAATACCCGGCCATTGGGAACGATGACATCGTGCAGGACGACCCGGGCCTGATCCAGGATGCCCATCATCATCGAGATCCCTTCATTAAAACTCCCCCGCTCTATGCTCTCGACAGCATCATCGAGCAAGAAGAGAGTCGATGTTGGGTCTTGGGGATCGATCCAGTGGAGCGGCGACTCACCCCGCACGGGCGAGCAGCTGCCCCCCAATACCAGGGCTAAGGGCGACCCCCTGCTGGCCCTCTCCACCACCGCCATGATGCCCAGAGATCCTCTGGCCGCGTCCTCCCTCGTCCAGCCCACCTCGGGCGCCGCAGCCTAGGCCACCGGTGGCACAGATTGCGTTGCCCCCATGGACGCCACCGTGGCTACATCTAGTGGTGTCGGGCTTGTCATGGTTGCGGTCACCACAGCCTGGGCCACCGATGACACGGATTGCGCTGCCTCCTCGGACCCCACCGTGGCTACATCCAGCAGCACCCCCTCGGACACCACCGTGGCTGCATCCAGCTGCTCCTGCCTTGGCGTGGTCTCGGCCACCTCCACTGGCGATGCCGGACCCTCGGCTTGCGGTGCCACGCCCGCCATAGAGGACGCCACCAGCACGGGGGCAGCTCCATTCGCTCTGACGTAGATGGCGGAGTCACCCCCGCCACCGCTTTCTCGGCAACCACCGAGGGCATGGGTGCCACCGCAAGCGGCGCCGGACCGGCCAACGAGGCTGCGGCATCGGCGCCGCTCCTGCCCGAAATAGGAGCGACGTCGGGCAGCGATGTCCGTCCTGCCTGAAGGGCAAGGCTCTTCTTGGGCGCCAGCCCTAGAGAGCAGCCCCATCGCAAGAACCTGCAAGAGGTAAAAGGCATAAGGACAAAATAGAAAAATAAAAGGGGGGAAAATAGGGGAATCAGCGACCTACTCTGACGCCTTTGTGCGGCGGGAACGTTTTGGGGACGAACCCTCAGACCCCCGCTCCAACTCATCTGGGCGGGACCGTTTCAAGCCTGCCCCCTGCTCTCGGGCATGGATGCTCGTCTCCCTTGTCTCTGAGGGTGTGGCAATGGAGCCACCCTCCTCCATTAGCACCTCAGGGGAGGCGGCAGATCCACCCCTCCCATCCACTGATCCTCTATCGGCACCCCGGGTGTGGCGACGGATCCACCAGCTCCCACCGGACCCAACGACGGGCTTGGCTCCGCTGATCTCACGGACTCGCTTCCCTCTACGTGGAACAGGAAGGGTCCCTGCATGGATCGATGGGCGTCTGTCAGCGTATCCTCATCCTCCAAAGCATCCCAATCCACGTCGGCAGCTACCTCCTCATCGTCGTCGTCATCGTCGTCGTCATCACTGCCTATCTCCTCTCCTCGATCACGCGCTTGCCGCTTCCATAGCAGCTCCTTCTTCCTGAGCTCCCTCGTCCATTTGTCCCACTCAGCCACAATACAGTTAGCTTTCGCCAGGGTCCAATCCTTCAGCAATGGAGCCGGGCTTTCCTTGAAGAATAATGCCCTCGGCTAGTGCCGCCATCCCAAGGTCAGCTTCAAGGGGTCGGAAATTCATGTAAAAAGGGGTACGGAGAAAGAAAACTTACGAAGTCAATAAACCCTAGTTCCGGCCACATTAGGGGATGCCTCGACATCAGAAACACAAAATCAAGGACATCGCCGGCGGTGTCCTTCGAAGGCTCCATCACCTCCTTGATGCGCTGCGCCACTTCGAAGGGAGGGAGCGCTTCGTCGACAAGCGCCGCCCCTTTGAACGATGCCTTGGGCGCCATCTGGTGTAGGGGAAGCACGCACGCCATCAGCGGTGCCACCCTCCTCGTGTGGTAAGCACCAATGATCCCTGATCCCTTCACACCACTGTCCTTCAAAGTTTGGAGGGCAGCAAGAAGGTCGTTGAGGTTCTTCTTTTCCTTGACCGGGACACCCCACTTCCACGACCCTAGGGTCTCCTCGATGATGCGCCCAGAGAAAACTGGCAGGGGGCGGCAGCGTCATCCTTGACATAGAACCATTGCGAATGCCACCCCTTGTTGGAGGTCGATAGATGCATTAACAGGTATGCTTCTGTCCGGTTGTTGTGGAGGTGAATGCCGGTGCATCCCACCGGCGTGTGTAGCTCTTGCTTGGCGACCTGCATCTTCAGAATATTGACGGCGAAGAGATGACACCATAGGTCAAAGTGAGGATCAATCCCCAAGAACCCCTTGCACAGGGCAACGAACACTGCCATGTGCTGGATCCCATTGGGGGTAAGGTGCTGTAACTCCACCTGGTAGTAATCCAACAGCCCCCAAAGGAACTTGTGAGTTGGTATGGTGAATCCCCGCTCATGGAAGTGAGCGAAGGACACGACATACCCTTCGGGCAATGATGGCATGTCCTCATTACCGGGTAGCCATCACTCCTCGGTGGCGGTCAGCAGGCGGAGGAGGCCATGGCGAACAAGGCCCTCTAGGCGATGAGGGGTGATGCTAGATCTGCTCCACGGCTCCATTAGAGTGACTGGGAGGGGGTGGGTGCGAGTTTGATGGTGGCTGTGATGCGGATGCGAGCTTGACGATGGCTGGAATGCAAGTACGGGAGGCTCTGGCGATTGGCGGCAGAGGTTGACAATGCGAAGGCAAAAAGGCAAAGTACGGAACCCTAGGGGCGAACCCCGTGGTTTTATATGGGCGACGGATGTGAGAAGGGCAACCATCTGCCTCGATCTCCAAGCCTGCCATGACACACCACCGTGTCATGTCGCGGGATGCATGCCCGCGATCCCTATCATTTCCCACCAAATCGCGCTGGACGGTTCGCCTTCCCTAGGCAGACCAGGACTCTTTTTCCCATCGAGGGAATACGGGTCCAAGGGCCAGCGCAATAGTCTCAACGATCATCCCAACGAGGGATGGGCCCGTAAGCGACTAGGACTTAGGTACACGAGCAGCAGGGGGGTCTCGATCCACAATCGAGTCCTAGCCAGGCTGACCTAGGATGAAATCCCCACGAACGGGATAATAGGGTTCCCTTAAAACTATCCAGCTGACAAAAACCGAATCCCACAGCCTTACCCGCGAAGGATCTAAAATTACCCCCCGGGCAGTTCTATCCGAATCACCCAGGGGCTCGAGGGCTACACCCGATGGGTGCGCTCGTGCGCACCCTCTAGCAAATCAAAATACCCTCAGGCGATTCTATCCAAATCACCCGAGGGCTCAGGGGCTACTATCGGGGACCTAATACTGGGGTACCCAATGAGGTGGGACTAATGACCATCGAATGTTGACGCTTCCAGTCAGACAAAGAGCACTACTACACTTGTTGCCCGAACGACAGAAGATTGGTTCTGCCTCGCCCAATAGCTAAGGGCTGGCTCTGCCTCGCCCGACATCTATGGGCAGGCTCTGCCCCGCCCGACCCCTGAGGGCTAGCCTCTGCCTCACCCGATGGCTAAGAGCTGGCTCTGTTTCGCCCGATGTCCGAGGGCGGGCTCCACCTCACCCGACCCCCGAGGGCTGGCCTCCGCCTCGCCCAACGGCTAAGGGCTGACTCTGCCTCGCCCGATGTCCAAGGGCTGGCCTCCGCCTCGCCCGACGGCTAAGGGCTAGCTCCGCCTCATCCAACGTCCAAGGGCGGGCTCCGCCTCGCTCGACGGCTAGGGATTGGCCCCGCCTCGCCCAACATCCGAGGGCAGGCTCTGCCTCACCCGATGATTGCATCCTGCTCCTTCATGATTACAAGCACATGTATGATTGGACATTCGAGTCAAAGGCAGTATCGTGGACGATGCCCTGCACGCCTGCAGGAAGGTACCGTCAGGATATGATAGGACGAGCGCTTTAAGCCCTTTCCAATGTAACAGTGCTCAAATAGTGTTGTAGGTGCCGACTTTTGTTCCATAGTGTAGTAGACACCACCTTCAGTCCTCGGACATGGATACTAACATAGGCATACAATAGCCACTATGGTCCAAGATAGAAATCACATCATCTACAGTGATGAACGTATGGTCACTTCCCCTGTTACTCCCCGAGGGGTCACAGCTCGGCTCTCCAGCACGCCGCACCGTCCGCCGGCATAGGATGGGATGCACCCACTTGCTAAATGAGGCCAGGGCATGGCCTATGAGGATCAGCAAACACGCCACCTCTGACATGGCCTGCTGTGTTAAGCAGGATAGGCACAGGGAAAAAGGGAGACCTGGCTCCCTCAAAGGATCTTCTATACCTTCAGCATTTTTCTCTTTCTCCGATTTGTAACCCCTGCTCCCCCCTTGGTCTATAAAAGGGAGGGCAGGGCCCCCCACCAAAGGGACCGACCATTGACGGATCAGTTTAGCATACACAACACATCATGCATACAGCCAGGCAGCGACCGAGCTCTTAGCATCCTTTCAACCATTCCATTAGAGACCTGGGACCTCTCCCACTCTCGACCGTTTTTACCCCCTACTATGAACCTTTTTCGGTACTAATAACACGAGCAGCAGCAGACTGGATGTAGGGACATTCAGCCCAAACCAGTATAAATCTTGTGTCCTTTAGTGCACCATCCGGGCCTAATGCGCAACAATTATAAGTTTACTAGTCGGTGTTTGTTCAAAACACCGACAATTATATTTTACATTAATTTGCGTTGTTTTGATTGATGTTTAATTTGATCCGTTTTATTAGATGGAAGACATGTTTTGGGAGCAGTTATGGAGAAAATGGGGTCGTCCTAGAGAATTGTACCCCAATGAGTCTAGCAAGGATACCCCCGTCCCTCCTGAACTCCCTAACCCTAACTGTGACTGTGGTCGTCCGGCCGACTTGTTTCAATCGAGACATTTGGACACAGTGGCTCGTTGCTTCTATACGTGCAGTCGTTTTAATGTTAGTAATTGTTTCCGTATATTTTTCTTCTTTATTTGTATTACTAGGTTACTAATATTTTTGTTGAATTTTTGTTGTGTAGGACCATGAGAGGTGCTTTTTCTTTCAGTGGATCGACGGTGTAGACAAGTTTGACCCCAGGTACCTCCTTTTCGACGATTGGTGGAAAGGGCGACATCCATGAGAGCACTTCGAGCGGTGGATTCCACCTCCCCCTAACCCCCCTCTAATGACGGTTAAGGAGAAGCACTTAGCCATAGTTAGACGACTCGAGGAACCTCCTCTATGCCATTGCAGAGACCGAGCCATGATAAACCCTGACAATACGTTAGAGTTTGTGTGTCCAAACAAGCATGAAGTACAAAGTGTATGTGTTGAAATGTTGAGCTATATGTGTCATGTACTAATGTCACATTATTTAGGTGTATTCAATGGCGAAGTGTCGTTTCAAGGAGTGGTTGTATGGTCCTAAGAACAAATGGCCCGAAGAACCTCCAAAAGCAAAGCAAAAGAAGAAAGACAGGTTAATTTACAAAGCACCGCCAGTCAAGTGCGAATGTGGTGTTAAATCCAACTATGGTCTAGTCTCTTCAGAGCTTGAAATAGGCCATTATTGCAGCCATATGATTGACTATGATGAGGTTGGTTATTTTTGTGGTAACCATGAAATCGTATTTTGTTTCTTTTGCTAAGACATATATGATATAATTTATCGTTTGAACAGAGCACTAGGAAATGCAGGTGGGAATGTTATAATGCTCAAGCTAAGTTCTTGGATGAACTAAAGGGGAAGCAAGTAATTGCACGAAAGAGGGGATATGGACCTGACTACGTCAACCTTTTCGTTAAACATCACAAAGACAAGATGCGTGAGTTTACTAGATAGCATGGTATTTGTAACCCGATCGACGTTGGGCTTGTCAAATGGGGATTGGAGAGATGAATGACATTAGAGGAGGAGAGGGCAAGGAAGGAGGCAAGGGAGGAGACAAGAGTACAGATGCAGGTCTTGAACGAGCATGTTGTTTCATTATGTGCCAGTGAGTACTTCGAAGCCTTTTTTTCGTTGCCTGATTTTAAATGTAATATAGTCGCGTTGCTAACTGATTGCATTTTATACATGAAGGGATTGGATGCAGTGAGGACCATGTTGCAGAGGTGGCTCGTGCAAGGTACAAGGAAAAGAAGTTAGATGAGCATAGAAAGTGAGCTGGTCACACCGTTGAATCACCGATTGTGTTGTCTGATGAGGGGGATGAGGATGAGGACAACACTGCCAGACTCAGCGAGCTCATCGCTCTAGCAGAGGCGGGCTTGCAGGTGGATGAGGCTGAAGACGACACTGGTAGACTAAGCGAGCTCATCGCTCTAGCAGAGGCGGGCTTGCAGGTGGAGGAGGCTAAGGACAACACTGACAGACTGAGTGAGCCCATCTCTCTAGCAGAGGCGGGCTTGTAGGCGGAGGAGGATGACGACGCGTTCTTCACTTAGGCCGCAGATGAAGCGGAGGCCGCTTACTATAGGCAAAAGGCGGATCAGGGTAATGCAGGTGAGCCTAGCCACAGCAACAGGGTTGTGGTTGAGGATTGGTACTCGGACGACGAGTTGCTTACTCAGTATGTTTCTGACCAAGGGTTTTTAATTGCGCCAACTGTTAGTTCCAAGCTTTATTAATGATCAATGTAGCTATGTAGTAGAAATTCCATTATGTTGTCTTATATTCCATTTGAACTACTAATGTATTGTACCCAAGTGTCATGTACTCGGATTACCCATGATCGATCTTAAGTGATCACATCTGTTTGTATCATGCGTTCAAAATTTCTAAAATAAACGTAATGGGTTAAATTATCTCGAATACAGCGACGTAGCCCACTGGTTCGACCACGCCATAGCCTAGGTTCTGCCATGATAGAGTCCACGGCACGTCAGTGCCACGCCATACTATCTGGTCCTCAGGATCAACAGCAGCAGCCATCATCATGGTGCCCCTGTACTTTCCTATCAGGAAAGTGCCATCAACAAGTACAACTGGCCGATAAAACTAGAATGCATGTTCTATTTGCGCGAATGACCAAAACACACGATAGAGGACATGCCTCAATGGGTCCCAAAAAAACATCCCTCCGGTGTCCACAAACCATTTCAAGCCAGGGTTATAGTAATGCATTGCACATAAGATGCGGGGCACCCTGTTGTACGCTTCCTCCCAAGTACCCCATCGAATTGCCAGAGCAATTTGCTTAGCACGCCAAGCCTTTCCGTACGTCACATCGTACCTAATGAATCTAGATATGGACTGTTGTAAAGAAGACACTGAGATGTCGTTATTATCATCAACGAGCCCCAATATATGATGGGCAAGGTAACGTGCAGTGAGCTGCTGATGATTTTCCTTCCCCCTATTGTCTAGGCAAGTGTGGGGTTCGACAACTTTAGTTATCCTCCACTTGCCATCACTCTGTCTATTTTGTGCATTTAACCTCCACATACAACCATTTTTGCATATCACATGGTACCTCAACTCCTGGTCTGAATAAGTGACGGTGTACGGCCTATGGTGGTACACAGCATAGTCCTGAAGAAAGAGTTTCATCTCTGACATTGTGTTGAATATCATCCCCTTCCTAAGGGTTTCTTTCTCATGGTTATACAATGAATTCCTACATATCTAGAGACCGGTGTCACAAACTGCCATATCCGTCATGCTAACATCCCTATAGTTTGGAACACCCATGAAAGGTACGTTCTTGGACCATAGTTGCTCAAGCTCAGTCGCTGTGTAAGGTGGTGGTGGAACATACTGTTGCGCTTCGCTAATTCTGACCCAAGAATCATAGGGGGTATCATCTGTAGCCAAATCTGTGACTAGTCTACCCTGAGCCTGGACACCATGCAAAACCTCAGTTGGTACTAGTAATGGCATAGTATGAACCGGTACTAGCATGGCATCAGCTGGTGCTGGCATAGCATTTGTACCTCCTTGGTCATCATCAGAATCGTCAGAATCTGTCCTCCTCCTCCCGTTCCTCCTCTTCCCGTTCGAAATCATTCACATCGAAGTCATTGCTTATACAACCTACTACAGTTGAATGAAGCTGCTCCTGCGTCAACTGACCATCCAAATCCATGTTACCCTGAGTTGCTTCCCCTTCGACCCCCAATTTTTGCTCATTGCCTCCAACACCGTCAATGGGCAGGCCGTCCTAAACACCCTGCATCCTGTACCCATTCTCCATCACCACCTCAGCCATGGGCACATTGGAACCTTGGAGAACCCTAGTGTAGCGGGACCAGTGAGCAGGGTCACGCAAGGGCATGGGGACATAGTGTGCACTAGTCTTCCCAGTATCAAACCTCCCCTTCAGTGTGAAATCACCGCCAAACTTTGCATTCAAATGGACACAAAGGTCGTTGAAGCTAGGAGGTTCATCAAACCATTCCAATTCTACTTCCATATCCTCAAACATACCATCTTCTCTCCTAACACTTCCTCCATACAAAACTCTAACACAACAATCCATCTGCAAAAGCATTTCAAGAAACTTCATCAAGTCATCGAAATTGTCATACGTAATGTCCATAGTAATATTAATACATATTCTAACTATAACTATACTAACTAATCTAATGTTAACATCCATACAAGGCTAACTACAATAACTAATTAGACTAAATCCAATGTATAACTAGACTCAATAATTGTACTAACTAAACTACCTAACTTTACTACCTATACTAACTTACTATATTACCTATACTAACTAAACTATCTAACTTTACTAACTATACTAACTATACTTTAATAATTTTACTAACTTTATTAGGGGAGTACCTCGCTGCAGCGCGCTAGATCAGGCTGGGAGGCGCGGGCGCAGTCCTCGGCGGGCAGCCGCCGTGCGTGGCCGAAGGGGGTGGCGCGCCGGCGTGCGGGCTCAGCGGCCGCACCGGGCGGCCGGCGGCCGTGCCGTGCTCGGTGGCGGGCTGGCTGGCACGGGCGGACACGGCCGCGGCAGTCGGCGTGCTCGGTGGCGGGCTGGCTGGCTGCCGCGGTGGTCGGCGTGCTCGGCGGCGGGCGGACGCGGGCGTGGTGGCCAGGCGGCCTTGCTGCGCTGCTCAGGCAACGGCGGCTGCTCGGCCACTAGCGGACGCGGGCCGCGGCGGGGGTTTTATTCGGCTCTACCGCGCCACGGATCAGGGCGCGACAGTGCGCGCTAGATCGTGCCGGGAGGCGCGGGCGTAGTCCTCGGTGGGCAGCCGCCGTGCGTGGCCAAAGGGGGTGGCGCGCCGGCATGCGGGCTCAGCGGCCGCACCGGGCGGCCGGCGGCCGTGCCGTGCTCGGCGGCGGGCTGGCTGGCGCTGGCGGACACGGCCGCGGCAGTCGGCGTGCTCGGTGGCGGGCTGGCTGGCTGCCGCGGCGGTCGGCGTGCTCGGCGGCGGGCGAACGCGGGCGCGGTGGCCAGGCGGCCTTGCTGCGCTGCTCGGGCAACGGCGGCTGCTCGGCCACTAGCGGACGCGGGCCGCGGCGGGGGTTTTATTCGGCTCTGCCGCGCCACGGATCAGGGCGCGACAGTGCCGCACCAAGATTGGTGGCGCGACAGTCTCTGTCCCATCAGCGGTCAGCGATTCCGGTCGCCGCCATGTCAGCCCTCTGCCGCGCCACCATGCATAGCGCGGCACACGCATTTGGCCGCGCCAGGGCAATAGACGTGGCCAAAAGTGTTAGTTAAAAAA
This sequence comes from Miscanthus floridulus, assembly GCF_019320115.1. Classification (NCBI taxonomy): domain Eukaryota; kingdom Viridiplantae; phylum Streptophyta; class Magnoliopsida; order Poales; family Poaceae; genus Miscanthus; species Miscanthus floridulus. The sequence goes on from NC_089598.1 coordinate 84,798,293, forward strand.
AAAAAAACCGACCGTGTTAGATTGTGTGTTGTTGCTTTTTTTTGCATTGGCTCATGCATGTGTCATGTCTGATGTTTTAAGAGCACGTCCTGCATGAATTATGTTGAACGTAAACTTCCCTTCCAATAACTAATCGGTTTGTAGAACTAATACATCGATATTCAAAGTATCTCGATCTTATTTTGACACTAAAAACTACTGATCTTGTCATAAAAAAAAATCCTTGGAATTCTTAGGGTAGCCCAAACTAGAAACTATGAATGAGATAGTTTTCATATCTACCAAGTCATATACATAGGCAATACACAAAAAATCATATTCTCAATGAACAGTTTTTAACATAGATTTTTTTGTCTAATCATCTGGTTTCTCTCTCCTACTCCATCCGTCCCAAATTATAAGTCATTCTAATTTTTTTGGAGAGTCAAAACATCTCAAGTTCGACAAAATTTATATAATAAAATAATAACATTTATGATACCAACTAAGTATCATTATATTCTTTATTAATTATATTTTTATAGTATACCTATTTGATGTCATAATTTTCTGCAGTTCTATGTATAATTTTGGTAAATTTTGAAATGCTTTGACTCTCCAAGATCTTTGAAATGACTACCTCACCATATTACTTAATTGTCACTCAGGTTTCTGGGTTGGGTAACCTCGAGCTAGCGAAAATGATGCACGTGCCCCTGATATGTTCTCATCCTCATGGGTTAGAGGGTTTGTTAGCCGAGGTAATTAACGTTCAGATCATCTACGGATCTGACGAGTGATTGCACAGAGACGTTCTAACTTTTCTGAATTATATTTGATTTTCCGTATTTTCTTCTGGCCGAGCGGAAGTTAGCGCCCGGGCGTCCGGCCCTATGACCCGCCCGAACGCAGCTACGACCCGTCCGATCCTTGCTACAGGAGTCGTCCAATCTCAACTACGGAACCACGGAATAGCGTAACAGAAGGAGCACCCGCCTGCTCGTGTAATGGAACCACGGAACCGAAGGAGCGCCCACACATCCCCTGCCGCGCCGCCATCCCACGCCGCGTCGCCAGCATCGAGAAGAAGGGGAGGGGGCGGCACCCACCTGCACTTTTGGTTCGGATGCCCAGCCAGCGTCGAGAGAAGGTGGAGACACCGATGCGAGGCAGCCGAAGACGAGGAGGGAGCGAGATGCAACACTCGATCTACTGTTGAAACATCCAGATACAACATATGTAACATACATCTCAAGACAGATAAAACACTTGAAATATGTATCTGAAACACTTACAAAAACATCTCAAAACTATTGTAAAACATACGCAACATCTAGATAAAACACTTACAACATATGTGTAAAACATATGCAACATCCAAATAAACACACTTGCACATACGTCTGAAAAAACAGATGAAATATTGGGAACAGAAGCTTGCAACATATGTGTACAACCATTACAACAGATGCAACATCCCCATCTATTTTTGTAACATCCTTATGAAACATTGCAACATATCAATGAAACATCTGAAACACATGAAACATTAGCTTGCAACATGTGTTTTCACCCTTCTTCTTTCGTATGACACATCGCAAGCGGGAGAAGGCAGGCGGAGGGCAGCGCCATCGCGGCTCCTTCTAGAGGCGAGCAGAGGGGTGGCGGGGACAGGCCGCCGACGAGCTTTGGTCAGGATGCGGGTTACCGCCGTCGCTGGCGGGCCGAGGGGAGCAGAGGGGTGGCGGGGACAGGCCGCCGCCGAGCTTTGGTCAGGATGCGGGTTACCGCCGTCGCTGGCGGGCCGAGGGGAAGGCGGGGACAGGCCAACGATGGCACAGGCCACCGCCGGGCTCTGGCAGGGAGGAAGGGGCCGGCCACAGGCGCAGGCGGCTGCCAGCGAGCTCTGGTCGGGCGGGTGCGGGAAGAAGGGGCCGGCAGGGAGCTCTGGCCTGTGCGGGGGACGGGGAAAAGGGGTCGGCGGTAGGCGCAGCGACCGACGGCGGGTGGAGGCGCCGCGGGAGATACACAGGATGGAGGCGCCACAGGGAGGGGAACGTGCAGGCGGGGATTTTTTTTCTTTTTTTTTGTGGGAGCGCGTCCGGGCGAGAGTCACGTGACGGACATCTTTATGGTATCATTATCGAATGAGGAAAGTTAATTTTCACGAGGTTTATCAGGGATGTCATGTGCACGCTTGGGGACTGATAAGGTGGTGGGCTGATGGCACCTGAGACGCAACCAGCCAACATTTCGCGCTTTTTGGTAAAAAAAAAGACTGGTACGCGTATGCGGCTTCCTTTTTTTTACCATGTTTCGTGAGTTTGGGCAAGGCTTGAAATAATTAGCTCTGTGGACCCCATCAGTGTCTTTCTTTTTCTGTTCTCCAGATTGATGCTCGAGGGCCGAGGCCAACAAAAATGAAAGGTTTTACACTCAGGTGTCAATTAGTTGCAAATCGGTTTGCGTGTTTTTACACCCAAGTGTGAAGTAAGTATAAATCGTTATTTGAGGAATTGGAAGCTCTACAACAGCAGTTGTTAGCATTACAACTGCCCCAGTCGGATGAGGATGTCTGGAACTATGCTTGGGGAAATAGTTCGTACTCCTCTCAGAGGCTTTGTAAATTAGCCTTCAGCAATGCTAATGCACACCCGGCCTTCAAATGGATATGGAAAGCCAACTGCACTCCTAGAATAAAGTTCTTCGCATGGTTGATTTAGGTTGACCGTCCGAACACTAAGGATATGCTCAGAAGTGTAACATACAAGATGATGACCGTTGTGTACTTTGTCCTCTTGGTCTGGTTGAGGACCCGGAGCATCTTTTCTTCTCATGCACCTTAGCCCGGCGTTGTTGGCAGGCCCTCCAAATTCAGTGGGATGATCAATTGGGGCTTTTCCCGCGCATTGCCCAAGCAAGAGCATATTCCAATCTGCCATTCTTCATGGATCTGGTTATGATAGCTTCCTGGGAAATTTGGAGAATTAGAAATGACAAAACCTTCCATGGAAAGCAGCCCAGCTTTAGTACTTGGTTAGCAAATTTTAAATTTCAATGTAATCTTCAGTCAATTAGATTCAAAGGAGACCTGAGGTCATCCTTTTGTGCTTGGCTTGATGCCTTCAGTTAACTCCCATGTAAGAACTCCTTTTTCCTTATAATTTATAAATTTTTGCGGTACTGTGGGGATCTCCCCCACAGTCTTTTCAGTCAAAAAAAAGTATAAATGGTTGAGAGCTTTGTACTTATAATCTGAAAGTTTATCTCTTAAAAGTTGGGTTGTTTGTGTCAATTTAAATTTGCCATCAGCACAAAAGTTTGGGAGTTGAGAGCTTTGTACCTATAGTTTGAAAGTTTATTTCTTAAAAGGTTGTTTGTGTTTGTACTCATGTACTTATAGTTCAAATATGAGACATCACATATAAACCAAATATAGTCTTACAAAATGCAAATAAGTGCAGTACAATTCATGTAATTCAATTCTCTTTCAATTAATTTAGTTAACCGAGAATATGAACCCAAATAACCAAAAGAGAATTTTGAACCCAAATAACCAAAAAAGTCTGGTTTCTTGTTTTCTAGAATCTAACGGGGAACCGATTTTTTCAGTTCTTGTTATTTTGGTTTTGCTTCCTATTATTTTGGTTCGGTTTTGAGGTTTTGCTTAATTTTGTCCACCCTTAAGTGGGGGCCTACGCTAATGGCTTGGTCGTAGACTAACTGATCAGTAGCAAATCAAGGAGAAAATTGTGCCTCTCAAGGTTTGGTTTACTGTCCTGTTGCTCATCAGCAGACTTTCTGGGTCTGGTATGCTTTTATCCTCAGATGAAAGGAGTTTATGTACTCAGTGACAGCTTATATATATATATATATATATATATGGTGCATCCGCAGATTGACCTCCGCGTGAACAACACTGTAATTAGAGATCAGTTCTTATGGGTATGTATGTGTGTGTTTGTGGTTTCCGGGAGTCCTCGTGTCTAGTTGTCTTGCTTTAACTCCCATGTACTCTTGGTGGTCAGGATATCGGCAAACTGCTTTGTGAGGACCTCATGACCCTGAAGAATTTGCGAGGACGCTGTGTGACCATTCGAACATAACGGATCCTGAAGTTGGGGTATGCCCTTAAATAATGAAGCTTTGAGTGTTCAGTGCAATGAACGGTTAATTCAAGTAAAGCAACAGCTTTTATGATGATGGTTTTCCATGTCAGCTAGCCTCCATTACACATTTGCAATTCTCCCAAATTGTTATACAGGAACGGGATGGATTACCAGTAAAAGTTTTTTCACATTTTCTCTAAACTTGCATTTAATTTTATTGCGCATGCAAGTCATGTAAAATGCTACTATTGTTATTGTCCTTTATAATCTTTGTGATTTTCCATGGCTGCATAATATTGATGGGTTTAGTCATGAATTTGCTGTTATATGAATATTTCTTGCACTGCAGTTCTTTTTCTGTAAAAGCTGTGCATTATTTCTACAATTTTGTTCTATCCTGACAAAGTCTTTTTGTTTGATGTGCAGCCTGCAATAGATGTTTCCATCCGTGAGCAACTTTTCTTTTGTGTTCTATTTAGCTGCAAAAATTATCCCTACAGCCATCTATACATTTAATTACTAATGCATATGGCATCTGCACTGTTTCTATTGAGCAGGAAGATAAACCTGAACCTTGAGAAGATTGCTCGGACTCTATGGAATTGGAAGGACATACTAAATAAAGAATTATGCAATGACAACGAACCTAATTTCATGATTTGTGCTAAGAATTCTTAGTTTAGTTGTTTAGTTTTTGAACTATGAAGCTTTTTTTATTTTATTATTGTACACGTTATTGAATGTGGATGATCAAAGTTATTAATATCATTGCCCTTTTGTGCCATTGGATTTTGTAATTTTGTGAATTTCTGTGCCACAAATCTTTATTATTCAGCAAATAAAAACGGATGCAATATAAAATGGCAGTGAAACTAATATCGATGCAATAGTTTGTGTTGCATCGAATCTAATATCGATGCAATAGTTTATGTTGCACCAAACCTAATGTCGATGCAATAATTTAATTGCACCGAACCTAATGTTGATGCAATATGGTCTATTGCACTGAACGTTAGCCGTTGCAATAGAAATTCTTATTGCATCAAATTTATTAGATGTATTACATCTACAAGATTTTTATGCACTAACCTTTTTGCATCTCTCTATCTTGATGCAAGAGACATCCATGGCCGATGCAATAGCGACCTCGCATCAAAACGATTTTGATGCAATAACCCTTTTGCATCTCTCTATTTTGATGCAAGAGACAACGGATGCAATAGCGAACTCTCATATCGGTCATAGCAAATCGATGCGACAAGACGCATTTAGAGCTATTCATCGGCTCACATCAAACATGAAATTGATGCGTTACTAAGCTATCGCATTAATTTTGGTCCTATTACATTAAAAATTTACCGGTGCATCATGATAAAAAAATTAGTAGTGACATGTCCACTGCATGGTCCCCAGTGTCGTGCACTCGCCCTGCACGAGTAGCCCGTCCCCATGCACCAGCGTCCCATGGTCCTTGTGCGCTTGGCGAAGGAGTGGGTGCCGTCTGAGATGACATGTTACATTTTTTCTTGTTTGTCTAAGAGACGATGCCTAGACAACTAGCGGAGTGACGTATAGTCGTCTACACTCAAAGTACAATCCTCACTTTCCAAAATTCATACGGTTTCAAATTGAATCAAAATATATAAAAAAATGCAAAGATTTATGATATCAAATAAGTTAATCGATTAATTATAAAATATATTTTTGTAGTAAATATATTTGAAGTTATAAAAAATTAGTAACTCTGATTCGTTTAGAAATAAAAATTATTCCTGACCTCTCACCTTGATTGATTCAATGGGTTCTGATCGATGACATGCTTAAGTTGGTGATGGCGGGTTCAGAAATCTGAAAAAACTGACGTGCCCCATGCTGTGGACTCCGTGTGGTGCCTACAGTGAGAGAGACCAAGAGATAGTTACCAATATAGCCTCCGGAATAATCTTTTTCACTTAAATAGCTAGCAAATAGAAAAATAAAAGTACCTAAAGTACCAATGGTACTTTTACAACCATTATAAAAGAGCTCTTGTCATGTACTAGGCTTCATACAATCTTATGTACTATTATTCAATCTGATTGGTCTAGAAGATCCGATTGTCAAGTGGACTCTCTTCCTTTGTCTTAGGCATATTACTTTACATACTAGATTTTTTTTATTTACAGATCTTTACGACAGAGATCTCTGATTTAAAGGCAAACGGTTTTTTATATCTGTTGCTGCCTTGATATGTGATCGCTTTTAGTGGAGTGACATTCCAATGCTTTCATGCTCCTGTTAACTCAACGCAAAAGAGTTGCATAAGCTAGCCTACCTGGGTATCATCGTTGAAGACGAGAACGAAACACCGGTAGAGAATAGACTTTCAGTGCCAACCATTTTTTGACCCAAAACTAAAGAAAGGATTAGTCTTGGTTGGAGCTAACAACCGAGACTAAAGTTCCTTGCTCAACGGCTAGAGGCGTAGCTTTTACAGGAGAAGACCTTTAATCCCGATTGGTGGCATGAATCGGGATTAAAGGTCACCCTCCAGTCCTAGTTGGAGCTATCAACCGTGACTAAACATTTAATCCTAGTTAGTTGCTCTAACCGGAACTAGAATTCTACCTGTAGTCCGGGTTTATACCACAAACCGGGACTACGCGTCCTAGGCTATATACTTTCTCTTTCCTCCTTCAGCCCGAGCCATTTCAAGCTCTCTGCTTGTTCTGTGTTCTTACCCGTGGAAGGAGTTCATGCTTGCAGAATTGGTGAAGATTTCATTCCTCTATCCATTCTTCGGTTCTAAAGGTTACCAACTTCATCCTTCCATGTTTCATCACTAGCATGGCTCATTTCTTGGTCTACAAATAGAGAAATTTGTGTTTTTTAGATTGAGAATGATGGTGGATTTTTTTATTTATATATCATTTGAGATTAAAATCACTTGATAGTTTGAATATGAAGATGAAGAAAGCTTATAGTAGTTCATCAAAACTAGTATGCACCTTTCATTGCCTCATTTAATGGTCTAGAAATAAAGAAATTTTTGGTTTTCTAGATTAAGAATAATGGTGGATATTTTTTATTTATATGCCATTTGAGCTTAAAATCACTTGATAGTTTGCATATGTAGATGAAGGAATCTTATAGTAGCTCATCAAAACTAGTATGCACCTTTCATTCATTGCCTCATTTCATGTATTAGAAATAGAGAAATAAAAGTTTTTTTAGTATATAGCTCATTTAATTAATTTCATGGTTCACAAAATGAGACATTTATAGTAGTTGATGAAAATGAGTATAGAGAGTCGTATATGACGACTACTTCTTGGTCCTCGGCCTCGCATAGGGTCCCTAAGCGATTGAGGCTAGACCTCCCTCTCATTGCGTGCGACAAGTGTGGGCAGAAGACTGTGAGGGAGTACAGGGTGAAGAAGAAGGGTCCCAACCAAGGTCATATCTTCTACACGTGTTCGAATCGCGAAGTGAATAATTTTTTGTCATGTTTTGTTATTCTTTGTAGCTATTTTTTGTCATGATTTTGATTAAAGTTCTTGATTTGTTGTTGTAATTTCAGTGGGATGGCACTAGATCATGTGACGGTTAGTACTGGAAGGAAGATTATGTTGAGCACGTCCAAAAATCTCTTGCAAAGGCGAATGAGGGACTGATGAGAGTACACCTTTGTATGATGAGGCAATGAACCAGCAGAAGAATGATATGTTTGTTTTAGTTGGAATTGGTCATGAAATTCTTATTCTGCTGAAGTGCATTGTAGGTTTAGTTTGTTTAGTGCTATTTGGGATTATCTACATTGTATCAAGGCTTTAATAAATTAATGTTTGAGAGTACGTGAGCTGTGTGGTATAGGATATTAATTAATCATGTTGATTGATGGATATTTTGGATCTTTTAATTAACTACTAATCATGCATGTTGTATAACATGGGTTATTATAAGTTTTTTATGTGGTGTACGTCATGTAATGCAGATGAACCGGCAATGGATGTACAACGCAGACCGCCGCTCCCCAGAGTTCATTAGGGGCGTGCATGATTTCATAAATGTGGCCAAGGCAAACACGCAGAATGGTTTCATGTGCTGCCCATGTGTTCTATGTAAGAATGAGAAGGATTATTCTTGCTCAAGGATCCTACACGAACACCTATTTACGTCAGGTTTCATGCCAAACTATATTTGTTGGACAAAGCTCGGAGAAAGAGGTGTTATAATGGAAGAAGATGATGAAGAAGAAGAAGGGGATGATGACAACATTATTATTCATGGTTTTGTTGAATATGGTGCCTTTGATGATACTACAATGGGGGAAGCTGAAGAAGAGGTAGTGGCAGAAGATGAGCCCACTGATGATCTTGGTCAGGCCATCCATGATGTAGAGAGAATGCGAAAGTGACAAGGAGAAGATCAAGTTCGAGCGCATGCTAGAGGATCATAAGAAATTGCTATACCCGACTTGCGAAGAGGGGCAACAAAAAGTTGGGTACCACACTTGAATTGCTGCAATAGAAGGTAAAGAATGGTGTATCCGATAAGGGATTTGGAGTGTTACTGACTATCACAAAGAAGATGCTTCCGAAGGCAAATGAATTGCCCGCCACTACATACACAGCAAAACAGGTCGTTTGCCCTCTGGGATTTGAAATTCAGAAGATACATGCATATCCTATTGATTGCATCCTCTACCGCGGCGAGTATGAGAATTTGGATGCATCGCGGTATAAGATCAAACGAGATGACCCTGGTGATGTTGAGGGTGACGGTGAACGTCCCAGGAAGAAAATCCCTACCAAGGTGATGTGGTATGCTCCTATAATACCATGCTTAAAATGTTTATTCAAAAACAAAGTGCATGCAAAGTTGATGCGATGGCACAAAGAAGACCGTAAGATAGACGATATCTTGAGACACCCCATTGATGGGTCCTAGTGGAAAGCAATCGACAGAAAAATCCTGAAGTTTGCAGATGACGCAAGAAACTTAAGGTTTGCTTTAAGTACGGATGACATGAATCCTTCCGGGGAGCAGAGAAGTAGTCATAGCACTTGGCCTGTTACTCTATGTATCTACAACCTTCCTCTATGGTTGTGCATGAAGCGGAAGTTCATTATGATGCTAGTGCTCATACAAGGTCCGAAGCAACCTGGAAACGATATTGTTGTGTACCTAAGGCCATTAGTTGAGGAACTTCTACTTTTGTGGAGCAGCACAGGCGTACGTGTGTGGGATAAGTACAAACAGGAACACTTTGACCTATGAGCATTGTTGTTCGTAACAATCAATGATTGGCCTGCTCTTAGTAATATTTCAGGACATTCAAACAAGGGATATAATACATGCACGCACTGTTTTCATGACATGGAGGGTATATTTTTGAAAAAATGTCAAAAGGTCGTGTACATAGGCCATCATTGATTTCTTCCATTGAATCACGCCCTAAGAAAGAGAGGCAAGCATTTTAAAGGTAAGGTAGAGCGCCAAACAAAGCCTAACAACTGTAGTGGTGAGGATGTATTCAATATGGTCAAGGATGTACAAGTAGTCTTTGGGAAGGGACCTGGCAGCCAACCTATTTCGAATGATGCTAACGGATATGCACCCATGTGGAAGAAGTTCATATTTTTGGAGCTACCCTACTAGCAAGTCCTAGAGGTCCACAGCGCGATCAACGTGATGCACCTAATGAAGAATCTTTGTGTGAACCTACTAGGCTTCATGAGTGTGTATGAGAAGTCTAAGAACACACTGGAAGCAAGACATGATCTGCAGTGTATGAAAGATCGAGAGAACCTGTATCCAGAGAAGGTAGATGATGGACGCTAGTACTTAAGTCCTGTCAGCTATACTCATAGCAAAAGAAGAGAAGGAAAGCATGTTTGAATGCCTAAACAACAACAAGATCCCATCTGGCTTCTCCTTGAATGTAAAGGGGATAATAAATGTGGTAGAGAAGAAATTCCTAAACTTAAAGTCTCATGACTGCCATGTGCTTATGATGTAATTGCTTCCGGTTGCATTGAGAGGGATTCTACCTCCAAATGTATGATTAGCCGCCGTGAAACTATGTGCATTCCTTAATGCAATTTCTCAAAAGGCAATCAGTCCAGCGCATCTAGCAAAGCTACAGAATGACGTGGTCCAATATCTTATCTGCTTTGAGTTGGTGTTCCCACCATCCTTCTTTAATATTATGACATAACTCCTAGTTCACTTGATCAAAGAGATTAGTATTATCGGTCCTATATTCCTACACAATATGTTCCCCTTTGAGAGGTTCATAGGAGTCCTAAAGAAATATGTTCACAACCGTGCTCGGCTAGAACAAAGCATCGCCAAGGGCTATGAAACAGAGGAGGTCATTGAGTCATGTGTTGATTTTATTCCTGACCTCGACCCGATTGGTGTTCCTGAATCACGGCATGAGGGGAGACTAAGTGGAAAGGGAACACTAGGGAAGAAAGCATATATTGGCAAGGAGGAGGATTATTTATGTAAAGCACACTACACAGTTCTACAAAACTCCTCCTTGGTGGATCCGTATATCGATGTACACAAGAACATTGTACATGGTGAATTCTCGAGGAGGACTGAAGCCTGGATTACACATCGACATAGGGAAACTTTCGGTGGTTGGTTGCGAAAATGATGTCAGGGTGACGAGAGTCTGGATGAGCAACTATACTTGTTATCTAGGGAACCATCTTGGCATATCCTGACATTCAAAGGATACGAGATAAATGGCAATACATTTTATATGATAGCCCAAGATAAAAGGAACACCAACCAAAACAGTGGTGTCCGCATAGATGCCATGGACCTAAATGGGAATAAGAAAACATATTATGGCCGCATAGAGGAGATATGAGAACTAGACTATGGACCTTATTTTAAGGTCCCTTTGTTTCGGTGCCAATGGGTGAAGGAGACCGGAGGTGGGGTAACAGTTGACCATCAGTACAGAATGACAATAGTAGACCTCAACAATCTTGGGTACAAAGACGAATCATTCGTCTTAGCCAAGGATATGAATCAGGTGTTCTATGTGAAGGACATGTCCACCAAACCGAAGAAAGGGAAAAACAATAACGTCTTAGACAATGAGCCAAAGCGCCACATAGTTCTTTCAGGGAAAAGAAACATCGTAGGAATCGAGGACAGGTCTAACATGTCAGAAGATTATGAAAAGAATGACAAAATTCTACCCTTCACAGTGAACAGCAACCCAAGCGTCCTACTAAATGATGAGGACACTCCATGGTTACGGCACGATCATAACCAAGGGACATACATCAAGAAGTTCGTTGGTGTTCCCACTTGATATGGTGACGTATTAGACCTATTATGTAATAATTGTGACTTCAGATTTTTCTATCATGTTTTTCATATTTTCTATGGTTTAAATAAATTTTCTGCTTGACGGTGGATTTTTTGTGGAGAATATGCGATGAAAAACAAAATGATCAACGTTAATAAGATGTGAAAACTAATTTCCTATCAAAAAGCAATAGTTTTAATGTTTTTAATTAAAAAGTACATTTTTGCATGGTGAAAATTATGATTATTATTTACACTATGTTAAATATTTATACGGTAAAACAAAAGAGTTTAGGTTATAGATTTTTCTTGTGTACAATAACACAAAACCAGGTCCAGAAAATTTTTTGTATTTTTGACTAATATTTTATTTAGTAGGCAATTAACAACTCTCTAGATATTTATATAAAAGAAATATATAAAAAAGAAAAAACTTGTAAAAACTAGCGGGAAACCAAACTGCAGCCCACCTTTACTCCCGGGTGGATCAACCACCCGGGAGTAAAGATGGGCTGCGTTTTCATGGCCTGCCAAAAATAGCCTTTACTCCTAGGCCGTGGTTGCACCCAGGACTAAAGGTCAGACCTTTAGTCCTAGTTCTAACCATCACCCGAGACTAAAGGACCATTAGTCCCGAGTCGTGGTTTCACCCGGGACTAAAGGTCCCTCCTATATATCGCCTCCTCTCTTCTTCCCCTCCATCATCTCGTCTTCTTCGCCTGAGAGCCACCGCGCCACTGCCGCTCAACCATCACTGCCTCCACGCGCGTGCATCTCTCTCGCCGTCTCTGTCGGTGGCCCAGCTCGTGCCTCTCCTGCCCATGCGCGGCGCCCAGATCCGGATCCACCGCCGTCGTCCTTGCCCTCACCTAGATCTAATTTGGATCCACCGCTGTCATCGATCCTCATCCATGTCATCACCGGCTCCATGCGCCTGCCTCCAACACCACCTCTCGTCACGCGCGCGCTTCATCTCTGGCTCAACAGGTGTCATCCTCATCACCCCGCCGGTGCCCTCACTCATCCCTCACTCGTCCTCGCCGTCGGAGGGCATCGTCCACGCGTGAACTTCGTCCCCGACTAGCTCTACATGCACGCATTCATCATCCTCGTCTCTGGTCGACGGCCAGCGTGTCGCGCGCGCCTCGGCCCCGCCATGCTCGATCGTGCTCGCTGTGCTTGTGCTCACTCTGCTCTCATGCTTATGCTCACCGTCCTCGTCCTCCCTCGCCGTACGCCGAAGGAACTCCTTTTGCACACATGTGAGCAACAATGTGTGCATATGTGGTGTGTGTATGAGTGTGTGTGTGTGCATATTATTTTTTTGACATAGAAAAATATAGAAAAAATAGATAGATTTTATTGTAGACAAAATAAAAAATGTAGTAGTTTACTTTAATATATATATATAGAAAAAATGTTGAGTGCTATGAATTGTAGAAAAAATGTAGTAGTGTACTACAATATATAGTAGTAGAAATATATTTGAATCTTCGTCACAATTGAAAAGATTGTTTTTATTAGTGCTATGAATTTTTTGGTATATATCTGAATTTTGATATATTGACATTATTAGTGTGACATGAATTTTCATATATTTATATATATTTGAATTTGATTCTTCATAGATATATAATTAGCGTGACATGAATCCGCTCCAAACCCTAACAAAGGCGTAAATAATAACCCTGAATTCTATATAGTTATATATATTTGAATTTGATTCTTCATAATTAGCGTGACATGAATCCGCTCCAAACCCTAACCAAGGCGCAAACCCTAACCAGATCGAGCTCGGCGTAAATAATAACCCTACCTAAAGTCTATATATAGTTATTTAAGTTTAGGCCACTAACTCGCTACATTTGCATATGCATGACTAGTGTATGGTTTTCATTTATATATAGTTGTGGTACTTAAGATGGCCGAGCCGCAAGATGACTATGACCAAAATGAGGCCATGATGAACATTATCAATGCTGACACTCAATATCGTCCCAACCAAAACGAGGTCGACCCAAAGTTTGATGACGGCTCTCAATACTTACTGAATTTTGAAGATGAGCAAGAACTTCTTGTGCAAGAAAATGCTAGCGAGGTATATTTGTTAATAATCTTGCATCCCTTATATATATATGAAATTAAACATACTTCCAATAATTCATATATATATATATGTATTACTGAATCTTTGTGTTTCTACGTATGTAGCCCTCTAGATCGACGACGTCGATGAAAAGTAGTAAAAGTGTACGAGGCCTCACAAAACCGTTGGAGGGCCACTACATAATCACAAAAGTCGATCCTAATACCAGTGAACCGCTCTAGCCAAAAAACAATGCAAATAAGTTTGTAAACCACTGTGGGGTTCTTGTTAGGGATAGTGTCCCGATAAGTGTCCGTGAATGGAAATAGAAGAAGGATGATCCTCTAATCAGTTTTGTCTCTGAACGAGAGAAGAACCTTCTTTAGGATTCAGTCACTACACATTTCAATCTACCAGCAGGTGAAGATTTAAGAAAACTAGTTAAAAGTTAGGCTCTCAAGAAGATGGCCACACAATTCCAGACCTGGAAGAAGAAGTTCTACAATGAATTTGTCAAGAAGAATCTGACTCTAGATTTTAGTCAAAATAGCATGTACAAAAAGTTGAGGGACGAGTGGCCTAAATTTGTGAGGTACAAGACCTCAGAAGTGGGTGAGGAACGGGTGAGAAGGAACCAATAGAATGCACGCTAGAAGGTATACCATCATAAAATGGGATCAGGTGGCTACAGGAGTGCCATTCCAAAGTGGCAAAGAATGGAAGCAAACCTGCTTGCCAAAGGGATCTATCCATTTTCACTCGACTATCTCGAATGCTCCAAGAATTGGTTTTTCGTGCATGGGGGATCACTGGACCCACAGACTGGGGAGCCAGTTATTGGTGGGGAAATCGGAACAGCAGCACAAAGACTTATCGATATTGTAGATGCTTCTGCCAGTGGTGCCTTTGTGCCCAACCAAGAGAAGGATGAGCTGACGTATGCCCTCCAGACTCCTGAACACCCTGGGTGAACGCGAGGCAAAGGGTTGATTTCGTGGCGACATGGCTTCCCTAAGGACACTGCTACCTACAGAAGCCGCCAGCGAAGAAAAGATGAGGAGGCAGAGCAGATCCGCAGATTAGAGGAGGTGGTGCTTCAATAGCGGGAGCAACAACTAAACATGGACGTGAGAATGCAAGAGGAAATCAAACAGCAAGTGGCACTACAGTTGAGTAGCCAGAGGCAGTCATCAACATTAGAGCATGCAGTCAACGTTAGCCCCCCTTAGCTAAGAAGCAGCTGCGCTTCCACTGAGTTCCCAAACCGAGATGATGCCCTACAGCACTTCCTCATGGATGACATCACCGTGCCTTTGACGCCATGCGAGCTGCACATTCCCTTTGGGAATACCGGTGCCACAGTCTTGTTGGCGCACAGTATTGTTTCTCTTGTGGTCCTTGGGAAGACACATGAATCCAATTCCACCTAGCTATTATAGTATCTTGGTGGATAGAGTTATGAAAGAATATAGGGAAGCGCCTCTTGACTTTCCTGGAGGTGATGGGGAGAAGACCCTAGGACATGCAGAGCATTCATCCATTTTATGGCACAAGTGCTACATTATTATTCCTGGTGTGGCGGCTACGGTATCGTCGCCTCCTCCTCAACTACCTCATGATAGGTATGGATGAAAGTGAATGAAACAATTTTTCAATAATCATTCTTAATTATTGGCTTCTCGTGTAATAATCATTTTTGTACTCATAGGTCTCCCAACCTGAGTGCTATGGACGATGATGATTCTCTGGATGATGAGGATGCGTTCCATGGCACGACTGCATCTCCATCTCCTCCAAGGTGACCTCCCCCTCCTCCGCCTCACGTGACGTAGAGCCAGAAGAGGCCCCCACCCCCGGTGAAGTCCCCGGTGAAGAAGAAAGCCAGACATCATAAAACAAAGCCCCCTCCGGAGAAGCTGCCTTACGAGAAGTCTGAAGAGGAATCAAAAGCGGTGGCACAAAAAGATTTGGATAACTGGAAGCAAAGTTTAGCCGAATCAAGAGCAAGGAGGTTGGAACTTCAGAAAAACCTACCAAAGCCGCACTACGTAGCTCAACGAGAACTAAGGAAAAAAATCAATGAGCCTGAGAAAAAGCAGCGTGATGCACGTAAGCCCTCGTCATTATTGGACTATGAACACTCTCTCAACAAGTCATATAAGGCATCGCTGAAAGCGAAGAGAGCAGGGAAATATGTTGCACAGCTCGAGCAGCAATCTAAGCAATCTATCGACCCACTAGTTGTTGAGGATGATTGTACAAATCCATAAGGCAATCCAATCGATAGGGAGGCACTCCAAGACTTCATGGCCACAACAGGTCTCACACCTGAACAACTCATTGGGGGAGCATCCATACCAATAGCCAACTTTGATATTTACCGGACCTATGAGTATGGCAGGAGTCTTGTCAACCCTAAGTCCTTCTCATCACTAGGTACGTAAATGTTCTTGTTAAACAAGTGGTACTTAAGAGCATGTGACAACGAAGAGGCATGGCTTGTTGTTAGAATTAGACCAGAGCATTACTCCAGTGGCTATGACGTTTTACATATTGAGTTCAATGAATTACACCAACTATTAAACTGGGGCGCTCTTGACAAATCTCTCCTCAGCTGCTGGTGTCTATAAGTGATTCTTTCTATAATTGAAGTAACTTGCATGTTAGTTCGTTGTCTATATATAGTTATCCTCACACTATATATATTTTTTGTACTATATAAATGCAGATATGAGATGCTGAAACTAAAGAGAAAAGGGTTAACGGATGTTGGTTTCATGGATCCGAATAGCACATTCAAGGACACTATTACTCCATATGATAGATGGTGACCTCAAGTGTAGAATAATCTGTTTAAGTTCTTAGATAACCAACATAACAAGACACTGATACTCTTCCCTTATAACTTCAAGTGAGTGTTAATGTCTTGTGCTCATTTTATTTTGCTTACTCCATGTTGACTTTAGTTAATGAGTTATGCCTACGTATAAACATGTAGCTATCACTGGATACTGCTGGTCATCGATATGCCCAGGAGTACTGTAAAGATCTTTGACTCAGCGACAAAACTTCGAAAAGATTACCAAGAAATGATAGATATTCTCCGGTGGTAAGTTTGGTCTCGCACACTGTATACTTTCTTATGCCATTTTATTGATATAACTCCATTTATTTATTTTGTTGGGCAGTGCTTGAAAAATGTTCGCCGAGAAATGCCATTATGATCAATTGAAAGTGCCTCTAAATGTAGCCCAATACTCAGTAAGTACTAGCTAGGTCACCACATCTTTATTTAGTTCAATTCATTATTACCATGCTTCATTGGTTGATGATGAATCTTTTTCTCGTAAAGTGGTGTCTGCAGCAGGGATCGGAAAACAACTTATGTGGATACTACGTCTCCGAGTTTCTCATGGAGTACTCAAGGAGAACAAGAGATCCTCAAAGTACGTAAAAAAATATACACAATTTATTTATTACAATTGTGTTGATATATATAATCATATATATATATATATGTATATTTTTTTTATATTCATACTTTTCCTTTCATTCGAATTAAAGATTGAATGGAGGAAGCAAAATGTTATGCGATGTGACCAGATCAAAGCAATTCAAGAGGCATTGACAGGATTTCTGATGAATGAGGTCATAGATCCCAAAGGCGCGTACCACTGTGACCCTAAAGAATTAATACCTAGTAGCCATACGACTAAAGATTAGGGTTGAATGAAATCCCAAGGACATGAGTATAAGGTTTTTATGACTTTATTATGTACATATTCCATGCATGTACAACCTCTTGAAATATTTGTATATATGTAGTTTGATACATTTTAGTCTGTTATTTATGTATAATGCTCGAACAGAACCTTATACGTGGGCGCAGTGGCGGATTCAGGATGGGATCAAGGAGGAGGCTAAGTAATGGACATGTTGATTGATAATGAAGATCTAATGATGATTTATGCTTGATGCTACAGTATTTTAACGAGGAATTAAGGCTCACGAGGGGGGCTGCAGCCCCCAACCCCCTGGATCCGCCAATGCGTGGGCGTATATTAGCAGTGTAGAATTCATATACGAAAAGTTAATCAAAACAAAAAAGAATTGAAGTGAAAAGAAACCATAAAATAAAAAGGAATGAAATGGAAAAAAAAGAAACATTTAGTACCGGTTGGGAACACCAACAGGGACTACAGGTGCCAGTCCAGGTGCAATACCTGGGGGGCATTTAGTCCCGGTTGGTAACACCAACTAGGACTAAAGATCCACTTTCAGTCCCGGTTGCCAGAACCGGGACAAAAGGGGGGGGGGGGGGGGGGGGGGGGGGGGGGGGGGGGCTTTAGTCTTGGATTTGTAATCCCGGTTGAAAAATCGGGACTAAAGGTGGTTTTCCAACCTAGACTGATGCCCAATCCTGCACCAGTGAAACCTGATCAGCTTGGAATAACCTAAATGCGAGGTAGCAACCAAATCCTATGTAAAATTTTTTAGACCTCAAGGGACCGTGCTATTGTCCAAAGGTAACAACTGAAGATCTGTTCTCACCACCAAACTAACCGTAAAGGAAAGCACCGCCTTCCACGGGATCCGGATGAATTGCAACCATAGCGCGTGCCCACATAGATTCGGCCGCCAAATACCACACCAATTTGCCACCAGCTACCGGAGCACAAAGAGGGGACGGGAACCCGATGTACACAAGATGTCGTTGCTTATGTCATCTAATAATATGATATTATATATTTCCACAAATGTGTGATTATGAAGTTCCCATATTTATGTATTAATTGATTTGGCTAATACGTTTCCATATGTAAATGAACATATACGTCACACAAAAGATTTACCTCTCTCTCTTTATATACTGGACCGCGAGCCTAGTGTTTTTGTTCCTGTGTCTTTTTAACACAGCTCCGATTAGGTAGACCTAGATTAGTATTCAACATGGGTGACAGTGGCAGTTGCGCTCCGGCGTGCAAGCTCTCCATGTTACTCATCATGCTCTTTGGATGCGTCACTTCGCCAGTAGTACACTGTAAGTTTGCATATGCTCAATCACCCATCATGTCATTAAGTTTACACATGTAGCGTCGGACTGATGAATGCAAATTTATATATAGGTCGCCCTCAACGACTCGAGCCCGTAACTACAGGAAGGATCAGCAGCTATCCAAATCCAAATAGTCCTGCAACGACGACAGGCACTAATCCTATTGGGGTCGGCCCCTCAATTGGTGAGAGCAAATTAAACCTCACATTTTGCACCGCACCATGGATTTGCGTGGAGCCTCACCCCTGCTATTGTTGCGTGATGCCCAAAAAATGTTATATTTCGATGGAGAAATGTAGGGCGAACTGTCTCAACTGCGACCCTAAATGCCGAGCGGCTCAAACAACTCGAGAAGGTCAACCATTACTTCCTGCAACATTTGTAGTGTTCACTACATGAGTCTGTGAACTGATTCCGGCTTCTCCAATAATCCTCTTATCACGCCTTGCATGATTGCTACATGATTTGCATGCTACTGTACATAGCAAGAAATAATTATTTGTCTGAAAAAAATCAGAATATTATATTTGTTGATGAGGTGTATGATATATTTTTTTTTAACGAACCGGCAGAAGAGCTGCCCGCTATATTAAAAAGAATGAGAAGCCCAAATAGGCACTGTACAACCACACCAATATACAACAACCACAAAAAGCGAAACAAGATAAAAGACGTGCACTAGGGGAGGGCCGATCAAAAACGGTGGTGATTCATGAAATTATCCAGGTGCTTTGCTCCTGCCATGATCCACACTCTCGCCTCTTCCTTGATTCTCTGAAGCACTCCAAAGTTTGTGGACTCCGCACGTTGAAATACTCTCACATTTCTTTCCTTCCAAATTTCCCAACAAACTAGGATGATGATCGAACGAAGGCCTCTCCTATTTGCACTACGTATAACTGATATGGCCGTCCACCACTCCTCGATGGTGTCACTAGGCGACCAGGCATTCGGGTGCAAATTATGATTTGCCGTCCATGCGGCGATTTCGCTCCACAAACGCTTCGTGAATCTACGGTCTTTGAAAAGGTGCAGGCCCGATTCTGCATGTAGTCTACAAAGTGGACAGGTCCTTTGATTTGGATAGTTCCTAGCTTCCAATCTGTCAGCAGTCCAGATTCGGTTCTGTATGGCAAGCCAGTTGAAGAATTTGCATTTAGGCGACGCCCATGGCTTCCATATAATGGTTTCGAAGTTGTTACGGGTTACGCCTATAAACTGGGCGTGATAAGCTGACGAAGCAGAATATTCTCTATTTTTCTTGAATTTCCATGTAAGGGCATCAGGCGTCCCCGTTCTCAACAGGATGCGCCTGGTCTCTCGCCATAGACATGTGTACTCGGCAGAGTGTTGGGCAGAAAAGCATGGATGTCGTAGGTCGATGTCGCGTATCCAATTGTTGGCAAGCAGAGCTTGGTGCAACGTCCTGTTTTTTTCTCCTGGAGATGGAGAAGAGATGTGGCACTACATCACAGGGTCGTTGGACATTTAGCCATGCACTCTTCCAAAACGATGCCCTTTCCCCATTTCCAATTGTGAGCGTAGTGGAAGCCGCAGAGAGGAGCTTGTCTACCTTGTCGCAGAGTGTTTCTTGTCCATCCCATGGTCTGTCACTATTTGTTGACCAACCCCGCCACAGCCACCGCAACCTAAGAGCCCTCGCAAACTTCCCAAGATGGAGGATGCCCAGGCCTCCTGAATATTTGGGTCTTGCTGATCGAGGCCAATTTACCTTGCACTTTCCTCCAGTTAGCGCCTCGTCTCCCGCCTAGAGGAATTTCATCCTCTGTCGATCAATGTCCTTGAGTGTTTTCTTTGGGGCACGCAATGCTGTGAGGAAGTACACCGCCTACGATGTAAGGACCGCTTTAACCCAGTCCAAGCGGCCTGCTGGGTTGATTTGACGCCCGTTCTAGAGGGTGAGGTTGCTGATGGCTTTGTCCACCAATGGCTGGAAATCCACTCGCTTTAGGCGTTTGACCGTTAACGACAATCCTAGATATTTGATTGGGAAGCATGAGACCTTCGTAGGAGAGCCAGCCAGAATGTTGTTTAGATTCAATGCTTCGCAGCGAATCGGGATGATTGTTGATTTCTGGAAATTTGTTTTGAGCCCTGAAGCCTCGCCGAAAAAACTGACGAGGTCGGCCAACGCAAGCATGTCCTCCCTTGTTGGCTTGACAAAAATTGCCGTATCGTCCGCGTACATCAACACCCTTAGTTGTGTCGTTCTTCCCCTCAGCTTGGAAAGATAGCCTTTTTCTGTTGCTAGATGGAGCAATTTTTGCAGGGGATCCATTGCTATGACGAATAGCAAAGGTGAGAGGGGATCTCCTTGCCGCAGCCCTCTACCATGCTTGATCGGTGCATTTGGGATGCCGTTCAACAGCACCCTCGTGGAGGAGGTGAAAAGGAGCGCAGCAATCCAATCTTGCCATCGACGGGGAAAGCCTAAAATATTTAGCAGGTTCAATAGATATTCCCATCTCACCGAGTTTGATATATTTTGTTTATCAAATCTTTCTGTAATGGATGTACCAAATGTGTACATCGTGTGATGTATTCTCTTATTTGAGATTGACCTGAGGCACGAGAAATGGTTGAGCCTGGCCCAAATTTTGACGGCACAAGCTGGAGGACGTGTCGTCCCTTCGATCTGAGCTGCGAGACACGCGATAGATTCATAGATGTCTCCAAAACCATTTCTGGGCTATATAGGCTCTTGATCTGCGCGGCCTTGATCGACTTTGGTTCCCATCTTGGGTCCCTACGCCTTTGTTTCTTCTGAATTAGGGTTGTCGATGGTCGACTTTGATACCTTTGTTTCTTCTGAATTACTGTACGTCTGTACTATGGTGGTCGATGGCCGACTTCTTTTTTTTTCTCCCTCAGCTTGCGCCTGCCTGGAGGAGATCTAATCCACAGCATTTGTGTGGAATCGTGCTCACAAAGTGCTTCTACACGTTTCAAAACTGAAATTTACCCCTTTTTTTCAAATGTTGTTGGTGGAACTGATTGTAATTAGTTTCAGGCACGTGTGTGTGTACTTCGGAAGAAAATCCCATCTAGTTACATGGATATATATAGCATGTGTTTCCTATATTTTCATTAGGAATTCCCTGCAATGCGCCGTATTATGATGATCAAACTTTTATCTTTCCTCCAAGTGTTAGATTCCTCTTTGCTCTGATATATAAACACATACGTAAGTTAGAGAATGGTCATGACAGAACAAAAAATGCAGCTAGTAGCGCTGCCTTTGCTCTGACATATAATAGATAACCAGTGCACACCATATAAATTTATAATGCATGCTGGAACTAGATTAAAATTAAATCCAAGACGACTTGTGATGTAAGGATTGACTCTAGTGGTCAGTAGGTTTTTAGCATTAAAGGGCAGGTGCTCTGCCTTTGAATTGAAGTAGAGATAGAAGAAAGTACAGCTTTACACTTTGGCTAAGAATTTATATGAAAAATGGGGGAAAATACGGAAAACTAGTGGGCGTGTTAGCTGCAGGTGGTTGCAACCATGGCAAATCCTATGTGTACATGCTAGTTATTTAGACTGTCATGTTTGTACACACAGGATAGAAAAGCCTTTGCACTTCCCCGCGGCCGCCGCCTCCGCCTAGGGCTCTTCTCCTTCTTCCTCTCTGGTTCGTAAACCGGAGATAAGAAGGGGAGGGGACCCATCTTTTTCTCGCTGTTTTCTAGTGTCTTAGGGTTGAGTCCAAATAAATTTCGGTCGGGATTGTGTCCAGCGATGACTTCGGTGATTGCCACGACGAGATCGCCGTTTTAGGTGTCGATTTCATCGGCAAGTGGCCAATTTGTGGCCTTTGTCTGCAAGGGGAGGGGTGCTTCTGGGAGCCCCCTACGAGGACAGCGACCCCGGGTCATTGATCTCATGATCGATGGTCGCGGAGAGAAAATCAAGGTCTTGAGGTGATAAATATGCATCCTATGTTGTACTCGACGATGCAACTGCCGCTGTTCGTTTAGCGATTTAGATGCGTTTTGGACTTGTTCCAAAGCGTTGGATCTTGTGGCATGTCCAATGTTTTGGGGTTGGTCATGAATTCGGCACTGCACTTTGGCTCCAGCGTTTGAGGGAAGCCACTGGAGAAAAAGACAATGGAAGAATGGGGTTACAATATTATGTATTTTTTATTTCAGTTTTTTCATGTGTAATTTGGGATATACTGTGTCAAGATTTAATATAAATCCCCCTTCCCTTCCCAAAAAAAAGTTATTTACATGATATTTTCCATGCGCACTTTCATAGAGGAGGATGTCTTGCTGGATTAAACCTGTTATCTGTGCGGGCGTTTGCTCTTTGTTGTTGAAAACTCTTCTACATTGGTCCTTCCACAGGTTCCAGATCGTGTACATGACAACTTCAGCATGCTTTTTGTCTGTCCCCAAACTGCCCAACCCAAACATAGCAGGTTGTAGTAGGTTCAAAACGCAAGATTATCGCTTAGTAAAGTATCCTGTGAGATGGCATGCATTGATGTTAGGAAGATCGATAGGTGGTACCTACTCTTTGGTGGCAACTGTAAACCTAGATAGTAGTAAAAAATTGCTAACCAATGCAAACAAACATGATAGTCTAAAACTCACAATAATCCACTGAGGTTAACCGGTGCAAGCTCAATAATACTCTGTAGTCTGTACACAGTTGCACAATCATGTTCATGGCAAATCTGAGTTCCATTGCTCAGCTTAAGTAAATAGCATATCTTGATTCTTGCTTGATTAACTGTGCTATTTCTCATATCCATCTAGGCCTCGTTCAGTTTGCAAAAAAAAAGTGAACCCGATGAATAGTACCACTTTCGTCTTATTTGGCAAATATTGTCCAATCGTGGACCAACTAGGCTCAAAAGATTCATCTCGTGATTTCCAACTAAACTGTGTAATTAGTTATTTTTTTTACCTACATTTAATACTCCATGCAAGCGGCTAAAAATTGATGTGATGGAGAGAGAGTGAAAAAACTTTTGGATGGCATCTAAACAATGCCCTAGGAGAAAATATGACTGTATTCTTCAATAACTGGGGGTACGGGGCTCGGTTCACCCTCCCCCAGGTGGATTACCTCTTCCAAATGCAAGGGTGCTTCTCCCCATGGCCAAAATCTGCACGGGTGTCCGCCTGTGGAAAAGATCGGGATATGGCCGTGGATCGAGCCTATGGAAAAGATCAGGATATCGCCGTGGATCAAGCCTACCAACCGAGCCCTAAGTGTCTAAGCCAGGCTACCACCATCTATTACCGTTCTTTAATAACGGCTCATGTTTTTTTAATGATCTTTATTATGGTTATATGCTGGCTATAATAGGTGGATTTGGAAATTGGTTTGTTTTGACGTGGCATTTCCACGATTAAATAATGTATCATTCTGGTTGATGACATCAACTCTCTTGCCGCTATTAAGCTCAGCCTTAGTAGAAGTGGGCAGCGGCACTAAGTGGACGGTCTATCCGCCCTTAAATGGTAATACCAGCCATTCTGGAGGATTATAGTCCGTTTGGTTTGGATTGAACTACTCTTGATGACATGGTCCGTTGCTTTTCCATTGAACGACTACAGCACTAGCTATGAAGAACGGCTCCATGTGAAATATGATCCTTCCATGGGGCCATGACTCAGATCAAACAAATTGCCAGGTTTGATATTAGGATCGGATGGCTCTGCCGCAATCCAAACACTGTTAGTAAACATACCGATGTCTTCTTCAGAAGCTGAGAAATTTTACTCAATCATCGATCTTTTCATGAGATGAATCCAGAGAACATGTTGTTTCTTATCTTAATCGGTAAGATGGTGGTCGATATCTCGGCCGGCAGAGTGTCATTGAATCTGTTGTTCTGAATCATCACATATTGCAGCTTTGGGAGCGACCATATTTTCGCACAGAGTGGCCGGAGAGGTTGTTGTTGGACACCTCGAGGTTGGCCAGCAGCAAGTGCTTACCAAGGTCTGGTGGGAGCTCGCCAGAGAGATGGTTGCTGAATAGCTGTCGAAGCAGGCCGATGCTCGCCGAAATCAGCACTGTGGACCAGTGGCTAAGCTAAAGTAAATTAAAAAGGGGTGCAAATTTCTTGTGGGTGCATGGACTTCAACCATAGAGGGTGCATATATGGTAAAACTTTAGACTTCATCACGAAATCGTTTTAGGGAGGGGGGGCATATGCACCCATAGTACATACGTAGCTTCGCCCCTGCGGTGAACTGGTTTCTCTAGAGAAACAACAACTCCAAGTTCTTGAGATTGCCGAAGGATACAGTTATCTCCCTGGTCAGTTGATTTGTTGACATATGAAGCTCAAGATATGTCAGCTTAGTTAGCTTGGCAAACTCTAGCGATACGGATGCTGGGAAAAACGCGTTGTCAGCCAGCGTGAGAACCTCGAGCCCCGTAAGCCTGCTTATCTCAGCGGCGGGGTACATGCAGGTGAATTGGTTGGTATCGAGAAGCAGAGACTTGAGCTCTAGGAGCTGTGCCACCGCTGCTGGCACTTCGCCGTCGAAGCTGTTGGTGGAGAGGTTGTGGTGCTCCATCACTGGCATCGATATCGGTCGGTAGCCTTCCGGCGAAGTCATTGTCGGAGATGTCGAGAAAGCGGAGCTTCTTGCAGGCGTAGAGTGAGGCGGTGGGGAAGGCGTCGGTGAGGTTGTTGTAGGAGAGGCTGAGGCTTTGTAAAGAAAGTTTTGTGACAGTTCCGCCGGAGGCTGCACACTTATGCCTTTCCAGCTGCAGTGGTCGGCGATGATGGCTGGGTTCCACGGAGCAAGCTGCGGAGGATTGCCCCATTCGTCTTTGACAGCGAGCAAGATTTCGCGGTCGTAGAGTCCTAGTCACGCTCGCCATCCGTGCATTAGGGCTCCTATTACAAGCCGGCCTCGAAGCCCTACGCATGATCATCCTCATCTCACTGTACCCAGTTCCTGGGTGCAGCCTAGTGTACTAGGATTTCATCTATTTGCCTCAAACCCACGGTCAGCTGCCATGCGTGCTTTGATTCCCTGCAAGAGTAGTCAGTGGTGCCGATCCGAGTCGAGCTCGGCTGTGCTTGGTCGGGAAGAGAAATAGAGGTCAGGTCAGTTTGACTGCGGGCAAGGCAGCATGTGGCTGACAAGCGGGGCCCATAGGGTAGTGACAGAAGCGATATGGGCCTGGCTGCACTGCGCTGTTGGTGCCTCGGTCCGTTAGGGCTGGCGATCACGTGTGCTGCTGCTGGGCTGCGGGAAGCGGCGGGGAGCTAGGCCAGGGCGGCTGGTAGCAGGCTCAAAACGGGGGAAAGAAAAGAAAAAAATGTTTCTTTTAAAACATAGTTTTTTTCACTACTTGTCCAAAATATTTTAAAACCATTTTAAGTTAAAAAACTCACAGACTTTTATAAAATATTTTTTCTAAAAAAAGTATACATTGAATAAAATCTAAGTGATTGCTCCTCTATGGAGAACTCTTCAGGTTCAGGTGTAGCTGCCTGTCTCGGAAACGATTTCAGCCATGTCTCACCAACTCACTTGCAGCTGGCTTTGATTCGGTTTTTGGAAGGATATAGACCTCTTAGCTCTATTTTTTTCAACTATTGTAAATTTTTTCATAAGTATAACATAGTGAGTAAAGAAAGTAAACTGAGTTAGCTTCCTTATGGTGGAGCATATTCTCCGGTTGATATGAGTACTCGTGTCTATAAAATTATTTATTCTAGGATTTAACGTTGTTGTTTTTGAGGCGATATGTCCGTTGATTGCAAAGCACATGTGGTGACTTCATTTATTTTTTTTAGATCTACCCGTGTTTGCGTTTGCATTGGGATTCATAAAAAGTAAAAAGTAAAAAACAATTATACGTTTTTTTATTTAAGGCTCGTACCACCTGAATTTTTTTCTCTTAGCTCTAGCAAGTCTGTTTTTTTTTTTTGTGTGTGGGGGTGTTGTTTGCGTCGGAACCTTGGAGCGAGGCGGGTGGATTCTTATAAGGTTCAAAAGACGCGGTCATCCATTCATCCTTACTCTTTGAGACATAAATAGTTACACTGGAGCTTTATCAAATCTCAAGACACCCAAAATTAGCAGCATACACGCTCAAAAGATAAAAAAGTAAAATAAAGTGGAAAACGAACCAAACATTGTCGACTGAAGAAGAGAGCATAGCATTCTCGGGTCATGATGCTTCAAAGCATGGTGTCCGCGCGCGACGGCAGGCGGCGGAAGAAGTTGCTGGGCACGGAAGGCAGCCTGCTCCGGAACCTCGGGTGGCGCAGCACGTAGAGCCCCGCGACGAGCGCGACGATGCGGAAGGGCGTGACGTAGAGCACCACCGCTGCGAGGAGGCAGAATATGACGAAGAGGCAGGTCGCCCTCGGGTCGCGCCAGCTGAGCAGCGACTGCAGGCGCTCCCCCTGCGTGGCCATGTCGCCGACCACCGTCTGTATCCGCCCGGCCACGCTCCGCAGGCGGTCGTAGCGCATGTACACCACGTCCTGCGCCCGCGACGTCGGGAACGTGTCGAACTCCTCGTCCAGCTCGTCCGGGTGCACCGCCTCGGCCCACGACATCTTGGTGTCCATGTGCGGCGGGTGGCGCGGCCGCCGGCGGTAGTTCCAAAGCCCGATGAGGAACATGTAGAGGAACACGGTGGGGAGGATCAGCTCCGGGTACCACACCAGGATGAGCAGCAGCACGTGCACCAGCGCCGTCGTGGCCACGTTCTTCCAGTGGCACACGTCGCTGAACCAGCGCGCGGCGGCGGCGAAGCCCGAGAAGAGCGACACGGCGCGGAAGAAGTTGGCCTTGCTCCGGCGCATGCTCCACATGTGGGACTCCACGTCCAGCATGTACTCCACCACCTCCCGGTGCAGCGGCGGCTCAGCGCGCCCCAGCCGCGCCGCCACGATGCCCATGGCCTGGTACCGGAGCGCGTCCAGCTGCGTCACCGTGAACGGGTGCAGGTAGTGCATCCTGGGGAGCAGCGGCTGCGTGTAGAGGTGCACCATGTTGATGAGCGAGAGGCAGGTGAAGCGCACGGCGAGCCGGAGCTCGCCCATCTTCTTCACCCCGGACCGCTGAAGCGCGATCAGCGGGTACGCGTGCGTGTACACGCGGTCGGTCTCCAGCGTGGACAGCCGGATGCGGATCTTGCCGATGCGGGCGTCCCTCGCCGGCTGGCCGCCGCCGTTGTTGCCGTTGTTCACGCCGAGGTGGCAGTTGTCGAAGACCCCGATGGTGATGACGGTGCAGGGGTCGAACACCTCCCACGTGTACTGCTCGTTCCACGTGGGGCCGAAGTTGCCGATCATGGTGCGCGTGCGCACCCACTTCTGGCCGTACTTGGCGACGCAGTACGCGTCGGTGGTGCCGCGGCCGTCGCGGGTCTTCATGGGCTGCAGCCCGGCGGCGCCGAGGATGCCGACCTCGAGCACGCCGACGGGAGGCTTCCACAGCTGCCGCGCCGTGGGGCGGGTGTCGCTGATGTACATGGTGGACTCGTCCATGACGTGGTAGGCGCCCTCGAGGCAGGCGCGCACGTGGACGCGGCTGGCGAACCGGAGTTCCCGCCGCGTCTCGCCCTCGATGGCCGCCCCGACGCCGAACTTCTCGAGGTCGAACCAGCGGGACTGAACGAAGGGCCGGTGGTCCAGCCGCTTCTCGAAGAGCGTGAGCGGCAGCACGACGCGGCCCAGCAGGTCGTCCTTGCGCGGGGACACCCGGTCCTCCACCGTCAGCACCAGCTGCTCCTCGAACGGCTCGGCGACGACGAACACCAGGTCCTCGTTCCACCGCGGGTTCAGCGTGGGCGCGGGCGACACCGACGTCTTGAGGATCTGGTTGCCCACCTGCGCCTTGACGAACACCTCCGGCGCGCGGCCGCGCTCCTGCGGCTGCACGTCCTGCGCCTCGATCACGTTGACGCGGAGGTACCAGAGCTTGGGCGACACGTAGGCCTTGGAGCGCACGCTGGCGACGCCCTCGCCGCGCACCGCCGCGGCGTCCGAGTGCCACGCCTCCGGGAACGCTTCGTCGGCCTGCGTGCCGATCCATACGGCCAGCATGAGCTCCCCGCGCACCTTCCGGCCCTCGCCGCGCCGCTCCTCGAGGCGGTACCACTGCGGCGCCAGCGGGCTGTCGGGCGGCACCCGCGTGGGCACCTCGGCGAGGTCGAAGGTGACCTTGCCGACGTAGTCGTCGCGGCCCAGCATCTCGCGGTCCTTGAGGAACACCTCGAGGGCGTTGGACTGGACGCCGGACTTGGAGAAGGCGAACACCTGGTCCCACTCCGGGTTGGCACGGCGGTCGAAGTGCCGCGTCTTGCCCTTGTAGTTGCCGAGGCGGACCTCGACGTAGGGGTCCATGGGCGCGCCGGTGATGGGGTTCAGGGGGAGGTCCTTGGCCTTGACGACGCGCACGTACAGGAAGAACATCTGCTCCACGAGGTCGTACGTGCTCGACGGCTTGTCCACGCCCAGCCAGCCGGCGAGCCCGCCGCCGCCGCCGCCCGCGGGGCGCGCCGGTCCCGCCGCGCCCTTGGGCCATTGCTCGCCCAGCAGCGGGTTGGTATCCTTGAGCTGGAAGTCCTCGTGGTGCGGGTCACCGCGGTGCCCTTGGGCCATTGCGAACCCCGGCCTTGCAAACCTATCACCATTGCCGCCCGGGTAATAGAAAAACAAAAAACAAAAGCACAACAAATCGATCAGAAAAACTCCATGAAGAAACTCCATAAATTTCATTACTGATCGATTTTTCGCACTTACTGTTCAAGTGTGAAAACTTGAGAAGCTGGTGGTTTGTAGCACTATGGCTCGGTAACAATGGCGCGCGAGGCACTTATATGATATCTAGAATCCTGGAACAAATGCAAGCTGCTTCATCTGCAAACGGCATGTGTTAAGTTGTCATGCAGAAGCAGAAGAGCAGAGGCTTTGATGTCATGCAGGGGCTAGCAGCAACAGCAGCGAGCAGAGCAACTTTTGGGCAGGCAAGCGTCTGGCCAATGGCCGTGGCTCTGCTGCGACTGCAGGGGGATCGTGGCAAGCCTCGCCGTGAAGCAAAGCGTCCGCCGCGGCCGCGTCGGTGGTGAACCCGGCGACAAGGAAGGTATACGAGCGGCGTCGAGTGGTGATCCCCCGCCCGCTTGACTTGAGCCTCTACCAAGCTAAGCTAGCTAGCCTAAACCCTGCTGCGCCTGCGCCTTCTTGAAAGAGCTGAGAGCGTGGGGTATCAGATGAGGCTGCAGCTGAACGGAGTTCTTTCGGAGGAAGCTGTCCGATGACCACCTTTCTTGGGTTCTTTCTTTCAGGCTGACTGGCTGAGCAGAGCAGAGCAGCCACTGACAAATGAGAGAGGGGGGTGATCTAAAGCACGATGGATCATGTGCGGAAAGGCGATTGATTGAACGACGGTGTCAGTGGTAAATCGAAAAGCTGGCGATCGATCGGTTGGGGGGAATCGATTCTTTGGATCGCCGGGTGGGCTTTGTTTATGCGCCCTTGAATTGGCGTGCGCTCATCTCATCCTCTGATTAGGGGCAAGGAACCTTGCACAGTTCACGGACCAGGACCCATCTGTGGTAGTGGTACCCATGCATGCCAAGGTAATTTCCGGTTCCGGCTTGCTTGCTGCTGCTCTGTAAACAGCAACATCAGCGAGGAAAAAAGTGTTCAAAAAAGTCATGCATCTTTGTGCGTGTGCGCGCGCAGACACAAAAAGAAAAAGAAAAAGAACGTACACACACAGACACACGCACACGCACACGCACACGCACATAGCCATTGAGCTTGTTTGTAATCTATTTTAGCCCAAAGAAACACATCACATATATCGCCTATATATTAACAAACTAACTGGTAGTGTTGTGCCTTAGTCTCTCAAATGGTATAAAGCAAGGCAAGAGTAGCTCAGCTATCGTTTACATGTCGTTTTGGACGCCCCCGGCTTCACCAATACATTGCCTGTGGCCATTATTTTATCCAATCATTTGTTACTGAAAGCTTGAAAATGTACTAAGTTGAAATTAATTATTTTTTACGACAAATTTTATTATGTGTTTGTCGCGTGACATATATCTTATACTGTAATACTTTAATGTATAACCTCTAGAGTTTGACTATTCTCATCCTTATTTATTAAGAGAGGAGGAAATAACAATTTAGAACGCGTGATTCTTTAAAAAACAAAACACTATCTTTGTTATTCAGGGTTGAATAAGTGATATCTGAATGTATATATGATTTATCTCGCAACACAGTTTTGGCTACATTTCCATCCAACTTCTAGTTACGGCGAAGTAACCGTATCTGAAGTTGTGGGTTAACCATGTCATTTTTTCTTTCTTTCAAATCTTCACCCGCCCAGGTTCACCTATTTCTTGACTAGATGAAGTGCTAAGGCATGGTTAAATGGATGGAAAATTTCTGAGACACATGGCATGTATATAAGCTTATCAAGGAAGCAGACGGAAATTACCTTTATTCTCTCTGCTGAGGAGGCAGCTCAAATGTGTCAAAAATCAAGCCGAGAATATATTCCCATATCATCTCGCCACCACTTAGCTCGAATGTGTTCACTCCAGACTACAGACCCTGCTTTTCCAGGTTCTCGATGGCATCTAATCTGGGCCCAAGTAATGCCTGATTAAAGCGGTTGGTTGCATCATCGTTATGCGATGAATTCACAAGTGCTCCATTCTCCACCAAGGCATGAATAAGGCCCAGCTTTTGTTGAGGCCCAAATGGGCCTGCTAGTGCCATAGCCATTGGAAAATACAACGGAATAATAAGCCCAGTAAAGATGCTGATCTGAGACTGGCCGACTGGGCTTCTCATTCAGGCCGGCCAGTTATTTTGATTTTATCTTTTATTATTTTTTTGTTATATGTTATTTTCACTCAGATTAGCAATTACTAGAATCATGCCCATGTGTTGCAATAGGAAAAAAAAATTAATACCACAATAACTCGGGTTTAAATGTTTTTTGTACTATTATGAAAAAGAATACTTTGAGCGTGATGTTTGGAGCATTCCATTTATAGCTACTAGATCCATGTTCACGAACAAGTAGAATATAATTCAAGTTTTGAAGTGATCTAGTTTAGGGTGTAACACGCAGAGGTCTTTACAAGGAGCACTTGAAGTTCGTGGCTAATGAGCGACCCAAGTTTCTCGCCGACAATGAGATGCGGATGTGATTTAGTGTTCGTTGAGCGGATAGGTTGCAAAGCTCGATCCCGCTGCCGGTAATGTCAATGAAGGCTTGTGGAGGTTGTGGGTGACAGCGGGCGGTGGCTTGGGAGATCTAATGTGGAGTCCACAGGATCCAGCAATTGCTAATTGTTGTGGAGTTGATTTTGTGGGAAAAACACATGAGATCATGGAGTCCACAAGCCGTGACCGGGTGCAGATTGTAGAGTTAGTTTTAATAATGTGCTTAGCATTGGGGCCAGGTGAAGCAATGTATGTTTGGCCCACTTGCATGTGATCGACGACTGGGCTAAGCCTTCTTTGGTGGAGCGTGCTAATTTGTTTCAATTTTGTTTGATGGAGCAGGGCAATGAGTTTACCGGACAGACGATAACGCTTCGTATATTTTAGTTGTATATATAGAGATAGATATTAGTCATATACCACCAGTTTGGCTTGGTGGTTAGATCATACGACCATTTGAAACAGCAGCAAGGCCACTTGCCCAGTTGCCCACACCAGATGGCGTTGAGGGGTTTTATCGTCGTTTGAACCGGTGGTTTTTATGCATGCCGCTGGTTAGAAACACAGTATTGCCCTACAACAGGCGGTAGGCCTGGGTGGTGACGACATATCGCTGTTTTACATGGCATTTTCATCTGACTTCCCTCTCCTACCAATCCCACTTGTTCCAAATACATATAGGTGTTCCATAGTTTGTAATTATTAAGGCATGGTTTGTATTCAGCAAGCAAATTGCATGAAATATATAGACAAATCCTCTTGATTTTTGGATTGAGAGAAGCAATCAATTTTAATATATTATGAGTTTTAGCACTGTATTCACAACACATAATGAGTAGTGAACAAACTAAAGTGCCATTATGAAATGATTAATAAAATACCTCAACAAGCAATTACATCATGTTTGCCCAGCGTGTTTACATGAAATTAAACACAACACATTTTTCAAACACATGTGTGGAACTCTAGATTACTATGGTAAAGTGTCCATCTAAACCCAACATGCCTTATGAAATTTAAATTGTAAGATCTATTACATTTAATCTTCCGAGTGAAGCGATGGTATTTTTTATTTTTGTCCTGGCATGAAGACGACTCTTAACATGTTTCTTCCTTACGCTTTGGAAGTTGAGTGATGCCTCACAAGTTTAAAGTTCCTCCTCTTGATGCTTGAGGAGGAATGCCTCCCGTACACCAACGTACTGCTTCCTCCTCCTTTGTGGCTCATCTTTCTCCCCCTTCAAATGGATCTGTTCAATTCGAACATGTCGCTCTTGCTTAGCCGGCATTTGCCACTCTACGTCACGTTGCTGATCCATCCTAACACAATATTCCCTTCGTTTTCCACCTCTTGTGCAAATCCTTGTGACCATGCTGGCATTGCTGGATCCACAAATTGAAGATAGTGCAAGCCTATGCTTAGAAGGAGACAGACACAATAGGGTAATTATTGTGAGGAAAATAAGTTAGGGAAGCAAAAGTTTGATGAAACCTTTAAGTCATCATCGAGGTTTCTACCCTTGAAGAAGCCCCGCTCGTATTTGTGTTGTGTCCTATGCTTTGCCCATGTGCTCAACAACATGTCTCAGCCACAACAACATTTAGACCCCCGTGCCAAGGCAACACTCCGAAGGGGTCAAACTTCCATGTTGACATTGGTGTTGAGAAGAAATGAGATTTAATGTAGAGATGTGTGCTCAAATGCACTAGATAGATGCCGATGAGACGCATGCCCTTTAGCGGATTATTGTGGTTCAATCAACCAAGTGCATGGAGAGGCCAACATGGTAACCATTTTGCTTTCGAGCATATGGACAAGTAAGTGTTACAACAGTTAAGCTTTTTCAGATATTAGACTAGACCAATAAATGTTGTAGGTTAGACTTTTCAGAGATTGGATAGGACAAATGAATGTTGCGAGTTATGCTTTTAAAAAAATGGACTGTACAAATAAATAATGAATTTTAGTCTTTTCGGTGATTGGACGGGTCTAATAACAGTTGCTTGTCCATTGTTTTAGTGATTGGCACATATAAAAAATTAAAGAAACTTGTTTTTTATGAAAGATAAGTACAGAGCATTGTATGAATTAGAAAAACACAAAAAAAAAGGATTATGAGGAAGACTAAGCCCTTGAGCAGTAGAGCACAATGTCACGTACGTCACAAGTCTCGGCCTTCAGCTAATGCAATGGCGGCTTTGGTCACACCACCACAAGTAATATTGTGAATACCCTTCTGAATAGTACAAGCTCCCGTGGATACATGAAATCTACAACGAAGGCACATGCCCGTGGATACATGAAATCTACAACGAAGGCACATGTGAGGTTGTAGTGCTTGTGGGAAAATTGATGAAGCTGACATGCGTGCTCCTTGAGTTTAGACACCTTCTGGTAATAAATAAGTCATTGAATGCGTGCACCCCTAAGGGCAGCCATGTTGCACACACTTGACACCATAAACAGTAAGGGGACTATTTTCTACATAAAGCTGCTTGTTGAAGGATATAATTGGACAAAGTCTTACAACTTTCTTTACTGTGTCACTTCTAGGTAAAGTGCACTAACACATACCTTATTTTCCCTATATTCTCGAGGCACAACCTCCTCTTCGTCGATAATTATGGCATAGTAGTCATACCCATCCTAATCTCATGGTTTGGGATCTAGATCGACATCATCATTGTTAGTCATCTTCTGCCATTGCTAGAAAGGTTCTTCGTCCTCACACTACATTTGTTGGATTAACTCAGGGACCGTTTCGGCCTCATCAACCTCTCACCAATGGAATCATGTACAGGCCATATACAATGTACCTCCTTTAGTATGTCCTCCAATTTGATCATGCTCCTTATCCTCATCTTCCACGCCCGTTTGTATTTCACCTTCCTCAGCACCATGAATTTCACTATTATATTGTCACCCACCTTCATTAATACTACACAAACAACACTAACGGGAAAATACACTAAGTTGTAATGCGCACATACTGTCTCTAGCCAAGTCATAGGTGTTTTGTAGTGGCAGGAGCTTCCAAAAAACCAACATCTACATGCCAAGAAGTTATAGCCATGATTCTGGCACAAGGGACGCCCATATGTGACTTAAATCACGACAAATATATCCCTATAGGCCAATAACGAACCTCTCCGGGGCAATAAAATATCTAGAAATCTAACTGATTTGACATATGCCTGCTCAGAGTTCACCAGATACTCTAGCTATTAGTTATTGCCTACATACAAAATCTAAATACCACTAATTAAGGCGGCTCTTATTAATTTGCAAACAACTTTAGCTGACAAAACGTAATGTACACAATATACTACTCTTGTACTAATTTTCTTCAATTGAACTTTAACAATGAAAACAAACTATTCAAATATTTATTTATCCTAAATAATATGACAAATACTAATGTAACCTAAACTCTAGGCCTAATGGTTGAACTTAATCCTAGGTCTAATGGTTAAACTTAATCTTAAACTAATGTAACCTGATAAACTAACTAATAGCACTAAAAAAAGTAACGTAAAACCTAAATAGCTAGGCAAATACAAAAGTCTATACATTAGCTAATTAAACTAAATCTAAAACTTAAAGTAATTTTAAAACTAAAATAATAGTGAAAAGCATGCAAATTAAAATAACAAAACTAAAACTAAATCATAAAGTAATGTAAAACCTAAAATAAAAGTACAAGAAAACATGCAATTTAAAACTAACTAAATTAATCTAAAAATAATTAATACCTACATATACTAATTACGACCAACAAAAACTATAGTTGCTACTTCTAAACTAAATCCAGAAACTACAAACAAGAAATACAGGTTAACATAATGTATATCAACCGGAGCAAGATTTTGACATCGCTACTCCAAATCCCTCCTCATCCATCCTCTCTTCTCTACTTCTCTCCCCCTCTGATTCTCTTTTTTCAAGAATCAAAATAAGATTTTGGGTTGATTTTGACCCTTATATACAGGGAAGGGGGTGCAGTGTGTGCTGGCCTGGTAGAGGTTACCGCCAGGTCATTTGGCAGTAATAAGCGCGTGACCTAGCAGCATTTTTATGGGGCACACCTTATCATCATGTGAGATGGCGGTTGGAAGATTGGCCTCCTTAATGGCGAAGCCTATATACTGCCAATTGGGATGGTGATTACCATATACCATTGAACCAACCGGTTGTGTAAGACTATATTTGCAAATATTAGCAAATACAAAATAAACAAACCAAACAATAAAAATAGTTATTTTGGCCCAAGAGTGGAAAGTACCAACTACTCCTTCCGCACCTAGTTCCAGGTGAAGCTTTTCTCATTCTTGCCCAAGGAAAAATTGAAAATCGCATCGATGCCTTCGATTATGTACTGAGGGTGCGTCCTCTTATCACTATACCTTCTCCTTGATCCATGTGCAACCTAGAAAGTTCATCGATAACTAAACTTCGTGGTTTCAAAAAAAATTATGGGTTTGTTGCTATACAATGCTATACAATCTCTATTTTTTCCTTCTTGACTTATTTATTAGTTTGTTACTCCTTATAGTTTTCCCCATGCAACTTTGTCCATTACTTATGTTTCTTATCTATTTTTGTGACCTTGTAATATTGTTTCTATTATTGTGTTTTGAGATTAGCACCTTTGATAATAAGATTTGTTTAATACAGTGTTTAAAGTTTCCGGTGTTTCTAAAAAAACATCATAACTATTGAGCTAGCATTTGAAAACCTGGCTTATGAGGAAATGAACTCATTTATTCATTATTTTCTGCTAAATGGTGGGTAATCCTAACTAGTAGAGTTTTTTTAATGTCAATGTTCAAAAAACCCGGTGTCTCTTTACTTGCACATATTTGTCCTCTTTTGTGATTTTTTGTGTTAACCAATGCATATCTATCTCAACTTTGAAACCTAGTCCATTGAATCACGTTTGACCAGTTTCTTCTAAACATACACACAATAGAGTTAGAGTTTCTATTTGGTTATATCATCTTAGTATTATGCTAAAATGATTCATATTTACAAAATACAAACAAAAAACCACACTATACACATCAATACTAGGGGACACTGCTAAACTCCGTCAAGGTGGAGACATGTTTACTGACCATCAATCTTAATATTAGAAGAAACGATTTTTCATCGGGAAGACGTTCTCGATGCAACGACTTCTAGAATTGAAATTGGAGAAAGTTGTAGATACTTGTCACGGTAATCCCCATATCATCTTAAATCAATAGTACATGATAAATATCGTAATGATAGGTAGGCATTATGTAACACCCTAAAATTTGCCTCTTTTGAAAATAGGTTTAAAATGATTTATTTTTGAATTTTATGCTCATGAAATATAGGGAAAAGAATATTTTTCATTAAATTAAAATTTATCTTAAGGCATAGCAACATGTGCATTCATGCTGGTGCATTTGTCTCTTTGCATTGTGTAGATTTGATTCAAATTGAAAACATTCAAAATGATTTTGAAAATGGCTTTGAAGTAAAAGAAAAGAAGGAAAAAAGAAATTGGAAAATAAAAGAATTTAAAAAGGTTGTAAAATTTATTTTTGAGAACTTACCAAAATTTCTCATTTTTAATTAAGTTGAAAAGTGTATTTGAAACCCTATTCAAATTTGATTTGATTCATATTTGAATTTGGTTTGAAAATGAAAAAGGAAAAGAAGAAAAAAAAAACTCTCCCTCTCTCTTCTGGCCTGTGGCCACAGGCAGCTCAACAGGCCGGTCTATCTGCTTTCTTCCCCGCCGGCCTTTTTCCCTTTCCCCGCGCCTCCGTTCTCGGCCTGCTCCCATCTTCCCCGCTGCCCAAGCCACAGCCCAGCACCGACGCACCGTGCCTCCTCCTTCCCTTGCACTATCTCACTGACTGGTCGGCCCTGCACCCTTGTTTCACCGATAGGCGGGTCCCGGCTATCAGCCTCTCTTCCCTTTCTTCCCCGCCGTGACCGATGTGAACTCCACCGTCGTCGCCCAACTCCGCGCTGCCCATGCTGCCCTCCGTTGCCTTGCTGTCCAAGCCGCCCCTGACTTATAAAAACCGTATGCCTGCGCCCATGCCTTCCCAATCCAAGCTCCAGAGTTGCAGCTGCTCTCGCCGAGATGCCGAATCGCCTCAGACCTAGCACCATCGCCGATGCTGTCCGCCTCGCCGTGTGCCACATCGCCTCCGTCTGCCCCGCACCGAGGTAAATCACCTAGCCGAGCTCACCGTCATCTCCTTGTTCTCCCGGTGCTGTCGGTTTGGTTTTCCATGACCCGTAGGTCATTTTTCGCATGCACAGCCCACCTCCGGCCATGGCGCCGCCATGGACCTCGTCGGCCGGCCTCGCCAGTTCCCTCCCATCGTCCGATCTGGATCGGACGATCCCAAATAGAAGATACCCCTTCACTGGTGTTTTTGCAAAAACGCCCTTACAACTATTTAGATCTTAACCCACAGTCCTTGTATATTTTCTAAAGAGCCCTCGGGTTTTTGTTTATAGAACCCGCGGTCCAATGTGCAAATTCAGAATACGTTTTCTTCTTTGGAAAGCGTAGTTTCTTCGGTTTAGATCCAAAGTACGTTTTCACCTATTTACACTTTTGCCACTAAACTTGTTTTAGCCATAAAATCTATGTTTTAACTCTGATTTGATCCGTTCAACTTGCGTTAGGTTCGTAATTTCATAAGCTACATGTTCATACTACTGTTAGATATGTTTTCAACTTTTAAAATTCAATGTTAGATTTAATCTATTATTTTATTAAAGGAAATCTTGTTTAAATCATATCTTCTACGTTTTAGCTCTGATTTGACTTATTCAAGTTGCGCTAGATTTATTACAACGAGATCTATGCGTTAGTAACAATATTTATCAAGTCACTATTTCTAGAATTTCATGGTTTAAACTTTAATTTAAATAATAATTAGGCAACTGGATTTTATAAATAAAATATGATTTGTTTTACTTTAGTTTTATAATTTAAATCTAAATTTGACTTAATTCAATTTATATTATTTATAAAATATCTTATATATATATGATTTTATATAGTTAAAATAAATGAAGCCTATAGTTTTCTTTTTCCACATATAAAGCAAATCTATCGGTAGATGTATCTTTTGCACCATAGCTCAGATTAACGTGCTTTTCGTGTCTGTGTGATCGTAGCGAAACCTAGATTCATTTTACAAACTTTTCATCTTGATTTTATGTTTGGTGTACTATTCTGATTTAGATCTATTGTTTGCTTCATGTATGATTGCATGGATGCTTGTGTGGTGCTTTATGATCTTATCCAGTCGGTGAGCTATACGTGGTGAATTAAGAAGCAGATCTTTGAAGATTTAGATTGGAAGAAGGATCTAAGTTTAAGGCAACTATAGCATGTGATCTTCCTTGTTGTCCTATACACCTTTAATCATTTAATTCATATTACATGAGTCTACCTTGACTACCACTAAGGATTTTCTAGTGCTTTGTTACCTTGTACCTTGATACCTATGGGGTATTACATTGGGTAGTGTGATGCTAGTGCTAAACTACAACCATTATCTTGTAACTTGACTAATGGAATATATAATAAATATTAAAAGATGCTTTTTAGCAACATGGAACCAGGGGGCTAGAGCATTGGGCTATTTTTATGGTGCTCTAGATTCCTCTCCCTAAGGACTTATCTGTAGGTGATCATCTAGGACTTACAGTACAACTATGAGGGCTATATGACTCTGGCTTTAGCTCAGTATGAGGACCTTTTCTAGCTTGTTAGTGGTTACCTTTATTGGCATAAGAATGACTTACCGAATCGGGTATAGGACAACCTCTACTCTTATGTGTATAGCCGTGATGGAATTGTGCCATTCGATAGGGGTTCCTACATCTATTTGCCGAATAAATCTAATGGCCCTAACTTGTTAGACGAACCTTTGAAAGGCTTGATAGTGAACCCTACCGACCTTCCTTGGTAGTGGGTCAAGAGGCTGATCACCTCGAGTGAAAGGGTAAATCACGACTCATAGTGAAAGTGTACAACCTCTACAGAGTGTAAAACTGGTATATCAGCCGTGCTCACGGTCACGAGCGGCCTTGGAACATTTACGGAATAGATGATGAACACTGTTGATACGGATGATGAAGATGCTCATTAATGATTACTGTTTATGCTATTCATTATTCATGTTTACCTGATCATGTGTTTATATGGGCTTGTGATAAACTTATCGCCACCTAATTGCTAAAAGATGACTCATTAAAAGCTTATCGCAGTTAAACCAGTGTCAGCCTTTTGAGCCTCATGAACCCCATGATATATTTGTTGAGTATGACATGTACTTACGCTTGCTTTATTTTTCATATATTTGGAAAAAAATCCTGGATGGGTACCAAATTGCTAGAGTTTGGAGGAATTAGGCTTGTGATCAACCAGTTAGTTGTCCCTATGAAATTAGAGTCTTCACCCGAAGATCGGAGTTATCTTTCCGTTGTTTGCTGTCTAAGGTTGTATCCTTTTATACTAAGTATGTTATATAT
This sequence comes from Miscanthus floridulus, assembly GCF_019320115.1. Lineage (NCBI taxonomy): Eukaryota > Viridiplantae > Streptophyta > Magnoliopsida > Poales > Poaceae > Miscanthus > Miscanthus floridulus. The sequence goes on from NC_089598.1 coordinate 84,838,589, forward strand.
TAAGCATTGTCTATTGATATTACCCTTATTTGTAGCTATATGTGAGATTTAACTTACTAGGCTCACATATGGTGTGTATCTGGTTTTGTTCTTAAAACCGGGAGCTACACATTACCATAGTTATCTCCATTGACAATATTTAGCCGATCGTGTACCTTAGTTATGGGTCTGTTTGGTTTCCTGCTCAATGTAGTTTACCCATATTTTGTTGCTAGCGGAGGCTATTATACAAGCTTGTATAGTGCTCAAAGCAGGCCTAATACAACAATGGCTAGTATGCCAAATTTGGTCGTATTAGGCAAAGCAAATTTGCACAAGCCGATTGGCACATAAAAATGAAATCTTCTCACCTCCCCCACCTATACTATAACATTAGGCCTCTAATACAACATGTAAGTGGACACAATGTAAGCAACCAAACACAACATTACTACAAGAAACTTGCTTATGAAGGACAATCAACCAAAACATTGCATATGTTTATACTTTATACCATTGTAGGTTGTGTTGAATAAGGTATAATGTAGTCTAAGACTATTGTAAGCAACAAATCACACCATATATTGCCTAGCTAGTTTTAAATAGGGTAGGACTATCTCATTCCATATTTGCCTTGAGAACATTCAATCGACCGATTCATATCTTTGAGCTATCCAACATAGGTTGGCTTGTAGCCCATGATTTGGGAATATCTTCATTCTTTTGAAAATTGCATCTGTGTTTCTATAATGACATGTTCCTATAGTTACCAATAGAAATATGATATATATACACCAACCAAACAATATAGTAACCATCACATTGACTCCATCTAGCTCATGCAAATTTGTTGTCGAAAAAAGGCTAAATGTTATCTCATTCCACAATGTGTGTATAGAAGTTTGAAATGTTGGGTGTCGAAGACGAATTAACAATCACAACTTCTATCCATATTTTTTCATGGTATGAAAAGACATGATTATCCATATTTTTTCATGGTATGAAAAGGTGTGATTCATCGTTACAACAAAACAACATCAAAGGACTCTCTAGGCATTCAAACAGGAAAAAATAATTCCACAACTTTCTTTGAATCCTCTCTAGATTGGGATCAAAACCATTCTACTGGATTCTCATTATATAAATATACTTAGTTTCCCGTTCACATAATAAATGAGCTAGAAACCAGTAGAAAAGGAGCAAAGAAACAAGAAGATATATAATTTGACCAGCCTCAACCACATTGTTCTCATCAGGTCATTTCTTCCCATATACCCATACCATGATCACCTTGCTTGCCTTAGTGGCACCTTGACTTATCAAAAGCACAAATGGGAAACAAATTTGGATGGAGACTCTCATGAAAGAAGATATGATTTCCTAATGTTGTTATTGTGTAGATTCATCTCAATAAGTAGTTTCATAATCACATGATTTATTGACTTATTTAAATATATCCTATACTCTTATAAAGCAAAACCTCACTACCATATTTCTTTGTGATTTTGTGAGGCCACATCATCATGAGGGCCCCATCAATTTCCTTAAGCCACATCACCTCAACCATCTCCCTCGTGTCTTCCAAGCACAACTGAAGTATTCACTCTATTCATGTGATACGACTGTGCAAGACTACCTCTTCCGTATCCCACACAATTAAGATTCATTGTGTGCAAAGAAGTTTCTCTTCCAAATTTTAACCCTATATTCCTCTTCCATGACTATATTGGGACCCTTCACTTGCATTTGTTGTTTCACCATTCTAATGAACGAGGATGCCTATATATATACCAACAATTTTCTTTCCCACCATCGAAGAGGACTCTTCTAATCTCCTCACAAAACACATGGACCATTACCAACCAAACAACAGATTCTTCTTTGATGCAAACATACAAGGTACTACTTTATTTTCTAAGCATGTACAATTATCTTATCTATTATCTATGATTTTGTTTTCTTATACATCTCTATATTCTCAGCTAACAATAATGGTAACTCCTGGATGCTTTATGGGAACCATAACATCCTTTGCATCTCCTCAGTTCTCCCAAGGAGATATATACGATAATCAAATTGTCATGGTTCACTACATCAAAAATGGATATCAAAATCTCCAAGACATTTCATCAAAGAGGGCTCTTGTATTTTAAAGATTTCTCTTCCATTGACACTAAGTTACTTCCAACAAATACAACATTTGTATCCACTATGCATCTTAATTTTTTCCTTCCTCTCAACCTACAGGTAATTTACACTGCTAACTGATGAACCAGGGTCCTAGGGGTTCCCCAAGGGGTACTACTTGGATGGGCCCTGGGATAGCCCATGATCTATTGAAGGACGCAAGACAAGGTCACGTGGACCTCAAACTATTTCAGATCGACTTAGTCGGCTTACTATGAAAGCTAGATTCTGTAATTGGACTAGGGCCCTTCTCTTATAATCGACTAGGACTAGATACGTGCCCTTACCCTATCCTCTATATAAAGAGAGGTATGGTGCACCCCCTTGTAACCCTAACAATCATACAATCAATCCAACGCAAAAGGCAACACGCCAACTGGACGTAAAGGCTATTACTTGACAAGAGGGCCCGAACCAATATAAATCATTCATCTCTTTGCATTTACCATTGAGTTCTACGTACGCCGAAGCCCTCCAAACACCATCCCGGGTACCCCCGTGATGGGTTGCTAGTCATCAAACACCGACAGCTGACGCGCCAGGTAGGGATAATACTTTAAAGTTCATTTCGTTCATCCTAAAGTTTTCTAAAAATTAGTTTCCTCAAATTCCTATGGCAACACGTGGCGTTGTACTACACAACCTATGAAACATAAAAAGAGTAAAACCTTTTTGTTTGGTGGCAATACAGTCCAATCTTAACTTCGAAAGAGAAATATGAAAAGGACAAGAGAGTCACCAATAAATTCTAGTGATAACACTATTCAACAAAGTTTGTTAGTTATTGCTACAAACTCTATTTGCACTTTTCCATTAAATGTTTTTTTGCTCTTCGTTGTTTTCTTAAGATGCAAATTTGACCACAACTCTGGTTTCTCTATTTTTTGGCTTGTTGTGATTAGTTACCTTTGAATATAATATCTTATTCATTCCATAAACTTAATTTCTTATGTGTTAAATATATAGAATTGTCTCAATTTTGAAATACAAGTACACTAAATTGTAGACAATTTTACTATGAAATATAATAGGATGAAGAGACTAACCAAACTAACCTTTGTGATATCAATGTTGTGAAAAGATTATGGGTTGTTGCTACCTGTCGCAGGGTCGGAACCACAGCAAGCATTGTTGTTCGAGTCAGTGTCAGAGTACGAGTCTCCAGTGGCTCGGGTGGACTCAAGAACACAAGAATCACAGAGAGGATGCAAAGATTTATCCTGGTTCGGGCCAATCAATGCCCTACGTCCAGCAGCTGATGATCCTTATACTCAAAAGCACCCAAAATCAGGGGGTTACAACAGGGTTATAGAGAGATTTGGTAGGGTGTTAGCTCGGTGCTAATCCCAAGGTTGCCTCACCATCGGAGGAGTCTTCCCCTCGTCAGAGACGAGGAATACGATGGGATACAGTGAAGGAGCTCTCGATTCCCCTCTCTAAGTTGCCTTACTCTCGATGCTGAGCGGAGGCCAAGGAATGAATGGAATGATCTGTCTTCCCATGATCCTCCCCCTCTAGGTCCGACCTTATCCCTTATATAATGAGATAGGTCGGGTACATGGAGGTTTGGGGGAGCGAGTCTACGGTCTACATGCGCTAGAGTCCAAGAGGGCCTTGCAGCGACACGCTATGGACCATGGTGATGTCGTTGAGCCAAAGAAGCCTTGGGCATCGTCCGACTGCTCTATTCTGACACTCTGCATGTCAGGCTATGGCGACTTGGACTGGACTCCCCTAGGTGGACCTTCTAGAGTCTTCTTGGTGGTGAAGGAGGTTGACTTCAGGGGCTGATGCGTGGGCCTAGGGGCCTTTCAGCCCCTAGAGGCCATGGGGAAGCTTTGTCTTCTTGTGTCACGCCTCGTGCATTACCGTGTCAGGAAAGTGGTCGGCAATGCCGTGCCCAAGGGGCAGCGCTGGGGAGCCCCCAAGCCTTAGTAGCTCAAGGCGCATCTTCTTGCGCTCGGGCCTTAGCTGGCATCATTAGCTAGCAGGAACCAAGGGCCGAGCCAGAGTGTTGGTGTAGATCGGGAGCCTTAGGGCTTGGGCGAGCCCTTGAGCCCCAAGTAGAGGTCGCGACATAGTTAGGCTCGGCAGGGCTTCTTCTCTGGAGGGTGCGCACAAGTGTACTAGATAGGTATGGCCCCCGAGACCTCGGGTGATCCTAGAGGGGTCGGTCAGGGGGTCTCCTTCGTTCAAGAACCATTGGACTCGAGGCTTAACATACCCATATGTTAGGATCTTGTCAGGAGCCCTCAAGCTCTTCGTGGCCTCACTTGGCATGATGGCGATGAAGGGCTGAATTCAATCTTCTGGTGACCAAACCCTTCTTGACGGGGATGGCTTCCGCTGACAAGGGTGTTGTGCCCAGCTTGGGGCCTTTTTCTCTAATGTGATGGATGTTGCTCGGCTATCAAGGCCGAGCAATGATGGTGCTAATCCCTTTGTGAGTCTATGTCACACAGGTCTTTGACTTGAGCGAGGGCTCAGTGAAATCATCTAGGAGTTGCCAACCTTAGGTAATGGGAATGGGGATCCCGATCTTCTGTCAGGTAGTGATAACTATCGTTGTGGCGGAGAATGACACACCAATCTGGCTTCAGATCGAAAGATCGAACCCTATAATCTTAGCACCACAACTCCTCTGGTTATCAACCGAGACACAGATCCAGTTGACCTCACCAAGAAGGATAATCCCTACCTGCGTAATGAAGAATAAAAGCAAGAACAAGAAAGAAAGCAACCAAATTGCAGATGAATGATTAATCTCACAAAGTTGGGGTCTCACAAACCGATGAACAGCGAAACTGTTTTTGATAGATTAATCTAAACAAAATCCAAAACCTAATAATGGTGGCGGCGTATGATTATAAAGGTCTTAGGGTCGTCGCCTACCCTGGACATGCCCCCTAATGGGCCCAAACATGATACACAGTCCAACGGACCAAAAGACGGTGTTGCAGCACCCATGCAGATTCTGGACGCTGACTTGTTTCGACGATTCCCGTTGATTCTGAAGGCCTTTTGACGTGAGACCACTTGGATTGGCTTCCTTATCAAATTAGCTTTCCAACTATATGTAGATCGTCAAAAATGGAGTCCGGATGCGTCCTAAGTGACCAGTTTAAGGCAGACTGGTCCTGGAGGCCGAGGCAGACTTGAAATCATGTTGGACCGGGCCTTCGGTTTCTGTTGAATGTCCTTGTTGGTCATCAATGCCTCCACCTCTTCCTCTAAGTCCCTCATGACCCTCTCCAATGTTTCTAAGCAAAATAACATCATTAGATAGTAGTCTATTCTCAAAAGTATGAAAAGGATCGCTTAAGAACGAGCTCACCTCTAAATTGAGTTGACGCATTAGAGCTCGGGTCATTGGACCTTGCATGATGGTTGGAGGATCAGCAGGTACATCCGAAGGAGTGATGTCCTCATCATTAGGCCTAGGGGCGCCCTCCTTTTTTATTGGAGCCTACCATGGGTCGGGTGATCGAGAGCGTCTGGGCTCTAGCTCGGGGCCATCTGAACATCCAGAGCACCACTGCATTCTAAGGGATGCGGTAGCAGGTCCAGATCCTCTCAAGATAGCCTTCTAGGGCCGACCTTCTGTAGGCCAAAAGAAATGTGTGGACAGCACCTCCTCTGTCTTCTTGGCTCCAAAATGTCCCATCAATCCACCTCCATGTGCCTCCTGCAACAACAAAAGACGAATGGAGCCAACTGGAATGCATAGGCGGTTAGCTCTAAACAAAAACCCATCATTGATCATAAACTTATTCCATGTACGTCCTTCTCTACAATTTAGCAACATGTCCTTAAAATTAGGATCAAGCGCATATTGTTCTTTTACTAATTCAAGCCCAAAAATTCGACAATCAAGTTGGGACAGCAATGTATATCGTCTAGACAAAGCATCAGCAATCACATTATCCTTCCCTTTCTTATGTTTGATAATATAAGGAAAAGATTCAATAAATTCAACCCATTTAGCATGCCTACGATTTAGATTATGTTGAGAGCGAAGATACTTAAGTGATTCATGATCAGAATGAATAACAAATTCTTTAGGCCACAAATAATGACGCCACGTCTCTAAAGAACGGACAAGTGCATACAATTCCTTATCATACGTGGAATAATTAAGAACAGGACCATGCAATTTTTCACTAAAGTAAGCAATAGGTTTACCATCTTGCATCAAAACACCCCCAATGCCAACTCCACTAGCATCACATTCTAGCTCAAAAGTCTTACCAAAGTTTGGAAGTTGCAGCAATGGTGCGTGTGTGAGCTTGTCCTTCAAAGTGACAAAGGACTCCTCATGTGCCTTTCCCCAAAGAAACACCGCCCCTTTCTTCATCAACTCATGCAACGGGTGAAAGGTCCTTGTGTGGTTTTGGTAATTGAGTGACAACCTAGGTGGACTAATTGTGTTTATGTGAGATACACAGGTAATTAGTCCATAGGTACATATGTGTGAGCAACATATGCCATGAAGGTGAAAATGGCTTGGAGATGTTGCAAAGCTCACACATGTGATGATAAAGGAGCTCATTGCACATGAGACATGACATTGAGTCATGTGATCAAGGTGGAGAAGATCAAGATAAGACTTGGCTTGATGGACCGGTTGCAAGCGTGAAGGGCAAGTCAGAGCTTTGGAGCGATGGACCGCGTGGCGGTGAAGCTTGAGCAAGACTTGGCGCCGATGGATGAAGGCAATAGTGAAAAGCAAGTGAAGTCAAGATCAATGAACCAATATGATCACGTGATGATATGAAGTGGATCATATCATTATTGATCATGTTGGTGCATGTGTTGCATCGACATTGGAGGAGATGGAATGGAATGCGCAAGGCAAAGGTATAACCTAGGGCATTTCATTTCACCGGTCATAGGTGTGTAGAGAAGTTAATGACCGGGTTTAGGATAGATGGCCATACTATTAAGAGGGGCAAACTTGTTTGCATATCAGTCATCAAAGTGCCACTCGAGTGATTTAACTTTGCATCATTGCTAGGATTGAGTGGCGTGGCAAGTTGGGTGGCTAATCCTTTGCAAAAGGTTTGTGAAAATGCTAACACACATACACATGGTGGTGTACACTTGGTGGTGTTGGCACATTTACAAAGGAGATAAAGTTGGAGTTGATGTGGATCAACTCGGTGAAGGAACGGAGGCAAGGGTTCGAACTCCACCGGTGGAGTGTCTGCCCGTAGAGTGCGGATAGTCCGACGGTGCCATTGGCGCCCTATACAGAAAAGACAGGGTCTCATAGAGTGGACCGGACACTGGTCACATGGTGATCGGACGCTGGGGTCCTATGTCCGGTCAGTGGCTGTAGAGAGCGTGTAGGCGTCGGTCTTCGACCGGACGCTGGCGCTGGAAGTGACCGGACGCTGACAGGGTGCATCCGGTCAGGCTAACATATGGTGACGTAGGTGACACAAAAAAGTTGGAGAAGGACCGGACGCTGACACTACGTCCGATCGTGACCGACCGGACGCGTCCAGTCATGACTGGTACCTTACTAGAAACGACCGGATGCTGGGGTTGCTGTGTCCGGTCAGTTTGAGTAGCTACGTCCGGTCATCACTTAACCATTGAGATCAAGTGACTGAGGTTGAATGAAGGCGACACGTGGCGAGCATCCATTGACCAGACGCTGAGGTCCTGCGTCCAGTGGATATGACCGGCATGTCCGGTCAACCTGAAAAACGCCCAGTGAAAGGGTAACGGCTATTTTAGCCCGTGGGGCTATAAATAGAAGGGGTCTTGGCCTTGGGTCCATAGTGGAGCACACTAGAGCCTTGGTAGCTTATGTAGTAGTGCTTGGGAGCCCTCCATCTCACATATGCTTGATAGTGATCATCCGATTGTGTGAGAGAGTAATTCTAGTGCGATTGCATCATGAGGTTGCATCGAGTGGCACTAGGTGATTGAGTTGCAAGCCAGTGGTGCTTGTTACTCTTGGAGGTTGCCAGCTCCTAGATGGCTTGGTGGTGGTCTCCGTTGAAGCCTGCAAGAAGCTTGTGCGGTGCTCCGGAGAAGAGCTTTGTGAGGGGCATTGTGCTCGCTCCGCGGGAGCCACGAAGAGCAACTTTAGTAAAGCGTGTCATTGAGCTACCCTCACTTTTGGGGTAGGTTCTTGCGGTGCCCGACGTGCAGGCTTAGCGGGTGATGCCAATTAGCCGTCGAACCACCAATTGAGCGGTCGACACAACGGGGACTAGCGTGTTGGCAAGCACATAAACCTCGGGAGAAAAATCACTATGTCAACCTTGTTCTTCCCATTGGTTTACATCCTCGTTACACAAGCTTGTAATTACTTTCATATACATTGTGCTTGTGTAGTTGCTCTTGTATTTAGTTAAGCTTGTGTAGCTCACTAGTTACCTTCTTGCTTGTGTAGCATAGAAGTGGCTCCCTTGCGTGGCTAATTTGGTTTGTGTAACCTTGTTAGTCACATTACTTAGTTTGTGTAGCTAAGTATTTGTGCTCTCTAATTTGGCATTGGTTGCCTTGTTATTGAGCATTGCTAGTGAGCTTAGGTGGCTTTGTGCTTTTGCTTACTAGCATATGTAGGAGCTCCCGTTTTGCTTAAAATACTAGTGGCATAGGTTTGTGTGACCTTGCTTCTAGAATTGGTTAGGTGAGCTCTAGCTAGCCCAATACCTTTGTTTCTTAATTAGTATCTTTGGAAGGTGCTAGAGAGCATAAATAGAGGGGTGTAGTCTTGGCTAGACCGATAGTTTTAATTCCGCACTTGTTTCGGTTAGCCGACGCGATTAATTTTAGAAAGGTCTATTCACCCCCCTCTAGTCCGCCATCTTGACCTTACAATGGGGCAGCAATGGTGCTGAAATCTTTGACAAAGCAGTGGTAGAATCATGTATGACCAAGAAAACTCCTCACCTATATGACGGTTTGGGGAATCGGCTAGCTCTTTATGGCTTCAATTTTCATCTCGTCCACCTCAATTCCCTATGGAGTTACAACATAGCCAAGAAAAGAAACTTGATCCGTGCAAAAGATGCACTTCTCAAGGTTACCAAATAAACATACATCACGTAAAGCATTAAAAACAGCACGTAAGTGAAAGGATCAAGATGCCCAAGAGGGGGGGGGTGAATTGGGCTAATTACAAATTTTTTTGCAATAATCAAATACTATGGTTAGCCCAATTAACCCCTTGTGCCTAGAAAGTGTTTCTATTGATCTAACGCACAAAAGTTTAGCACCCTAAGTTCCAATCCTACTCTAGCATGGCAATTCTAGGAAAGTAAAAGACAAGTATTGAATTGCTCAAAGTAAATGCTTAAAGTAAAGAGAGGAGAAGGAACGCAGCGGTGTTTTGCTGAGGTATCGGAGAGTCGCCACTCCCCACTAGTCCTCGTTGGAGCACCCGCGCAAGGGTGTAGCTCCCCCTTGATCCGCGCAAGGATCAAGTGCTCTCTACGGGTTGATTCTTTGACACTCCATCGCGGTGAATCACCCACAACCGCTCACAACTTGAGTTGGGTCACCCACAAGCTCCGCCGAATGATCACCAAACTCCCAATCACCACCAAGCCATCTAGGTGATGGCGATCATCAAGAGTAACAAGCACGGACTCTCACTTGACCATGACAAGCCTAATGAGAAGGGTGGATGCACACTTTGCTACTCTTGATCTCACTAATGAGGGCTCTCTTTGGGATTCTCAAATCTCAATCACCTCACTAGGACCTTGCTCTTCTTGGCACTCTCAAACATGTTTCTCAGCTATTGGAATGAGCAAAAGTACCCCACACATGAATGGAGGTGGTATTTATAACATGGACTAAAAAACAAACCGTTATGTGCCTCTGTGGGGTGACCGGACGCTCTGGTCATGTTGACCGGACGCGCCGGTCAGTTTACCCTGAACTCCAGTATTTACAGTGTGACCGGACGCTGGCCAATGTCCGGTCAGCACTGACCGAATGTGTCTGGTCGCAATTTACCCTCACTGGAACCTTACTGATGTCGACCGGACGCTAGCCCTCAGCGTCTAGTCACTTCACTTCTCAGCATCCGGTCACTTCCAGATGACTTCACCTTGATCAAATGAACTAACCGGACTCTGAGCCATCATCTGGTCACACCGAAGCCAGCATCCGGTCAGTATTTGACCCTCCATTCACTTTCAACTCTCGATCATATGTGAATGAAGTTTGCTCCATTGGATCTAAGGACTATTTTGGAGCTACCTAGCGCTAGTTTTAGCAAGTGTGCACCACACCTAACCCACTAGACTCACCTAGGTCAAGCTACCCATCCGTACCCCCCTTAATAGTATGGCCAAAGGAAAAACAAAGTCCCAAACTACTCTAAGTGCCACTCCAACTCCAATTGACACTTATAACTAGTCCATCCTTAACCTTGTCGTCCATCCTTTGAAAACTGAAACAATTTCCATCGTAGGGGCATGACCATCATGATAGCCCAAACGATCTCCATTACCGTGACCTAACTTAATTGCCTCTACAAAACACACGTTAGTCATAGTAATCACATATTGTCATTAATCACCGAAACCCAACTAGGGGCCTAGATGCTTTCAATCTCCCCCTTTTTGGTGATTGATGACAATACCACCTTGAGTATGTGAAAGAGATGAGGTTTTTAACATGCTTGGTTCATATAAGCTTTTGGCAATAAGAACAAAAAGTGTTAGGCAAGCTTATATGACCCAAGCCAACATGATGTACTCAAAAGATATGAAATAAGCATGAGTACAAGTAATAAAGCTCATTTGTATCGGAGTAAAACGCAAAAGCAAAGCAAAAGAGCATAGCACAAGTGATATGACATATAAATGATTCAAAGTAGAGAGCACACATGTCACATATCATGATCATATAGATATCACTATCACATAGATATAGTTCAATGCATAGAAGTAAACACACGACGAATGCATAAAAGTGTATCACACATAAAACTCCAAATGTACTAGATAATAAGCTACTAAGTAAGCTAAGCTCCCCCTAAATAGTCGCTCCCCCTAAGACTATCATACTCAAACCCTCTCCCCCTTTGGCGTCAAGCACCAAAACCTAAGGGTCGGTTGGTGGGGCGGCAGTGGATGAGCCAGGCGCTGAGGTACGAGGAGCGAGCTAAAACTAGGTGCCATCATCATCTGACCCTGAGCTCTAAGCAGTCTAACCCTCTATAGCTGGAAGCAATGCTAAAGCAGTCTGGGTCGAATCAGGAATAGGAGCAGCTGTAGGCTGTGCTGGTATGACTGAAGCAGCTAGCTCTAATGATGCCACTGAGGAAGGGGGCATCTCTATAGTTGCTGTGATAGGTGCAGCTATAGAAGGACCTGGAACATGCAGGTATGGAGGAGTAGGCTGCCCTGTCAACTCACTGAAGGATGCACCAAGGCTCCTGGACACTATAGTCTCTGGCACTAGCAGTGAGGGCATCTTAGCCAGTGTGAAGTCCGTCTGAAGTGGTGTGAACTACGGGGCTATCACTGGTGAAGCAAAATACTAAGACACCTACTCTGTAGGTGAAGCAAACTATGCTGGTGGCTGTCCCTGACTCTGAAGTGGTGGCAGGCTGACTAAGCTAGGGCGAAGGCTGTGGCGGTGGAGCCCCAATCGCTATCACTATATGCTACATGAATCCAAGAAGCTACTACTGCATGTGAAGCTGCTGCCGATGCATGGCCTGCTGCTGCTGCTGTATGGTCTGCTGCTGTGGCTAGATGGCCTGCTGCTGGCATTGGAACTCGTCCTACCGAGTCTAAAACTATGCAAAAGTGGCAGCGGTCTCCTGAGCCTGGCGTGCCTGATCCTGCCTCATCCGCTCAAGTATAGCAAGGAGAGCGGGGTCTGTCTGCGGTGCAGGTGGAGCTGAACTGGAGCTGCCAGGCTCATGATCATGTCGACATGTAGGCATCTGAGGAATGTCCTGGTAGTCCTTGTGTTGAGCTGTCACTGGGGTCGCTCTCGACCATCCCCTCCTGCTGAGCAAGCTGTTCCTCCTTAGTAGCTGCAATACCCCTGATAATAGCATCCTGCCCGGCTATAGTCTCTAGTACATCTGGACAACGGCATGGCTGACTAGGTGCCTGTGGTGTACTATGGCGGATCATCTGAGTCAGGTTATATGTAGGGAACTCTATAGTAGCACCACTGTACTCAGCTAGCATCTTAGGTGGCCTCACTGTAACTGCCCTATGAATAAGAAATGTGATCCAATAGGCATAGGGCAACTGTCGATGACCTCTAAACCCCTCAGCAATAGTATCCTCCATCTCTGATAGAAGGAGATCCCAAATGTCAAATACGGTCTGCTACATCAGGGAGTTGAGAAGCCATAGCTACAAGTGAGTCAAGCCCTCGCGATACCCCATCCTTAGAATCAGGGTCCTCCTCATAATGGCATCCAGCACTCTGGCTCACCAAAAGGCTCCTTGAAGCAGTGGCGAACCAAATCTGTGGGAGGCACCATACCACCATGAGGGCGTCTAGGAGGCGCTGTATGTCCATAGCAAACAACATGTAACTTGACGGGCTGCTCCTAAAGTCTGAGTATCTCCCTGACCCCAGTGCTCATTAGCCTATAATCTCTGCCTCTAAATGCAAAGTGAATCTATCTGTGCTGCGAGTCAATCCATAGTGTAGCATAGAATTGACGAACCCAAGATGGAACATATAATCATGTCTGTCCAATCAAGTCTGTCAGCCCTGGTAGATATGTAAGGTGGGGGCAAATGTGCTCTCCAACTGCTGCAACTATAGACTCAATGTTGCACACCCTCTGAGGTCTGAATACAGCTCCACTATTAAGATATGCATTGTAGAAATCCTCTTGGAGTGGTGTGTAGAAGTCCTCTGATGCTCTGTCATCCCTCCTCGGTGGGAACCACTACTCAAACTCTACAAACCTGAGCTACTGCACCTGCTTATCCATGGTGGCCCTCAAGTCCAAGTGTGTCATAGGAGGCGGACCCTGTGGTCTAGGCGATGGACGAGAACCCCTCCACTGTGTATCTGCCCTCGGCGTGACTAGAGCACGGGTACGACCAGAGTGGCAAAGCTATGGCTGAGGTGCCTACTCTATCTCCTCAGCCTGCTGTCCCTCCTGAGCCTGCTCTGCTGACGGTGCCTACTGCTGTGACTCCCCCTGAGGCTGATCCTCATCGATGGCAACATGCCGACCTCCAATCATGAGAGTCCTAGCTGGACCACCATGAAGGCGCTCAACCTGCTCAAGTGTAGCCCTCGCTTCTGGTGAAAGTTGATCTACGATTCGGACTCCACTGCGAGCACCTCCTCTCTTGGCATGCTCTACAACCTCTACAACTGCGGCTACTCTAGCTACCTCTGCATCTAGGTACTTGCGCTTCTTTGTTGCAGTCTTCTTCATCGCCTTGCCTTTTGGATCTACAGGCAAGCGAGGCGGACACCTTGGATCCCCATCACCAGACCACCTCCAACATTCTTGATGCAAACCATCGGTTGGATCTGAAAGGAACAACTACCACTGACAAGAAACAACTGCCAACTATCACTTCTGAGGCTTGGCCTCGATCTGTACTCGTGAGCTTGGCCCCAAGTTGACTGGCAACTGCCACTAAGACCTCAACAGCACCGACTCACTACACGATGGAATAGATCGGGTTTATAAATAATAACACTAAACCTAGAGATGTGAAACCCTAATAGAGCAAGCAATTGGGTACGAAATTGAATCGAAGGCATGCTACCTGACGAATCGGCGACCCGAGAAGAAGAGAAACGATGCGCGGGGAACCACCAAATTGTGAGGCTAGGGTTAGGGTTAGGCGACGTATAGCGACACTGGAAGCTTTGTGGCGTGGGCAGTGAGCAATGCAGCTTGTGGAGCAGAGGCAAACCCTAGGGCATGGCGGTGGCACTAGGGCACAGGACGACATCGATGCTAGGGCAAGCGGCGGGGGTGCTGGAGCATGGGACGACATCGGCGCTAGGGCAAGCGTCAGTGGCGCTATGGTTGTGGCATGAGCAGGGCGCTGCGGCGACATTGTGGCACGAGCAATTAGCACGGCGATGAGAGGAGATGCGTGGGCGCACGGGGATGGTGTCGTGGGGTACGGCGATGCTGTTGGCATGGCTGTGTGGGAGCGGCACAGAGGAGCACGGCATGGATGCGACTACAACAGCGGCTAGGGCTGGATCACGGTGTGGATGCGGAGTTTGCCGAGGCGGCGCTGTGATTATAAAGGGTCCCTCACAGGATGGAAAAGGAAATGGAGTGAGAGTCCAGATTATGCATGCTTCCTATTGACTGGACGCTCTGGTGGCAGCGACCGGACACAGCCACCCAGCATCCGGTCGATTCTAGAGAGGTCCAAATCTCCTGGAATCGCGACCGGACATGTCCGATGGACACCAATCGGACGTAGCTAGGGTCCGGTCACCTTGCCTTGAACGCCTTCATGCTCGACCGGACGCTGATCCTCCAACTGACCGGACGCTGAAACGCAGAGTTCGGTCACTCCTTCGCAGCGAGTTCACCTCCTGTGAACTGACCGGACGCTAGACTGTAGAGTCCGGTGCAGCGTCCGGTCACTCTTTTTAGCAAATCTTCAAAGTTCTTCATGCTGCCTGTTCCCAATCAAGTCCCAACTTGAATAAGATCCAAATAAACACCAATTGGGACTGATGTGAGTGACCTCTCTCAAACCCTCAAAATTTTCAAAAATATTTTGCCTTAGGCTATAATTCTTTTTAAGAAAATAGGCAATAAGAGGGAAATTTGAAGACAAACGACAAAACAACATTCATGCATATGCAATGCAATACATGTAAGTAAATCTAGTTGCTTGTCAAGTTTGATCCAAGGTTAAGCTTCTTCACATGCTTTTCGGCAGTTATCTTAACCATGTTAGACAAGCCCTATATGCATTACAAAACATTAAACATGTTGTATATTACAATGCAATGCAAGGAACAACACAAGCTCATTTTTTAGTGAAGTTACTAAAATCAAGCACATTGAGCTCATTCTGCAATCTACAAAATGTTGCCTCATCTAGCGGTTTAGTGAAGATATCCACCAATTGATCCTCGGTCCTTACACCTTCTAGTGAAATATCATTTTTAGCAACATGATCTCTAAGAAAGTGATGACAGATATCTATGTGCTTGGTGCGAGAGTGTTGAACCAGATTATTTGCAAGTTTTACCGCACTTTCATTGTCGCACAAAAGAGGTACTTTTTCTAGAACTACACCATAGTCTAGCAAAGTTTGTTTCATGTAAAGTATTTGTGCACAACAAGCACCTATGGCAATGTATTCCGCTTCGGCGGTGGACAAAGCCACACTATTTTGTTTCTTGGAGGACCAAGACACAAGTGATCTACCAAGCAAATGGCACCCTCCGGATGTGCTCTTTCTATCAACTTTGCAACCGACATAATCCAAATCGGAATAGCCAATTAATTCAAATATAGCTCCTTTGGGATACCAAAGGCCAATGCTTGGTGTGTGCTTAAGAGACCGAAGGATTCTTTTAACGGCAATCAAATGAGTTTCCTTAGGATTAGCTTGAAATCTGGCACACATACACACACTAAACATGATGTCGGGCCTAGATGCGGTCAAATATAACAAGCTACCAATCATAGAGCAGTAGAGAGTTTGATCAACCGTGTTACCTCCCTCATCTAGGTCGAGATGTCCATTAGTTGGCATTGGTGTCTTGATTGGCTTACATTCATCCATCTTGAATCTCTTGAGAAGATCATTTGTATATTTCTCTTGAGAGATGAAAATCCCTTCTTTCATTTGCTTGACTTGAAAACCAAGAAAGAATGTAAACTCTCCAATCATTGACATCTCGAACTCCTTCGACATCAATTCACCAAACTCTTTGTAAGAATCTTCATTTGATGATCCAAAGATGATATCATCAACATACACTTGACAAATGAAGATATGCCTATCAAGCTTCTTGGTGAATAGTGTGGTGTCGACCTTCCCAATGGTGAAGCCCTTCTCAATGAGGAAGTCCCGAAGGCACTCATACCAAGCTCTTGGGGCTTGCTTAAGCCCATATAAAGCCTTGGACAACCTATAAACATGATTAGGATATCTAGGGTCTTCAAACTCGGGAGGTTGATCAACATAGACTAGTTCATTAATAAAGCCATTTAAAAATGCACTTTTCACATCCATTTGATAAAGTTTCATTTCATGATGTGATGCATATGCAAGGAGGATATGGATGGCTTCTAATCTTGCAACTGGTGCAAAGGTCTCTCCAAAATCCAAACCTTCAACTTGAGAGAACCCCTTTGCCACTAGTCTTGCCTTGTTCCTCACAACAACGCCTTGATCATCTTGCTTGTTTTAGAACACCCACTTTATTCCAATGACTCTTGCGCCTTTTGGATGCTCTTCAAGAGTCCAAACTTCATTGCGGGTGAAGTTGTTCAACTCTTCATGCTTGGCATTTATCCAATCTGGATCTTGAAGAGCTTCTTCTACCTTAGTAGGCTCATAGCAAGAGACAAAAGAGTGATGAGCAAAAAATGAAGCAAGTTTTTGTGAGTGAGTCATTACACCCTTTGATGGACTCCCTATGATGAGATCTTGTGGATGATCTTATAGTAGAGGTGTATTTCTTCTATTGACCACTTGAAGAGGAGGTTGTGGAGCATCAACATCTTGTGCTTGTACCACCATTTGATCATGGGAGACATGAGTGTCTTCATTTTCTACTCTCCCATCTTTATCACCATCTTATGGCACACTTGATGAAGAAGGTGGATCAATCACTTGTACATCATCTTCATTATCTTTAGGCTTGATGTCTCCAACCAGAATGTTCTTCATAGCCTCCCTCAATAGTTCATCACCTACATTATCAAGATTCTTAGGTGTTCCTTGGGAGCCGTTAGATTCATCAAATTCAACATTATATGTTTCTTCAACCAAGCCGGTGGCATGATTAAATACTCTATATGCTTTGGACTTTGATGAGTAACCAACAAGAAAACCAATATCACAACATCTTTGAAACTTCCCTAGGTGTTGCCGCTTCTTGTAGATGTAGCATTTGCAACCAAACACCCTAAAGAAGGAGACGTCCGGCTTCTTCCCATTGAGCAACTCATAAGGTGTCTTGCCAAGGAACTTTTGAAGGAATAGTCGGTTTGATGCATAGCATGCGGTGTTGATAGCTTCTGTCGTAGAACCGACCAATTTATAAGAGTACAAGTACAATGGCAGCCCGCAAGCGGTCGCACTGTCATACTTAAACCCATATAAACCTGGTAGTCCGTCGAGTACCATGATGGGTCTCGATAAATGATTTACAACAACCAAGATCGTACATGATTCAACATACATGTCACATATTACATAAAGTTCACAGATACATTTTCATCATCAGAGTATGAAACAAAGTTATTACAAACCAAGTTTAATAGATAAAAGCGGAAGCAAATTAAGTTTGAAAGTAGCATTTGCCAACATAGTTTTGATACAGTACCAACATATGATCACAGTCCACAAAAGCAAGTAGAAGGATTAATAAAGAAGCCTGCCCAAGGCTTACTCCTCATCCACAGCGGGATAGAAGCAACTCTTGCAATATCCATGATAAATAGTGATGTCTGCAACAATGGAAAATAAACCCAGAGTACAAGAATGTACTCAGCTAGACTTACCTGTCATAAACCAGAAATAAAATGACTTCAAGGATCATGCAAGGCTGTATAAGTGGATATAGCTTAACAACATTTTGCATAAAAAGTGATTAACTCAGTTATACAATTACAATTCTGTTATTAAGTTAATTATGACTATCCATCTCTAAATTAGCAACTATCCTGTGCAAAACATGTGGTGTATCATTTTAAGAGCATACAATAGTAACCATAGCAAGTATTGTAATTCCATGTTCATTTGAACCATCATATTCCATAATACAATTACTACGATGTTGGGACTAGCCAAGTTTCTTACTATCCGGGAGAGACGACGATTCGAATTGATTTCAACCAGCTGGGAATTCACAAACCCGGGTCTACCAGCCACGGTAGCCTTAGGTCACCTTTGGTACAACTCAAGTACACATTTCGTGGGTTCGCCTAGCGCAGCACAATTAGGGACAACCAAATGCCAGGACGTTCAGGCCTAGCCTACCCTTGAGCTCAGTCTGGCTCCCCGCACATCCTTACTACCATCCAGAATGTGCACTCTTATAGAGCGGGGCCCGACTTGAGTTGAGCTACTCGGCTTCGCGGTTGAAATGAGTTATCCAACCAGCTAAGTGATAGGCATGCATTCAATCTTGTTAGAAGCGCCAACAACGGTACGGTCCTTAACCGGCACAGACGGATTCACATGAGTCAACCTACCATAGACTCCATTCGGCCTTGATTTACTTTTACCCCATGGTTCTTTTCCACGATAGCAAATATAGCCAACCGTGCTTCGGTGTCCCCCTATAACTCGTAGGTGACAGGAAATCACCTGACTTTTACCGGTCTAAGCATGGCTAAGCATATACTCGATCCTAGACCTATATAGGGTTAAAGGTACTTTACTGGATAAGGAATTGATATGCAGCAAGTGGTTCCAATCAACTCTTACAACCTAATGCATCAATCATAAAGGACTCAAGTAATATTTTGTAAAATACTGGGAGACTTAGAATGCTTCAGGGCTTGCCTTTCAGAAAGGAAGTGGGCGGTGATCAGGGCACTCTAGAAACTCTTCTAGGGTCTGCTCCTCGCCTTCGGGGTCTGTGGCTTGAGGAATCTCCTGCTGGTCCCCTTCCTCACCTTCGTCGAACTCCAGCAACGTTATCTCCTCCGTCGATCCTAGATGCATGAGTATGGCATAAGATATTACGAATGCATACAAGTTGACAAGTATAGTATGATGATACATGATGAATGGATTCTTGCAAGTATTCTTAACAACGTGGTGTTAAAGTAATAACAAGTGCATCACATTTTACTGAGTATGTGCATATCTCTTCTTAATTATTTAATCACTACTTCAACAATGTATTTACTATACCACAAAACAACAGCTACTTGTTTTACTCATAATTGAAGTTCTACTTATTCAAATGTGGTGATCTCAGACCCTCTGGAAATCTTATAAAATTATCTACAACTCTCTTTTAATACTCTCACTGTGATTTAGGAGTTAAATTGAGCAAACAAATCATTCAATCAAATCTGTCCAGAAAGTAAACCTTTCAGACAGCAAACTTGTAACAGCTAGAACTCAAAAACCCTAAGTCCTATGACTGTGAAAATTTAACACAAGGTAGATTAGCAAGTTATCTACCACTTTCTTATTAACAAGTTTTACAGTAGAGACAATTATCTATATGAAATTATCCACGCGATCAAAACTATACATGCAGTCTTGTACTTAAATGATAAAGCGATAATTAGTCATTTGTATACAATCAATGGCTTCTAAGCCTTACCATTGACATCAACAGTTACTATGCAACATAAGAACCATAGAAAACATTATGCTTAATCATAATCTAATCATTTAATTGCCTTTCTTAATTTAATTAAATAATTAGGGTAAATAATAAACATATACCAAAGGTGCATCATAAATTCTCAAAAATTTACAGTGATTTACTAATGCTACTAATAGACTACTGTGAAAATTTCATGCCATTTCACCAAGGAAAACATCCTACACAAAAATGACAAGGCATAAAGGCTTAAAATAGCATAAATAGAAAAGCCTAGTGAAAAGTGTCAAGAAATAGATTTTATATTTTTCTTAGCATCCATATGGTACTAGGACAACCTCCAACAAATTTCATGAATATTGGATTCATAAATAATTTATAAAAATTCATACAAGGATCACCTAATTATAAAAGGAAAATCTATAACTACAAATCCATACATGCACTGACCCTCAAATTTTTACCAGAGCTTATACTTGTCAAGAACAGATCACCACATAAATTTCAAAATTTTTGGAGCACAGGAACTCTAGATATAAAATAAACAAGTTTACATACATTTAAAAACACATTTCAAGTTTCATTTTAAATCCTCCAAAAACTCTACTACAAATGCTAATATCATATTTTTCATAAATACTACACTTCCTAAGGAACACAACAAAATTTGGTTCACAAGATTTGGACATCTACAACACCACTTATCATTTTTCCAAGTTAGCATGAAAAACTGAAATAACTGAGCTATCCTATAGCTTCACAGTCACTGACAACCCGGACCCGCTGGTCAGGCGGCCCCACAAGTCAGCGAGACAAAAACACAGCCCGGCGCTGAATCAACGCGGTTTGGCCGCAGCTCGCCACCGGCGAGCTTTCCGGCGAAGTCAAGGGCACCAACATGATCTACCAACCAACCCGCATCGGATGGTCTAGGTGGTGGCAGTGCAGATGCGGCAGAGCGGGCTCGTCGCCGGCCATGGCAGCACGGTGGCACTACTCTACGGTGTGCCGGCCATCACCGGCCACGGCGAAACTAGGCGAGTCGCGCAACAGCACCACAGTGACCGTGTGAACCTAACTAGGCGACCTAGGCGGCTTGAGAAGCTCCGACGAAGCATGGCCACGGCGCGGTGGCGCAGAGGTCAGAACACGGCGGCACGGGTTGTCGTGTTCCTCGCCGATGAGACCACCAACAGAGGTAACGTCATAGCACAAGCTAATACTCATCCTAACCAAGCTCGAACGCTAAACATCATAGGAAAAGCACACGCGAGCCGAGCGGTGGCAAGCTTGTCGTGGAGGCGGCTATGGCGGCCGAGGTTTCAGCGAGAGGGGGAAAAGGCAATGCGCCCTCACCGAAGCTCAGTTGACTCAGCCAATACGTCAGGGCGGTGGAGGCAGATGTGGCATAGTAATGGGCGAGATGGAGATGGTGGCGGTGCGGTGGAGCGCACGCGAGGCGACGACGGAGGCGGTGCTATGCTCGGCATTGAGGCTGCGCTACGGGAATGGCGAAGGAGGAAGCAGTGCAAGGCAAAATGGGAGTGTGGGCGACACGGGCGAGCACTGGGGGAAATAAGGGCGCGCTCGGGCCCGACACAGCCGTGCTGGGTAGGACACCGGCGATGCATGGCCATCCCCATGTCCATGCAGCCGCCAGCTTCTGAAGCCGGTCGGCCATCGAAGAACGGGCGGGTATAGACATCAGCGTCTCGATGCAAGCCTGACAGTGCGAATTGGCAGCGCTTGATCTCCTAAACCAAGAGGAATTAGTGCCAACGATCTAAATCAAACTTGTACCTCTATGTACCAGCTTCAATTGTTCTTAAAGAATCATGTGCTAACTCGCAACCAAAATTGAGTTATATCCTCCCAAAGTCGACGCGACCAAACTGTCAGTTAACTCAACTTAGGAAAAAATTGCTAAGTGTTGAAAACCAGGATTTTATGATTCTTGTGAGCCTAATTCAAGCATGTTATGAGCTAAACCAGTCTATGACCCAAAAATAAAAGTTGTTCCTCTTGCCAAATACTACAACTTTGCTTTAGTGACCACCTCCATGCAAGGTCTCTAGCACATAGTTCAAACTTGGTCAAACATGCTACTTTCAAATGATGGTATACACTTAAACTTTGGCTTAGTGACCAAATTACCCTTAACCATGAATACCAAAGTTGTTCATAATGATATTCTAAACATGTTTAATCTATTTGTAAGGTCACAAACTCATTTCATGCATTGGTCACACTTAGAGTTATCCAGGTCCACATGAATAGCATCACTTAAGTACTTGATTAGTCAAAATGATCTTCATGAACATTGTTCCACTAGTCATCTTAAGTGTAGCTAATATGTTTTAGTGACTCACATTCATCACTTACATGTATTCACTCATGATCATATGCATATATACAGGGAAACATGAAATAATAAGCAATGTTGCAATGTTTCAATCACATGTTTCAATTGTAAAAGCTTAAATATGGATGCATGATGCTCATGCAATGCAAGTCAATTTATGCAAGGCTAACACCTAGGGTGTTATAGCCCCTCCCCCTTATAAAAATCTCATCTCGAGATTTGCAAGACCTACCATTCTTGGAAAAAGGCGGGATAAACCTCTCGTAAATAATCCTCTCATTCCCACGTAGCATTTTGTTCACTGTGATTGTTCCACACCACCTTATAGAACTTAATGATCTTACTCCATGTTACTCTTTCCATCTCTTCTAACACTCGGACTGGCTTTTCTTCATAAGTCAAATCTGATTGAAGCTTCATGTTGGTGGGTGCAATAGCTTCTTCCGGTATACGAAGACATTTCTTTAACTGGGAAACATGGAAGACATCAAATATTGCACTCATCTCTAGTGGAAGTTGTAACTTATAAGCAACATTTCCTTTCCGTTCCATAATCTTGTATGTCCCTACATATCTAGGCGCAAGCTTCTTTTTCATTCCAAATCTCTTCACTCCCTTCATGGGTGATACCTTCAAGTATACATAGTCACCCACTTCAAAAGTTAGTGGTCTTCTTCTTTTATCAGCATAACTCTTTTGTCTCGATTGAGCTACCTTTATATGCTATTGGATAATACGCACTTGCTCTTCAGCTTCATTGATAAAGTCAATACCAAAGTATCTCATTTCATCGGGCTCAATCCAATTCAACGGAGTTCTACATTTTCTGCCATACAAGGCTTCAAACGGAGCCATCTTGATGCTCGCTTGATAACTGTTGTTGTAGGAGAACTCTGCTAAAGGTAACCATTTCTCCCATGAACCTTTGAAAGATATAACATAAGCTCTTAGCAAATCTTCTAAGATTTGGTTCACTCGCTCTGTCTGTCCTAAAGTTTGCGGATTGTATGCCGAACTTCTGATTAGCTTTGTTCCCAAAGCCTGGTGTAAGTGTTCCCAGAAACAAGCTATGAACTGGGGTCCTCGATCTGAGATTATGGTTCTGGGTACTCCATGTAGCCTCACAATCTGAGAAACATACAACTCAGCGTATTTCCCAACTATATACCTTGTGTTCACGGGTATAAAATGTGCTGACTTGGTGAGATGATCTACAATGATCCATATTGAATCATGACCTTGTTGGGTCATTGGAAGGCCTATGATAAAGTCCATACTGATTTCTTCCCATTTCCAACCTGGAATAGGCAATGGCTGAAGTAATCTGGCAGATTTCATATGAACAGCTTTTACTCTACTACAGTTATCGCACCTAGCGACATAGGCTACGATCTCCTTCTTCATCTTAGTCCACCAAAAATGGGTTTTCAAATCTTGATACATCTTACTACTACCCGGATGGATGGACAATTTAGACGAATGAGCTTCCTCTAGAATTTGATTTCTAAGTTCCCGGTTTTTTGGTACTACAAGTCGATCCTCAAACCATAGTACACCCTTTTCATCTAATCTGAAATGTTTGGTTTCTTGCTCTTGCATCCTTCTCTTGATGTGACTTATACCTACATCCGTTTGCTGTAGCTCTATGATTTTGCTCTCAGGTGAACAACTGATAGTGATATTGTGCAGTACAACAGGATGTAACAAATTGAAGCCATCTTCCAACAATGCTTCCTTAGTGTTGCAAGGAGATTTCTGGCTGAGTGCATTGGCTACAACATTGGCTTTCCCCGGATGGTAATGCACTTCCAAATTGTAGTCCTTAATCATCTCTAGCCATCTTTGTTGTCCCATGTTCAGCTCTGGTTGGGTAAAGATATACTTGAGACTTTTGTGGTTAGTATATATATGACATATATTGCCCAACAAATAATGTCTCCATATCTTTAATGCATGTACAACTGCTGCAAGTTCTAAATCATGCGTGGGGTAGTTGACTTCATGTTTTCTCAACTGTCGAGAAGCATATGCAATAACTCTTCCTTCTTGCATGAGCACACGCCCCAAACCTATACCTGATGCATCATAAAATACATCAAAAGGCTTCTCAATGTCGGGTTGTGCTAAAACAGGGGCTGTAGTTAACAGAGTCCTAAGGGTGTGAAAAGCTGCTTCACACTCTGGTGTCCAATTGAACTTTTCATCTTTCTAAAGTAGCCTAGTCATGGGCTTAGCTATTTTGGAGAAATCTGGAATGAAACGACGATAATATCCTGCTAATTCTAGAAAACTCCGAACTTCATAAACCGAAGTCAGGGCCTTCCAATCCATGACCTCTTGTACTTTTGATAGGTCTACAAAGATTCCATCTCTTGATAAGATATGACCTAAGAAAGGTACTTTGCTCAACCAAAATTCACACTTACTAAATTTTGCATATAGCTTATGCTCCCTCAATCTGGATAGAACAATCCTCAGATGCTCTTCATGATCTACCTCGTTTTCCGAATAAATCAATATATCATCGATAAACACGACCATGAACTTGTCAAGCTCGGGCATGAATACCGAATTCATTAGGTACATGAAGTAGGCGGGAGTATTCGTTAGTCCAAAAGACAACCAAATACTCATATAAGCCGTACCGTGTGGCGAAAGCAGTCTTAGGTATATCCTCTGGCCTAATCTTTATCTGATGATAGCCGAACCTCAAATCAATCTTGGAGAATACCTTTGCCTTCGCCAACTGATCGAACAAGATGTCGATGCGAGGCAACGGGTACTTGTTTTTGATGGTCACAGCATTGAGTGGTCTGTAATCTACACACATTCTCAAGGATTTGTCCTTCTTTTTCACAAATAATGCTGGACATCCCCATGGAGATGAACTAGGTTGAATAAGACCCTTGTCTAATAGATCCTGTAACTGAATCTTAAGTTCTGCTTACTCATTTGGTGGCATCCTATAAGGCCTTCTTGAGATAGGTGTCGTACCTGGCACTAACTCAATCTTAAATTCCACATCCCTATCAGGTGGTAAACCTGGTAACTCCTCTGGAAATACATTCGGAAACTCACAAACCACAAGGATATCACAAAGGATAGTGGTTTGGATAGCACAAGCTGAGTGTTGGAGTTCAAAATTTCGAGAGAGTGGTACTAGAAAAGCATTCCCTCCCTTGGGTTCTCTCAACATAATAGTACGAGTGCTAGTGTCAATGAGCACACCATGATCCTTCATCCAATTCATGCCTAAGATTACACTTATGGATAACCCGGGCAATATTATCAAATCCATTGTATACTCCCTCTCTAATATAGAGATGAGCACATTTCTGACTATCTTATTTGTAGAAATAGTAGCCCCAGCCGAACTTATATTATAACCACCCTTGCTTACTTCAATGATTTTCTGGTCATGTCTAGATGCAAATGCTTGACTCATAAATGAATGAGAAGCTCCTAAATCAAATAAAACAATAGCGGGATGCTTGTTGACAAGAAACATACCAGCCGTGACAACTTCTCCAGCGGGCACTTCCTCAACGGCGGTATAGTGCACGTATCCCGGACATGCCCTTGAGTTCGCCTGCCTCTGATTGTTCTGATTCTGGTTGCAATTCTTCTTTGGGTGGGGGCATTCCTTGGCCCAATGCCCAACTTGATTGCAGTTAAAACAGGGTTGATTACTCCTAGGTCCTGTGGAGCTTCCCTGACCGCCATTTCCTTTAGGTAAGGCAATAGTGAATGCCTTACAGAACGCTTTCTAAGGCCTGCTGTTCTGAGCTTTAGGTGGTGGAGGTCTAAACTTAGGTGCAGGTGGGCGGAACTATGGCCTAGCTGTGATAGGAGCCCTAGACTGTGAAGATCTGGAGGCACCTGCCTCAAATGCCCTTTTGCGACCCTTTGCTATCGCATGCATGTTGTTATGATTTTCCTAGGTCAGAGCATCACTAATAAACTCGTTATCGGTGGTGCACTTGGAATTGGTCATGGTCTTTATCAGTTTGGTGCCAAGACCCTGCTTGAAGCTCTCTATCTTCTTCTCCTCGGTATCCACAAAACCTAGAGCATACCTAAACAGGTTATTGAACACGTGCATATATTCTGTGAGGGTCTTTGTCCCTTGGGTGAGCCTCATAAATTCAGCCGCTTTCATGCGCATTAGGCCTAGAGGAATGTGATGCCCCCAAAAAGCCAACTTGAACTGCTCCCATGTTACTCGTGCATTAGCAGGTAGAGAGGACAAGAAATGTGTCCACCAGATCCCTACTGGTCCCTACAACTGGTGGGACGCATACTCAGCCTTTAGTTGCTCGGTGACTCTTAGCAGACGAAACTTCTGCTCAATGGTGTTGAGCCACTCGTCCGCCTATAGTGGTTCCTCTACCACCTTAAAGATAGGAGGCTTTGTATCTAGAAATTCCTTGAATGTATTGTGTTGATTAGGCTTGGGCCCTTGTTGCTGTGGGTGGCCACGAGCGGCGTTCTGCGCGATGAGGCATAGAGCTTCCTCCATTATCCTTTGGCTCCCCAAGAATTGGGCAAAGAACTCCTGAGTAGATGGTGGTGGTGGTGGTGGTAAGTCACTGTCGTTGCCATCATGGCTGCTACTAGCTCCTGCACAGGTGCGAGTCATCTGTGAAGTTGCAATAATAAGCGATTATTGGTTGATATCAAAAGATTGCAGATGAATTTATAATCATGCCAAACTAAAATTACTGGAGAAAATCTCAAATTCATACAATAAAAACAGAGGCATAATAATTCATTCTCGCAACATGACACCACCAATTTGATCACTTATCGGACTCATAGCACGTTAATATTCAAATCATGATCTTTGATAAATCAATTGGAATTTGCATTAGCGTTTAACCAAACGTGTGATAGTCATGCAAATAATAATATTACATGATAGTCCAAACACCAACACCAAATCCAAACTATAGGTCCATTACATAACCAACGATGATACATTAAGCACTTCTACTAAGTACTAAGCGATCTAATCCTCATCACGATCACTATCGAGGTCAGAGATAGGATCATCTCCTTCCTCAGGCTCCACTTCTTCCTCTTCCTCGTCCTCATCATCATCTTCCTCCATATTTGGACCATCTTCTTCCCCATCAAGGATAGGGTTCAGTTGGTTGTTCAGATAGTGCACCTCATGCTGAAGGTTCATCACTTGCAGTTGAGCCTATGCAAGCTGCTGATGTAAGCCCCTTTCAGCACGGTCCTACGCGTTACTCATGTCGCAGTGCCGATCTCTTTCTATCCTTACTATAGTGGCATGGTTCTCTGCTGCATCACGCTGGCGTCTAGCTGTGGACACCTCAGCACGGGTGGCCTCCAACTGCTCTCGTAGTACTACAAGCATGGCTTGGTCATTAGCTCTTGCTTCTTGGGCTGCTGCTCTTTGTTGACCCACTTGTTCCATTTGGGCATGGAGAGTGCCCAAAGCTGCATAGGCTTGGTCAGATTCCCATCGGGCTTTACTTGCTGCTTTCTTATGCTTGCGCACACACTTCTTGAGCTTATGCTGTGCGGCTTCAGCTCTCATGAGCTTATCCATGCAAGTAGTGTATGATTCCTGCCAGAAATCCCTCGTGTCCTGGCGTGTACAAAACATCTTCATTACCGCAAACATTGCACTCATAGCGGGACTAGAGCTATTTGCCCGCTCATCCCGATCTCTGATCAATGCATTTTGGTTGCGTTGTTCCCATATTGTTGTGGACGGATCCACCCAGGGAAACATATCCGCTACACTACCAGTAAGTGCATCCCCATGCTGCTGGCAGATTTGACTCAAAACCTCAAAGGCCACAACTTGGGCAGCCTCCCGAGTTTTCCCTTCCGAATTCGCCTTCCACTCCTGCCAGAAGGGCGCTTGTGTGCGGGCTGATACAATTAGCCGCACCTCGTACCATGGATGTCCCTCCAAGTACTCTTCATTCCAATGATAAAGGGGTGGTTCATGGTACCCCGCAAAGTGCAAAACTCTCCACAGTAGGGTAGGCGTTCCGAAAACCATCAGGAAATTCTCACATCTAGCTAGTGCTGCCATCTGTACCATCAACATGTACAACTTTGTGAGACAAGGCCATAATGGATAAGAGTTACATAACCGAGTAAGAATTTTATAAGGGAAGGAACAATGTAATTATTTGAATGATAATTATCATGATGCATGCTCATTCCATACGTCCTCACAAACTTAGGAAAAATTATTTCTAATGACATATACGGTAGCATACATACGTTCTCTCATATATAGCGTAACTAGTTGAGCTACACGTTTTGTTGTTAGTGTACCTACATAAAAGTTTCATTTCAGCCCATCCCATAATTAAATATGCAGAATGTAAATCTAAATACTTCCATATATGTATACCCACACATATACTTCCGTATCAAAACTACCCAATAGCAGTTTATACCCACAATTAAATACGCACCACATACACATGCAAGCATGCATACATAGTCGTACCAAAGCTAACTCTCCCCGACCGCGTGCTCACATCTTGCAGTCATGTCACTCATCAACTTACCTTGACGTAGAGGCATTTGATCCATACATTACCATTCAAGTGAATAGCATCCATACAATAGCACGCCGTATGGATGACGAAATTAAAACCCCCGAGTTAGTACTTAAATAGCCACCTAATAGTCCTTAACTTGGGCATAAGGAAAGTGATCACTGGCACACTTTAGATTTCAAATACCTATTTATATAGCTATTAGTTGCTAGAAAGGGTTTTGAAAAACAAAAAAATTTGTTTTAAATATACATGTGACAATTAACGTTGAACCTTGCTCTGATGCCAGCTGTCGCAGAACTGACCAATTTATAAGAGTACAAGTACAATGGTAGCCCACAAGCGGTCGCACTGTCATACTTGAACCCATATAAACCCGGTAGTCCGTCGAGTACCACGACGGGTCTCGATAAACGATTTACAACAACCAAGATCGTACATGATTCAACATACATGTCACATATTATATAAAGTTCACAGATACATTTTCATCATCAGAGTATGAAACAAAGTTATTACAAACCAAGTTTAATAGATAAAAGCAGAAGCAAATTAAGTTTGAAAGTAGCATTTGCCAACATAGTTTTGATACAGTGCCAACATATGATCATAGTCCACAAAAGCAAGTAGAAGGATTAATAAAGAAGCCTGCCCAAGGCTTACTCCTCATTCACAGCGGGATAGAAGCAACTCTTGCAATATCCATGATAAACAGTGCCCTCTGCAACAATGGGAAATAAACCCTAAGTACGAGAATGTACTCAGCTAGACTTACCCATCATAAACCAGAAATAAAATGACTCCAAGGATCATGCAAGGCTGTATAAGTGGATATAGCTTAACAACATTTTGCATAAAAAGCGATTAACTCAGTTATACAATTATAATTCTGTTATCAAGATAATTATGACTATCCATCTCCAAATTAGCAACTATCCTATGCCAAACATGTGGTGTATCATTTTAAGAGCATACAATAGTAACCATAGCAAGTATTGTAATTCCATGTTCATTCGAACCATCGTATTCCATAATACAATTACTATGATGTTGGGACTAGCCAAGTTTCTTACTATCCAGGAGAGACGGCGATTCAAATCGATTTCAACCAGTTGGGAATTTATTCCTAACACAAACACGGGTCTACCAGCCATGGTAGCCTTAGGTCACCTTTGGTATAACTCAAGTACACATTTCACGGGTTCGCCCAGCGCCGCACAATCAGGGACAACCAAATGCCAGGATGTTCAGGCCCAGCCTACCCTTGGGCTCAGTCTGGCTCCCCACACATCCTTACTACCATCCAGAATGAGCACTCTTATAGAGCAGGGCCCAGCCTGAGTTGAGCTACTCGGCTTCGTGGTTGAAACGAGTTATCCAGCCAGCTAAGTGACAGGCATGCGTTCAATCTTGTCAGAAGCGCCAACAACGGTACGGTCCTTAACCGGCACAGACGAATTCACATGAGTCAACCTACCATAGACTCCATCCGGCCTTGATTTACTTTTACCCCATGGTTCTTTTCCACGATAGCAAATATAGCTAACCGTGCTTCGGTATCCACCTATAACTCGTAGGTGATAGGAAATCACCGACTTCTACCGGTCTAAGCATGGCTAAGCATATACTCGATCCTAGACCTATACAGGGTTAAAGGTACTTTACTGGACAAGGAATTGATATGCAGCAAGTGGTTCCAATCAACTCTTACAACCTAATGCATTAATCATAAAGGACTCAAGTAATATTTTGTAAAATACTGGGAGACTTAGAATGCTCCGGGGCTTGCCTTTCAGAAAGGAAGTGGGGCGGTGATCAGGGC
Source organism: Miscanthus floridulus (assembly GCF_019320115.1). Classification (NCBI taxonomy): domain Eukaryota; kingdom Viridiplantae; phylum Streptophyta; class Magnoliopsida; order Poales; family Poaceae; genus Miscanthus; species Miscanthus floridulus. The sequence continues at coordinate 84,868,962 of NC_089598.1, forward strand.
ACTCCGGAAGCTCTTCTAGGGTCTGCTCCTCGCCTTCGGGAGCTGTGGCTTGAGGAATCTCCTGCTGGTCCCCTTCCTCTCCTTCGTCGAACTCCAGCAACGTTATCTCCTCCGTCGATCCTAGATGCATGAGTATGGCATAAGATATTATGAATGCATACAGGTTGACAAGTATAGTATGATGATACATGATGAATGGATTCTTGCAAGCATTCTTAACAACGTGGTGTTAAAGTAATAACAAGTGCATCACATTTTACTGAGTATGTGCATATCTCTTCTTAATTATTTAATCACTACTTCAATAATGTATTTACTATACCACAAAACAATAGCTACTTGTTTTACTCATAACTGAAGTTCTACTTATTCAAATGTGGTGATCTCAGACTTTCTAGAAATCTTATAAAATGATCTACAACTCTCTTTTAATACTCTCACTGTGATTCAGGAGTTAAATTGAGCAAACAAATCATTCAATCAAATCTGTCCAGAAAGTAAACCTTTCATACAGCAAACTTGTAACAGCTAGAACTCGAAAACCCTAAGTCCTATGACTGTGAAAATTTAACACAAGGTAGATTAGCAAGTTATCTACCACTTTCTTATTAACAAGTTTTACAGTAGAGACCATTATCTATATGAAATTATCCACGCGATCAAAACTATACATGCAGTCTTGTATTTAAATGATAAAATGATAATTAGTCATTTGTATACAATCAATGGCTTCTAAGCCTTACCATTGACATCAACAGTTACTATGCAACATAACAACCATAGAAAACATTATGCTTAATCATAATCTAATCATTTAGTTGCCTTTCTTAATTTAATTAAATAATTAGGGTAAATAATAAACATATACCAAAGGTGCATCATAAATTCTCAAAAATTTACAGTGGTTTACTAATGCTACCAATAGACTACTGTGAAAATTTCATGCCATTTCACCAAGGAAAATATCCTACACAAAAATGACAAGGCATAAAGGCTTAAAATAGCATAAATAGAAAACCCTAGTGAAAAGTGTCAAGCAATAGATTGTATATTTTTCTTAGCATCCATATGGTACTAGGAAAACCTCCAACAAATTACATGAATATTGGATTCATAAATAATTTATAAAAATTCATACAAGGATCACCTAATTATAAAAGGAAAATCTATAACTACAAATCCATACATGCACTGACCCTCAAATTTTTACCAGAGCTTATACTTGTCAAGAACAGATCACCACATAAATTTCATAATTTTTGGAGCAAAAGAACTCTAGATATAAAATAAACAAGTTTACATACATTTAAAACACATTTCAAGTTTCATTTTAAATCCTCCAAAAACTCTACTACAAATGCTAATATCATATTTTTCATAAATACTACACTTCCTAAGGAACACAAAAAAATTTGGTTCACAAGATTTGGACATCTACAACACCACTTATCATTTTTCCAAGTTAGCATGAAAAACTGAAATAACCGAGCTATCCTATAGCTTCACAGTCACTGACAACCCGGACCCGCTGGTCAGGCGGCCCCACAAGTCAGCAAGACAAAAAACAGAGCCTGGCGCTAAATCAACGTGGTTCAGCCATAGCTCACCGTCGGCGAGCTTTCTGGCGAAGCCAAGGGCACCAACATGATCTACCAACCAACCTGCGTCGGATGGTCTAGGTGGTGGCAGTGTAGATGCGGCAGAGCGGGCTCGTCGCCGGCCATGGTGGCACGGCGGCCCTGCTCTGCAGTGTGTTGGCCATCACCGGCCACGGCAAAGCCAGGCGAGTCACGCAACAGCACCACGGTGACCATGCAAACCTAACTAGGCGACCTAGGCGGCTTGAGAAGCTCCGATGAAGCATGGCCATGGCGCGGTGGCACGGAGGTCAGAACACGATGGCTCGGGTCATCATGTTCCGTGCCGCCGGGAGCACCAACGGAGGTAACATCATAGCCCAAGCTAATACTCATCCTAACCAAGCTCAAACGCTAAACATCGTAAGAAAAGCGCGCACGAGCCGAGTGGTGGCAAGCTTGCCGTGGAGGCGGCTATGGCGGCCGAGGTTCTAGCGAGAGGGGAAAAAGGCAATGCGCCCTCACCGAAGCTCAGTTGACTCAGCCAATACATCAGGGCGGTGGAGGCGGACATGGCGCAGCTACGGGCGAGATGGAGATGGTGGCGTTGCGGTGGAGCGCACGTGAGGCGGCGGCGGAGGCGGTGCTATGCTCGGCGGCGAGGCTGCACTGCGGGAATGGCGAAGGAGGAAGCAGTGTAAGGCGAAATGGGAGTGTGGGCGACACGGGCGAGCACTGGGGGAAATAAGGGTGCGCTCAAGCCCGACACAACCATGCTGGGCAGGACGCCGGTGATGCGTGGCCATCCCCGCGTCCACGCAGTGGCCAGCTTCTAAAGCTAGTCGGCCACCGAAGAACGGGCGGGTACAGACATCAGCGTCTCGATGCAAGCCTGACAACGCAAATTGATAGCGCTTGATCTCCTAAACTAAGAGGAATTAGTGCCAACGATCTAAATCAAACTTGTAGATCTATGTACTAGCTTCAATTGTTCTTAAAGAATCGTGTGCTAACTCGCAACCAAAATCAAGTTATATCCTCCCAAAGTCGAAGCGACCAAACTGTTAGTTAACTCGACTTAGAAAAAAATTGCTAAGTGTTGAAAACTAGGATTTTATGATTCTTGTGAGCCTAATTCAAGCATCTTAAGAGCTAAACCAGTCTATGACCCAAAAATAAAAGTTGTTCCTCTTGCCAAATACTACAACTTTGCTTTAGTGACCACTTCCATGCAAGGTCTCTAGCACATAGTTCAAACTTGATCAAACATGCTACTTTCAAATGATGGTATACACTTAAACTTTGGCTTAGTGACCAAATTACCCTTAACCATGAATACCAAAGTTGTTCATAATGATCTTCTAAACATGTTTAATCTATTTGTAAGGTCACAAACTCATTTCATGCATTGGTCACACTTAGAGCTATCCAGGTCCACATGAATAGCATCACTTAAGTACTTGATTAGTCAAAATGATCTTCATGAACATTGTTCCACTAGTCATCATAAGTGTAGCTAATATGTTTTAGTGACTCACATTCATCACTTACATGCATTCACTCATGATCATATGCATATATATAGGGAAACATGAAATAATAAGCAATGTTGCAATGTTTCAATTGTAAAAGCTTAAATATGGATGCATGATGCTCATGCTCATGCAATGCAAGTCAATTTATGCAAGGCTAACACCTAGGGTGTTACAGCTTCCGCCCATAGAGCTTCGGGGGTGTTGTACTCATCAAGCATTATTCTTGCAAGAGTGATCAATGTCCGGTTCTTCCTCTCAACTACACCATTTTGTTGAGGAGTATATGTTGCGGAGACCTCATGCTTGATCCCAACTTCATCACAATAGGCTTCTATGTTTGTGTTGTCAAATTCCTTCCCATTGTCACTTCTTATCTTCTTAAGCTTCACTTCAAATTCATTTTGAGCTCTCTTGGCAAACTTCTTGAAATAAGATGCAACTTCGGAATTGTCATGAAGGAAGAATGCCCATGTATACCTTGAATAGTCATCAATAATCACAAGACAATAAAGATTTCCTCCCGAACTCTTGTATGTTGTTGGTCCAAATAAATCCATATGAAGGAGTTCTAGCACTCTTGCGGTTGACATGAAAGCTTTTGTTGGATGGGTATTTGCAACTTGCTTGCTGGCTTGACATGCACTACAAAGCTTGTCCTTCTCAAACTTCATATCCTTCAACCCTCTCACCAAATCATTCTTCATTAGCTTCTTGAGTGAGCTCATCCCAACATGAGCAAGTCTTCTATGCCATAGCCACCCAAGTATTGTTTTGGTGAATAGGCATGTCTTCAAGTTTGCATCTTTGGAGGTGAAGTCCACTAGATATAGGTTGTTGTATCTAAATCCTTTGAATATCACATAATCATCATCCTTCTTGGATACTACAACCTCCTTCTTGGTAAACAAGCATTAGAAGCCAAGATCACACAATTGTCCAACGGATAGCAAGTTGAAACTCAATGAAGCAACATATAGCACATTGGAGATGGAATGATCATTTGATATAGCCAATTTGCCCAATCCTTTGACCTTGCCCTTTGAGTTATCTCCAAATGTGATTCTTTCTTGTCCATCTACTTCTTCATCTAGTAAGGTGAACATACGAGGATCATCGATCATATGTTGTGTGCAACCACTATCAATAACCCAATGACTTCCACTGGTCTTATAGTTCACCTACACACAAGAGATCAAGCTTTAGGAACCCAAACTTGTTGAGGGCCCTTCACCTTCTCAACAAGTGACTTAGCAACCCAAATTTTCTTGGGCCTATTCTTGTTGGGAGGTCCTAAGAACATCACTTTCATCTTTCCACTAGAATCTTTTCTAAGCATGTAGTGAGCATTAAAGGCAAAAGGTCTAGCATGCTTGGGCAAGGGTTGTGGTGGTGGAGTTTGGCACTCATGAGCAAAGTGGCCTTCTTGTCTACACTCAAAACATCTCTTTGGCTTTGGCTTGGACTTATGTTGTTGTTGAGCTTGAGCCTTCTTTTCTTGGTTTGCCAAGTACCCAATGCCACTTCTATCCATCTTCATGATGGTGTTCATTAGTAGCTCACTTTGAAGATGCTTGCCTCTAGTGAACTTGCTCAATCCAATCTTAAGATGCTCTTTCTCTAACTTGAGCTTCTTGTTTTCTTCCTTGAGAGCATCATTGTTTTTCTTTTCCTTGAGCTTCTTGTTCTCATCTTTAAGCTTCTCATTCTCAAGGATGAAACCATCATCATGAACAATAGTTTCTAGCACAATAGACTTGGTGGTTTTGAGTTCTTCAAGATCTTTCTTGAGCTTTTCATTGTCATTCTTGAGCTTGACAAACTCATCATAATCATCGGCTTCAACCACTCGCTTGCCCTTGCTACTAGAACTTTGCTCAATGCTCTCAATAATCAAGTCATCACATGATGTAGCTATATCAATCTTAACAACATCATTAGTAGCATCATGTGGCTCATTGGATAAGAATTCTTGAGCAATAACAAGATTATCATGATTAACCTTAAGAGTAGTATATTCTTCTCTTAGCTTGTTGTGGCTAGTGATGAGCTCATTATGTGTCCTCTCAAGTTTATCATGTTTTTCTTGAAGCTCTTTCTTAGAAGATTTGAGCTCCTTGAGTTTGGATGATATAGCATCATTTGCTTCTTTAAGCTCAACACTAGCCTTTTTCACTATATCACATTTGGCTAAAAGAGAATCATTTTTAGCTTCTAGCTTTTCATTTTTAGCTCTAGTTTTTATAATGATCTTAGTGTATTGTTTTAGCAATCTAGCAAGATCATCATAAGAAGGTGATTCATATTCATCATCATCACTATCGCTATCATCATCACTAGCATGCTCATCATCACTACTATCATCATTATTAGATACCTTGCGGTCACCCTTGGCCATAAGGCATAGGTGTGTAGAGGATGATGGCGGTGGTGGCGGTGAAGATGATGAAGAGTCGATAACAATTGCGACCACCTTCTCATTGTCACTATCATCATCCGATGAGGCACTAGATGAATCAATGTCCGCGAGCCAATCACCGACAATGTATGCCTTTCCACTCTTCTTCTTCTTATGGAAGTCCTTCTTCTTGCCATCTCTCTTCTTGTATGGCTTGTTTTTCTTCTTCTTCATTACTTGAGTCATCTTTCTTGCCCTTGTATTTTTTTCTTGAACTTGTCTTTCTTGGGCTTAGTGCATTGGTGTGCTAGATGACCAAGTTCTCCACAATTGAAGCAATCCATCTCGGAGATTGGCTTCCTTCTAGAGCTAGTGAAGAACTTCTTGCCATCAAACTTGATGCCACCCTTGTTGAGCTTCTTTAGCATCTTGGCGGTCTTTTTCACCATGAGAGCATGACTTTCATCATCAACTTCATCATCACTTGAGCTCTTATACTCAAGTCTTGCTTTACCCTTCTCTTGGCTAGCTTTGAATGCTAAGTCCTTATCTTTCTTCTTGATAGAGGATGAGCCATCTTGTGGTGTGATGTGCATGTACATCTCATGAGCATTGATCTTTCCCAAGATTTGTGTTGGTGTAGCGGTGGAAAGATCACCTTGATGAAGCACGGTCACAATATGCCCATATTTATCAATGGGGAGGACACTCAAAATCTTTCATACAACACCGGATGGTTGCATTTGAGTGAGTCCAAGCCCATTGACTTCCTCTACATGAACATTCAAACATGAATACATCTCATTAGCACATTCTTTAGGAAGCATTTCAAAAGAGTTGAGCTTTTTTATGATAAGATGATAGTGTTCCTCACGCTCACTCTTAGTTCCCTCATGGAGCACATAAACGTCCTACCATAGTGCATTGGCGTCTTTGTGGTTTCTCACCCGATTGAACACATCTTTGCAAAGGCATCTAAAGATGGTGTGTCAAGCCTTTGCATTCCACTTCTTGTAATTCACCTCATCGCCTTGTAGGTGAGTAGCATCCTGAGGTTTTTGGGAAGTCTTGTGAGGCGGCTCTAAGAATACCAACATCTAGAGCTTCTAGATACGCCTCCATGCGAATTTTCCAATAAGGAAAATCATCTCCCTCAAAGATAGGAGGAGGTCCATCCCCGTGAGACATCTTGCTCTAGGCGGTTAAGCCTAAATACATGAGCACGAGGCTCTAATACCAATTGAAAGGATCAAGATGCCCAAGAGGGGTGGTGAATTGGGCTAATTACAAATTTCTTTGCAATAATCAAATCCTATGGTTAGCCCAATTAACCCCTTGTGCCTAGAAAGTGTTTCTATTGATCTAATGCACAAAAGTTTAGCACCATAAGTTCTAATCCTACTCTAGCATGGCAATTCTAGGAAAGTAAAAGACAAGTATTGAATTGCTCAAAGTAAATGCTTAAAGTAAAGAGAGGAGAAGGAACGCGGTAATGTTTTGCCGAGGTATCGGAGAGTCGCCACTCCCCACTAGTCCTCGTTGGAGCACCCGCGCAAGGGTGTAGCTCCCCCTTGATCTGCGTAAGGATCAAGTGCTCTCTATGGGTTGATTCTTTGACACTCCATCACGGTGAATCACTCACAACCGCTCACAACTTGAGTTGGGTCACCCACAAGCTCTGCCGGATGATCACCAAACTCCCAATCACCACCAAGCCATCTAGGTGATGGCGATCACCAAGAGTAACAAGCATGAACTCTCACTTGACCACGACAAGCCTAATGAGAAGGGTGGATGCACACTTTGCTACTCTTGGTCTCACTAATGAGGGCTCTCTTTGGGATTCTCAAATCTCAATCACCTCACTAGGACCTTGCTTTTCTTGGCACTCTCAAATGTGTTTCTCAGCTATTGGAATGAGCAAAAGTACCCCCACACATGAATGGAGGTGGTATTTATAACATGGGCTGAAAAACAAATAGTTATGTGCCTCTGCGGGGTGATCGGACACTCCGGTCATGTTGACTGGATGCGCCGGTCAGTTTACCCTGAACTCTAGTGTTTACAGTGTGACCGGACGCATCCGGTCGCAATTTACCCTCACTGGAACCTTACTGATGTCGACCGGATGCTGGCCCTCAGTGTCTAGTCACTTCACTTCTCAGCATCCGGTCACTTCCAGACGACTTCACCTTGATCAAATGAACTAATCGGACTCTGAGCCATCATCTGGTCACACCGAAGCCAGCGTCCGGTCAGTATTTGACCCTCCATTCACTTTCAACTCTCGATCATATGTGAATGAAGTTTGCTCCATTAGATCTAAGGACTATTTTGGAGCTACCTAGCGCTAGTTTTAGCAAGTGTGCACCACACCTAACCCACTAGACTCACCTAGGTCAAGCTACCCATCCGTACCCCCCTTAATAGTATGGCCAAAGGAAAAACAAAGTCCCAAACTACTCTAAGTGCCACTCCGACTCCAATTGACACTTATAACTAGTCCATCCTTAACCTTGTCGTCCATCCTTTGAAAACTGAAACAATTTCCATCGTAGGGGCATGACCATCATGATAGCCCAAACGATCTCCATTACCGTGACCTAACTTAATTGCCTCTGCAAAACACACGTTAGTCACATTAATCACGTATTGTCATTAATCACCGAAACCCAACTAGGGGCCTAGACGCTTTCAGTAAGTGATCCATATGTTCATCAAAAGACTTGCTATAAATCAATATATCATCAAAGTAAACTACCACAAAATGACCAATAAAAGCTCTTAAAACCTCATTCATTAAGCGCATGAAAGTGCTAGGTGCATTTGTCAAACCAAAAGGCATTACTAACCACTCATACAGCCCGAATTTGGTTTTAAACGTAATTTTCCATTTATCTCCAAGTTTCATTCTAATTTGATGGTAGCCACTTTGCAAGTTAATCTTGGTGAAAATTATAGAACCACACAACTCATCAAGCATGTCGTCTAGCCTAGGAATAGGATGACGATACTGAATAGTAATATTATTGATGGCTCTACAATCAACACACATACGCCAAGTTCCATCTTTCTTAGGAACCAAAAGTACATGAACGGCATAAGGACTAAGGCTTCATGTACATACTCATAGTCCAAAAGGTCTTGGACTTACCGCTGAATTTCCTTAGTCTCCTCGGGATTGGTTCGATAGGCAACATGGTTGGGCAAGGTTGCTCTTGGAATCAAATTGATTTGATGCTCTATCCCTCTCATAGGTGGCAGCCCCAGGGGTATCTTAGCTGGAAAAATGTCCTCATACTCATGCAAAAGGTTAGTGACAGCAGGAGGCACTGAGCTAACAATATCATCAAGCAAAAACATAGCTCGTTTGTATACCAAAGCATAACAAATATCATCATCAGAAATTTCAGCAAAGTCACATTTTGTTGCAAGCATAACACCACCCTTCAACTTAATCCCCTCAACCTTAGAAATAGATGTAGACTGATCTTTTTTAGGTGGGAGAATAGAATTAGCAACTTGCTAATTTTCAGATTGAATATCATTCAAACTAACAGTGCGTTCTCTATTAGCTTGTACAATTTGAGCAGGGGTCAAAGGTACCAAAGTAATTTTCTTTCCTTTATGCTCAAAGGTGTATTTATTACTTCTACCATGGTGTGTAGCATCATTATCATGTTCCCAAGGATGACCTAATAAGAGTGAATAGGCTTGCATAGGTACCACATCACAATCAATAGAATCAGCATAAGAACCAATGCAAAATGAAACTCTGCAAGTTTGTGTTACCTTTGCTTTTCCAGAATCATTTAGCCACTGAATATGGTATGGACGTGGGTGTGGGCGTGTGGTCAAGCCAAGCTTCTTGACCAAATCAGAACTCACCGAATTATTGCAGCTACCTCCATCAATAATGACATGTGCTCGACAGTTGCTGATGATGAAGAAAATCTAGAACAAGTTATGGCGTTGTAGCTTCTCAGGTTGCTGGACTTGTGAGCTGAGCACCCGCTATACAATGATGCTCCTATAGGCCGATGTGGCCTCATCACCAAGGACTTTGCTGTCCTCCTCATCTACATCTTGGTTTTCTTCATCCTCAATGTTAGAGGTGCTGATGTAACCATCTTCTGTAGCAATATATGCCTGCTGACTTGGGCAGTCCTTCTGCACATGGCCAATGCCATGGCAGCGGTGGCACTAAATGCCCGAAGTGCGCCCCGTCGATGCAACAGATGAGGCACTCTTGGTAGGCACCTGCAAAGAATTTTTACCTGAATCTGAAGGTCGTGCGGGAGGTGCCTTAGGTGTAGTGGTAACTCCAGAGGCTATTGGTCGCTTGCTCACTGGTGGAGGCACCCAAAAAGTGGTTGGCTTGGTCAGCCCCGAAGATGGTGCCGAGCTTGGCGTGTATGTGGTGCTGACCTTGCTCTTGCTCTGTTGTTCACGCCCCTGCAATTTCTTTTCTGCAAGCATAGCAAACTAAAACAACTGGTTAACAGTGTTAAATTCTTTATAATCAACAATGTCCTGAATCTCACGCCTCAAACCCGAATAAAAATGACAAATGGAATCTTCGTTCCCCTTGACAACACTACAACGCATCAATCCCTTTTGGAGCTCACCATAGTAATCCTATACAGATTTATCTCCTTGTTCTAAACGCATCAATTTCTTACACAAGTCTCTATGATAACAAGGAGGTACAAAATGATCACGCATAGCTACCTTAAGTTCTTCCCATGAACCAGGTAAAGCATCCTGTGCAGCTAGCCCATTCCATGAAATAATGGCAAAATCCTTAAACTCACTAGTAGCTTGTCAAACTCTATGATGCTCAGGCACAAGGTGGGCACTAAACTTTTGTTCTACTGTCATCTCCCAATCAAGATATCCCTCAGCATCATAATGACCCAAAAAAGATGGTATTGTGAACTTAATCTTAGCATAAGGATCATCGGGCACACGGAGATTATTACCTTGATGGTGGTGGACACCACCCATACCTGTCGTGTTGCGGCGAAGACGTCATCGTAATCTTGCTTGTCGGAAGGCTGCTCGATCTATGTTCCCACTGGCATCATGCACCATGTCTTCTAGCAAGAGACCATCGGTGTTGCTGCTGGAGATGTCATTATTGCCCGCCACAAAGGTTTCCAACTCAGTAACCTTGTCGGTTAGCATGGAAATCCATTTGTCCAATCTCTCCATGTTGTTGCCAATGTTGAGTTCAATGAGTGCGTTAGTGATGGCCTTCCTGATGGCCTCATTCATCCTTTTTTGGGCATCCTTTATAATAGCTTGTAGTTGCTCTTGGCTGACACACTCATTGAAACCCTTAGGATTATTATCTCCAGTCTGATCATCTCCTACTATTGTAAACACAAAAACAGGAACAAATGGTGAAAGTTATCCCTACCAAATGACTATGTGGTTGCAGTTGTAGTGGTGTCACTTTTCACAGCAAGTGGAAGCATCTTACCAAGCTCTTACAAAGTTCTTACCAACACAAGTAGTGGGCGGTACAACCGGTGGCTGGTTCGTGATACCTGTGAGGCAGTGGTACTGAGATTGCAAGGCCCTTTTTCTATACTGATCTGAAGAGTTTGTGGAGCTTGGAAGGCACACAAAGAATAATATGTATATCTAGCATACAAGTCAGTAACAGAAAGTAATGCTGAATTATAGTCCAAAGCACTTGTTCTCGTTGCTGGTCTAAAATGTTCCAAGTACCAGGTGTGTAACAAACAAGTATGGTGGATAGCAAGGTGACAGGGGTATGAAAAACAAGTATGGCGGATAGCAAGAGCAACAAAAACAAGGAACCAGACAGCATACGCTAACACAACTCACTTTGGCCTTCTCTATGTGCTCCTCTCGATATTGTTCCTCTTTTGCCCCTCTTTTTTCTATTTTTTTGGGCTGTCATTGTTTTTTGGGGAAATTTTGACTTTTTATTTTTATTTTTATGATATTTTTCCTTCACTTAGGAGAACAAAAGAAGTAACCACAGAAAATATGAGCTTAAACAAGTGAAAGGCATGGCCTATAGAAATTTTAGAAGACGTGCTCGAAATTGACAAAAAGCTTATGACCACGAAAAGAGGATCTTGTAACCAGTTTTTGACCAAATTAAAAATTTTTGACCTCAACAATGTGAGGGATGGATGGATCTGAATTTTTTCTGATCAATTTTGATATATGGAACGTCAAAATCCGAGTTCGTATGCGAAAACTAAACCAGTTTTAAGAATTGGCTCTGAATTAGAGGACAAAACGGGAACAATGTGCGCAAAATTGGTCACGACAGCAAGGATTTGATGGAAACGATGGGGGAAACACACGAACTAGACTCTAACACAACCTAACCAGCAACAAGACCTCGACTAGGACACAAACTCAATATGATGGACTCTGAAACCGAAATATGCAAAGGCTATGGCGCGGAAGGTTCTAGGACAGGAATAAAAACATGGCACTAGACTATGGGACGAATGCGAAACACTCAAAACTAGGGGATAATGTGAAACTGATGGTATACCTTAGCTCTGATTACCACTTAATGGGAACGGAGATCCCGATCTTCCGTCAGGTAGTGATAACTATCGTTGTGGTGGAGAATGACACACCGATCTGGCTTCAGATCCAAAGATCGAACCCTACAATCTTAGCACCACAACTCCTCTAGTTATCAACCAAGACACAGATCCAGTTGACCTCACCAAGAAGGCTAATCTCTGCCTATGCAACGAAGAACACAAGTAAGAACAAGAAAGAAAGCAACCAAATTACAGATGAATAATTAATCTCACGAAGTTGGGGTCTCACAAACTGATGAATGGCGAAACTATTCTTGATAGATTAATCTAAGCAAATCCCAAAACCTAATGACGGCAGTGGCATATGATTATAAAGGTCTTAGGGTCATCACCTACCCTAGACATGCCCCCTATTGAGCCCAAACAGGATACACGGTCTAACAGACCAAAAGAAGGTGTCACGGCACCCTGGCAGATTCTGGACGCTGACTTGTTTCGACGATTGCTGTTGATTCTGAAGGCCTTTTGACGTGAGACCACTTGGATTGGCTTCCTTATCAAATTAGAATGAAACTTGGAGATGAATGGAAAACTACGTTTAAAACCAAATTCAGGTTGTATGAGTGGTTAGTAATGCCTTTTGGTTTGACAAATGCACCTAGCACTTTCATGCGCTTAATGAATGGTAGTTTACTTTGATGATATATTGATTTACAGCAAGTCTTTTGATAAACATATGGATCACTTACGTGCTGTTTTTAATGCTTTACATGATGCACGTTTATTTGGTAACCTTCTGCAATTCCTTTTCTACAAGCATAGCAAACTGAAACAACTGGTTGACAGTGTTAAATTATTTATAATCAACAATGTTCTGAATCTCGCGCCTCAAACCCAATCAAGATATCCCTCAGCATCATAATGACCCTCAGCATTAGGGTCGTTGCCTAACATGGACACGCCCCCTAATGGGCCCAAACACGATACACGGTCCAACGAACCAAAAGACGTTGTCGCAGCACCTTGGCAGATTCTGTACACTGAATTGTTTCGATGATTCCTGTTGATTCTAAAGGTGTTTTGATGTGAGACCACTTGGATTGGCTTCCTTATTAAATTAGCTTTCCAATCATATGTGGATCATCAAAAACAGAGTTCGGATGCGTCATGGGGACCAGTTTAAGGAAGACTGGTCCTGTAGGAAGAAGCAGACTCGAAATCATGTTGTACCGGGCCTCTGGTTTCTGTTGAACGTCCTTGCTGGTCATCAATGCCTTCACCTCTTCCTCTAAGTCCCTCATGACCCTCTCCAATGTTTCTAAGCAAGATAACATCATTAGGTAGTAGTCTATTCTCAAAAGTAAGAAAAGGATCGCTTAAGAACGAGCTCACCTCTAAATTGAGTTGACGCATTCGAGCTCACGTCATTAGACCTTGCATGATGGTTGGAGGATCAGCAGGTACATCTGAAGGAGTGATGTCCTCATCATTAGGCCTAGGGGTGCCCTCCTTTTTTATCAGAGTCTGCCATGGGTCGGGTGATCGAGAGCATCTGGGCTCTAGCTCAGGGCCATCTGATCATCGAGAGCGCCACGACATTCTAATGGCTGCGGTAGTAGGTCTAGATACTCTCAAGATAGCCTTCTAGGGCTGACCTTCTGCGGCCATAGATCGGAGTACGGGGAGCGCGCCGAGCCTTGGACAGAGGCCCTCGTTGGGCCCACTGCTCAGCGGTTCTTGCCCCAACTTTGGGGAGTTGGTTGGTTTTGGGGGTGCGTCACCCAGGCACCCATTGATCGGGGCCCGGGTTGCTCCATCTAGAGAGCTGGCATAGCCCCCAAGGCCATCGTTGGGCCTCCTTGTAAATGGGAGTGGTGGCTTCTGTGTATGTCCCTTTCGCTGACGTCTTGTGCAGGAGGTTGATGGCGTCCAGGCCATCATGCCTGGTGGAGGAGTTATGGCATGCACCCCATGTCGTCCCACTTCGTCTAGGAGATGGGACATCGAGGCCACATGGAGTAGATCTGGCGGAGGAGGAGCTGCGACACTTGGTATGCATGGATCCAGACCATCAATGATAGCTAGTGGGTCCAAGGGGAGTTGGATCCTCCCAAGTCCATGAGGAGGCATGCGCGGAGTGGGCGGCGCACGTGGTGGAAAGTGGAGCGGGGACTTGACTCGTTGTCAGCAGTTCCCTGACCCTGCCTTTACTACACGACCATCATCATGCAACTACCCTAAGGCGTGCTGCGAGGATTGAAGAGATGCCTGGCCGGTTCCCCAAGGCCCCTTCTAGTCGTTGATGGCTGATCGGAGGGCCCAGAGTCACTCATAGCGCCTCATCTGGGCTATAAAGGGGAGCCTCGGGGGACGCGGCATCTTTAGTCCCTTCCTCTAGCCCCTTCTCTTCTTCCTCTTAGATCCAACTTCTTCGGTGGCGATGGTGATGATGAAGTGCGATGCTTCCCTCTAGGTGAGCCTGTCTTGGTGCGTTGGGCAATTGTTCTTCAAGGGTGGAAGGACCCCAGTGAAGGGAAGTTGATGGTGTGGCGTGGAGGGGGATGCAGAATCGTGGTGCTAGGTAGGAGTCTGGCGCCTCCGGTGCGATCGGCATCCTAAGCGACTATGGATCCCCCCTCGAGTGCTACTAGCACCGATGCTTTCCCTATGCTAGGGTCCATCGAGCCCCTATCTCATTGTCCTTCCTTGGAAAGGGGAAGGATCCTAGCGACTTGAGTCACCGGGGTCCTTTCGTTTTGTCAATGGAAGAGCCAGCAACCCAGAGGTCCACCGAGTTTCTATGCCGGTGAAGCCTGGTTGGGTGCCGCTAGCTCTAGACGGGGATCGGCTACCGGGAAGATGCCCTTCCTCCCTAGGAGGCTCGTGAGCACCTATGAGGCGGGGTTAGCCCTACCTTCACTATGCCTGTCTATGTGCATGGGAAGCTCTGTCGAGAGTCTTGACCGAGAGACCATGGCTTTCTCCACCATGGCGGTGGGTTCGTAGCAGTTTTTGCCGCCATATATTGTAATCGGGTCATTCCTAATTAATGAAATGAAATTACTTTCATTTGTAATCCCATTGTTCTTGAGTCATGCTCAAAGACTTAGTCCCTTGTTGGGATGGGCTATAACAACGATGGCCTCATTTGCTAAGATCATCGTGCCCATGCTACTAGTGGGTAAGTCCATGAGAACCCTGGGTTTACGGTCGTTCCATGCCCCGGTCATATCCCCTAGAGGGGAGATCCTCGACTTCTCGATTGAGCCACTCGTATAGTTCCTGAGCCCATCTATTGGTACTTGGGGCCTCATTGCCTCCCTCGATGGGTCACCTCGAGTGGCTCAAAATTGGTACTCGAACATTGCTCATCTAGATGGTCAGGACGCTTCTAGGCATCCCAGCTACAGCCGCGTGGGCTCATCTCCCAAGTGTCCCTCACACTTTAGGTGCTATAGGCAATCTTGAAGCCTGGTGGGCCAGCCTTAGAACCCTCGGCGATGCCCCTTCTAGGGGCCCCCAAACTATCATGTAGTGGGGTGGCATGATCCAATGAAGGATCAGGAGTCAGGCAGGTACCTGCAAAGAAAATGGAATGGACACAAAAGAAGGGGAAGATGACATAGCTAGTAATGAGGCGGTCGGGGTCATTTCGTTAGCGCCTTGTTGATCCTTCGCCCAGTCCTCTCACTCTATCCGTCCCGCCCTCGCCTTGCTCGGGGGCCCTCTATAGTAGTCCTCTTTCAGAAAGGTCAGCAGGTGGTTAGCTAAGTCGATCCTCTGGTGTAACCGAGCTATCGCTTGGGTGGCTCGGGTTTAAGGAGACAAACAAAGCAAGAGGGTTGGGAGGATGGGACATATCTTGGTTTTTGTTGTTGGAGAGGTAGGCCAACGAAGGAGGTCGGTAGGTGGGTCATGACTTAGGAGATAGTGCTTCTAGGTGGATCGCTCGGCGTTGGCCTTCCCTCATGGGAAAAGGTTGGAACTCACCTTGAAATGGTCAACCCCTTCTGGGGGGCCAAGCACCTGGATGGAGGGGCTAGCCAAGCCACCATAGCTACCAGGAACCTTGTCCGCCTCGCCGATGCTCGGTCGATTGAGCACCACTGCTGCCTTGGCTGCTTCCTCCACTAGCGCTACTCCTGCATCGCGGCTAGGGCCATCGGTAGCGTAGGGGGCGATGAGTGCGGCTGCTTGGGTGTCACAGTATTGCTCATAGTAGTAGGCTTGCTCAAAGCTGCCCTTGATGGTGATGACCCCCTTCGATCCGTGCATATTGAGCTTTAGGTAGGTGTAGTTGGGGATGACCATGAATTTGGCAATGCATGTTCGATCGAGAAGGGCATGGTAGACACCAAGGAAGTCGACCACCTCGAAGGTGAGTGGCTCCTTGCGAAAGTTGTCCAGCTGGCCGAAGGTGATGTTGAGCCAGATGTGCCCAAGGGGCATGACTTCCTTCCTTGGCACGATCCCATAGAACGACGCCTTGCTGGGGCGCAGGCTACTCCAGGGGATGCCCATCTGAAAGCTCTAGTTTGGTTTTGGTGAATTAATAAAATCCTAAGTGCTAACCTAGTTCATCTAAGTGATCATGAGATAGGTAGCAATATTCCAAGTGGTGGAGCAATGGTGAAGATCATGATGATGGTGTGACCATGGTGATGATCAAGTGCTTGGACATAGAAAAGAAGAAAGAGAAAAACAAAAAGCTCAAGGCAAAGGTGAAACTTCATAGGAGCTTTTTGGTTTGGTGATTAAAATACTTAGCAAGTGTGATCACATTTAGGATCAATAGCCATACTATTTAGAGGGGTGAAAGTCATATTGAAATGCGGTTATCAAAGTGCCACTAGATGCTCTAACTCATTGCATATGCATTTAGATCTAGTGGAGAGCTAACACCCTTGAAAATATTTGTGAAAATGTGCTAACACACGTGCACAAGGTGATACACTTGGTGGTTGGCACATTTGAGCAAGGGTGGAGAAGATGGGGAAGTGGAGGAGTTGGTTTTCACTATTTTACAGTGACCGGACATAGGCGCGAGGAAGTGACTGGACGCACAGGAAGGTGAGTCTGGTCATGCTAACGAACGCTGACATGGGTGACTTTGCAAGCGCAGTGAAGACCTGACGCTATGGTGCATCTAGTCAGGTTGGACTTGACGCATCTTATCGGTGTTTGGGCGCTCTAGAACCTCTCTAGAGTCGACCTAACACGCGAAGGCTGTTGTGATTGGCACATTCGGTCGGTTGTTGGTGGCACACGCATTTGTGCTGATCTGATGCAACGTGGGTGCATCCGGTCATGGACTGGTGAGTCCGGTCATCACTTATGTGCTGGCACGAAGCTCAGTTGACCATTGGAGATCAGACGGCCATGATTTAAATGGGGACACATGGATGCTGACCCTTGACCGGACGCTGGGTGCCGCGCGTCTGGTCTCTTTGACCGGCGCATCTGGTCACCCTAAGAAGTGTGCAGTAAAGAGCCCAATGGCTCTATTTCGTGGGGCTCCTATTTAAGCCCCATGGCCGGCTCAAGCTCCCTCTCTTGGCCATTTGTACTGACATAGCAACCTTGTGTGCTTAGCCAAAGCCCTCCCACTCATCTCTATTATTGATTCATCATCTTTGTGAGATTGGGAGTGAATCTAAGTGCATTGCTTGAGTGATTCCATCTAGAGGCACTTGGTGTTCGTGTTTTGCTATAGGATTCGCTTATTACTTTTAGTGGTTGCTACCACCTAGATGGCTTGGAGCAACAAGGATCATCGAGTAGAGGAAGGTGCTTGTCTCTGGCTCCGATCATGGTGATTGTGAGAGGTTCTTGACCTTTCCCCTGCAGAGAGACAAAAGGTACTCTAGTGGATTGCTCATGGCTTATGTGATCCTCATCTTGTGTTGGTTGTGTGGCACCCGGTTGTGGGTTTGGCGTGTGATACCAAATAGCGCATGAACCTCCAAGTGAGTGAATCGCCAAAACGAGGACTATCTTGCCGGCAAGCAAGTGAACCTCTGTAAAAAATCTTGTGTCATCATTGTCTAAGGATTTCATTGGTTATCTTGTGATTAATTGATTGGCTCTATCTTATGATTGGTTCATTTCCTCGACACAGCGGTATAATCATCACCACCCTCGCTTGTGCACTTACATTTCTTGTGTAGCTTCATTGTTTAGTGTACTTAGTTTTGAGAGTAAACTTTTGTCGGGTCTAGTGGTTAGTGTTGTAAGGAAAATGGACCCTTGGCCCATTTACTTTGGATTTTGGTGTTTGATGACCAACACAACCAAATTGGACTAATGAATTTGCAAGTGTTTATTTTGTAGTCCAATAGGGTGCAAGACGTGACTTGGACGAAGGCAACGTGATGATCTGATGATCAACACCTCAAGCAAGACTTTAGAAGCACAAGAGAAGACCCAAGATATCAAGCAAAGTATAAGCATGAAGATTGGAACCAAGCCGTATGCAAGATCACAAAGAAACAAGCTCACTATGGTGACTGGACGCTGGACCGGACGCTGGACAAGTGACCGGACGCTGGGTGGAGACTCAGCAGATAGGCGACTGGACACGAGGACCGGACGCTGGCAGCAACCGACCGGACGCAGGGCATCAGCATCCGATCAAGTACAGAGAGGTTCTAGGTGCGCAAAACTGTGACCAGACGTGTCCGGTGGTAGGCGACCGGACGCTGGCAGCGTCCGATTGGTAGTTCGCGGCTGCAACGGTCGAGACGACCGGATGCGTCCGGTCAGGACGATTCAGCGTCCGGTCAGTAGCAGAATTGTGGGAGTTCGACCCCAACGGCTACTTTCTCAGTGGGGCTTATAAATACAACCCCAACCAGCCATTTGAGTGAAGTGAAGCTGAGGAAACATACCAAGGGTGTTGATATACCATTTTAGTGATCTCCACTTGCATAGTGCTTAGTGTTTCATCAGGTGATTAGCGTAGGTGCTTTGCGAAGTGCTTAGGTTGATTAGACCACCGCTTATGCGCTTGCTCTAGGTGTATGCCTAGTGTTTAGTGAGGTTTGCATACCTCTTGCCACCCCGTGCTTGCGAGCACAAGAGTTGTACATCGGAGGGGCTTGAAGTCTTGCGAGATCGCACCAACCGCGTTTGTGGTGCGGCCGCCACCGTGTACCGAAGGGAACAAGGCCCGCGGCGTTTCGGTCGAAAGCTTGATAGTGAAGACGGTGGGGAGCATCTGGGAAAGGCTTGCTAGAAGGCACATCGGAGACCCACTTGCGCGTGGGGAAGGCCTGAGGCTATCCACAGAGTTACCCGACCAGGAGCTTGGCCCTTGCGAGGGATTCCTTGCGAGGGGCTCCAATGAGGACTAGGGGGAAGCTTGCGCGCTTCTCGATACCGCGGTAAAAATACCGGAGTCATCGACGGGAGTTTGCATATCTCTACCTTGCTCTTTAAGCTTCTGCATTTACATTGATCATATTATTATCATTTGTGGTAGAGATAGCCCCACACTAGCAAAACCGTTGTTGCACATCTAGATAGATTATCTTTTGCATAGGTTTTGTTAGAGGTAGAAAAAGAGGCCATAGTTTGGAGTTAGAATTTTAAGTTGCCTAATTCACCCCCCCCCCTCTTAGGCGTCCACGTGTCCTACAATTGGTATCAGAGCCAGGTTGGCTTATTTTGGACCTTTAGCTTAACCGCCGTTGAGCCGACGCTATTTAGAGTGGTTGGGATGGATACCGCTAGGCCTCCGCAATTTGATGGCACTAACTTCCCATACTATAAAGCAAGAATGGCTTGTCATCTTGAGGTGGTTGATTTAGGTGTATGGAGAGTCACTCGTGACGGGATGAAACCCATTAAGAATCCTGAAAACCCTATGAAGAGTGATGAAAAAGAATTGCATTTCAATGCTAGAGCTAAAAATTGCTTGTTTGAATCATTAAGTATGGATGTTTTTAACCAAGTGTTCACTTTAAATACCGCACATGAAATTTGGTTAAAACTCCAAGAGCTCCATGACGGCACAAGTAATGTCCGTGAGCAAAAACATTGTCTAGCTAAACAAAATTATGATTCCTTTACTATGAATGATAATGAACTTGTTCGTGATATGTATTCTCGTTTGAATCTAATCATCAATGAGCTCCATTCAATAGGACTATTAAAGCTAGATGATGCGGACATCGTGAGGAAGATCATCTCCGTGCTACCACAAAAGAAATATGCAAGCATCATCACCATCCTTCACAACATGGAGGACTTGAGCAACATGACCCCGGGCATAGTCATTGGCAAATTAGTGGCATTTGAAATGTCACGTAAGATGGGTCAAGAAGAAGCCTCTTCATCGAGCAAAGGCAAAGCTCTCGCATGTAGCGAGAAAAAGAAGATGAAGGGCAAGAAAGTTGAGTCAAGCTCAAGCTCAAGCTCCTCAAGTGAAGAAGAAGATGATGAGGATGATGATGAAGAAGAAGAAGAATCAAGTAATGATGATCAATCTTCCTCCTCCACCTCCGACCTTGATGAAGAATCAATGAAACTTATCAACAAGGTGGAAAAGATGATCCAAAAGCTCAATGTCAAGGGTGTGTCCATCCAAATCCAAGACCTCATTTTCACCAATCAAAGAAACGAGCAAAGAAAGAGAGGATGCTATGGATGCGGCGAGTTGGGGCATTTTGTGGAAGTTTGTCCAAACAAGCCCACACCCAAGGCAAAGAAGAAGACATGCAAAAACAAAGCCCTCACATCAATAAGGTCATGGGATGATTCTTCAAGTGAAGAAGATCATCACAAGAGGCGAGGGCGCAAGCACTCATCATCAAGCTCTTCTCGTGTGTGCCTTATGGCACGAGGTAACGAAAGCTCATCCTCTAGTGAGAGTGATAGTGATGATGATTTGCCTTCTTACAATACAATTGTGCAACAAAATCTTAAATATGCTAAAGTTTGCACTAGTCAACAAAAGAAGCTCAAAATTTTAAAAGAAGAGCTAGGTAGTTCACAAGAAGCATACAAGAATTTGCTTGAACAATATGAAAACTTTGCAAATCTCAATGTTAAACTATCTACTAAAATTGAGCAACTTGAGGCTAGTACAACAACAAGTGCATGCACAATTAATGATAAGCAACTTGAAAAGAAAAATGAAAAATTAAAAGAAAAGTTAGCTAGCTCACAAAATGATTATCAAAGTTTGCTTGCTAAAATGGAAATCATGTGCAAGCATTGTGATGAGATAACAAATAAAGTTGCTAATCTTGAGGCCATCAAAAATACCCCCACCAAGGCATCTAAAAGAAATGACATAATTAAAAAGGATGCCTCTACTTCTTGCAATGATTTATGCTTAGACTCACCCTTGTGCAACCAAGCTTGTGTTGAGAAAGTGATTGTAGATACATGCACACAAGAGGTTGTAAAGGAGAATGAGCAACTCAAGCAAGAAGTAGATCGCCTCACCAAGGACTTGACTCAAGTGAAAGGCAAGGCGAAGCAAACCCAACTTCATCAAGATAACACCATCAAGGGAGTGAAGAAGCTTGATGAAGGACAAACCGTGGTTTGCTACGTGTGCCACAAGGAAGGCCACAAGTCCTACGAGTGCAAGATGAAGAATGGGGGAGGAGAAAAGAAGAAAGAGAAAAAGCAAACAAGCAAGCTCTCCAACACCTACACCAACAAGGTGGACAAGAAAGCCTCCACACCTTATCTCTTGAAGAAGAAGAAAAATGACAAGGTGGTGGCTATCAAGGTGAACAAGCAAGCCAACAATGGGGTCAAATGCTTTTGGGTGCCAAAGGAAATCATTTCCAACATGAAAAGCACCAAGAAGGTTTGGATCCCGAGAGGGAAGTGAGAAGTCCAATGGACTCAGGGAATTTGGAGACTTGGCAAAGTATGGGTGCATTTCATGGGGTGCATCATATTGGACAAAGTTATTGCCAAGTGGGTTAGTGAATACTATGGACCCAAATTCCCCTTCCCATGTTAGGTAACTAGATGTCATTACTTTCAATTAGTATTTATTTCGATTGATATTGCTTTTAATTGGTATCTTTAAGCATCTAGTTATCTTTCATGCCTATGTTTGCATTTACATGTTTAAATCATTTGCCCTGCATACAATAGGTATATCTTATGGTAGGTTTGCTCAGTTTCATTTTTAACCCTTGGAGCAAACCTACATGGTTTAAAATTGTTTAGAAGCAAGGCACATAGCTTGTCTTACAATTATTCATTTAATATGTGCCAAAGTCTAAATTGTAGATAATTTCTCCCAAATATCATCCTTCAAGTGGTATTTTCATTCCAAAATCAAATGTGCATGAGTACTACAAGTATTCCACGCTTGCATGAAATTTAGGGGGAGGATCATCTACAAGATGGATGCTTTGAGACTAACACCATTTCAAGTTTATCATGTGTGTAGTAGTCTCATTGCAAGGAAAATGGAGTCCCCAGAGATAAGCATCATTCTTCATTTGGTATCATCATGTTGTCTTCATTTTGATATTTATATGCTTTCTCCATGCATTATATAGATTAAACTCCTTTGTGCAATAATTTGCCAATTATGCATATGCTTTGCCTTCCATCATATGTATGCATATATTTAGGGGGAGCTTAGTCTATATAATGTGAGAGTCAAATTTTGTGATCTATTCAATTCTACATACAAAGTTTAACCCTCCCTTGTGCTACTAATGTCTTCCTTTTCGGTGTTTGATGCCAAAGGGGGAGAATTTGGAGGACCAAAGGCAAGCATTAAGTTAATGCCTACAAATGGTAATGGTCCAAGAAAGGGAGGATAGTGGATTATGGATTAGTCTAAGTAATGAGGAGAACTTATAGGAAGCAAGACTTTAATCTATAATGCCACATGGGGATATTTGCAAGGGCAAGTTAGGTCTTCAATTGGTATCATAGTCTTTCAAGAAGTATCTCTTAGCATCATATAACCTTGCCCCTTGCATTGCATCCTAGCAAGTAGATAGTTTTTTAAATTCAAAATTTTTTATTATTTGCTTGCTTTGGTCGTGTTGTCATCAATCACCAAAAAGGGGGAGATTGTAAGGAAAATGGACCCTTGGCCCATTTACTTTGGATTTTGGTGTTTGATGACCAACACAACCAAATTGGACTAATGAATTTGCAAGTGTTTGTTTTGTAGTCCAATAGGGTGCAAGACATGACTTGGACGAAGGCGATGTGATGATCTGATGATCAACACCTCAAGCAAGACTTTAGAAGCACAAGAGAAGACCTAAGATATCAAGCAAAGTCCAAGCATGAAGATTGGAACCAAGCCGTATGCAAGATCACGAAGAAACGAGCTCACTGTGGTGACTGGATGCTGGACCGGACGCTGTGACCGGATGCTAGGTGGAGACTCGGCAGATAGGTGAC
The DNA here is from genome assembly GCF_019320115.1 of Miscanthus floridulus. Lineage (NCBI taxonomy): Eukaryota > Viridiplantae > Streptophyta > Magnoliopsida > Poales > Poaceae > Miscanthus > Miscanthus floridulus. The sequence goes on from NC_089598.1 coordinate 84,892,408, forward strand.
CGGACGTGAGGACCGGGCGCTGGCGGCAACCGACCGGACATAGGGCATCAGCGTCCGATCGAGTACAGAGAGGTTCCAGGCGCGCGAAACTGCGACCGGACGCGTCCGGTGGCAGGCGACCGGACGCTAGCAGCGTCCGATCGGTAGTTTGTGGCTGCAACGGTCGAGATGACCGGACGCGTCCGGTTAGGACGATTCAGCGTCTGGTCAGTAGCAAAATTGTGGGAGTTCAACCCCAACGGCTACTTTCTCAGTGGGGCTTATAAATACAACCCCCAACCGGCCATTTGAGTGAAGTGGAGCTGAGGAAACATACCAAGGGTATTGATACACCATTTTAGCGATCTCCACTTGCATAGTGCTTAGTGTTTCATCAGGTGATTAGCGTAGGTGCTTTGCGAAGTGCTTAGGTTGATTAGACCACCGCTTATGCGCTTGCTCTAGGTGTATGCCTAGTGTTTAGTGAGGTTTGCATACCTCTTGCCACCCCGTGCTTGCGAGCACAAGAGTTGTACATCGGAGGGCCTTGAAGTCTTGCGAGATCGCACCAACCGCATTTGTGGTGCGGCCGCCACCGTGTACCGAAGGGAACAAGGCCCGCGGCGTTTTGACCGAAAGCTTGATAGTGAAGACAGCGGGGAGCATCTGGGAGAGGCTTGCCGGAAGGCACATCGGAGACCCACTTGCGCGTGGGGAAGGCCCGAGGCTATCCACGGAGTTACCCGACCAGGAGCTTGGCCCTTGCGAGGGATTCCTTGCGAGGGGCTTCAATGAGGACTAGGGGGAAGCTTGCGCGCTTCTCGATACCTCGGTAAAAATACCGGAGTCGTCGACGGGAGTTTGCATATCTCTACCTTGCTCTTTAAGCTTCCGCATTTACATTGATCATATTATTATCATTTGTGGTAGAGATAGCCCCAAACTAGCAAAACCGTCGTTGCACATCTAGATAGATTATCTTTTGCATAGGTTTTGTTAGAGGTAGAAAAAGAGGCCATAGTTTGGAGTTAGAATTTTAAGTTGCCTAATTCACCCCCCCCCCCCTCTTAGGCATCCACGTGTCCTACAAGTGTGGCTCTTTAGTTAGCCTTTGAGAGCACACTAACTTAGTGTAGCGACTTAGCCTTTGTGTGCTTAGTGATCATAGTCACTAGAATTATGGTAGGTGGCTTGTATTTTTAGTAGGCTAGCGCAACACTCGCTTCATCGTTTAATTGTCTAACATCTTTACTAAGTATTGTTGTAGACTTTTTTTAATAGGCTATTCATTCCCCTCTAGCCATTAGGACCTTTCAAGTGGTATTGGAGCCATGGTCACCGTGATTTGAGTTTTAACAACCTTCAGTGTCAATATAGCTCAAATCAACAACACCAAGAAGCCACTCCAATTTGATGGCTCCAATTATCCTTGTTGGAAGGCTAAAATGACAACATACATCAAGTCAATCAATAGAAAGGTGTGGAAGGTGGTGGAGACCAAGATTGAGATTACCAATGAGGAGGCTCCCACCGCCGCCGAAGAAGTGCTACTCCAAAATAATGACATTACTCTAAATGCCATTCATGATGCTTTGAATGAGAGAACATTTGAGCAAATCAAGAACATTGAGAGGGCTCATGAGGCATGGAAGAAGTTGGAGGAATCATTTGAGGGCACTCAAACCATGAAGGGTGCAAAGGCATATATTCTCAAGGAGAAGTTTGCAAGCTTCAAGATGAAGGAAGATGAGAGTATGCCGAAGATGTTTCATAGGTTTCAAGTGCTTGCCAATGATCTCAAAGCACTTGGAGAAGAGGTGAAGGACAATGACTTCTCCCATAAGTTCTTAAGATGCTTACTATCAAGATTTGGCACATTGGTCACTATTCTAGTGAGGAGTGGTTTGGACAACATGACACCAAACCAAGTGTTGGGAGATGTGATGACCGATGACACCTATAGAGATGATGATGAGAAGGAATAAAAGAAGGAGAAGAAAGATGAGAATAAGAATGAGAAGAAGAAGAGTGTGGCATCCAAAGCCACATCATCCAAGGGCAAGGCAAAGCAAGAATCATCAAGTGAAGATGAAGACTTGAGCTTTGATGAGATGGATGATGAGAAGATGACTCTCTTTGTTAAGAGATTTTGCAAGTTCATGGTGAAGAAGGGCTACCATGCTAGAAGAAAGGAAGAGTCAAGAAGGTGTTTCAAGTGTGGAAGCAAGGATCATCTTGTTGCTCAATGCCCATACAATAGCGACGATGATGATAATGACAAGAAGAGCAAGAAGAAAGACAAGAAGAAGAAGAAGGACAAGATGACCTTCAAAAGGAAGAAGAAGGGTGGTTCATATGTGGTCACTTGGGATAGTAATGCTTCCTCAAGTGATGATGATGATAGTGATGATGACAAGACCACCAAGAAGAAGGCTCTTACAAGCATTGCCATCAATGAGAAACCTTCTCTCTTCGACACTCCATCATGCTTCATGGCTAAGGCCACTAAGGTACAAACTTGTGATGATGGATGTGATGAGGAACATGATAATGAAAATGAAAGTGATAGTGATGATGATGAACCAACTAAGGATGAACTACTTGACATGTTAGATGATGCTAAAGAACATTTTGACATTAAGAAAAGGGAATGCAAAGACTTGCATAAGGAACTAAAAGCCCTTAAGCAAGCCATTGATGAGCTCAATGCATCTCACGAGAGGCTAGAGGGAGCCCATGAGAAGCTTAGCAAAGCTCACAAGAAGCTTGAAAAAGTTCATTCATCTCTACTTGATGAGAAAAGTGTGAAAGAGCACATTGTAACATGTGATGTAGGCTTAACGTGTGATATAATTGATGAATCATTCTATAAGCCTATCATTGTTGCTCCCACTAACCCTTTTTGTAGCACATCCACTTTCACCTCATCTAGTAGTGATGGTTTCACTTGTGATACCTCACTAATGGTTGAGAATGAGACCCTCAAGAAGGAGGTCAATGAGCTCACTCGCGCTTAGGCAAAGCCTATGGTGGTAAGGACTGCTTGCTTATGTGCTTGGGTAGCCAAAGAGCTTCTCTCTACAAAGAGAGATTAAGCTATACCCCCAAGAAAGGCAAGGTGGCCTTTGCTCCTCACAAGACTAATTTTGTAAAGAACAATGATCGGTTTTGCACTAGTGTCGGTGCGAAAAGTGACCAATTAGTAAATATTTGTCATTTTGCCGTATGTTGTGATTAGATGTGGCCTAGCACTCAATGACACAGGGTTTATACTAGTTCAGGCAACATGCTCTATGTCTAGTTTGAGTCAGTTAGTGACTTTATTCCTGAGCCTAGGTGCTCGAAGTTTGCTGTGGGGTTACAAACGAGTGGGAGTAAGATGGGGGTGTTAGAGGTCCGATCGGACTCTAGACCGATGGGCCAAGAGTGACGGGAGCTCCTACATGCGCTAAGTATTCGAACGTGTGCTCTGCGTAGCTTTAGAATGTCTAAAGCTAGCAAGGAGTGAGCCGGAATGATTCGTCTGTTGTCTTTTTTGTGTTGTTCGATCATCTCTTTTTGTTAGGAGAGGGTGCATCCCCTTTTATAGATGAAGGGGACGGCCTTACAAGTGAGTGAGAGATAGTGTATGCTACCTAGTCTTGTTGCCCATGTCGTCGGGTACAAGACGATTTGTCGGCGCCTACAATATTGTTGATGCCCAGATGCATGTGGTAGGTTCCATCGTGTTCTTCTGGTACGACAAATGTCGACGCCTACCATATTGTAGGACAAATGTCGGCGCCCACAACACTGTTCATTGTTCTGACATGTCTAGAAGGTTATAAAGTATCCTTCTAACATGACCTGATAGTACTGTCCTGCAGGTGTGCAAGGTACGGTCCTTGGTATTGTGGTTGACTTGAGCGCCCTATCTTACTTGATCCACCTAATTCTTTGGGTCCCTACCGAGCGGGCATCCCCGTTCAGTCATTTCCTAGTTGGCTCCGACCGTGCCGGTTGGAGAAGAGCTACAAGCAGAGGTTCGGTGTACTCCTGGTCGGAGAGGCAGGTCAAAGTCGGAGGCGAGCATCATTCCCTCTTTGGCCAGGCCTTCTGGTTAGAGAGGTGGGTCGGAGCCAAAGGCGAGCATCGTTCCTTCCGTGGCTAGGCCTTCCGGTCGGAGAGGTGGGTCAGAGTCGGAGGCGAGCGCCATTCCTTCCTTGGCCAGGCCCTCCGGTCAGAGAGGTGGGTCAGAGTTGGAAGTGAGCATCATTCCCTCCTTGGCTAGGCCTTCCAGTCGGAGACTGGATTGCTCTTCTGGCCTATCGTTAGGTATCTAGGCCGGCCTAGGAGTTGTGTGTCATTCGCAACATTATCTGCTGGGCCGAGCTTTTGCTAGGAAGCAGGTCCATTAGAGACCCCGGGTTTATGAACCCGATAACTAGTTGCAAGCAAGTTGGTCATAAAGAGCATGAGTGCAAGACCAAGAACAAGAATGCTAATGTATCCTCAATTAAGCTTGATTCTTTCTATATGCTTACTAAGGGTACAAATGGTGTGAAGGCTAAGTTTATTGGTGCAACATGGATGGGCTCAAAGAAGAAAGCTATATGGGTGCCAAAGAGCTTGGTCACTAACCTTTAAGGACCTAAGCAAGTTTGGGTACCTAAAAAGAATTGATCTTCTTTTGTAGGTCAATTATAAAGCCAGTGGAAGGCATTAGGTTCTTGATAGTGGGTGCACTCAACACATGACCGGTGATGCAAGAATGTTCAACTCAATCAACACCAATGGCAATGATGGTTATGATAGTACAACATTTGGTGATAATGGCAAAGGCAAGGTCAAAGGGCTTGATAAGATTGCAATATCTAATGATATGAGCATTTTTAATGTGTTGCTAGTTGAGAGCTTAAACTTTAATTTACTATTCATGGCTCAATTGTGTGATCTTGGATTCAAATGCATATTTGGGGTAGATGATGTAGAGATCATAAGTATAGATGGATCTAACTTGATCTTCAAAGGCTTTAGATATGAGAATCTATACTTGGTTGATTTTAATGCTAGTGAAGCTCAATTGTCAACATGCTTGTTCACTAAGTCTAGTATGGGTTGGTTATGGTATAGAAGACTTGGTCATGTTGGAATGAAACAATTGAATAGATTGGTTAAGCATGACATGGTTAGAGACTTGAAAGATATTGTGTTTGAGAAGGATAAGCTTTGTAGCTCTTGCCAAGCCAGCAAACAAGTTGGAAACACCCATCTTAAGAAAAGCATGATGAGCACTAGTAAGGCATTTGAGCTATTGCACATAGATTTATTTCGGCCAACACAATACACTAGCATCGGTGGAAATAAATGTGGCTTTGTGATAGTGGATGACTATACTAGATACACTTGGGTGTTCTTTCTAGTGGACAAGAGTGATGTTTTTACAACATTCAAATCATTTGTCAAGGGCATTCACAATGAGTTTGAAACAACCATCAAGAGAGTTAGAAGTGACAATGGTAGTGAGTTCAAGAACATAAGAATTGATGAGTTATGTGATGAATTTGGAATTAGACATCAATTCTCGGCCATGTACACTCCACAATCAAATGGCCTTATTGAGAGGAAGAATAGAACCTTGATTGATATGGCAAGATCAATGTTGAGTGAGTACAATGTGAGTCAATCCTTTTGGGCTAAAGCTATCAACATGGCTTGCTATTGTAGCAACTACTTGTATTGTCATCCATTGAAGGAGAAGACACCTTATGAGCTCTTGAATGGTAAAAGCCTAAATTGCATATTTTTGGGTCTTTGGTTGCAAATGCTATATCTTGAAGAAAGACACTAGATTGGGCAAGTTTGAGAAGAAGTATGATGAAGGATTCTTACATGGATACTCCACTACAAGCAAAGCATATAGAGTTTGGAATTTGGCAAGTGGTACTCTTGAAGAGGTGCATGATGTTGAATTTGATGAAACCAAGGGTTCCCAAGATGAGAATGAGAACTTAGAAGATGTTAGAGACATTTAACTTTCAAATGCCATGAAGAACATGGATGTTGGTGAATTGAGGCCTAGGCAAGTGAATGATGAAGAAGATGATCAAGTGCAAGTGCTCTCTAACTCAAATGTGTAAGTTGACACTAATCAAGCAAGTTCAAGTAGCTCACAATGTGGAAGATCAAGTGGCTAGTACATCATCTCAACCCAATGATCAAGCAAGAGATCATCCATTGGACACTATAATTAGAGATATTTCTAGAGGTGTACAAACAAGATCAAGATTGTCTTCATTTTATGAGCACTTCTCATTTGTGTCATCTATTAAATCAAAGAAGATAGATAAAGCATTGAAGAATGTTGATTAGGTGAATGCAATGCATGAAGAATTGAACAACTTCACAAGAAATCAAGTTTGGGAGTTAGTGGAAAGACCAAAGGGACACAATGTGATTGGAACCAAATAGGTCTATAGAAACAAGCAAGATCAAGATGGGATAGTAGTAAGGAACAAAGCAAGATTGGTAGCACAAGGATACACTCAAGTGGAAGGTCTTGACTTTGGAGAAACATATGCCCCAGTTACTAGATTGGAAGCAATTAGAATTTTGCTAGCCTATGCTTGTGCCCATAAGATCAAGCTCTATCAAATGGATGTCAAGAGTACATTTCTCAATGGCTATATCAATGAAGAAGTATATGTTGAGCAACCTCCTGGTTTTAAAGATGACAAGAAGCCCGACCATGTGTACAAGTTGAAAAAGGCATTGTATGGCTTGAAGCAAGCACCTAGAGTATGGTATGAGAGGTTGAGGGACTTCCTACTCTCTAAAGGGTTCATTATAGGCAAGGTTGACACCACTCTTTTCACCAAGAAGATTGGCAAGGACTTGTTTGTGTTGCAAATCTATATTGATGACATCATATTTGGATCAACCAATCAAAACTTTTGTGAAGAGTTTGGAAAGATGATGGCTAATGAGTTTGAGATGTCCATGATTGGAGATTTGAGTTACTTTCTTGGTCTTCAAATCAAGCAATTGAAGAATGATACAATTGTGAGTCAAGGCAAGTACATCAAAGACATGCTTAAGAAGTTTGGCATGAGTAATAACAAAGCCATTAGCACAACACCAATGGGAACAAATGGCAACTCAGATAGTGATGCAAGTGGCAACATGGTGGATCAAAAGTTATATTGGTCTATGATTGGAAGCCTACTCTATGTGACCGCATCAGGGCTAGATGCCATGTTTAGTGTGTGCATGTGTGAAAGATTTCAAGCCTCACCAAGAGAAAGTCATTTAAAGGCAATAAAGAGAATATTGAGGTACTTGAAGCATATACAAAATATTGGTTTGTGATATCCCAAAGGAGCAAAGTTTGAACTTGTTGGTTACTCTGACTCAGATTATGTGGGATGCAAGGTTGAAAGGAAGAGCACCTCGGGCACATGTTAATTGTTAGGAAGATCAAAGAAGCAAAATAGTGTTGCATTATCAACCACCGAAGCTGAATACATATCCGCCGGTAGTTGTTGTGTACAAATACTTTGGATGAATGCAACATTGAATGACTTTGGAATCAAGTTCAAGAAAATGTCATTGCTATGTGACAATGAGAGTGTAATCAAGCTAACCAACAATCCAGTTTAATAAGCAAGAACAAAGCACATTGATGTCCACCACCATTTCATAAGAGATCATCAACAAAAAGGGGACATTTACATTGAGAGTGTAGGCACCGAAGATCAACTTACCGACATATTCACCAAGCCACTTGATGAGAAGAGGTTTTTCAAGCTAAGGAATGAGTTGAACATATTGGATTTCTCAAATATGTGTTGATGCACCCCCCACTTATATGACATGCCTCTCCTTCGAGCAACCAAGGTAAAAGTTGATTGGCATGCATACATCTTTTGCTAAGGACTTGTTTAGTGCATCTAGTCATTCCTAATGTCTTATAGGCTCATTCATGAAAATCAAATGAATTTGATGCTTGTATGGTACCACTATTGCTTCTATGCTTGACTTGATCTAGTGGTGGCATATGACATGTTTGTGGGCTTGTGAACCTAGTATTTGATCTAGAACATGAGCTATAAGTGTTTAACTCAACATGGTATAAGACAACCCTTGAAATGAGGTGTGAAGAAGCTTGTCCTTGGATCAAACCAAGTTAAATATCTTAGGCAAGTGTTCTAGATTGGACCAAATTTGGGAAAATGATCCTCACCCCATTGATTGACATTGATAATGTTAACCTATCTAAAATTAAACCTTTGTGGTCATTGATGACAAAGGGAGAGAAATTGCATAAAGATAAGGTTAATTGACATAGGGTAATTGACATGGGGGAGAGATATGAGAAAGTAAGGGGATCAATTATTAAAATTTGTTCACACAAGTAGGGGGAGCAAGCTCATAAACTTGATTTGCATTTGAATGTACATTTCATATGTATGCTTGGTTGGCATGAGTTTTAAATTTCAAAAATCCATGTGTTGTGTGGTGGATGCTAGTTGTAGGTTTGAATGATGAAATAAAAAACTAGCATGCATAGGTTAAGTAACTAGACTTGTGTTTACTTTGTGAAAACTAGACCCTTGCTTCTAATGTTGATCTCACCGGGTATTCTAGTTTTTGTGTATGTCTAGTTACTAATGGTGCTAAGGATGGTTTATTTGGTGCACTCCGATTGGTATCACACTTCAAATGTACATCTCTTATGCCTTAGCATCATTTGGTAGACATTACTCTACCACAACTCAATTCCATGCATATGTACAAGCTTCAATCCAAATTCTTAGCACACATGTAGGGAAGCTAATGCTACCAATATGGGTTCATGAAACTTGTCCATATCCTTTATATATGGTAAATATGCTTGGGCAAGCAACATGGATTCAAATGATTTTTAATTTATATTTTTGTGAAAGGGTTGTCATCAATTACCAAAAAGGGGAGATTGAAAGCTCTAATTTGGTTTTGGTGAATTGATGAAACCCTAAGTGCTAACCTAGTTTATCTAAGTGATCATGAGATAGATAGCACTATTCCAAGTGGTGGAGCAATGGTGAAGATCATGATGATGGTGTGACCATGGTGATGATCAAGTGCTTGGACTTGGAAAAGAAGAAAGAGAAAAATAAAAAGCTCAAGGCAAAGGTGAAACTTCATAAAAGCTTTTTGGTTTGGTGATCGAGACACTTAGCGAGTGTGGTCACATTTAAGATCGATAGCCATGCTATTAAGAGGGGTGAAACTCGTATCGAAATGCGGTTATCAAAGTGCCACTAGATGCTCTAACTCATTTCATATGCATTTAGATCTAGTGGAGAGCTAACACCCTTGAAAATGTTTATGAAAATATGCTAACACACGTGCACAATGTGATACACTTGGTGGTTGGCACATTTGAGCAAGGGTGGAGAAGTTGGTGAAGTGGAGGAGTTGGTTTTCACTGTTTTACAGTGACCGGACTCAGGCCACAAAGTAACCAGACACAGGCCCAGTGAGTCTGGTCATTTATAGTGGTGAAGGTGCTATGCTCGGGTCTTGACCAGATGTAGGCGCGAGGAAGTGACTGGACACATAGCCTGCCCCTCGTGGAATGGGTAGGGGGTCTTGAGCACCATCTCAAAGTGTTCTAGGTGTGCGCCTCACCCATGAAGTTGTGGTCTAGCGACGTGGTCAGCCGCGGCCACCATCTGCTCCCCGTAGCGCTACCGGTCCTTGTTCCTGTCGCGGTGTCACTAGGACAAGGCAGGGTCGTCGCCGCCATCACCACCGCTGAGGTGACCGATAGCCTTGGCTTTGCCGCTGAAGTTGGTCTGGACGACGTCCTCGCCGGTGGCGTACTAGGTGGCGACATCCAGGAGCTCCCGTGTCGTGCATAGGGTCTCATGGCCAAGCGTGTGGATGAGTGCCTCACAGGTCGTGCCACAGATGAAGGCGTTGATGACATCAGCGTCGGTGATGTTGGGAGCTCATTGCGCTTCTTGGAGAAACGCTGGATGTACTCCCGGAGGGTCTCGTCGGACCTTTGCCTGCAGTTGCGGAGGTCCCATGAGTTCTCGAGCCGAGTGTATGTACCTTGGAAGTGGCCGATGAAGACCAAACAGAGATTGCCCTAGCAGCGGATGCTGCCAAGCTCGAGCTACTCGTGCCAAGCTCTGGTCGAGCTTAACAGAAGCAGGGGAAGGTACTAGATGGCGACATCATCGTCGGACCCCTAGCCTTCATGGTGAGGCGGGTAGTCCTCTAACCAATGATCCAGGTTGGTCTCGCCGTCGTACTTGGAGATGTGCGTCGGTGGCCAGAAATGCCTAGGGTAGGGAGCCACCCGGATCGCTGCCCCAAACGTCGGGGGCCAAAGTGATCCGGTGCGGCACCCCTGCCCTATCGCTTAGGGGTACAGGGCTACACCTGAGTGTGGTGCCTGGCTTCAATGGTGTCACGGTCATCGCCGATCTGGTGGCGTGCAGGGGATGCCAGGGAGAAAGCTCATGCCTTCACTCCTGCCGAGGTTTGGCACCCTGGGTCCGTGGCCGGTCGGAGCTGTTGCTGGAGGTGTCACCACTGTTCCTCACTACCTGTGGGGCATGCACATCAAAATGGTCCCCATTGGGAGTGGCCATCATCTGGGATGACTAGGAGAGCATGGCGTGGTGCCGGGATGTGAGCTCTCGACCTACTGCTCGAGGGCGACGCGGAGGAGCCGCTTCACCTTGTTCAGCCGCTCGTTGGTCTTTGGGTCTAACATGTCGGAGATGTCATCTAGGTGGCAGGCGGCGGCCACCATGTTGTATGTCACGCGAGGAAAGTAGAGGTCGCTGGGAGCCCCATGCGGGCATCATCGTCATTACCGAGAGGATGCGTGGCTCATTGCCGCGCATGGTCCTACCTTTGGTGCTCAAGCTCTACCTCAGCGGCCTCTAGGTCCACCTACCGAGCCCGTAGGCGATCCTCCTTCTCCTAGAGGTTGGCCATGCGGTTGCGAGGACTCTAGTCCAGAGGCATGAGCTCGGGTGCCTCCTCAGCAAGAACCTCGTCATCGATGTGGTCGCACATGTAGGGCGGTGTGTAGCAGTCGATGCCATCGAAGTCGTACTCTGAGCCATTCCTTGAAAGGATCTCGAGAAGGTGCATAGTGATGAGATGTCGGTCCCTACTGCACCGGAGATGATGGTGCTTTGCGGTGCCTCGCGACTGATGAGGTGCTCTAGCTCCATCTAGAAGGGCGCCGCCGCATTCTAGATCCCAAAAGGTAGGTCTAAGAGGTAGTACCAGAAGCAGTCATGTAGCGGGAGCACCTCACCAATGGTGCTCTAGTGGTGGACATAAGCCAGCATGTACAACATCTGGTAGCAGTCCGACATAGTGGGATTTAGGCCCAAACCGCGTCGAATCTGTTGGGCCAGGACCTCAAGATCTGCTCCTAGAAGTCCTGGCAGAGGGGTCGACGCTGGGGGCTCATTGCCCACCGGTGTATCCCCATGGAGTGGAGAAGCTCACCGTAGCAGTCGATGACGTAGGCCAGGCTCCCAAAGTTGAGGACCTAGCCTAGAGCAAAGGCGTCAGCCATGATGGAGAACTCATCGGGGAAGCAGACACTGCCATCTGGGGAGGTGTCGCTTGCTCCAGCGATGAGGCGGGTGGTTTCAGCCACTATAGAGTCTGAATCGCACTTGACGCTGCCCCCTACCTGGCGCGCTAGCTGTCCTAGGGTTAGAACCATGGCAAGCATTGTTGTTCAAGTCAGTGTCAGAGTACGGGTCTTCGGAGGTTCGGGTGGACTCAAGAACTCAAGAATCACAGAGACGACACAATGGTTTATCCTAGTTCGGGCCAATCGGTGCCCTATGTCCAGCAGCTGATGCTCCTTATACTCAAAAGCATCCAAAATCAGGGGGTTACAATAGGGTTGTAGAGAGATTTAGTAGGAGGTTAGCTCGGTGCTAATCCTAAGGTTGTCTCACCGTCGGTGGAGTCTTCTTCTCATCGGAGAGGAGGAAGATGATGGGATACGGTAGAGGAGCTCTCGGTGCCCCTCTCTGGGTTGCCTTACTCTCAATGTTGAGCGGAGGCCAAGGAATGGAATGGAATGATCTGTCTTCCCATGATCCTCCCCCTCTAGGTCCAACCTTATCCCTTATATAACAAGATAGGTTGGGTACATGGCAGTTTAGGGGAGCGAGTCTATGGTCTACATGCGCTGGAGTCTAGGAGGGCCTTGCAGCGATGCGCTGTGGACCATGGTGGTGTCATGGAGTCAAAGAAGCCTTAGGCATCATTCGGCTGCTCTATTCTAACACTCTGCGTGTTAGGCTATGTTTGCTTGGATCAGACTCCTCTAGGTGGACCTTTTAGAGTCTTCTTGGTGGTGAAGGAGGTCGGCTTCAGGGGCTGACGTATGGGCCTGGGGGCCTCCCAGCCCCTGGAGGCCGTGGGGAAGCTTTGTCTTCTTGTGTCACGCCCCGTGCGTGACCTTATCGGGAAAGTGGCCAACAATGCTGTGCCCAAGGGGCAGCGCTGGGGTGTCCCCGAGCCTCGGTAGCTTGGGGCGCGTCTTTTTGCGCTCGGGCCTTGGCTGGCGTCGTTAGCCCGGTAGGAACCAAGGCCCAGGCCAGAGTGTTGGCGTAGATCGGGAGCCTCAGGGCTCGGGTGAGCCCCCGAGCCCCAAGCGGAGGTCGCGGCGTAGTCAGGCTCTCCAGGGCTTCTTCTCCGAGGGTGCACGCGAGCGTACCCGGTGGGTATAGCCCTCGAGCCCCCGAACGATCCTAGAGGGGTTGGTCGGGAGGTCTCCTTCGTTCGGGAACCATTGGACCCAAGGCTTAACATACCCATATGTTAGGATCTCGTCAGTACCATCTCTCTTAGCCCTTCTCTATATATCTATATTTAATTATTAATTTCTGTTGTTTTTCAAGATTTAATTTTGCCCATTACTTTTGTATGCTTATTTCTAATTTTTGCTTGGAGATTAGCCTTCTTGAGAAGAAAATTTATATTGTTCTAACATTTTCTTAGGGAAACAACATATTTCACCTAAATATTAAATGCTAAACAACTACTACCCATTGTTACCCAAAAAGTAGGATAAACAACCATTTAGCTCAAGACCAGTTGTTCACCACGCGTCACTTACATGCTAATTAATTGGCTTAAATGAATATTTACATAAATAATAAAAAAGATCGAGAAAATGTTTCTATATCATTGTAGATGAATTTTGTTTCATGAGAAAAGCTGTTAGACGAGAACAATTTGTTTTACTAATTATATAGGCGGAGACTTTGCTCGTAATGAAAATAAGAGCAAATCACAAATAACATGATGAAGTACTAGAGTTTTCTGCTTCCTTTACGTATTCATTCTAGAAGACCATTGAATCTCTTTATTTCCAAATATTTACCGTGTATGGATGGTAACCCTACTGTAGTTTTTTATTTCTTGCAATGCATATATCTAGTGTCAACTTAAAAACTCTATCTATTGAAATCACATTTACCCACTTTGTTGTGACCGTGTGTATGATAGAATGGGAGTTGCATTTTAGTTTTAAGCATCTTAATATTGTGCTAAAGTGATTCAACTTTAAAAAAAAAGAGAAAAACACATTGTACACATCGCCCACTAGGGATTGATATTCGACTCTAGTGAGGTGTATGTTCTTCCAATTAGTGACAAAATCTTTCATTGGGAAGATGTTCTCCATGCAACAACTTCTAGGATGGATATTGGAGCAAATTGATACATTGTTGCAATGATCCTTACATTGCTTTTGAGCTATAAGACCCATTTTGGCATAGTTTTAGGCTTCTAGCTCCAATAATTCTTGGAGTTGGTCATTCATAGATCTAAAAATCTTTGGGGCTATAGACTTATGGGTATGATGAAGACATTTGATTAAGCAATTTTTGTTAGTAGTTTAGATTGAATATATATTTAAACTATTTTATTTATCCTACAAACTCAATTTCTCTCTGGATCTTGAAGTTAAAGCTATGCAAACGGGACATAATATGTACTTCATAAATATTTATCCTAAAGAAAATAAACAATACCATTGACAGAATAAACAAATCGTGTACCTTAGTTGTATTGCCTAGCTTGTTGTGCCTTGAGCACAGTCAACTGATTGATTCGTATCTCTCAGCTGTGCAACATGGGATGGCTTGGAGCTCTATCACCGATTTAGCAATTGCATTTATTTGTTGTTATAATCGACATGTTTCCGCATGTGCATATAGAAAGGCCAAACATATTAGAGTAGAATGAATTTTGATGAATAATTCATAGTTTTTGTTCCCTCAAGGTATCTTTTGAAGATAAAGGAAGTTTTATTCAAAAATAAAGTTTCGACCTATGTAACAAATCCATATATACAACTAATTTGAAACAACGTCAAGAGTGTATAGTGGCATTCACGTATAGGAAAAATAAATCTCATAATTTTCTTTCGTTTTTTTATGAAACAATCCTTTCAGGCTTTTGTGATCAAAACCACTATGTTGGAGTCTTATTATATTTACTAGATATATGCTAGTACGTTGCACGGGTAATTTTTTTGAATTGAACCTTAGTGACCGGAAGCGGACGTGTGAGCTCCAAGGACTTCGTATTCGACGCGGACACGTGGATCCGGTCTTCATATTAAAACCGGGTAGGATGCAAACATGTGAGCGCTTAGTGAAATATGATTCATATCGGACACGGGCACATGAGCAGGGATAAGATTTGGTATCACCGGGTAGATAATGACTTTATAGTCCTTTTAGGTGTAGAATAGATAGATAGATAGATAGATATAGATATAGAATAGATAGATAGACAAAGATAGAATAGAGAAGAGAGTAGATATAGAGATAGCGATAGAGATATAAAAATTATAAATATATTCATTGACTCCCTGTTTATTTTTTATACATATATAATATTTTTTGAACGTATGACATAAATATTTTTTTGAACGTATACTATACATATATACCATATATAATAATATAATATTAATTAATAATAAACAAACGAGCTAAAGATATGCGCAGTTTGACCGGCGTGGACCACACCTGGTCAGCAGCGCTTGCCACTCCACGATTCCCTCGCCTCCCTCGCCGGCACCTCCGTGCAGCAGATGCAGCAACAGAAAGTCAGAAACCCAATTGGGTGGCCGATAGGACGGGATGGATACTCTCGTGAAAGCAGGTCGGAGCTCTCTAATTGCGTCGCCTACGCCATGGCCGGCGAATCCACGTCTCGGGAGGCTCCTCCGTCGGGACCGGCGGCGAAGACGGGTGAGTCCGGCCGCTGCAGACCTAGAAGCACCATGGGCTTAACCGTGGGCGATTCTAGGGTTGTTTGGCTGGTTTTCCACCCATCAAGAAACTGAAGCGAGCAGCAGCACACAAGCGACGAACAAAGCCAGCAAGTCTGGTGGTGGAAGCAGAGGGTAACTGAAGGCAGGAATTAATGCTAGGGAAATTCCACATCGCAAGGATGAACACCTTCCATCTTTGCAGCCACCTGCATTCCGATCCCCGCTCCTCCCCCAATTCCCCCTTGCCCCTGCTATAAATCCCCCCTTCCCCTCGCACTCGCTGCATTGCTCTTCACCCGGAAATCGCCTCTCTCACTTAGTCACTTCGCTTTTTCCTCTGTCTCTGTTGCTCCCCGGAGGTTCTTGGACGCCGACGGAAGACATTGCAGCAGGTAAAAAATTTCGAGTCTTCTCGGGTTCCTTGCTGGGATTTGGTGGTCGGCGGTTGCTTTCTTGGAACTGATCATGTTCGTTTTCGATACAGGGGAAGAGATGGACGCGGACACCTTCCCAGCGGGGCTGCGTGTGCTCGCCGTCGAACACGACCGCGTCTGCCGCAAGCTCCTAGAGAGGCAGCTGAAGTATTGCAACTACAACGGTGTGTGTTCTTGCCTTCTTAGCCGCCCCTATTTCCATCCGATTCCGTCGTGATACAATGTTAGGCCAGACGATGAATTTTTTTGGGGTGATTTTGTTTTTACGGTTGGATTCTGGTGGTGCGACGCAGCGACAATGGTGACGAACGCCCAGACGGCGTTGGACATGCTCAGGGAGAGGAAGGACGGGAACCAGTTCGACCTGGTGATCAGCAACGTCGCCATGCCCAAGCCCAACATGGACGGCTTCAAGCTCCTCGAGCTCATCGGCCTGGAGATGGATCTTCCAGTCATCAGTAAAGCCCTTGCTCAAACTCATTTTTCCATTTTCATGCATGGCATTCTTCTGATCGTGCAGAGAATAGCAATCATGAGAATTTGTAGTACTACCATTTTTGGATGTTGTTCTGGATAGATGCATTGAATGGATTGCTTATAACTCGGTTGGCACGCAATATCCAGTAGAGCTGCTGGTTATGAATGCTTGGGTAGGATATCAATAATTGGCACATATGCCAATCATAAGTCTTGATTTCGGGGGTGCATGTGTTCAGATACAATCAAGCCAATAACTGTGTTACCATTTGTGTTCTAGTTTTGTATGTTACTGATTGTTCCTAGGTGCTAAGTACAGTGGAGCTGTGTACTTTTTTTTTGGTCATTTGTAGCTTCATACTTACAGTTCTTTTGTAAGCATTGCATGGAAACTAAATTTTTTGTCCGTTTTCAGTGTCCATTAGACAGTTACTGTTAGTTCATAAGTGCTAGATGATGTTGATTGACCTCTTAATGAAGTTGTTTTTGGTTTCATATGTTACAGCGCATTCATTAGCCCTATGAAAAGTAAAATTGTTTTTGTACTTGTGTGTGTCACCATTTGTTCATAGCCAAGTCGACCTCTCATTGTTTTCAGTTCTAGTTTACATATATGTTACGGTTTCCCCTATATGTAATTGAATTTTGCTATTTGTAGTTTTGTGCACTACCGTTGGTTCATTAGATAAATGAAAATTGACTTTGCATGGTTGATGCATATCTTTTTTAACCCTAAAAGGACCATGTGTATGTTTATGTTATGTGCCTGCCAGCTATGGTCGCGAGGGAGACGCGGGGGGGGGGGGGGGGGGGGGGGGCACGGCCGAGCAAAGCAAAGAGAAGGGTTTTCCTTCTAATTCTTGCCTGATTAGATTGATGCATCTCTTCTCGTTATATAGAGAGGCTTACTTGACCCCTAAGCAAACGATCCTTGTCGATAGGCCCATGACATAGCCCAATCACCCCTTAATTCTCTCCCAATCACTCTTGCTAAGCTTCTATATATTAGTACCTGCTAACTGCTAATGGTGTGCCCAACATTCCCATCAATTGGGCACCAATCTAGCCACTTTCTTGATTTGCTGCCTCTAACACTTTAACCTCTAATTTGTCCTAGAATATTTCGTAAAATTCTTCCAATTCATGGGGCTTTGCAAGTGTTTTGAATAAAACTACATATAACTTATATATCTTAAAACTCATTAATTTAAAAGTTAATAATGTTTGTAGTTTTTAAGCTTTGACCAAACCTTGCCCAAAATGACATGATTTTGTGACCGAACGAAGTATCTTTCTTTTGGAATTGTAGTGTTGTTACTTGTTATATACTTTTCTGATTTCTGATGCAGTAAGCACCCTTTCCTGTGTCTAATTGGTCTTGGGGTAGATTTGTCGTCTAAACCATATTTTTCCTTCAGTTTTCTTGCATCTAGGAGGGGGAAAATTTACTGCATTATGATTCAAACCAGTTACCCCTTCTAGTCATAATTGAAGCTTGTCCACTAGGCTGTGGCCTATGGCTAAGTTGTAAATGCAAAGTAGGAAGCATATTAGTGAACCATTTTTTTTGAGCAAATTCGGCAGGTGCTCTGCCAATTCATTATAGGAGAAAGCAGAACAACAGATAGTGTTCAGAACTTAGTTACAACAAGAAATAAAACAAAGGAAAAATCAAAACTCGACAGTCTCCCTAGCTAAATGGAGACAGAGAACTACTCAGTGACTTCATTTGCCACCGTTTGGGACAATAGAGCTACATCCTGCATAGCCGCATCCACAATCTGTTGTGGTGATTTTGCCTTGTCAAAAATCCTGCGATAACGTTCTTTCCGAATATTCCATGCTGTATAAGTGATGATTTGGTTTCGCCGGATGGTGTCTACATTATCAGCTGTTTCTAGCAATTTGTTCCACCAGTGCTTAATATTTGTTGTGATTCCCTGGCAAAGCAGGTCTGTTTGCCCAGAAGCATTCTGGACGAGTTGCCAAACTTGTTTACTGTAGGAGCAGTTTGCCATTAGGTGGTAGTGAGATTCTGGTCTAGTGAAACACAATTTACAGATGGGGTCCGCTTGTCCGCCTCGCTTGATTATCCTATCTGAAGTTGGTAGTTTCCGTTGTAGGAGCAGCCACCGAATGAATTTATGTGTTGGTTCGACCTTGCCCTTCCAGACCCTGTTCCATCCCAAGTCCGGATGTTTCCCAATTTCTCGCACTTCATATGCTGATTTAGCTGTGTATGATCTTGATGTTGTAAACCTCCAAGCAATCCTCCTCCTCTGTAGTCAGGGTGACATCCTGCAATTGTGCACAGAGTTGCACGAATTGGCGTAGTTCTGTGTCTGTGGTCATCTGCCTTAGACCGCGCATCCATGTCCGGTTCATGAGAGCCTTGGCAACACTTTGGTTTTTGCGGAATGCAAGCTTGAAGCAGCTTGGTGCCATGTCTTTTGGTGCAGTGCCCTTGAGCCAAATGTCTGTCCAAAATTTTGTTTTTGAACCTTTGCCAACATGTATCTCTGTGCAACACTTGAATAGCTCTTTTTCTGTGTTGTTGAGGCTGAATGGTAATCCAGCAAATGGTTTATCAGGAGCTTCCATTTGAACCATGCCCATCGGAGACGCAAGGCTCTATTGAATGCAGCTAAGTTCTTGATGCCCAACCCTCCTAGTTTTTTTGAACTGCATACTCTAATCCAGTTTACTGGACAGTGGCCCCTCCTTGCATCATCCGCCCCTTTCCATAAGAAGTTTCTTCTAATTTTATCTATACGCTTAATAGCCCATTTGGAGAGTGGGAATGCTGTCATATGATACAATGTAATGGCTGGAAGTACTGATTGCACCAGCGTCAGACGCCCAGATTTTGTGAGCAGCTTCCCTTTCCAACCGGGTAATTTGGCTCCAATTTTGTCGATCAGCACCTGTTCTGCTTCTCTACACAATCGCCCAATATGCAGTGGTAATCCAAGGTATTTGCATGGAAATTGGCATACCTTCCCCTGAAAATTTCCCATTTATGCACTTATCGATTCATCACATCTAATTTGATATACCTCCGTCTTGCTGATATTTGCTTCCAATCTGGTTGCTGTACCGAAGGCTGCTAGTACCCTCAGGACGGCTGTGAGGTCTTGCTGTGTGGGTTTAAGAAAAAATGATGCGTCATCTGCATATAAGCTGGTTCTTATCCGGATTGGGTCGGATCCAATTGGGGAGTGGATTCCTTGTTCAGTTGCCTTCTCAAATATTCTCTGAATTGGGTCAATTGCTAGGATGAAGAGCATCGGTGAGAGTGGATCCCCCTGCCTAAGTCCTCGTTGGTGCCGTATGGGTGTCCCAGCAAACCATTGAGGATGATCAGAGATGAGGTGGATGACCAGATTAGCAAATGAGGTCCCGCCAGCATTGTCCAAATCCTAACCTCTGTAGAATTTCCAACATATAATTCCACCTGATATTGTAAAAGGCCTTGGTAACGTCCAGTTTCAGAAATAGCATTGGCGGTTTTTGAGCGGTGGAAATGGTTGACAGCACCTTGCATATATTGAAAATTATCTAGGATGCTCCTTCCTTTGATTAGATTGATACATCTCTTCTCGTTATATAGAGAGGCTTACTTGACCCCTAAGCAAACGATCCTTGTCGATAGGCCCATGACATAGCCCAATCACACCTTAATTCTCTCTCAATCACTCTTGCTAAGCTTCTATATATTAGTACCTGCTAATGGTGTGCCCAGGATTCCCCTCAATTAGGCACCAATCTAGCCACTTTCTTGATTTGCTGCCTCTAACACTTTAACCTCTAATTTGTCCTAGAATATTTCGTAAAATTCTTCCAATTCATGAGGCTTTGCAAGTGTTTTGCATAAAACTCTTACATATAACTTATATATCTTAAAACTCATTAATTTAAAAGTTAATAATGTTTGTAGTTTTTAAGCTTTGACCAAACCTTGCCCAAAATTTAGGATGCGGAGACAATCAGTTTGCCAACAGTTTCCCCATTATTTTGGCCATGCTGTGCATAAGACTTATCAGTCTATAGTCAGCAGCTGTTATGACTCCTTTCTTCAGTATTAGGATGACATTTGCTGGATTGAGAAGGTTCCAGTGTGAAGCTCTGAGGTTGTATAGTTGGTGGATGGCTGGCATCAAGTCGTGCTTGACAATTTGCTAACATGTTTTATAGAACAGACCTTTGAAGCCATCGGGGCCGGGGCTTTTTTCGGGCTGCGCCTCAAAAATCACCTTCTTAACTTCTTCTGTTATTGGGGTGTCCAACTGCTCCAGATCGTATCTTTGTATGTTCAAACTCTCCCAGTTCAATGTGTTCATTCTTGGTGGGTTGCTGTTGAAGAGGTTTGCGTAGTATTGTAGCAGGATGTTTGCCTTGTCTTGATGTGCTGTAGCAGTTTTGTCTCCATTTTTTAGTGTAGGAATGTAGAAATTCACAGTTTCAGATTTCATCTATTTTTTTTTACTGCAATTTGGATCGAAACTGTTAGAATAGGCGCCTATGGGCTGGCCATGGGCCTGGCGCCCAAGCCTATTGGCTGGGCTGCCTCTAGGGATTATGGTAGATGATTATTGATTAGGCAAGGATCACCGTTGATTGGGTGTTTCTATAAACCCTTCCTGATCCTTGCCTATATAATGTACTCCCTGTACCCATATCAATCTATCACAATTTCCCGAGACCTATTCGCTCTCAGAAACTTCCGAAACTTTGTGACTTTCGTTAATTTCAACTGCGAAAGACATTTTTAATAAATCCAAATCCAAATCGCTGAATCAATCTAGCTACCGAACTGTTGTTTGTAGTACATTTCATATGGTACTGTTCATGTGGTAGGTGCAATCAGTAACTACTAAATATTGTTGCTTGTAGTTTCATGTGCTACCATTTGTTCATATTTAAGTAACAGGAGCAATCAATCTAACAATTGAATCCTGTCATTTGTGTATGGTTCACACATTGCCATGGATTAGTAAGCTCTAGGCGCAACCAAGATAACTTCTGAATTTGTGGCCTGCAGTTTGGTTCGTTATTGTTGGTTTTCGTAATAACTAGTCGTTTCCATAAGGATGTGAACAATGCCCCATTCTAATAAATTTGTAAAGTTTCTTTTATGAAATTATGAATGATAAAAGTGGAAATGATAGGGAATTGCATTTACTATGTGTATGACACATTTGCTTAAAATGAATGTAAATGACACATGTAATGCCTAAAGAAAACGGAATTTGGAACATGTGCCTAGTCAACTGAACATGAAAGCCACTAGATCATTCAATGTCTAGTCTATTGAGCTTGTTGACTTCTGTTATCATAATTGACTTATGTTGCCTTATGTCATGCAGTGCTATCTGCAAACAGTGAGACACAGACTATAATGAAAGGGATAAAGCATGGAGCCTGTGATTATATGGTAAAGCCGGTGCGCCTCGAACAGCTTAGGGGCATATGGAAACATGTGGTGAAGAATAGTAAGACTGATCATGCTGTTCGGAAGTTGCCATCTGGGGATGGTGATAAAGTTGAGAAGGTTGGAGCAAACCACACCAAGAAGTATTCAAGGAAAAACAAAAAGGCTGTGGATGTTGCTGATGAGGACAACGAGAACACATCAACCCAGAAGAAGCAAAGGGTCCAGTGGTGTGGTGAGCTACACCGGAAGTTTGTAGAAGCTATCAATCAGATTGGCATGGACAGTAAGTTCTCACATTTCATGGCTTTATCTATCAATAATTGTTCTGTTAAATCTGTTTCACTTAACAAATATTTTGTTGCTGTAAATGCAGGGGCTGTTCCTAAGAAGATTTTAGAAGTCATGAATGTGGAAGGCCTTACTAAAGAGAATGTCGCCAGTCATCTGCAGGTTTGGTTTCTACTCTTCGGCTCAATCACTATGCTTGTGTTCCCATCCACTATATTATTGTTAAAGATATTTGGATAGAACTTGTTTTTGCGCAATTTCCATCTCAAATTCAATATTGTGTTTATGTCAATGGAATTTGTGTGTTTGACACTTCAACAATTCAACCGGAACGTGTGTCTGCCACACACCAAGCTCTAGTGACGTACACACATGTATTGAGTTTGGTATGTTATACACATTTGCACTTCTGGAGTTAGTTTTTTTCTCTCCTGAATTTCTTTTGTTTCACCCCATGATTAAGAGCCCACTTCACTCATTTTATGGCTGTCAATTTTTTCTTAACAAAATGTACTTGTCTATTTTGTGATTTCAGAAGTACAGAATCTACCTCAGAAAGCTCAACGAGGGCACATTGAGGAATTCTAATCCATTTGCTGACGAAACTGAAGCACTGTGGAGAAACATGAATGTCCCATCCTTCATTGGCTCTCCAAGCTCAAGCAACCATTTTGCAAAGATGAATTCCTTATCTGCAAATGGAACGCAAGCTTCGCTGCCCACAGAGTCAGTTCAGGTCATGAGCTCCCAGAGAAACCTGGGCATTCCTCAGTCAAACATGGAACCAGTTGGCCACAGTGTCAACCTGCCCAAAAATGCTGTGCCTATGCCAGTGCAGGATATCAGCAGATTCGTCTCTTCTGGCAAGTCCTACGCACCTGTATCGAGTGGTGAGCTGCCAGGTGCAAGCCAGTGCTTCCCTTCTGTTCCTTCTGGCAGCTCCTTTCCAAATAGTTCAAATGGTGTGGTGTTGAACACAAGCAAACCTTTCTCTGTTGATATTTCTGGGAGTTCATTTGCAAATATCTCAAATGACAGTCCACCATTGACCTCGAACATGTCCTTGTCTTCGTCTCGTTCGTGCAGCTCCTATGCGAGCATATTGCGTGGCAAGATTTTGGGGTCAATCAGAGGTATTCCTTTCGAAGACATATCAGATGGTGAGATGTTGGCTCCTTCTGGTCATTTACCACTGCAGTCTCCTGACTTGGTGACCCAGCCTTCGGCTCAACTTCAATCATGTTCTACTGGCCAATTTAACAAGGTTGCCAGCGAAGTTCACCAAATTGCAGGACCTAGTAACTCCTGGAAAGCTGCTGTGCCGTCAAGGTTTTCTGATCTTGGTCATAATGTTGGAACGTCTGAAGATCCCTCGCAGGGTAACAATTTCAAGATCAACCAGTTGTCAAGATTTGCAGGCTCCTCTGGACAGATTCCAACTTTCAGAAATGAGTATCAGAAGAAATTTGCAGGAATCACAGGGAACACCGTACCAATGGTAGGTTTCAGAGAGCAGGTGGCAGCATTCAGTTTTGGAAACAACACACACTCTACAGCGATGCCAATTGGCAATTCTTCTTTGGCTAGTTCATCAAGCACCAGACCTGACCTTCAGATAGACAATTCTGCCATGCCGACCCAGGTGCTGAATGGCGGTGGTGCAAGTGGCAACCTCCATGTTGATAGCACTGTTAATCAGCAAGCTGTTAGTGACCAATTGAATAACATCAATGAATTCCTCATGGGAACAAGTGAGGCGCAGAATGGGGGGAGCGATGACTTCGATGATTTCCTTGCTTACTTTAATCAAGTAAGATCCTTTCTCCACCTTTTTATGCATAAAATCTGTCTCTGTCCTTATTTTCATTGAATTCCATTTTGCATTTTTGTGCAAAAGTAAATTAACACATGAGGAATTTACCTAACTGATGTTGGTTTATTTACTTCTAGTTGTTAGTACTCAGTGCATTGCTCATCATGCTTGTTCGTGCATAACTCGACCATAAGACGTGTTAAATTGCTAGCTTATTTTAAATTTACTCCGTCTATCCTATCTGGCTTTGCATGTGGAATTGATGACTACCACTTATATGATTTATCTAACTGAACTAGTTTCTTTCAGCAGGATTTCGTCAACAATGGTGATTCTTTCATCGATGGGGACTGGGAGTTTGCCCCTTGATGTCATCTCTGGAAAAGAGATGTTTCTGCATTGCCCAGCTGCTAACCAATTCATGGTTCTTGCATGTTGTATGTGCAAATTTGCACCAGTTGTAGTAGGTTAGCTGGAGCAGGCCATCTTGGATGGAATCCTCATGTTTCTCTAGTGTAGTCATGCTGGTTCTCTTTTGTACCAGCTGTAGCTTTTAACCTGTGGTGTTAAGTTTGGCGGGAGGTGTGGGTTTGCCACCCCTGCCAACCCCTGACCTATGTGTTCCTCTTCGTCTTGAATTTTGGTGGTCATTTTTATTTTTATATAAAACACCCTAGCCCCTCTTGGGGGGTCGATCATAGACAAAGTTATGACATGTATGTTTCCATGTATGTTTTAGCTATCCAGTGGTATGATTTTCATGAACTATTTGAACTGTTGTATTTCATCTGTTTTTGAATTAATGAAATGCTGCTATTTCTTGAAATTAGATTGATATACCAGATCTTTTTGTATGGAACACTAGAACAGACGGAATAGGTGCGACAATAGTGCCATTGTTCATTACTATATTCCGAGCCAAATAAAAGTAGTGCAAGACATGAAGGAACCTTCAATTCATGATTCATGTACCTCTGTTGATAGTCTTGTGTATAAGAAAGGACATGCCATTTTTCTTTTAATTTTTTTATACAAAACTCAAACAATGTTTCATCTCGTTGACTTCAACACCAATGGCGCTTCCTCATGGAGTTTGTATCATATCCAGATGGTACTGATCTATTCATCCCTGTGATCTCAACATCTTGTCTCCTTTACTATCGTATAAGTGTCAAATTGTAGAATGTTAATTGTTTTGTTTGCATATGGATTTATTTTACAAAGAGCACGGTTGGTTCAAAAATTTGTCTAGCTGTGTCATCCTGCCTTAAGTTGTCCCACTGCGTCATTCCATTCCCTATACTCCCAAAATGTAATTGCTCCTCTTATCTACACTTCTTTTCTGTGTGTATGGTTTTCAGTACAGCAGTAGTAGGGCCGCAGACAAGCAGGTTGTAGTTTGCCAGTCCGGAGCAGCTTTCATATTGTCCGTTGTATGTTCGGTTAATCCCCAATCTGAGAGGATTAAGGGGATTTTATCATCTAGAAGTCAAAATCCCCCTCAATCCGTTTGGATTGGGAATTAACCGAGAAGTGCTGAGGTAGCTTCAGTTGTGCCTTGTGTGGTCTGAAGTCTTAGATGACACCAGCAGCTTTAGCAGTTTAATTTTCTTGTTTACATAGCCGTGAGTGAACAGTTAATGGGAAGGAGTATTAGTGCAGATTTGTTTAGCTCCTAGTAAAAGGACAAGGAGTACTGCGGCACTTCCTACTAGTGTGATTGGTACCAGTAGCTGATCATAATTTCCTCTAGATTTAGATGGAAACTCAATATTAGAGTGAAAATGAGTAAACCTGTTCATCTTCATGCATCGGCGGTTACGATTACAGCAACTGAAGATGGTCAGGCTTCTCTCAGTTTTCAAACATTGTTCGGCTACAACTTGTTTCATAGATTGTTTTCATTTACTTATAAAATAACAGCACTTATGCAGGGAAATAGCTCTGCTCTTGTCTGAAATAACCATGTTGTGCAAAGAAACAATTAAGAGCTGACTATGCCAAGTAGTAAACGGTTATTAAAGCCGGCAGTTAAGCTGCTGATTTCTCTTTTTATAAAATAATAATAAAAAAAAAGCATGTAGCACTTTAGTAGCCAGAAAGGCTGAAACCCTGAATGCTGATATTAACCTCTGTTCATAATCCATAAGTCATGCAACGCTTTCACATTGCGTGGTGGATTTCTTCCTAGTGTTGGTTTATTGTCTTCCTCATTTGGCGGTCTTGCTTGGCTTTTTCAGGGTGAGATGCTGCAGGAGTCCAATATCTCCAAGTTCCAGTCACAAGTGCAGAGCTCGCAGGTATGGTTCCAAACTAAAATGTTAGATCATGAGAAGTAGCTGTCACTGGATTTTCGTTAACTTAATTTGGGACCTTGTACATGATCCACATAAATTGTTACTGTCTTAAAATTGGACTTGATTGCATATCTCTTACTCTGTATTTTATAGGCCTGTTGGGGTGAAGGCACTTGGCATTGCTTCCTCTCTGGTTTGTTTTAGATTGTTCATTTGAGCAGTACTAGGATGATTGGATGAAGGTTTAGACAATTTGATTGGCTGATTTAGAACTCTGCTCATTAACATGGTCGGGTCACTGGTTGGCGGTATAGATGTGTGCAAATGAGGATTGTGGGTTGAGATCATCATTTGTCTGTGCCTTTTTGGGTATCAGATTTTGTCGCACCACTTATTTTAGCCACAGCAATTGCAATCATGGTCTACTGTTTATTTTAATAATGTTTTGGGAAATAGTATTGAGAAACGTTAGTGTTGGGTTAAGTTAATCCCTACTCCCCGTCCAATTGATGTATAGGAGGATCATTTTGTTCTGCTCATCTGCAATCATATGGAATTACTAACTGTCATTGTTTCAGCATTGTTTCAGCTACCTGGCATGTTTGCACTGAACTATCCATTTTCTAGTTTGGACTTTGGAGGACCATTCTGATGCATTTTTCAAGAGAACCTACTCATAATCCTCTTTCAAAGAGTGGAGTTCCAGAAATTCTGTCTAGGATTTAAGAGCCAGGAGCCACATATCTAATACTCTGGTTGTGATGATGGATTTTTCTCACTGTGATACCAGTTTGGGTGTTGGGCTAAATGGCATTTTTATGATGTTCTTTGCAGGTGTTTACAGGTTCAGAGTGATTTCTAGGAATATTTTATTTTGGGTAATGCGCCAGGAGTAAAGGAGTGCAAATTGATGTTTTCATGAGCTAGCTTTAGTTTGGGTTTTATTAGCATTTCTTGAAGTAATTAACCAGCATTCAACCTAGAGAACGATACCTGTACCAGTGGCAAGCTGGAAGCAATTGGCGTGACTGTAAAAACTTTGGCTGTCGTCAGTGTGTAAGGTACTGAACTGGAGTTGGCTCTGAAGCTTACTATTATAATATACTATATGTAAGGTACTGATCCAGTTGGCGTAATGCAATAATCAAATCAGCGTTTCAATCGCTTTTGGTTAGCTACTCTGTATTCAAGGCAATTTGGTTCATCAGTTATTTAGCTGTAATCTCATTTCAGTTGTAGTAAACGTATTGTGTAATCTGGCCCTCAAATGACCACAATAGCACAAGCTGTAGACGTACAGTACGATAGCAGCGCCAGCACATGAGGCTCGAACCTCGGATATCCGCGGGTCACGCACGGTTTCTAGTTGTGCAAAAGGGGCGGCTCGACACCACCTTTTTTAATCCTAACGAAGCGGAGGGTCGTGATGTGGTGCGCACAACACCGCACCATTTGCAGGTATACCTACAAGTTTTACTGAAACGATACTGATGCCCGAGTGACTGAATTCTGATGCTACCACTTGTCGGTCCGTAGGAGGATTTCTTTTTCTTAACGGCCTGTTTGATCACCTAGACTAGCTGTTAGTCTAACTAAAGTTTAGGTAATTAAAATTTAGGTGAGTAAAGTTTAGTTCTGTGTTGCGAATATGCCTTTAGGTGAGTTGGTTACATGGCTCTAGTAGCAATCCACAGGTCTTGGGTTCGACTCCCCATAGATAGGGATGGAAACGATCAGAAAATCACTTTCATTTTCATATTTGTTTCTCGAAAATAAAATCGATACGATATTTTCAGAAACGAATACGACACCGATATTCCGGTAATTCCGAAAACGATAGTTGTCGATCGGAAAATACATCGATAATGATCAGAATCTATAAGAACAATATCTAAAATACGATAAACACGCTAAACCATAGAATATGAGAAGAGCCATAAAACTCAACCCATTTCACATGACAATAGTAATAAATAAAGCCACAGTTGACAATGCTACAAGATAAAACCACAGTTCACACCATCTTAGGGGGTGTTTGGTTGAGCTTTTGGCTTTGGCTTTTGGCCTCAAAAGCCAAAAGCTCAACCAAAGGGGCTGCTTTTGGATGCTGCTTTTTCAGAAGCAGCTGCTTTTCCGTAGTTCATTTTTGAAAGCTGGTTTGACCCTGCTTTTAGCTTTTGGCTTTCTGCTTTTCGAAATTGGTGGAATAAAAAGCTCTTCCATAGTTGTTTCAAGAGAGATAAAGATAGAAGATATATTTTATACTTGTTTAACCAAACAGCTTTCAGCTTTTCTACAGCTCACAGCCCACAGCAGCTTTCTCACAGCTCACAGCCCACAACAGCTTTTTCCCACAGCCACAGCTCAACCAAACACCCCCTTAGATCTCAAACAAGCTAAATCTCAGATTTCGTTCGTGTTCGTGGTGACCGGCTATAGTTAGGGTGCAACACGTGATTGGCTGATTGCCTTCTGGTTTCTATACGGATGAAATACTTGCCATATAGTTCCTTTCCAAAAAAACATTTACCTTATGTAATTGCGTGTGCAGATAGGATGCTTAGATGTGGGCCAACTGGACCTAAAGTATATGTTGTACATAGTCTATAAATAAATTATGATTCAAGGTCTTTGAATCGATAACTACCGATGGTAAATTATCGGCTAAATACGGCAATCTTCGAAAATGGTCGGAAGAGGACAAAATCATTTTCACTTTCGTTTCCAATTATTTTTATCGTTATTGTCATCGTTTTTTCGATTACCACTACTATTTTCGTTTAGGCATGAAAATCGGAAAAATCTCAAAATCGGTTTCTAAAAATCGAAAATTATCATTTTTGTTTTCATCCCTACCCATGGGAGTGGATTTCTGGGTATACTGGGAGCTCTGCTTCACATTCTTTCTTTCAAAGAAAAAAAGTTTAGTTTTTATGCTGTTTGAATACATAAACTACTAAGATGGACTAATAATTAGTTGGACCAGACTGAAAATTAATCCACCCGTTTAGATTGCCTAGAACTAAACTTATAGTGATTAAAATTTAGTTCATACTCCCTCCATTCTTTTATAAGCACACATATATAAAGATACACCGGTGCAGCAAGGCTTTTTGCTCCCGGTTGGGAAACCCCTTTAGTCCCGGTTTTTCAACCGGGAGCACCAATCCAGGACTAAAGGTACCCTCCTTTAGTCCCGGCTTGACGCCCGGGACTAAAGGGGGACCTTTAGTCCCGGTTGGAAATACCAACCGGGAGTAAAGGGGGCCTCCAGGTCTGGCCAGGGACCGCCACGGGGCAGAACCTTTAGTCCCGGTTGGAAACACCAACCGGGACTAAATGTCCCTCTCTTTTTTTTTCCTTTTTCTGGTTTCTATTTTTGGTTTCTTTTTTCATTTAATGATTAGTTTTGATATTAAAATACATTTTCGAATACGCTGCTAATAGTAATATATATGTGTACTTCGCACGCGTAAGTTTTCGTTCGAACTTTGTACATAAATAACAAACGAATATACGTGTACATGCATATATATATATATGATGATCATATATATACACACGTTATTTTATGTACATATAATATGTGCATACATACATACATACATACATACATACATACATACATATATATATATATATATATATATATATATATATATATATATATATATATATATATATATATATATATATATTACAAAGGTTTGATATATAAATTGTTTATGTCCTTAGCAATTCACTCCTCCAGATTTGGCATCCACGTTTCGTTCGGGTCATTGTAGAACTCGCCGTTGGGGTTGATGACCTGGTCATTTAGAAATCCTGCTATAGTCTCTCGAATTGCTTTAAGTTGGTCAAGTCGTATGACTCTTTTCCTCAACCATTCAGTCTTCAATAAAAGTTAAAGGAAAAAGTATTAATATATATATATATGTATGTGTATTGCTCATGTAATTACTTATACAAATGAGAGCAATAAAGAAATTGTAAATATACGATCGAAATAATATAAAGGAAAAAGTATTTATATACGTACTTTGAGTTGCTCTTCAGGAGTTCTCTTTGAGTACGCCATGATGAACTCGCAAACATAGTATCCGCAGTAGTTGTTACCCTGCTCCTGCCTTAGAACCCACTTTTACGACAAAAAAATCAATTAGGGTGAATTGAAATCATCATATGGTGTTAATTGAATATAAATGTGTAGTTATAGTACTTACTTTGTGTGCGATTACACCCAGTGGCGCTTTGCAATGTTTCATTTTTTTGTTCCTCAATGAACCTTTTCCAAACCCTGCTCCCAATAAAATAAAAAAATAATTTAACCTTTAATAATTGTTGAGAGATCGACGCCATTATATATATATATATATATATATATATATATATATATATATATATATGTGTTGTTATAGAGAAACTAAATTAATTACCCTTGTATAATATCTATCATGTCTTTATACTCCGTTTGCGGTTTTCTCAACGAGTCTAAGATTTTCAATCTACTATTGGTCATATCGATGACCATAAATATCCAGTGATTGCTGCATAAACATATATATATGTGTGTGTGTGTGTGTGTGAGGTAACTAGCTAGTAAGGAAATATTGATGTCCCATATATATGATCGACATTAATTACTTATAATAACACTCACTTGAAGTTGTAGGGGAAGAGTATCTCCTTCTTGTCGCGTTGGTTCACTAAGAAATTCATGAGATTTCTCTCAGGTTGAGACTTATAATCCTTTGGGGGGTTAGGGTGTTTGTATACGACATACGGATCAACGAACCTAACATCATTATCCTTTCTCTTTCTAAGTTCTGTCATCTCATATCTGCATACATGAAAATTGTGAATATATATATATATTATGAATATATAATAAAGAAATTATGAATATAGTAGAAAATAATCACACTTACAGACAATAGCAGCTAATGAGATTTTTGTCGAGAGAGTCCAGGTGGCATAGTTGGTGTAATTCTGGAAGATCGACATAGATAATGTCATTGCCACGGAAGTAATGGTGGTTTCTAATTTCGACAGAAAGATAGATTTGTCCCGCATCAGACGCCGACATGTACTAGCCGTTTAGCAGGTACATTTGCGTACCTAGTTCACCTAATTTCTCTAGGTTGTATAGACTCTGGCCTGGTACAAATTTCTTGTAAGGATCCACTTCCAGAGCAGATGGTCCTTCAGTGAGCACTTCGGCAAGGTTCAAACCAGTGTCCTGATAAAACCGAAGAAACGACTCATAGCCGCCTACCTCCTCCACTAAATTTAAGTTTGAACCATATTCGTTAGGAACGACAAGGGGGGGATTGATTGTTGCGATTGTTGTCCGAGTTGTGCAACACCTTTCCCTACTCTCTTCTTTTTTGCGCCGCCTCATATGACTTGGTGAGAGAGCGATCATAGTCCGATATCGGTTGTTTCGCGGCGCTCTTAAGAGAATCCTGTTTTTTTGTTCCAACTTCTTTCTTAGCTGATCTGGAGGTAGGAAGAAGTATGATGGCTCTGGGTTCTCCCTCGCTCGTCGTGCCTGTTTTGCACCTTCAAAGAAATCTATCACTTCTTTTTGTACTGCGTCCTTTAATTCCTGTTCACTTTTCTCATAAGATAGTTTTTGGGGAATAACTAGATGAGTATTTGCTTTCTGCTTCTTTACCGGCGGGTAGGGCAACGACTTCATTTGCGGGGCGGACCTCTTAGGGGCTGGCTTCCTTGGAGGCGGGGGAGGCGTTGAAGACCGCCTTGGAGGCAGTGCAGACTTTGGAGGCGTTGGAGACCTCAGCGGAGGAGTTGTGGACTTCCTTGGAGGCGATGGAGGAGATGGAGATGGTGGGGATGCAGCAGTGCCTTCGAAGGCGTCATCATTGCCCTGAGCACTATGATGGCCGAGAGAAGCAACAACTGGACTTTGGTTGGTGGAGGCCCTGCTTTGTGAGTACAAAAAATAATGAGATATAAGTAAATGCTTATTATTAGTCATGCCAATAGAAAATTATCAAAAAATTGTTTTGTTAACTTTTGTCCGCACCTAATGTCTGCTGGCGGTGGAGCAGATGCCCCAGGGATAATGATGTAGCGCTTGCGCCATAGTATATATGCCTTCTCTGCTTCTCCTAGAGTCTTCTCTTCATTACCTCCAGGAATGTCAAGAGCTAGATCCTCATAACCTTTGTTCACTTTATCCACTGCGACCCTAGCATATCCAGGTTGTATTGGTGCCCCATGGATTCTTGGTGTCTTGGTAGGGTCTGGAGGAGTAAAAACACCGACAGCGACCTTGATTGTGTCATTCCCCCTTGGAACATGTAGCTCAATTGATGTCATTGGAGTAGTGACATCATCCACGGGGAAGCGCAGCGCTACGTCATCTTGCTTTGGTAGCTCAGTGGAAGCGCAACTGCTTTTCAACTGACCAGGGGGGCTAATATTAACATTCATTCCTGGCTCTGATGCCTGCCTCTGGGCACTCATTGCTATCTGCACTTGCTTTCTGATTTCTTCCTGCATTCTTGCTTCCATTGCTTTTTCTCGCTCCTTTGCTTCAAGCACCATTTCCTCCAACATTGTCACCCGCGCTGCTTGCTCCTCCTTGCTTCTCTGGCGGCTTCGGTAGGTTTCCCTATCATTGGGGAAACCATGAACCCATGGAGTGTTGTGTCCTAAGCCTCTGGTTCAGCCAGTGTGTTCACCAGTCCTGATGGCATATGTTAGCTCATCCTTCTCTCTATTGGGCTTGAACACACCAATCTCTTTAGCTTCTATAGCAAAAGCCAATCGGCATGCTGCTGTTTCGAGTTTTTGCCCATACACTGCCAGACCGGTCTATGGGTCGAGTCTTCCCCCATGACCGAAAACCAATTCTTCGAGCATGGGGGCCACTTGGCTGATTCTGGTTCGACCCTCTTGGCAAAAATGTCCGCTTCCATTTTTTGCCACTTCGGAATGGCAGTATCGTAGCCACCTGATCCCATGTCATGGTGGTATACCTTTTTTCGGGCATTCTCTTGGTTCCTTCTCACCCGTGCCTCACCCTCTGCTGATGTCTTGTACTCTACGAAATCATTCCAATAGGGCCTCTATTTCGAGATCGGGCCCGTAGCAGTATTAAAATTCAGCGTTTCGTTCTTCTTGATGTATGTGTTGTATAGGTGTTTCTTCCAAGTCTAGAATTGTGTGACCATCTTCTTCATAGCCCACGATTGAACTAGCTCCTTCAATTCATCATCGTTGATATCATCATAATCATCCACTTGCAACGTGAAATGGGCAAGGATATCATTCCAGAGCAAATTCTTGTCAACATCAGAGACAAAACTAACATCAGGCTCGTTGATCTTTTTCTTCCATTCATGGATACTGATCGAAATTCTGTCCCTTACAAGGTACCCATAGTGTTCCACGAATTTCCTTTTATGTGGACCAAGTGGTTCGCCTGTCTCGATGTTGAATTCCGATATTATGTACCGGCCCTCCAGTGGTTTCTTCGGTCCTCGAACATTTTTGCTCTTCACCGTTGTGGTTGCCGATCCAGAGGGCTACATATAAAAAAATAATAAATAAATATCTTTTGTACACAGAAATATATACAATATTCACATATAATATATATTTAGTATATATACCTCGCCTGTATTTTATTGCAAAACATTTTCTTGCTCATTTTCAAGAGCTACGTATTGAATTCCATCATCAACATCCTGCTCACTAGCATTGGCAATAATATTCATCATTTCTTCCTCCATGTTGTCTC
Source organism: Miscanthus floridulus (assembly GCF_019320115.1). Lineage (NCBI taxonomy): Eukaryota > Viridiplantae > Streptophyta > Magnoliopsida > Poales > Poaceae > Miscanthus > Miscanthus floridulus. Next base: position 84,926,208 of record NC_089598.1, read on the forward strand.
CCGGGGCAGCCATATCTAACAAATTTAACAAAATTTAAGTCACATATATAAACAAGTCATATATATACAATAAGTCATATACAAATTTATCTAAGTCACATATATATAAACAAGTCATATATGTAAACAAGTCATATATGTACAATAAGTCATAAACAAAATAAATCGAAGTCACATATATAAACAAGTCATATAAACAAGTCATATATATAAACAATTCATATATGTAAACAATCATATATGTCAACAAGTCATATATGTAAACAAGTCATATATGTAAACAAGTCATATATATAAACAAGTCATATATGTAAACAAGTCATATAAACGACGAATTCGCCCTAGCGAGAACGACGAATTCGCCCTAGCGAGAACGACAATTCGCTCTAGCGAGAACGACAAGGCGAATTTGTCGTTCTCGCTAGGGCGAATTCGTTGTTCTCGCTAGGGCGAATCGTCGTTCTCGCTAGGGCGAATCGCCGTTCTCGCTAGGGTATACAACAACGGGGCGGCGTTGCTCCGCATATACAACAACAGGGTGGCATTGCTCCGCATACAACACAACAAGGCGGCGTTGCTCCTCATACAACACAACGAGGCAGCGTTGCTCCGCATACAACACAATGAGGCGGCGTTGCTCCACATACAACACAACAAAGCGGCGTTGCTCCGCATACAACACAACGACGGCGTTGCTCCGCATACAACACAACGAGGCGTTCCTCTGCATATATCACATACAAACACATATCGACATACATAGGGGTCGGTGGTGATGATCGACGTACGTAGGGGTCGGCGGTGATGGGCGTCCGGAGGCGGTGATGATGAGGCGGCGAGGGGCATGGCCGGCGGCCGAGGCTCCTCCTCCCTTCTCCTTCCTCCTCTCTTCTCCTTCTTCCTTCTCCCTTCTCCTTCTCCTCCCTTCTCCTTCTTCCTTCTCCCTTCTCTCCTCCACCTCCCTTCTCTCCTCTACTGCCCTGCTCCTCCTCTCCTCCAATCCAGCGGTTCAGGGGGCAGGGCACCAGTCCAGCGGCGGGGCCGGCCGTGGCAGGGATGGCCGCGGCGGAGCGGGGACGGGTCGGGGTGGTCGGGGGGCGGCGCGTCGGTGAGCGTGCTTAGCCAGGGCGGTGGGGCGCCGGTGCGCGTGCAGAGGAGGAAGAAGAGGGGCCGAGGCGGGCGCAGAGGCTATATAAGGGAGAGGACCTTTAGTCCCGGGCGCCACCACCAGCCGGGACTAAAGGCCCTTTAGTCCCGGGCCCTGTTAATGCCTGGGACTAAAGGTCACACCTTTAGTCCCGGCGGGTGGTGGCGCCCGGGACTAAAGGTTTTTGGCGGGCAGCCAAACTGCAGTTTCGCTGCCCGCCAATTCATTAGGATTTTAATATATTTCTTTTTACACAAATGATAAAAGGATAGTTAATTGCACAAAAAATTAAATAAAAGACATAAAAATATTTAAAAAAAATATAGATTCTATTTTGCTTTATTGCACACAGGAAAATTATGTGACCTAAAGTTTTAATTTTTTAACAAGTTTTAAAACATAATATAGTGTTTAAATTACTATTTCGATAATGCAAAAATATAGTGTTTAATTAAATTCAGAAAAACTCTTGTGTTTCGACTGGAAATTTGTTTTCACATCATTTGAACGTGACATAATCCCACCATCAAACATAAATTTGTTTTCACATCATTTCAACGTGACATAATCCCAACATCAAACATAAATTTGTTTTCACATCATTTCAACGTGACATAATTCAACATCAAACATAAATTCACAATTATTACATAATATCTCTAATACACACTATTGAACATCAATATATATATCAAGCGGGCATAGTAATGAACTTCTTCTTGACGTATGTCCCTTGGTTATAATCGCGCCATAACCATAGAGTGTCCTCATCGTTTAGCTAGATGCTAGGGTCTTTGTTCACTGTGAAGGGTGAAATTCGGTCATCCTTTTCATAATCTTCTGACATGTCTGACTTGTCTTTGATTCCGACGATGTTTCTTTTTCCTGAAAGAACTATGTGGCGCTTTGGCTCATCATTGATTGGGTGGTTGTCGTTTTTCCCTCTCTTTGGTTTTGTAGACATGTCCTTAACATAGAACACCTGAGTCACATCCTTCACAAGGACAAACGGTTCGCCTTTGTACCCAATATTGTTGAGGTCCACTGTTGTCATTCCATACTGGTTGTCGACTGCTATGCCGCCTCCAGTTGTCTTTACCCACTGGCACTTGAACAAAGGTACCTTAAAATGAGATGCATAGTCTAGTTCCCATATCTCCTCTATGCGGCCATAGTATGTTTGCTTGTTCCCACTAGGGTCGGTGGCATCTATGCGGACACCACTGTTCTGGTTGGTGCTCCTTTTATCTTGTGCTACTGTGTAAAATGTATTCCCATTTATCTCGTACCCTTTGTATGTGAGGATATGCCACGATGGCTGCCTAGCCAACAAATATAGCTCCTCATCAATACTCTCATCACCCTGACATTCTTTTCACAACCAGTCGCTGAAAGTTTCCTTGTGCTAACGCGTAATCTATGCTTCAGACTTCCCTGAGAACTCAGATCGGAGGAGGTTCTTGTGTGTCTCGATATACGGATCTACCAAGGAGAAGTTCTGTAGAACTGTGTAGTGTGCTTTATTGAAATAATCATCACCCTTACCAATATATGTTTTCTTCCCTAGTGTCCCCTTTCCACTTAGTCTCCCCTTGTGTCGCGATTCAGGAACACCAATCGGGTTAATATCGGGAATGAAGTCAACACAGAACTCAATGACCTCCTCTGTTCCGTAGCCCTTGGCGATGCTTTCTTCTGGCCGAGCATGGTTGTGAACATATTTCTTCAGGATTCCCATAAACCTCTCAAAGGGGAACATGTTGTGTAGGAACATAGGACCAAGAATAGTAATCTCCTTGACCAGATGAACTAGGAGGTGTGTCATGATATCAAAGAAGGAATGAGGGAACACCAACTCAAAGCTGACAAGACATTGAACCACATCATTCTGTAGTTTCGCTAGATCCGTTGGATCGATTGCCTTCTAAGAAATTACATTGAGGAATGCACATAGCTTCACGGTGGCTAAACGTACATTTGGCGGTAGAATTCCTCTTAATGCAACTGGAAGCAATTGAGTCATGAGCACGTGGCAGTCATGGGACTTTAAGTGTCCAAATTTCTTCTCTGGCACATTTATTATACCCTTTATATTCAAGGAGAATCTAGACGGTACCTTAATGCTATCTAGGCATTCAAACAAGCTATCCTTCTCTTCTTTGCTAAGAGTGTAGCTGGCAGGACTTAAGTACTGGCGTCCATCATCTGTCTTCTCTGGATGCAGGTTGTCTCGTTCTTTCAAACACCGTAGGTCCTGTCGTGCTTCAATTGTGTCCTTAGGCTTCCCATACATGCCCATGAAGCCTAGTAGGTTCACACAAAGATTCTTCGTCAGGTGCATCACGTCGATCACGCTGCGGACCTCTAGGACTTGCCAATAGGGTAGCTCCCAAAATATGGACTTCTTCTTCCACATGGGTGTGTGACCGTTGGCGTCCTTCGAAACAGGTTGGCTGCCAGGTCCCTTTCCAAATATTACTTTCACATCATTGACCATATCGAGGACGTCCTCACCAGTTTGGTTGCGAGGCTTGGTTTGGTGGTCTGCCTTACCTTTAAAATGCTTGCCTTTCTTTCTTACGGGGTGATTTGCAGGAAGAAATCGTCGATGCCCAAGGTACACGACCTTGCGATACTTTTTCAAGAATATACCTTTCATGTCATCGAAACACTGCGTGCATGCATTATATCCCTTGTTTGATTGTCCTGAAAGATTACTTAGAGCTAGCCAATCATTGATTGTTACGAACAACAATGCTCGCAGGTCAAAGTGCTCCTGCTTGTGCTCATCCCGCACGTGTACACCTGGCTTGTTCCACAAAAGTAGAAGTTCTTCAACTAGTGGCCTCAGGTACACATCGATATTGTTGCCAGGTTGCTTTGGGCCTTGGATGAGCACCGGCATCATAATAAACTTACGCTTCATGCATAACCAGGGAGGAAGGTTGTAGATACATAGAGTAATAGGCCAAGTGCTGTGACTACTGCTCTGCTCCCTGAAAGGATTCATACCATCCATACTTAAAGCAAACCTTAAGTTTCTTGCGTCACTTGCAAACTCGGGGAATTCTCTATCGATTGTTCTCCACTAGGACCCATCAGCAGGGTGTCTCAACATATTGTCTACCTTACGGTCTTCTTTGTGCCATCGCAATAACTTTGCATGGTCTCTGTTTCTAAAAAGACATTTCAAGCATGGTATTATAGGAGCATACCACATAACCTTGGTAGGGATTTTCTTCTTGGGACGTTCGCCCTCAACATCACCAGGGTCATCTCGCCTGATCTTATACCGCGACACGTGACATACAGGGCATGCATCCAACTTCTCATACTCCGTGCCATGGTAGAGGATGCAGTCATTAGGACATGCATGTATCTTCTGGATTTCTAATCCTAAAGGGCAGACTACCTGTTTTGCTTCATACATAGTGCTGGGCAATTCGTTATCCTTCGGAAGCATCTTCTTTTGGATTTTTAGTAACTCCGTGAATCCCTTGTCAGATACACCATTCTTTGCCTTCCATTGCAGCAATTCCAATGTGGTACCTAACTTTTTCTGCCCCGCATCACAAGTTAGGTATAGCAATTTCTTGTGATCATCTAGCATGCGATCGAACTTGATCTTCTCCTTTTCACTTTCGCATTCTCTTTGTGCGTCACAAATGGCCTGACCAAGATCGTCAGTGGGCTCCTCCTCTGCCCCTACCTCTTCTTCAGCGGGCTTCTCCTCTGCCCCTACCTCTTCTTCAGCGGGCTTCTCCTTTGCCCCCACCTCTTCTTCAGCTTCCCCCATTGCAGTATCATTGAAGGCACCATATTCAGCAAAAATGTCATCATCTCCCCATTGTTCTTCTTCACCTTCTTTCATTACAACTCCGGTTTCTCCGTGCTTCGTCCAACAAATATAGTTTGGCATGAAACCTGACTTGAACAAGTGTGAATGAAGAGTCTTTGAGTTAGCATATTCCATCGTATTCTTATATATGGCACATGGGCAACACATGAAACCATCGCGTTTGTTTGCCTCGGCCGCACGTAACAAAGAATGCACGTCGTCCATGAACTCTTGGGAGCGACGATCAGCATTGTACATCCAATGCTGACTCATCTGCATTACATAACATAAATACCGTATTAAAACCTAGAACATAATTAGTTAATTATACAACATGCATACCCCCACAAAAGCTATAAATTTAAGAATTCCTCGCTACAATGTTGACAATCCCAACTACCACTAAAAACACTAAAGCTAAAATGCACTTCAGCAGCACAAGGATTTCGCGACCAATCCCAACTAAAACAGACAGATCCCCCGTTTGTTCAACATCTTTGGGCTTCTTCGGCTGGATCACTGCCTCATTAGCCACCATATCTGCCTATTATGCAAGATATTTTTGCACGAGTTCAACATACTCTTCCTCCCAGTAGAAGCCTGAACATCCAGTGCCATCTCACCGAAATTAAAATAGAAAATTAGAACTTTAATCACAACCATCATGAAAATAGGTATAAACTAACCATAGTCATTAAATACGATAAAATAACTCACATTGCGATCCGGACACTTGTAGAAAATACGATCCTTATTGGGACCCTCCTTCACTCAGTACTCCATCACAATCTTCGTCTCATCACAACACTTGCCGCATGCAATGAGTGGGAGGCCCGGCCTAAGTCGCTTTGGAAACCCATGAGAGGCCGAGGACCCGAAAGCAGTTGCCATCTACTCTCTATACTCATTTTTTAATACACTATAAATTTCACATTTTATAAACAAATAAAATTAAAAAAAACTCTAAAATTCTCTATATCTCTAAACAATGAAGTGTGCTATGCATGCTACAAATGAACGGTGAATACTAGTTTTTAATAGCTACTTTAACCTTCCTTCATGTAAATATGCAAGCTTGAAGTGATTTTGAGCTCAAATTGCTTACAAATGGAAAAAACCACAATAAAGAACCATATATATATAGTGAACAAAATGAGATAAGACAATGGTGAAACATGAGAGTATGAAGTTAGTAACCTTTAGAACCGAAGAATCGACGGAGGAATCAAAGAAATCGATGGTGAAATCGAAGAATGGATGGAGAAAGAGCAAGAACACTGCTTAAATTTGAACTGAAGCTCTCGGGCGGGCTCGGAGAGGAAGAAGACGGCCAGCAGGATTTATAGGGGGACCTTTAGTCCCGGTTGGTGGATCCAACCGAAACTAAAGGTCACTTTCCAGTCCCGGGCCACGCCACTAGCCGGGACAAGAGCTTTACTCTCGGTTGGAGCCACCAACCGAGAGTAAAGGTCGACCTTTAGTCCCGGTTGGTGGCTCCAATCGGGACTAAAGGTCTCTCTAGTCCCGGGCGTAATATTTCCCGAGACTAGAGCCTGGTTTGGCCCTTGGATCAAAGGTCTGTTCTCTACTAGTGATATAAACTTTAAAAACCATTGATCCAATAATTTGGCTAACAATTTTAACTTATTATAAGGGTGTGGCTAGCACCCGGACGTCCGGATGGACACGCGTGTCTGGACGCCCGCGTAGCCCGCCCATGTCCGCCTTCGCCCCGTTCATGAGTGCGCTCCATCCCCATCTCTGCGCCAGCCGGTCCTTCCCCCTGACCCCTCCTCTCTCTCGGACTCTAGTGCGACACACGGGAGCTAGGATGAGCGACTGAGGATGAGCACGCCCCGATCCCACAGCACCCCCATCCGTGACCCCTAGCAACTCCGTCCTCTAGCCCCCAGCACCCCCGTCCGTTGGCCCCCCGACACGCCGCGTTCCCTATCCGTCGACCCATGGCCGAACAACATAAAACACATGCAATATGAATGCAACACAAGACTGAAAACAGATGAAACATTTGGAACATGCTCTTGCAACATGTGTGTGAAGCACATGAAACATCTAAACTGAAACACTTGCAACTTGCAACATAAAACCACTTGCTGCAATGTAAGAGACTGAAACAACTGAAACATTTGGAACATACTATTGCAACATACTATTGCAACATATGCAACATTCAAATAAAAAACGACGGCAACATACGTCTGGAAACAGATGAAACATTTTGAACAAACGCTTGCAACATGTCTCTGAAACACTTGCAACATATGCAACATCTCTCGATCTACTTTTGCAACATCAAGATGAAACAATTGCAACATACATCTAAAACATCGAAAGCACTTGAAACATACATATGCAACATACGAGAGGGGAAGGCTGGACCGGTTGATTCTGGCCGTCGGGTCAGAGCCGGCGCACGAGCACCACTAGCACCGCCTGCGCTCGTAGGTGCCCTTGGCTCGGTCGAAGAAGACATGAGGCGCCACAACACATGCACCCTAGCAGCCATGCGCAGGGTCAGCGGTGTGTGCGACGACGATGGGAGACGGATGGACGGACGGTGAGGGAGCGAGTGGCACATGTGTCTGGGATGGGCACAGGACGCGACCGGCGATGGGTCGTGGGGCGGTAGGGCACGGCGCGGCATCCGATGAGCGTGCGGTGGGGCCATGGGGAAGGGTGCGGATGAGCGAGCGGCCACGCTGCTGCGTCGGGCGCCGGATGGATAATGATAAGCGAGTGGGGCTTCGTTTTTTTGTTGTGAGTGAGATGGAGAGATGGGTCCTGCTCCTACCAAATAATTTAATAATGTACACGCTCTCACGTAGCACCTCATAAGATCAAACGTTGCCTCCGGCCTCCGCGCAGCCTGGTCACCGCTTCATCTTCTAATCTTGGTTGTTCTCGCATCGCAAATCCTTCTGGCGGTGCCGGCACCTGGGGCCGCTCCTTCATTCGCGAGGACTTGCCAGTGGCCGCCGGCGAGCTCTCTGCCAGTCTGCTGTCCAGGACTCAGGTACCCCAAATACCCAATTTTGTAATTGGTAATAAATCAATGAGTGAAATACACTGGCGGCCCTTTAACTTATCGGTTTGTGTCAGTCCGGTCCACGAACTTGCAAACATGAAAAATGGGCCGCTGAACTGTTCAAGTTGTTCACCGTAGGTCTATTTTCCATCCGGCGTGGCCTCCAGGTGACGTGGCAGCACCAGCGTGGCGGACGAAGCACGTGAGCCGCACGTTTCAATGTAGGCCCCTCACGTCAGGGTCGCCCCCTACCTCCCGCTCCGCACGGGACGAACGCCGTCGTCGGCAGTGCTTGGACCATGCCTGGCCGCGCCCTTCTCCTACGTCCCTTGCACGACCGAGCACCCCGCGTGGACCCTTTCTACGCGCCGCAGCCCCTCGCCCCGAGCCGCTCGTCCTGCAGCGCCGAGTCAGAGATCCGCCATTGTCGGCATGGAGCTGAGCTCCTTGACCGGCCTTTCCTCTCCTCCCGTGGTCTCTCTCCCTCCCTATAAAATGGTGCCTAGAGTGTCGCGTGAGCACTCCGTACTCACTCCGCTTCTCCCCATGCTCCCTCTCTCGCGCTATAGGCGCCGGCGCCTCATCCCGAGCTAGCAGCGCCGCCGTCGCCGTCGATCTCCTCCTCTGCCGCTTTCCAGCAGACGCGAGCTTGTCGACGAGCTTCGGGGCGTGCTAAGGCACCCTCCAGTGCTCCCGCGCTCTTCCTCTCCCTCTCTGCGCCTCACTCTGGCTCGCCGGAGCTGAGCTGCTGCGGCCGAGCCGCCTCGCCACACGTATCGCCGCCTCCGGACGTCCTCCGCCGTGGGGAATGTCCTAGGCGAGTTCGCCTTGTCGCGCTCTCCACCCCTGTGTACCCGCACAGGCGCTAGCGCTCCACAGCGCCACCCCTCCGAGCTCGCCGTTGCCGGCCATGGGCGCCGCCGCGTCTCGCGCCTCCCGGTCCACCAAACAGTGTGGACGCAGCGCCACCCCGCCGCGTTCGGTATTGAAACGTGCGGCTCACGTGCTTCGTCTGCCACGCTGGCACTGCCACGTCGCCTGGAGGCCGCGCCGGATGGGAAATGGACCTGCGGTGAACAACTTGACAAGTTCAGGGGCCCATTTTCCGCGTTTGCAAGTTCGTGGACCGGACTGGCACAGGCCGACAAGTTAAAGGGCCCAGTGTATTTCACTCTAAATCAATCAAGTGTAAATTGTGAGGCCTTGGAGTTTTTATCTTTTTCAGCTATACAATTTGAATAAAGGAGATAGGACATTTGCCTTCCAGCGAAGACGCGGCTTTCAATCCGTCAAGATGTCAGGTGTCCATCTACTTTATTTAGTACAGCTTGTATAGCTGCATTTCAAGTGACTTTTAACAGTATATGCATGGGCATGGTTGCTTGCGCACTTGTAATTATATCTCTACTTTAGTTTTTTTTCTTATGTGACTAATTTGATAGGAAACCAAAGTACATTGGGAGGATTATTCTGTAAAAGAAAATTACCAACAGCAGGTGATACTGAGAATAATGATGGAGACACTTTAAGAACAAAAAGAGATGTCGATGGCACTACATCAAACACTAATCATACTATTTAGCGCACTTTGCAGATCTCACGATAAGAGGTAAATTTCGATGAGCTTCCATATGATCCAGCAGATAGAAGGAAAACACCATATTACATAGGTGAAAAGTTACAGGATGACATAAGGCGAAAGCATTTGACTAGAGGTACTTGTAAACCACCACCTAGTTTATCGTCTTCTAAAGGTATTACTAGTTCTTCCTATCTCCACTGCATGAGTGGAGAGGTGCTTCTCATCTTGTGAAAACAATACTAAGAAGTTATATCGGGGATGGATTTATGAATGATTGCATCATAAGCTATGTAGAACAAGGATTTCTAGTCACAATTCCAATCAACGATGTGAGGTAACTACTGTTGTCAAATTTTTTTTTAATAATATCTAATAGTTATTTTATCGGTTTGATGTTATGCAGGGTATTTTATTATTACCGACCTCGACGGCCATTTATCATGCATGGCTTCGCCCTTGCTTTTCTCCTATCTATTCCACCTGTGTATACAAAGTGAAGGTAGCCCCCTGCCGCCTGCATCATCCGTACAGGCGACTCGGAGGGTGACCCACCGCCGCCGCTGCTCTGCGACTAGCAGTGACGGCGGCCCGTTGTGGCGCCCAAAAAGGGCACTCCACAGCATCTTCTACCTCCCCTTCCTCTCCCCTCTCCTCTTCCCCATTCGAGTTTTTTCGGTAACCTGGATAGCCGGCGGCGTGGCGTGCTGCGGACAAACGGGCGCGGCGGCCGATGGGCGTACAAGCACGGCATGGCCCTGGTGCTATGGAAGCGCGTGGCCAGGGCCTGCACGTTCGTGCAGGCTATCGCAACCTGCTATGGCTCCAGCGACGCAGCAGCAGCGCTGTCCCAGGCGAGCTTCGCTGAGGCGTGGGCGGCGGCGAGCTGGCTGCAGCTGGTTGCAGGGTGGGACCCCCTACAGCCTGGCCCACGCCGTGGCGGACTACTTCTACCATGAGGTGGGTATCGACCACGGCCGTGCTACCCGTGTGGAGGAGTTCCTAGTGGCCGTGGAGGCCATGTGAGCGCGGTTCGTGCACGACCGTGACCTCATGTACACTGTCGTCGACCACTACCTAGAGGCCACGGCTCCTAGCTATGGAGAGGCTCGGGTACGTCCCTCAGTTCCTTGCCGTGGAGCTCTTCTCATCGTCCTGGCTCGCCGCGCGCGCCGTCGGCCGACGCGCCGAGGTCGCCGCACTCGTCAAGAGCATGCTTCATGACGCCGCCACTAGACCAGATGCTTCCCGTGCCATGGTGTCGCTCCGGACCAGGCGACAGGCGAACGTGCACGATGCGGCCCTAGGTGCCGGCCCCAGACGCCGTCGCACTCGGTGCCTGGGCGCAGCTCATGTTAGTGCACTGCCTGGACGTCATGCTGCCGGGACTGCCAGACGCAACTATCGTGCTGCGGGATCTGTTGGTGGTGGCCAAGTTCGGCATGCTGTCTCCCACAGTGAGCACTTGACTCGGCCGTATGGAATCTGGGCGAAAGCCCTTATCCAGTTTTGCTCGGGTCCGGCAAGGATGGCGCAACTGGTGTCATACCCCTCGATGGAGGCATACTCGCTCGACGGAGCGTGTCTTGGATTCTACCACTGCTACTCGCTCGACGGAACATGTCTTGGGGTGTAAGCCTTTCTAGATTTGGCCTACGATGGTGCTGTACGTGGACGTCACTTTCCTTGTTCAAGGTGGACTGCAGCCATCCATGTTTCGACGCCACTCTGAGCTCTTCGTGGCTGCTCGTCCTATTCTCCCCCCTCTGGTTTAATTACCCTCCTACTCCTTGCTTTTGCGCACACTGGTTGCTAGCTTGTGTCATCTTGAATGGCTTGCTCTGTCATCCTCTAGGTCACTAGAGTGCTCTGTCTCATCTTATGCCATGTTGTGGGGCCATGTGTGACACCCCGCATCCAAAACTGCTTATATGGCCCAACTCTTTTATACTTTTATTCTCGCTTCGTGTTAAAGGGTTAACCCGAATGTGCTATATTTGGAATGATAAGGCTTATAAGCTAGCCCTCACCCTTCTAAATTTTCAAGGTGGTACTAAATCCACCACTACTACAGGATGGACTTGTTGTCCCGGGTGGTAACGGCCTTTAGTCCCGGTTACCACGTCGGGACAACGATCCCGAACCTTCAGTCCCGGGTCATCGAGAGTCAGGACTAAAGAGGGACCTTTAGTCCCGATTGGTGTTACCAACCGGGACTAAAGGTCCTCCAGCCGAGCAAACGTGGCCGCACCCTTTAGTCCCGGTTGGTAACCCCAACCGGGACTAAAGGTTCATTTTCTTTTTCTTTTTTTTGTTTAATTTGTTTTCAGTTCAGTTACACATATTTGTTTAATATATAATATGTTTTTATGTGCGTATTCTACGCTGCTAATATAAATACACACACGCATATAATTACATCTAATTCTCATCTCGAGCATTATTATATTCGAATAAAGTATGAAACTATATATATTATAGATATATATGTATATATACAACACTTTCATAATCTTGTTCTCGAAAATAACGATATCAATAAATATTTAATTTACATCATTAGTTCCTTAGGATCAAAGTAGAACTCGCCGTTGGGATTTAGCACTTTTTATAGAAGATATCCTGCTATTGACTCTTGAACTGCTTTCAGATGGTCTTTTTGCATGACCCTTCGTTTCAACCATTCAGTCTTGCATTTGAAATAAAAGGAAAAGTATTAATACATATATATATATATTCATTTAAAAATAAATAAAAAATTGATATATACGTACTCTGAGAACATCTTCAGGAGTTTTTCTTATGTGTGCAGTGATAAATTCACAAACGTAGTATCCACACAAGTTATTACCTGGTTGCTGCCGCAAACACCACTGTATGAGAAGAAGATTATTCTCATCATCTCACACGTAAATTGAAGTACGATATAGTAATTAAACACGTGGGGAAGTATATATAGTACAACTTACTGGTATTTCAACTATATTAAGTGGTGCCTTGCAATCCTTGCGGTGTTATCGAATAAACTCTTTCCAAACCCTGTGCGACCAATAATGTACGATCGTTAATAAATTATGGCAAAGTCTATTCAATAATAGTTGTGCGCGAGAGATCAAAATGTCTATCATATCTTGGTATAGTGCTCGCTCTTTTCTCAATGAGTCCAAGATTACTAACCGACTTGAGTTTAACTCAATGACAACGAGTATCCAGTGAAACCTGCATTGGTTTATACACACACATACATGCATATAAGTTGTATTGATATTACATAAAATGTGTAGACTACATTATTATTAACACTTACTCAAAGTTGTACGGGAAAAGTATTGTTGTCTTGTCGTGCTGCTTCACGAAGAACTTCATGATATTCGTCTGTGCTTCAGATACCCAGTGCTCCTTGACAATAATATCGGTTTTGAATACGATATAAGGATCAATGAAGCCAACACTGATGTCTTGTATTCTTTGGAGCTCTGACATCTGGAATCTGTATATAAATATAAGTTACATGTGAGGATAATTATATACACGTACGCATGTAAGTGAGTTTATTAAATAAAAGTAAGAATCACTTACAAACAAAAGGAGCTAATGATTGATTTGCCTAGAGCATCCAAGTGGTATAGTTGATGCAATTCTTTGAAATTAATATGTAAGATGTCATCGCCACGGAAGTAATGATGGTCTCTAAATCTGACAAAGATCCACTGCTCACCCCTGCCACACTCCTGCATGTACCACTTGTTGAGCAAGTACATTTGCGTACCCAATTCATTCAGAGCCGCAGGGTTGTACAGACTTTTGCCAAATTTATAAGTCTTCCAGGTATCAACTTCCAGGTTCTGGATTGGAGCTTTGCCCGTCACTTGATCCAAGGTTAAACCAGTTTGTTCAAAAAAAGCATTAAGGTCTTGAACCGACACTTCTCCAGAGTTGTCTGGTCGATAGACTTCTATGTTGGAACCATATTCATTAGCAACAACAAGATTTTGCATTGGTTGCTTCTGTTGTCCGAGCTGTGGGACATCCTTCCCTAATGCTCTTTTCCTTTTCTTATGTGCATCATGTGACTTCACGAAGGAGCGGTCATAGTCTGATAGTGGCGGAGGCTTACGAACTTCAAGCATCATTTTCTTGTGAGCTTCGACCTTCTGCCTCAGCTGATCTCTTGGTATGTAAAAGTACGACTTCTCCTTAAGCTTCGCTTGTCTCTGCTTTTGGATATCTATAAAAAATCTTTCACTTTTTTGTCTTCTTCAGCTGCTATTTGCTCATCAGTCTTTTCAAAAAGTATTTCTTGAGAAATAACTCTTTTTTTGGGTCTTCTTTGCCGTCGGGACCTTAGACGTCTTTGTAGTGCGTCGCTGTGGAGGGGATCATTGTGGAGGCGATGGGGCCGGTGTAGGAGTTGGAGATCGCCGTGGGGATGAAGTCGTCTCGCCCCCCATGACGCTGTGATGAGATGGGGAATGAATGATTGGGCTAGGCTGGGGGGAGACCCTGCTACAAAAACAAGTTGTGGTTCAATTATTTTTGAAGCCAATATAAAATTAATAGAAAATAATATTTCATTCACTTTCATTCGTACCTAGGGTGAGGTAGGGGAAGCAGTGGCTCCCTAGGAATGTTGATGAAGCGTTTGCGCCATTGAATAAATGTCTTCTCTGCTTCTCCTAGTGTCTTCTCCCCATCACCGCCTTCAATGTCAAGAGGAACATTGCTATAACCTTTGAGCACTCTATCGACCGAGACGCTAGCATATCCAGGTTGAATAACTGACCCATGGATTCTTGGTGTCTTCGTTCGGTCTATTGGAGATACAACCCCGACAACCACCATGATTGATACATTATTACCATCTGGAATGTGCAGCTCACATGTTGTTAGAGGCTTGGTAATGTCATCAACAGGGAAGCGCAACCCAGCGTCACCTTGAATAACTGGCAGCTCCGTGGAAGCACAACTGCTTTTCATCTGACCAATGGGGCTAATGGTGACTCTCGGCGTTGATTGCGATTGCATTTGACTCATTGCTAGCTGCACTTGCCTTTTGATCTCCTCATGCATTCTTACCTCAAGAGATTTTTCTCGTTCATATGATTCAAGCAATGCTTGTCATGACTCATTAACAAATTGCTCCAATACACGGATTCAGTCTGCCTCCTCATCCTTCTTTCTCTGGCGGCTTCTATAGGTATCCTTGTCTGTTGGGAATGCTTGTAGCCACAGAACCGCCCCATAGCCTCTTGTTCGACCACCGTGTTCGGGATTCTCTAGGGCATATGTCAATTCATCATTTTCTCTGTTGGGCTTGAAAACACCATTATTAGCTTCTTCCCTAGCACGAGCTAGTCTCTGTGTTGCTCTCTTAATTTTTTTGGCCAAAAATTAGCTTGCCAGTGTCTGGGTCTAGGCTTCCTCCATGAGCGTAGAACCAATTCTTCGCGCGTTGATGCCAGTTCTTCTCTATTGTTTCAGGTATGATTCCCTTGGCAGTAATCTCTGCTTCTAGGTTCTGCCACTTGGGAATAGCACTCCTATAACCACCTGATCCCATGCGATGATGGTATTGCTTCTGTCGGGCATTCTGCTGATTCCTCATCACACGTTCCTCACTCTCTTGAGATGTCTTGTATTGTACGAAGTCATCCTAATGGGACTCCAACTTGACAAATGCCTTAGCATTGAAATTTGGCGTTTCATTCTTCAAGATAAACTTTTTATACAATGTCTTCTTCCAACTCTAGAACAATGTTGCCATCTTCTTCATTGTCCAATCCCTCACTAGCTCCTTCAAAGCATCATCTGCTTGTAATGTGAAATGCTGAGTGATATCTCTCCAAGCTAGGTTCTTGTCACGATCAGATACAAAACTAACATTAGGAGCGGATATCTTTTGCTTCCATTCATGAGCACTAACTAGGATCCTATCCCTTACAATGAACCCACATTGATTGACATATGTCTGAGCATGTGGTCCCAATGGTTTGCCGGTGTCGGTGTCGAATTCTGATATTACGAAACGGCCCTCTAATGGCTTTTTTGGCCCTCGGACTTTCCTACTCTTACCGGTGATTAATGTAGATCCAGAGACCGGCTACATGAGTAGAAACACAACGATTAACAACAAATATACGTATGCATGCATCTATAAGAGATGATAGATAATCGAATATACCTCGCCAGTATTTTCTTGCGTGACAATTTGTTGATCTTCAACCACCGGGATATTCAGGATATCCTCATAATCAGCAAAGTACTGACTCGTGTTATCTACATCTGCATTGGTGCCGGCATTGATAATATCAACCATTATGTCATAATTTAAGTTATCATCTGGAGCAGTCATTTGTATCTTCAAGATAACACATAGATAGAATTACTATGGCACATAACATAAGTACATGTAATAACACATATAGAATTACTAAATCCAATTAAATATAATAACACATAATGTTTCATAAGGATAAACAATAATAAGGTATAGGCTTTGGAATCGAATAAAAAACGCTTTCGATCCAAAAACATGGAAATAAGTACATGTATATATACATATAGAATGATACAATTTTCTCTCTCTCTCAACACATAGAATAAGTGCATATGTATATATCTCTAGATATGCATGTGATACACATAGAATGTCTCTCTAGATATAATTTTCTCTCTCTCTCAACACATGAAAATAATTAAGTACATGTATATATACACATAGAAATAATTAAGTACATATATATGTATACATATAGAATCTCTAGATAGAATTAATTACTAAATCTAATTAAACCTAACATATATACATAGATAGAATTACTAAATCAAAATTAAATCTAACACATATAGAGAGATAGAATAATAATTACTAAATATATCAAAAACTATAATAAAAAACTATCTAAAAAAACTATCTAAATAAAGTACTAATTAAATTTTAATACATTTAAATCTAATTAACATATATAAAAAACTATCTAAAAAACTAAGAATAAACTACTAATTAAATTTTAATACATTTTAATCTAACATATATATCAAACACTACCTAAAAAATATCTAAAAAAACTATCTAAAAAACTATCTAAAAAAATATGGCCGAGCGCTATAGCTAGCAACAGGCTAGGGGCGGATGGCCATGGCGGACGGGCGTGCTGGCCGGCCACGGGGCCGAGCTGAGCCGCGCGAGGACGACGTATGGTGGAGACGATCTCGACGGCCGCCGGGCGGGGCTCGACGACGAGGCCGGGCGGGGGTAGACGACGATGGCGGCGCGGCAGAGCTCGACGCGGCCGGGCGCGGCAGAGACGACGGGATCGACGTTGTAGATCGAAAAGTAGAAGATGAACAGAGAAACCGTTCAATATATATAAGCTGGGACCCTTTAGTCCTGGCTGGTAACACCAACCGAGACTAAAGATCCTTTAGTCCCGGCTGGTAAGCCGAGCCGGGACTAAAGGCCACGGTTGGTGTTACCAGCCGGGACTAAAGGTATTTTTGGGCGGGCAATTCCACCCACCCTTTAGTCCTGGTTCCTGGCCTGGGCCGGGACTGAAGGCCTGAAATTTTTGCAGCCCGCCAAAGTGTTGTTTTTTCATTTGACCAAATTTGACTTGGTCAAACTTGCTCAAATGAGACACTAAATGACCTCAGATGAAAAAACTCTGAATACCAAGTTTGATCATCTCAGCAAGATCTACAATTGTTACATAGCTCATTTTCCCATTTGAGAAAGTTTTATCAAACACTAGTCATAAATTCTTGAATCTCATATAGACTTTCAAAAACTATGTCACACACTTGTGAAATTTGAACTATATTTTATTCAAACTTTCTCAAATGAAAAATGGACTATATAAGGATTGTAGATCTTGATGAGCTGAACAAACTTGGTATTCAAAACTTTTCAATTTGAGACAATCTAGGGTTTCGAAAACTAGTTTGTAGGAGTCGAAATTTAAAAATCACAAATTTGAACCGTCCAAACTATCTCAAATGGAAAGTTGACCAAAACAACAATTGTAGATCTTGATGATTTTAACAAACTTGGTATTCAAAACTTTTCAATTTGAAGTCATTTAGAGTTCATAATACTAGAGTCAAAGTGTTGTTTTTTCATTTGACCAAATTTGACTTGGTCAAACTTTCTCAAATGAGACACGAAATGACCTCAGATGAAAAATCTCTGAATACTAAGTTTGATCATCTCAGCAAGATCTACAATTGTTACATAGATCATTTTCCCATTTGAGAAAGTTTTATCAAACACTAGTCATAAATTCTTGAATCTCATATAGACTTTCTAAAACTATGTCACAACAGTGCATCGTTGTATCATGCGGGCACAATAGTGAATTTCTTCTTGACGTATGACCCTTGGTTATGATCTTGTTGTAACCATGGAGTGTCTTCATCATTTAACATGATGCTTAGATCTTTCTTCACTATGAAGGGTGGAATTCGGACATTTCTTTCATAATCTTCTGACATGTCTGACTTGTCTTCAATTCCCACTATATTTATTTTCCCAGAAAGAACTATGTGGCGCTTTGGCTCATTGATCAATGAGTTGATGTCTTCGTTTTTTCCTCTCTTTGATTTTATAGACATGTCTTTCACATAGAACATCTGACTCACATCGGCAGCAAGGACGAATGGTTTGTCTTTGTACCCAATATTGTTGAGGTCCACTGTTGTCATTCCATACTCTTTGTCGACTGTTACCCCTCCTCTGGTTAGCTTCACCCATTGGCACTGGAACAAAGGGACTTTAAAATTAGGTGCGTAGTCTAGTTCCCATATATCTTCTATGCGGCCATAATATGTTTGTATATTCTCATTTGGATCTGTGCCATCTATGCGAACACCACTATTTTGATTGGTGCTCCTTTTATCTTGGGTAACTGTGTAAAATGTATTCTCATTTATCTCGTACCCTTGGTACGTGAGGATATGCCATGATGGTTGCCTAGCCAACAAATACAGTTGCTCATCAATATTGTCATCGCCTTGATATTCTTTTCACAACCAACCACTGAAACTTTCCATGTGCTGACGCCTAATCTAAGCTTCAGTCTTCCCTGGAAACTTGGATCGTAAAGCAGGCCAATCATTGATTGTTATGAACAACATTGCTCGTAGGTCAAAGTATTCTTGTTTGTACTCATCCCAGACACGTACACCTGGTTTTTTCCATAAAACTAGAAGTTCTTCAACTAATGGCTTCAGATAGACATCAATGTCGTTGCCAGGTTGCCTCGGACCTTGGATGAGGATCGACATCATAATGAACTTCCGCTTCATGCATAACCATAGAGGAAGGTTGTAGATACATAGAGTAACTGGCCAAGTGCTATGACTAGTGCTCTGCTCCCCAAAAGGATTCATACCGTCTGTACTTAAGGCGAACCTTAAGTTTCTAGCCTCATTTGCAAACTCTAGAAATTCCCTATCTATCGCTCTCCACTAGAACCCATCAGTTGGGTGTCTCAGCATATTGTCTACCTTACGGTCTTCTTTATGCCACCACAACAACTTTGCATGGTCTTTATTTCTGAACAAACGTTTTAAGCGTGGTATTATAGGAGCATACCACATAACCTTGGTAGAGATTTTCTTTCTAGGACATTGTTCACCCTCGACGTCACCAGGATCATCGCGCCTGATCTTATACCGCGCTGCTTTACATACCGGGCATTCATCCAAATTCTCGTATTCATTGCCATGGTAGAGGATGCAGTCATTAGGACATGCATGTATCTTCTAGATTTTTAATCCCAAAGGGCAGACAACCTTTTTTGCTTCATACGTAGTGGTGGGCAATTCATTTGGCTTTGGAAGCATCTTCTTTATGAGGTTCAATAAATTCCCAAATGCCTTGTCGGATACACCATTCTTTGCCTTCCACTGTAGCAATTTTAGTGTTGTACCCAGCTTTTTTTGCCCCTCTTCGGCCGTCGGGTATAGCAACTTCCTATGATCCTCAAGCATGCGCTCGAAATTAACTTTCTCTTTTTCACTTTCGCATTCTTGTTGTGCATCACGAATGGCATCGCCAAGAGCATCACTGAGATCATCTTCTGCCGCTACCTCTTCTTCATCTCCCCCCATTGTAGTATCATCAAAGGCACCATACTGAGCAATAATGTCATCAATGTCTAAATCTTCTCCTTCACCTTCTTTCATCATGACGCCGCTTTCTCCATGCTTAGTCCAACATATATAGTTTGACATGAAACCTGACTTAAGCAAATGTGAATGAAGACTCATTAAGCTTGAATATTCCTTTAAATTCTTACATAGGACACATGGATAGCACATGAAACCATCCCACTTATTTGCCTCGGCCACACCTAAGAAATAGTGCACGCCCTCAATAAAGTCCTGGGAGCGACGATCGGCATTGTACATCCAATGGCGTGACATAATCTGCATTACACGACAAATTATGAAAACCTTGAACATAATTAAGTATTTTATTACACAACATAGATGACACACACACGGTTGATTAATTAACTAAGCCTGGCTACAACGTAAGCAATCCCAACTATCACTAAACAAACTAAAACTACAATGCACTTCAGTAACATAATTATTTCATGACCGTACGCAACTAAAACAGACAAATCATTCGTCTGTTGAATATCAATAAGCTTCTCCAGCTGGCTCACTGCCTCATCAGCAGCAGCCGCTACCTCAAGCACACCCAAATTCTGCACGTATGTAGCATAATCTTCCTCCTAGTACCAACCATCGCATCCATTGCCCTCCCACTGAAATTAAAGCAAAAATTATTTAGTCAAAAATATTCAAGAAAAGCAGGTCAATTAGCCATAATAATCAAATGCGTAAGAAACTCACATTGCGATCCGGGCACTTGTAGAAAACACGACCCTTGTTGGGTCCCTGTCTCTTAACTCGGTACTCCATCACAATCTTCTGCTTACACTTGCCGCAGATAATGAGAGGGAGTTCTGGCCTAAGTCGTTTCGCAACCGAACGAGAGGCCGAGGATCCGGTACCAGTTGTCATCTACTTTCTATACTTATTTTTGCAAACTAGTGTAAATTTCATGTTTTCTAAAATAATATATTTAAACAAAACTAAAATTATTTATTTATCTAACTAAACCATGAAATATGTACTATGTATAATAGTAAAATACCAAACTATCAAGTGATTTTACTATTGTAAATCATCATGTGATTTTGAGCTAAAAATGACATAGAAATCACATAGCTCAAAAACGTGTTTCAATAAATAACCATCCGTACTAGTTGACCTTGCTTACATGATCATCTCGGCGAGCATTTCTCCACCGGACGGCACCGTACTTGGCCAAGGAAGAGCTCCAATTCTACGAGAAAGGCAACACGGTCTTCCACGACCGTTGCCGCTCTCCCTCGTAGAATCAAAGCTCCTCCTTGACGTCCGTTACCACTCGGCAAAGAACATGCTCGCTGAAATGAACACGGTCCGCAAGTTCAACTAGTATGGATTTTCTATAATTTTCTAACTATTTTCTAAGTTTTTCATTTCATGGAAAATTTAATTCTAAAAAATAAAAGGCATGATTTCTAAGTATTTCATTTCATGGAAAAAATAATTCTAAGTGACCTGCTCGATATCGGTGAGCTCGCGGGCGTTTAGGTTGCCGAGGATAGTAACATTTGTAGATGACATTTGTAGCTCTGAAGTTATCAAATACCCATCAAATTATAGCTCAAAAACATGTTTCAATAAATAACCATCCGTACTAGTTGACCTTGCTTACGTGATCATCTCGACGAGCATTTCTCCACCGGACGGCACCGTACTTGACCAAGGAAGAGCTCCGATTCTATGAGAAAGGGAACACGGTCTTCCACGACCGTTGCCGCTCTCCCTCGTAGAATCAAAGCTCCTCCTTGACGTCCGTTACCGCTCGGCAGAGAACATGCTCGCCGAGCTGAACACGGTCCGCAAGTTCAACTAGTACGGATTTTCTACAATTTTCTAACTATTTTCTAAGTTTTTCATTTTATGGAAAAATAAATTCTAAGATCACGTAAGCCGCCGGGGACGAGAATGGCGCGTGCTCTAGCGAGGACGAGCGAGGCGTGATTTTGATGAACTAATTTAACTTTTGTTTATCCAAACATATATGCAAATCATCATGTGATTTTGAGCTAAAAATGACATATAAAATCACAATAAAGTCCAACATATAAAGTTACATATGCATCTACATCGCAAAATAAGATAAGCTACTGATAAAACATAAGAGGATTAAGTTTGTTACCTCCAAAATCGAAGAGCAACACCAATGGAGGGGGAGAGAGCAAGAACAACAGCAAGCTGAAGAATAGAGGCAGTGAGTTTGAATGGAATGGCTCGGGCTTGGGGAGGAAGAAATGAGCTGGTGTATAGGCCAGGATAATTAGTCCTGGTTAGGGGGCCAAATCGGGACTAAAGATTAATATTTATTCCTAGGGCATCACCCAAACCGGGACTAAAAGCTTTAGTCCCGGCTGGTATTACCAACCGGGACTAAAGGTAAACCTTTAGTCCCGATTGGTAATACCAGCCGGGACTAAAGATCCCTGCCCCGCGGACGACCGTTGGGCAGGGACCTTTAGTCCCGGGGGCAAAAAATGCCGAGGCTAATGCTAAATTGGAACATCGTTCTAAAGTCTGTTATCTAGTAGTGCACCAACAACAACTTCACATGTGTCGCTTGGGCTACATGGGCCAACTTCACAACTACTACAGGATACTAATGGGCTGGGATGATACATTCACCCCCTTAAGGGTTGACGCCCTCGGCAGCTCACCACATATATGTGGCAGATGTCTAGGACCACCCTTTGGTACACCCCTCCACGGGCACATGCAGCAAGGGTTGATGCTTCGAAAACCATAATGTGACACCCCAGCCCATTAGTATCCTGTAATAGTTGTGAAGTTGGCCCATGTAGCCCAAGTGACACATGTGAAGTTGTTGTTGGTGGGTTTAGTACCACCTTGAAAGTTTAGGAGGATGAGGGCCAGCTTATAAGCCTTGTCGTTCCAAACGTAGTACATCCGGATTAACCCTTTTACACGAAGCAAGGACGAAAGTGTAAGAGAGGTGCTACATGTGTGTAGGCCCGTTCCACGTGTGGAGCTGGGCCATATAAGCAGTTTTGGATGCAGGGTGTTACACCATGATTCCCCCTCTTTGGATCTCCTCATTCTCCTATCGATGGTCCTCCCTCCTTTGAGGCTTCCTCCCCCCAAAGGCAGCATGTTGATTATCAGTTAGTGCCTTACAGCCGCATGGTTGTCGTCTGTTGGACTCGACTTAATCCTTTACAACTGCTTGTGGAATAGGGCTCTTCGGTGTTTGCCATCCGATGGTGGAACCAGTCAGGAACTTAGTGCTCGTAGTACATGTTTTGGTAGTAGGTTAGTTGCACCTATTGTTGTGTTTGTTGTTGTTTTGTTGATGTTGTTGTAACTCTCTTCTCTCACTATGCCATGTGTTTCTTGGACCTTTAAGGGTCACCGTTGTAAGGTGCTTTGCATCCTTCATTACCGGCTTCGCCGGAATTAGTGGAAAATTATTTAAGTGGGGACTATCGTCCCCCAATGACCTCTCAAAAAAAATCCTATTCCACTTGTTCCAAAAATATATAGGTGTTCCATAGTATGTAATTATTAAGGCATAGTTTGTATTCGACAAGCAAATTGCATGAAATATAGAGACAAATCCACTTCATTTTTTGGATTGAGAGAAGTAATCAATTTTAATATATTATAAGTTTTTGGTAGCAATGTATTCACAACACATAATGAGTAGTGAACAGATGACTAAAGTGCCATTATGAAATGATTAATAAAATACCTCAACAAACAATAACATCATGTTGCCCAACGGTTATATGAAATTAAACACAACACATTTTGCAATCGCATGTGTGGAACTCTAGACTAATATGGTAATAAAGAGCCCATCTAAACCTAACATGCCTTATGGAATTAATTTAAGTTGTCGTATCTATTACATTTAGTCTTTCAAGTGAAGTGAGGGTATTTTTTTTCTTTTTGTCCGTGCATGAAGATGACTCTATAGCGTGTTTCTTCCTGGTGCTTTGGAAGTTGAGTGATGTCACACGAGTTTGAAGTTCCTCCTCTCCATGCATGATGGTTGCCTCCCATGCACCTGACTGCTCCCTCCTCCTTTGTAGCTCATCTTTCTTCCACTTCAAACGGACCTATTCAATTCGAACACGATGCTCTTGCTCAGCCTGCATTTTGCTGCTGTACTTCACATTGTTGATCCATCCTAACACAATATTCTGTTTGTTTTTCACCACTTGTGCAAATCTTTGAGGGCATGTTGGCATTGCCGGATCCACCAATTTGAAGAAAGTGCAAGACTATGCTTAAAGGAGAGGTCACAATGGGGTAATTCCCGTGAGGAAAAACAAGTTAGGGAAGCAAAAGTTCAATGAAACCTTGAAGTTGTCATCAAGATCTCTACCTTGAAGAAACCCCGATCGTATTTGTGTCGTGTCCTGTGATTTGCCCATGTGCTCAACAAAACATGCCAGCCGCAATGACATTTAGGCCTCCCATGCCAAGGCGGCACTCCGAAGGGGTTAGACTTCCATATGACATTAGTGTTGAGAAATGAGATTTGGTGTAGAGGAGAGGTGTGCTCAAATGCACTAGATGGATAGGCACAGATTATTGTGGTTCAATCGACCTGTGCAGGAGAGACGAGCATGGGTAACCATTTTGCTTTTTAGCATGGACAAATAAGTGTTACAGGAGTTAGGCTTTTTCAGAGATTAGACTAGACCAATAAATGTTGCAGGCTAGAGACTTTTTAGAGATTGGACTAGACAAACAAATGTTGCAGGTTAAGCTTTTAAAAAAATTGGACCGTATAAATAAATATTAAATTTTAGCCTTTTCAATGATTGGACGGGTCTAATAATAGTTGATCGTTCATTGTTTTTAGTGATTGACACACATAAAAGATTAAAGCGAACTTGTTATTTATGAAAGATAAGTACATAGCATTGTATGAATTAGAAAAACATAAAATAAAATATAAGGATAACAAGGAAGACGAAGCCCTTGAACACAGTGGTGGAGCTTAGTTAGGGCTATAGTGGGCCATGGCCCCCCTAAGCTAGAAAATTGATAACGAAAGTCTTAATTTCACCACTTTAAGTCATAATAAAATACTAATATGCCCCCTCTCATTACATTTCATATCAATCACTACTGGAATCTCTCTTTTTTCTGTGTGTGCGAAAACCCACGGAAAAATTCGAATACCGTCAGAAAAATATTTTTCTAACGGTGTACCGTCAGAAAATAACCCACAGAATAGAATGACAGAAAAATCGACTTTTTCTGTGGGTTCACCGTCAGAAATAATTTTTCTGTGGGTCTCACACGCACAGAAAAATTGTGTTCACCCAGATTAAAAGTAATTTTTCTGTGTGTTAGTCCACACAGAAAAAAAGAAATAAACGCACAGAAAAACACATATTTTTTTTCCGTTGGTCTAGTGAACTCACAGAAAAATTCATTTCGCCCAAATTAAAAATAATATTTCTATGCAGCCAGCCTCACAGAAAAATCCATACAGTAATGAAGTCTACAAGCAGGGCTCGTAACTAATGACTATCATCATATTTCATCATACATGAATAGTATCATTTAGCCATGCATCAACATGTTACATTCAGCAATCTCAATACATATAATCAGCATGAAAGTTGTTACATATCATTGTTGTTCATAACAATAGACTCAATGTTTCAATGTTATTATACAGTTACAAAACACAATGTTATTGAAACTATATAAACAAAGCACGGCTGCTGATCAACATATCTACAATCTGTTCTCAAACTAAGAAATTCCCAAAGCCTCCTGCAAAAGACCATTTTTCATTAATTAGAGTAATCTTGTGAATAGGAAAAAAATATTCAGAGGTAAAGAGAAAAGTAATTTCTAATAGACATTGAACTGAATTAACCAAACTCAAGATATATAGTGTTTAGACACTAGTCCACAAATTTCAGTAAGTTTATGAACCCGACCACAAGCCAAGCTAAATCTACAGTTCAGTGTTTAGACCACCCTTTTTATTGGTGGGGAAAAGGCTATTGGACTAACAAGCGTGTCAGCAGGGAAGAAAGCTGTGAGCAAGGTAATAGGAGACATCATGCATGCAAGGATTACACTATTATAAAGAAATAGATATGCTGGATTGGTCATCAAGCATGAATTCAACTCTAACACAATGAACCCTCCATAGCAATCCAAGTACTTCATGTGTATAGACTAATGGGGAAAAAACAATGGACAAAACTGAAAGACCTAATACTTTTCTCCACTAACTCTAATTAGAAAATCAGAGGCACATCATTTTGGAGATGAAATAAGAAATATGCCTATTGTCAACATCAAGAATAAATAAAAAATAATTATAAAAAAAACTAGTTCAAATGAGAATACCTGAAGACAGCCAGCCATCAGTATATTTGTCAGTCAAACTGTACCATAGACACACATCTAATTAAATAGGATGTACATTTCATTCTCAAGAAATGAAAAGAGAGTTACAGTAGTTCACTACAAGAGTGATCTGAGCACTGCATCCCGCTATATATTTACAAGGTTTGCTCTTGAATACATTCATAGAGTTCCTGTTGCAAGGTTGTCATGTAACTTTCCATATCAAGCAGAAATGCAATAACATGGACACCATAAAGAGAAAAACAGATATCAAGGTGAATCATCTCATGAAGGCAATTGGGAGCATCCCAGCAACTGGAATGGGCAGAGTTTGAATGTAGATCAGGAAAATTACAACTAACAGCAGTAGCAGTCGGGTAACAGACAGAGAGCTAGAATTACCAGGACGACGAGGGCAAAGGTGAGCATGGGAGGCGAGCGTGACTTGGGGAGGCTTTGCTTGGAATGCTGGAGATGGAATTGGAAGACCAAATGCCAAGTCTAATGCAGGATCCAGTTGGGGTGAGAAAGATAAGATGGAATGCTGTGCCTGCTGAGAACTCACAAGGTACTGCTCAATAGAAAGAGACAGCTGATTCTAGTAACAAGGACTAGAAAGCAGATGGATGGGGTGCCAAATCTGGTAACAGGAGCAGCCAAAGAAACAATCCTGGGAGACCCCCAAGGAGATCGGATGAGAGGGGTCCACCTCCACCAAGACAACGGTTTGAACATTCTTCTAGAAGTTGACCATCTCCAGAAATTTCACATTTGAAAGTATTACCTAAGTTTCACCTAGAGCAAAAGAACAAGAGCAAAAGAACTCGAGAAATGGCTCAGATTTACCCATTATCAGCATAACAACTGCAACTTAATTTCACCTGGAGCTTAATTTAATTCTCTCTCTCTAATGGGAATTGAACTGGCCATAGAACTGGTTGCTTGTACTGGTACAAGCCATCCTAGTTAAGCAGCAAACAGAACAAAATATTCCAAGTACTAGCTCATAAGGTGCTAAAGTACAGAAATTCTCTAATGGAAACTTGATTCATCACGGCCACTCAAGAGTAGTACAAAACAAAAAAGTCACAAGGCATAGTTAGGGAAGGGTAGAGCAGCGCGGCACGAGACTGTCAAAAGATATTTGAATGCTATAAATATTACAGTAGAAGCAGCCAAGCAGGCATGTATACTTGGGGAAGGAAAAAAACAACAGCAAAAAAGCCATCAATCCCAAGCATGCTCATATTAATCCTAACAACTGAATACTGATTATTGTGGTGCTCTAGCACCTCCTACTAATCCGAACAATTCGGTTGCTGAAAGATGACAGCTGCTAATTGTTGTGCAATAACTTAAGAACAAATAACCAGCAAGATTATGCAAATAAAATTGAATGTTCTAGCACTTTATTGAAGGATAAATAAATTACCCAAAACAATCTGATCCATACTTACAAAATTATGCAAAAAATTTAATAGTGCACCTACAATCAGACGATATACAGGTCAACTAGAGCAAAAATGAGGTGCACAGAATAATCTTACCAAGCCACTATAGTCAGGACTGCAATGACCTACAAAAAATAAGAACCAACATGACAGTTATTTTTGGAGCATTGATTGCAAACAAACATTTTGATAAGTCAGGACTGCATTCCATGATCTGACTTGCTGAATGACAATAGTGCATACTTAGAGAACTGTATAATAAAAATCAGTTTTGTAACTCAGCTCTTGATTTGCAGTGTTGCACAAAGTAAAAAATATGGAATTTGAAAGAAGCACACTCCTAATAAAACACTAAAGCCTAGCCTTCTACAACGCATATATTATTCACTTAGAAGACCACAAAACCGGTTGTTAGAATATATGTGACTAGCAACTATTTCAGAGGCACCAATACCACTACTGCCCAATACAGGATATCTGTAATTTTGAAGGTTCCTGATCGTGGAAAGGTGGATGGAGATGGTGGGGTACCTAGCAGTGTGGCGCTTTCTGCCACCAGCAGCCTATCGCTTTAGTGTCGTGTCTGCAGCACATGATAAAAAATATTGATATCCAACTTTCCCCACTCGCTTATCTGTTTGATGATTAAAGGACTGCATCAATCAGTGAAGCCTAACAGTTGTGCATACTTAACAAGAAATGTACACTAAAAACAGTTTTCGAAGCCAGATTAGTATGGAACTTGAAATAAGCATACTCCTGGAACTCTAAAGCATATCTATAGTGTTGTGCAAAACACTAAAATGGTCCTAAAGACATGTGTAAACAATGAATTAAGATTCATACAAATAAATAGTTAAACAACATGCTAGCCTCCCAAATCTTATCAAACCAAATATTTTTTTCAGTGCTGTTTTAGCTAACACTTGACAACTTTTATGCATGGAACTTGCTACTGCAGCCCATATCAAGATATATAATGGAACAATCATTCATGTGCAGCTCTAAAAATTCAACCAACAATTTCAGAGCAGCTATAAAGTGGCTAACTATAGGTTGTAGAAAAAAAATGCATGTAGGACGACAATCATGTGCTTTTGGAGAAATAAAGAATTCTTGTTGACTGCACATTACATACCACATCTAATTCTAAAATGAGATTGACAATATGATGGGATAATTGCCAATTTTGACAGTGATCTTAGCCTTCAATATGAATTTGACACTAAAAACTTCAAACTACATGGAGTCAATATCTTACCATTGGAGCACACAACAAGCCTATATCTAGAATGTGATCAACCAGATTGGAAATGAGTGTAATCAGATCTGCAATGTTGTGCAAAGTATGGAATTAAAAAAAGGCCGCCACCGGCCTCCACTGCCAGATCCGGGAGAGGGAGGGCCGGATCCGAGAGAGGGAGGGGCGGCATCGGGGAAGAAGGCCGGGGAGGGGCGGCACCGGGGAAGAAGAAGGCCGAGGAGGGGCGGCGCCGGGGATCACCACCACCACGCTAGCACCACGAAGCCTGCCGCCACGCCGCACGCCGCCCGCCACCACCAGAGCCTAGATCCGGCCGCCACCGGCCTCCACCGGCCAGATCTGGGAGAGGGAGGGCCAGATCCGGGAGAGGGAGGGGCGGCACCGAAGAAGAAGGCCAGGGAGGGGCGGCGCCGGGGAAGAAGAAGGCCAGGGAGGGGCGGCGCTAGGGAAGAAGGGGAGGGGCGACGGTAGGGAGGGGAGGGGCGCTGGGGGCCAGGTGTCGAGGAAGAAGGGGAGGGGGCGCTAAGGTTCAGGTGCGGAGGAAGAAGAAGGGAGGGGGAGGGAGTGCTGGTGTTCGGGTGCGGAGGAAGAAGAAGGGAGGGGGAGGGGGGCGCCGGGGTTCGGGTGCGGAGGAAGAAGAAGGGAGGGGGAGGGAGCGTGTCGACGAAATATGGTCGGCAGTCTACCTAGGGGTATGCCCAAGGTAGTAGATTGTCGGCAGACAGATGCGCAAGCCATAAACAAGATGGTGACGCAAGACAGACATGAGGTTTTATCCAGGTTCGGCCACCGCAAAGGCGTAATACCTACGTCCTGCGTCTGATTGTATTGCTATATGTCAATGAGAGATGTTTTTTAGAGAGGTCCCCTGCCCGCCTTATATAGTCTAGGGGATAGGGTTATAGATCTGGAAACTAATCCTAGCCAGTTACAATTGCCATAGGTGGCCGGATAAGGATTCCTATTCTAACCGACCAGGATCTTGCTTGTTCTCCAAATCTGCCTTGATTCCTTGCGCTGGATTCCGAACAGGTTGGTCGGGCCATGCGTCATCATCTAGTGGACCAGACCCCCTGATCTGGGCCAGCCCAAGCCTAGCCGTAAGGGTATAGGGGTTAATACCCCCATAGCTAGTCCCCGAGCACCATGTATTATGCTGCGACACACCGTTCGATCTCCTTCGACTAATGCGATCCGTCTTCATGTTATCTCCAACTGATTGAAACACTGACCAATCAAATATGCCAGCATTTTGGTCAGAACAGAGAGCAGTAGACCACGATTATAGCCGAAGATTCCGGTTGTCCAAAGAATACACGGTGCTCTTAAAGAAAAAAGAAAAAGATTTCTTTCCTTATCAAGTGTGCCCACTTGTATTTCTGATAAGAAATGTAAGTGACCCTTAGACAATAGTAATTTTGGCAATCAGTCAAAGCGTAGGGGTCGATAAAATAAACACATTCACCGCAAGGTGAAGTGTGCCCACTTAGTCCCCGAGCCTGGTAGTAGGTGACATAGGCACGTGGTGCCAGGGTCTAAAAAGAATTTTCACTGGAGCTAAGAATCCAATCGTCGTACAAGCAATACGAGATGCACCGGCAGGTGCATCGTACCGATATAGTCCCCGAGCTTGCTGGAAGGCGAAGTATAAGCCTTGTAGCAAGGTCCAAATAAATGCCTCTCGACTGTATGTGAGTACAAATCACATGTAGCCGAGGAGAGCAGTCTCCGAGCAGTGGTCGAAACAGTCCCCGAGCACGGTAGTGGTCGGGGCAGTCCCCGAGCATGGTAGTGGTCGGAGCAGTCCCCGAGCACGATAGTGGTCTGGACAGTCCCCGAGCACGGTAGTGGTCGGAGCAGTCCCCGAGCATGATAGTGGTCTGGATAGTCCCCGAGCACGGTAGTGGTCTAGGCAGTCCCCGAGCACGATAGTGGTCTAAACCATCCCTGAGCACGAGACGTGCGACGAAGAACCAAATGCCACTTGTACTATTATTTGGTGTATTTATTTATCTTCTTACTCTATCAAGTCTAATCTGACACGTCTGGTCAAAAAAGTAGACGGGTATAGCACATCATACTGCCTTCTTGTCCTTTCTAGCAAATAGTCACTTGGCACCTATAAGGAGGTGCGTCAGTGTGGGCCCTCTCACACTGGCAACGAAGAGGCGCATACACTGATAACGAAGAGGTGCATATATTGGCATAGATCTCGAGGTTGTGAAAACAACCGTCTGCGGTGCGTGCGCACATCTCCTAAGAATCTCAGGCAGACAAAACGGTGGAACTCTTTGTTATTTATAACATAGAATTGGTAAGTTACTTTTTACCGAACCCCTTTACCATTCGCCGCCGCAGCCTTCTTCTTCCTCTTGCCAACCCTAATACCTCCAAAATCATCACCAATCACCCCCTCCACCGTATCCACCTTCATTAGCAAGGCCGGATTCATGGCGAAAAGTGACGCCCAGAAGAAAGCCGGAGTCATGGCGAAGGAGTGGTGGAAGTCAAGAAGCAACGAGCAGACCATCGAAGACCTCGTCATCATGGGAGTACTCCACAACAAGGAACTCATAGGATGGCGCACGCCGGAGGGCGAGGGGTACCCCAATCCACAACTAGGTGAGATTGTGGTTTTCGAAGATTTCTTCAAGCGGGGTTTTGGGGTTCTAGTGCACCCTTTCCATCAGGGGCTCTGTCTATATTACGAGATTGGGATTTGCAATCTACATCCCAACTCGATTCTTCTTGTCTCCACCTTCATTCATCTTTGCAAAGCATATGGCGGCTTCTAGCCCCATTTCGACTTCTTTCGCCATCTTTTCTGTTTGCGGAAGAAAGGAAGCGGTGGCTCAAAGATAGCCGGAGGTGTGTACCTCAATCTTCATGACGGGATGAAGGCCTAGTACCTACACTGCCCTTAGAACACATCGCTTGATGACTGGTACAAGAAGTGGTTCTACATCTGCGAAGAGCCGAACACGATCACACTGTGCGACGTGGGGTTCATTCCGGAGAAGAAGACCAACTAGTCGGAGAAGCCCGAGCACCTGGAACAGATCCCAGAACTACTTGGGATGATCCCGTGGAAGAAACTAGATGGTCCAAGCATGGTTAGGAACTTCATCAGCCGAAGGATCCAGCCCTGCCAGAGGAGGGTACATCCCGGCTATGAGTACCAAGGTAGCGCTAACCCAATAAGGACTAGGCAAGAGGCGCTTGACAAGATCGAAGTCAAAGCCAGAATTAGAGAGCTATTTAACTTAGCTGATCCAAATTATGTCAAATTAAGCGACATCGAGCACGCTTTCAAGCTCGCCCAACCTCCCCCAAAGGTAAATCATTCTGCCTTGTACCCGTAGTTTTATGTTGTAACAGAAACTTACTGTGTTATCTCCTTTGTGTTTCCCAGATTAACGGTTGGGATAGAGCAACAGTGTTCGTATCGCCACCCCCTGGTGTAGATTGGCCGCAAGTTGGTGGCCCAACCACCCAGACCAGCACTAGGACCAAAGACGTTGACTGGGTGGTGCTCGGAGTTGGAGAGGAGGCAGCGGCCAAGGTTGCTGGTAAGCGGCTGGCAGCCAGCAAGCGTCGTTAGGCGATCTTCACCCTGTCGAATGATGACACAGAGGAGGGAGAGAATGTAGACATCTTCTGACTCATCCCTCGAAAGAGGAGGAGGTAACTGGAGTCGACGGAGCAAGGTGGCTCCTCCGTGCTGGTGGGACCCACATCGCCGACCACTGTAGTGCAAAGGACAAGCGGTGGAGGGGTCGAGCACCAAGCCCCAACATCGGTGCTGGATGTAGAGGGAGACTAGGTGTCACCCGCACAGCACGTGGAGCAGGCACGGCCGAAGAGACATGCCTTTGCCACATCATTCCGCGCTTCCAATATGTAAGTACTAGTAACTTTGATGCAAGCTTGCAATTTTCATTGATTATGGTTGCCTTCTGAACCATATCTCGGATAAACTAGGTCAGCGTCCACCGAAAATCTAGATCAACTAGCTGGGAGCGGCATGGCTTCGCTGGCAATTGCAGAGAAAACTGCCCAGCAGCCTACCATGGAGGAAAACATAGCAGAAGGTCCACTGGAGCCTCAGACCACAAGCTATCAGACAACAGTCCCCAAGCAGGGGGTCGAGGGAAGAGCCGAGCCAAGCACAAGTGCTCTGAGCACTAACCTTGCTGAGGGCGACACTTCAGCACCAAGGGTAACGGGACAGACCGAGCAGCAGCAGCCGGAGGTGATAGCATAGAGCACGTTTGCCGATGCTACGGCCCATGGGAAGGCCATAGTGATCGCAGAAGCTGCAAACTCCGGACTAGCACCGCTACCCGAAGAAGAGGCCAAAGAGGACGAAGTAGAGGAGTTCCTAGGCCGTCCACAGGACAAACGACAACATGTATATGTGTTGTGCTGGTGGAATGACCAATGGGTTGTTCATGAGGAAATCCCAGAGGTCGAAGAGACCATGAAGGTTGAACGAGCGGTGAAACGACTGGTGATGGAAGTCCAGGTATGCTTTGCCTGACCACCTGATCTTGCTATCTAGTCAAATTGTCTTACTTAGCTTGTTACATGCAGGACTTAATGAAGACCACAAGGTACCAAAAGAAGTGCTTCGACCAGATTGAGGGGATCACAGCAAGCAATAAAGAACTGGCGGCCGAAGTGGAACGCTTGCGCCACCAACTTGAAGCCGCCAACCATGAGAGGACAGAGCAAGAGGCACAGAACCAGAACCTGGTCGTCTAGCTCAGTAACAAAGAGCACGAAAGAACAAGTAAGTTGTCACTTTATCACAATGAGTGCATGACACGTGTTGTTGCATTGTTGGTAGTAATAGCTGTAGTGCAGGCTTAGAAGCCGAAGTAGTCCGTCTCCAAGAGGAGAATAGCCATGTGGTCATAGAGTGTGATCGCCTGAAGGAGGACAACAAGAAACTAGCGCATGACCAGTCGCAACTCCAGGACCACACAACCAAGATGAAGGAGGAACTGAAAAGTAAGTGTTCCAGACCACCTTGCTCACTTTTGTTGCCCACCTTATCTTGTCGTGGCATGACGTTTTAATGTCTTGTGCGATTTGTAGTTTTAAAAGTCAATGCCAAGAAGCATCGGGAAGCCATGATAAAAGAACGTGATGGCTGGAAAGCACAATGCCAAGAGATCACCAAGGATCAGGATGCATGGAAGAAACGATGCCAAGAAGTGGCAACGGGCATTATGCCAGTCCTCAACCTTATCGATCCAGTGCTTACAGAGGACGTGCCTAGGACGCCACAGCTCGGATTGGTCGATAGATGCCGAAAGGCATGGGGATGGTTCCAAGAGTTCGTGAAGGAGGTGGGTGAGTACACAGGTGCACATGTACTAAGCATGGTGCGTGCTCACTACCCCTTAATCGATCTCAAATGCCTAGAGGCTAGATACCCGAAGGAGGTAGATCCAGACAA
Organism: Miscanthus floridulus; assembly: GCF_019320115.1. Lineage (NCBI taxonomy): Eukaryota > Viridiplantae > Streptophyta > Magnoliopsida > Poales > Poaceae > Miscanthus > Miscanthus floridulus. The sequence continues at coordinate 84,960,500 of NC_089598.1, forward strand.
GGCTGAGGAGCTTCGGATGACCCAGCTGGACTTGTCGGCAAAAATAATTGGCAACATTAACCTATGTGGAGGTAGGACAATACCTGTATAGGGTACGCCATCAACAAGTCAGCTAGAAACACCAGGGTACGCCATCAACAAGTCAGCTGGAAATGCCATCAGTTTTAAGCCAACCGGCGAAGCCTGCGGTCTCGACCAGCTAGGCATCGACGGAGCCATCTTCTTCAGCTCGACCAGTACAAGAGTCCCCGAGACTCGAGCAGGATGTCAGGAGCAGCGAGCAGCAGGTGCCTCGTGCCCCGACCAGCCAATAGGATAGGCTATAGCTGTAGAAGAAGATGTAGTTGTGTTATTGTAAACTTGTACCTATTCAGGCAAGCTTGTAATAACGTAACTGTATATCATCATAAGCTTGTTTGTTTTGTATAAAATGTATTTAAGCTTGGAACTCATGTTGGTGTAACTAAGTGAGAACATGTTAGCGTTCTGTTTAGTTGTACCAGTTTAGTCGACACATCATCCTGAAAGGTTTGTACAGCCCTGGTTTGCCATGTGGTCAGAGTGTGAGGTGCGTGGCCTGTGCACACGTAGACACAGACAAGTCAAACCAGAGGGGACCTGCCGATCACCCGTAGCGTAGAGAGTAGATCCCATGCACGTGTTGGGAGGAACCGGAGATAGGGCCTGCTCTGAAAACCCGGGAAGGAATGGTGGTCGGTTTTGACTGGTTGAGTTAGAATAACCATAGACTTCGAAGTGACACATTAGAGTGGTCGGAGAAATCATAATAACTTTATTGAATTAAATTGAAAGTACAAGAGGAGTACTTATCTTAGTAGTTAAGCATAGAAACGCCTAAGCTTGTCGGTGTGCCATGAATTGGGTACGTCCGTACTGTCTAGGTGAGCTAACCTGTAAGATGTTGGTCGTGTGACATCCTTGATCATGAAGGGCCCTTCCCATGGAGTTGCGAGTTTGTGGACACCAGCCTGATTCGTCTTCTACTTTAGGACCAGGTCCCCGACCACGAAGAAATGCTCTTTAACGTTCTTGTTGTAGTACCTACACAAAACAGTAAGGTATTTGGCTGTACGTACGCAAGAATCGAGCCGCTTCTCTTCTGCACTATTTACTTCTAGCTCCCGCACTTCTTTGACCTTGCCTTTGTCGAAGTTCTCTACCCATGCTGATCTGAAAGCTATATCTGCTGGGAGGACTGCCTCAGCACCGTAAACCATAAAGTATGGTGATACATCGGTATTATGACTGGGCTAGGTTCTGAGGCCCCAAACCACGGCTGGTAACTCTTTGAGCCATCTTCCTAGAGCTTTGTCATTTTCTCTGTACATCCTCTTCTTCAATGAGTCCAAGATCATACCATTTGCCTACTCAACCTGTCCATTAGCTCTAGGGTGCGCCACCAAGACGTATTTTACTACTATGCTCCTTTCATCGCAGAAGTCCCAAAAAGCGTTCCCGGTGAACTGAGTACCCAGATCAATGATGATGCTGTTGGGTATGCTGAAGCGGTGGATGACCTGGTCGAGGAATGTGATAGCCTTTTCTGAGGATGCCTGTACCAGAGGCATGTACTCTATCCACTTAGAAAATTTGTCGATCAGCACAAAGACACATGTAAATTTCCTAGGAGCCGGTTTGAAGGGCCCGATCATATCTAGTCCCCAGCATGCAAAGGGCCAAGAGGCTAGTATTGTCTAGATCTCATGTGCTGGTACGTGGATTCTCTTGGTGAAGAACTAACAACCCTCACAGTGGTGGACTAGCTTCTTTGCATCGGCTACCGTTGACGGCCAATAGAACCCGGCTCAGAAAGCCTTGCCAACCAGCGTTCTCGAGGCCACGTGGTTGCCGCAGGAGCCAGTGTGGATTTGGTCCAGGAGATGTTCGCCATCCTCCTAGGTTATACACTTCATCAAGATTTTCTCCTTTGCGTTCTTGCTCCATAATTTGCCATCGATGAGCAGATACTGCTTACTGCGACGCATCAGGCGCTCATTTTCTGTCTGATTAATGTAACCGCTGCCATCTGTCAAGTACATGATGAAAGGTACTCTCCAGTCGAGCTCATCAGTGGTCGGAGGTGGCTCGGTGGTGCTTGACGCTGGAACCATAGCCACCAATAGCTGGTCTGGAGGCTTGTTGACCATGTAATCTTCCTCTTTGATGGAAGGCGTGAGCAGGTCTTGAACGAATATGCCATATGGGACTTTGGCTTGGGATGATCCTAACTTTGACAACGCATCTGCTGCTTGATTTTTGTCTCGGACCACGTGTGTGTACTCGATGCCATAGAACTTGCCTTCCAGCTTTCTGATCGATTTGCAGTATGCATCCATCTTTTCGCTGGTCGTGTCCCAGTCCTTGTTGAGTTGGTTGATAACCAGAGCTGAGTCTCCGTAGACATAGAGACGTTTAACACCAAGCTCGACTGCAATGCACAAACCATGTAGGCATGCTTCGTACTCGGCGGCATTATTAGATGCTGGGAAATAAATCCTAAGGACGTACCGAAGCTGCTCCTTGGATGGTGACATGAAAAGAACTCTTGCTCCTGCACCGTCGATGTTGAGAGAGTCGTCGAAGTACATCTTCCAATACTCATCGGGCCCCTGAGAGGCAGGCGTGCTTAAGTCTGTCCACTCGATGATGAAATCGACGAGTGCCTGAGACTTGATTGTAGTACGGTTTGCAAATTCCAAGGAGAAAGGGCATAGCTCCATTGCCCATTTGACGATGCACCTGTTCATGTCCTTGTTGCAAATGATGTCTCCTAGAGGGTACTCGGTCATGACCACCACACGATATCCGTCGAAGTAATGTTTCAACTTTCGGGATGTTATCAGTATGGCGTAGATCAGTTTCTGAATCTATGGGTACCTAGTCTTGGATTCATTGAGTACCTCACTGATGAAATAGATTGGTCACTATACCTTATAGGCGTGGCCAGGCTCGTCGCACTCGACCACCATGGTAGTGGAGACCACCCGATTAGTTGCTGCAATGTAAAGTAGGAGAGTTTCATCTTCTCTGGGAGCAGTGAGGACCGGAGGTGATGTAAGGTATTGTTTTAGCTGTGTGAAGGCAATGTCTGCTTCCTCTGACCACTCAAACTTCTCGGATGCTTTGAGCAGCTTGAAAAACGATAGTCCTTTTTCTCCTAATCTTGATATGAAACGACTAAGAGCGGCCATGCATCTGGTAAGCTTCTGGACATCCTTCACCTTTTTGGGCGGCTTCATGTCTAAGACAGCTTTGACTTTCTTCGGGTTAGGGCGTATGCCGTTGTAACTAACAACATTGCCAAGCAGTATACCAGAAGGAACACCAAAGATGCACTTCTTTGGGTTTAATTTCCATTGGAATGTATTAAGGGCTGCAAAGGTGCATTCTAGGTTGTCAACAAGGGTATGTGCTTCCTTGGTTTTGACAACTACATCATCAACATAAGCCTCGACGAGGTCGTCTTTTATCTCATCTTTGAGGCAGGCCTGTATGGTGCGTTGGTAGGTAGCCTCGGCGTTCTTGAGCCCGAACGACATGGTCATGTAGCAGTAGGTGCCAAAAGGTGTGATAAAAGATGTCTTGATCTGGTCGTCCTTTTTGAGAGCGATCTGGTGATAACCAGAGTAGCAATCGAGAAAGGAAAGCAGCTCGCAACCGGCGGTTGAATCTACGACCTCATCTATGCGAGGTAAGCCGAAGGGGTCCTTAGGGCAGTGTTTGTTGAGATTAGTGTAATCAATGCACATTCTCCATTCATTATTCTTTTTGTGTACAAGAACCGGGTTGGCTAACCACTCTGGATGATACACTTCTTTGATAAATCTGGCTACCAAAAGCCGTGTAACTTCTACCCTAATCACTTCCTTCTTGTCGTGAGCGAACCATCGTAGCTTCTGCTTGATAGGTTTGGCCTTGCTGTTGACATTCAAGGAGTGCTCGATCAAGTTCCGAGGTACACCGGGCATATCAGCAGGTTTCCATGCGAACACATCCATGTTGCTCCTCAAGAACCTAACGAGCGCATCTTCCTATTTGGGATCCAGGTTGGCCCCGATAAGGGCCATTTTGCTAGGATCGCCGTTGACCAGCTGGATCACCTTGTGTTCCTTGGACTTGATGTTCTTGCGTGGAGCCTCGAGCTCTAGGATCTCTAGGTGGTCGGCTAAGGTCTTCTTGGCGTCGAGCATGGTCTCGGCTATGCGAATAGAGAGGTCATGAGCCTCTGCTATTTTGAAGCTATTGTCCTCGTAGGTATAAGCTGCATATACGTTGCCCCTGAGGGTTAGAACTCCTTTCTCGATAGGCATCTTGAGCACCAGATACCTGTGATGAGGTATGGCCATGAACTTGGTGAGCGATGGTCGACCAAGGATAGCATGGTAGGTGCCGTTGAAGTCAGCGACCACAAAGTTGATGTAGTCGGTGCGGAAGTGGTCCGGGGTCCCAAATTGCACAGGTAACGTGATCTGCCCGAGAGGTGTAGAGCTCTGTCCGGGGAGAACACCCCAGAACTATGCCTCGTATGGCTTGAGATCTGCCTGGGTTATCTTTAGGGCTGGTAGACTATTCTTGAACAGTATATCGATGGAGCTACCGCCGTCGATCAGCACTCTGTCGAACTGAACCTTGTTGATACAAGGATCGAGGACCAGGGGAAAACATCCTGGCTCGGGTATTACGGCCCATTGGTCCTTTCTGCTGAAGGAGATCTCGCGATGAGACCAAGGAGGGAGCCACGGATCGGTGATGAGGTTGTAGGTGTTGGCCACGTTCAAACAAGCGCGGGCGAGCAGCTTGCGTTCTCATTTGGTCTCGATGGACACTTTGCCTCCAATGATGGTGTGCACGCGATCGGTTGGCTTGACGTACTTGTGACGGGGATCTACGTCTTCATCATCATTGTCCTCATTGCACTGTTCCCCTGCGTTGTTAGGCTTGTCGGATGTATCCGGAGCCTATTGACGCGTGTAGATAGACTTGAGAATGCGGCAATTCTCCATGGTATGGTTTGACTTGGGATGGAGCTGGTAGGGCCCTTTCAATGCTTTGGCATAGTCTTCTTCGTAGTTACAACGTCCGCCACCTTTTTTGACGGTGTTGACCTCGCCGTCGTCTTCCCGAGCACGCTTGCCCCTGTAATCGTCACGGCGGTTGTGCCGCTGATTACGTTGGTTGCGGTGGTCGCAGGAGTCGTTGCGTTGGTTGCGGCGGTCAAAATTGTCGTTCCAACCACGGTTGCCGCGGTAGTTATCGCGGTGTGGGGGGTGGTCCGAGCGTGGAACCCTTGCTGCTTCTTCGATAATTATGTTTTTAGCGTCATCAGCGTCCGTGTATTTCTTAGCAGTGGCCAGGAGCGCTGTGACTGATTCAGGTCTCTTGCGGAGGAGCTTGTCCCTTAGGGCGTCGTGGAAGCGGAGGCTAGTGATGAAACCCTCGATTGCCTCATTGTCGGAGATTGACGGGACCTTGATGCGCATCTCCAAGAAACGCCGGACGTACTCGCGCAGTGGCTCATCTTTCCGATCTCGAATCCGCTGCAGATCATATTTGTTTCCCGGTTGCTCACAAGTAGCAATGAAGTTGTCGATGAAAGCTTGCTTGAGCTCCTGCCAAGAATCAAAGTAGTTTGCCAGCAAGCTAACCAGCCATTGGTGGCCTGCATGGCCGACGACGACTGGGAAGTAATTGGACATGACGTTCTCGTCAGCCATGGCTAATATGCATGCGGTTTCATAGAGCATAACCCATAATTCGGGGTTCTCGCCGTCGTACTTCTGAAGCTTCTCGAGCTTGAAGTTCTTGGGCCATATGACTTGGCGAAGGTGAGAAGTAAACTGCTTCAATCCTGGAGGGCCGTGGGTAGTATCGTATTCCATACGGCGATGACTTTCGTGGGATGCACGATCGTGGGCTCTCTGGTTGATGCGATTGCGCAGATCGCGTTCTCCGAGGTAATAGCAGAGATCGTTATTGCCATCACGGCGATCCCGGATGCCACCCTAGTTAACCCTGCGACCGCGGATATCACGGCGATTGTCACGGTTGTCTCGGCGATTGTCATCCCAGTAGTTGCGGCGGTTGTTGTCCCGACCACCATCATGGCCACCGTTTCTGCCTTGACGGTTGTCTGAGGGGACATCGTTGCGCGAGCCATGTTGGTTGAGTGGCTGTGAGCGACTTGAGTACTAGCGGCTATGGCTTGACTCGACTGAGACGGATGGAGCCCGGGCTTGATTTACAATCTCTACGGTCTGAGCCATAGCAGCCGTTAGATAAGCTTGTATATCATCGCGAACTGCCTGGGCTTCCGGGGTATTGGGTAGTCGTTGCATTGTCGCCATAGCAACAACTACGTTGGCGCTTGGAGTCCTGAAGACCTGTTTGTCCCCCACCCTGTCGAAGGCATTGTTAAGGTCGCGTGGCTGGACCCTTATGCGTCGTGCCTCCTCTTCTGCTTCTACTTCGATTTGTCGGCGATTAAACCGGTCAATATTGCGTGCTTCGCATGCAAGCCTTTCTTGTTCTGTTTCACCAACTGCCGGTGGTTCGTCATTACTGACAACATTGATCAAGTCCCCTCGCCTTGGTGGGAAAGACGGGAATTGTGGGAACCCCGGGGCGTGGTCTGGGATATCCAGATCGTATTCAACGCCTTCATCGTCATGATGCTGGAGCTCAGTGTGGACGGAGGCATTAGATGCGATGCCAGACGAGGAGCTAGAGCCACCCTCTTGGACTGTGTGGACGGATTCTTCTCAATAATCCTCAATCCGGACCATGTTGACGAAGTTGCGTAGGCCATAGGGCTGGGCCTAGTAGTTCTCCGTCGAGGCTTCGTACCCGGAGAGCCGGAGACCCATCGCGGAGGCTGGCCGACGACGAGCGGAGTGCCCTTTAGGAGTAGATGTGACCACGAGATCCGTACCGAGTCGTGTAGGACGACTGGCCCGAGCTGGTCGGGTAGATCTGTTGTGGGTAGCGGTTACCTACTCGTTAGGTTGACTTTGAATTGAACTTACCAGAGCTAGGGTTTCAGCAAGTTTGGTGCCAACCCGATCGATGGAGTCGAGCAGGTCGGTGTTGTCGATCTGCTTCCCTTTGTAGCGAGGAAGCGGTCGACGGGTTGTCGGTGTGGCTGAAGATGATGCGGGCGTGGTCGGAGCCAGATGTACCATGGTCGGAGCTAGATCCACCGTGGTCGGAGCCAGATCTACCGTGGTCGGAGCCGTAGCCGATGCAGGTGAAGTAGTGGTCGACGCAGATTGAATCCGCGCCTCCTCCGTGGTCATGGCGATGAAGTCGTCGGAGCCGGTGGTCCAGGTGATCTGGCCAACGGTGAATGTGAGGCCGTCCGGCATAGCTATGGAGCCGGAGATGATGACCATCTTGTTCGCTTGGAGAGCAGTACGCACACCCCCTACCTGGCGCGCCACTGTCGACGAAATATGGTCGACAGTCTACCTAGGGGTATGCCCAAGGTAGTAGATTGTCAGCAGACAGATGCGCAAGCCACAAACAAGATGGTGATGCAAGACAGACACGAGGTTTTATCTAGGTTCGGCCGCCGCGAAGGCGTAATACCTACGTCCTGCGTCTGATTGTATTGCTATATGTCAATGAGAGATGTTTTTTAGAGGGGTCCCCTGCCCGTCTTATATAGTCCGGGGGGCAGGGTTATAGATCTGGAAACTAATCCTAGCCAGTTACAATTGACATAGGTGGCCGGAAAAGGATTCCTATTCTAACCGATCAGGATCTTGCTTGTTCTCCAAATCTGCCTTGATTCCTTGCGCTGGATTCCGAACAGGTTGGCCGGGTCGCGCGTCATCTTCTAGTGGACCGGACCCCCTGATCCGGCCGACCCAAGCCTAGCCGTAAGGGTATAGGGGTTAATACCCCCACAGAGCGCCGGGGTTCGGGTGCGGCGCTGGGGCTCGGGTGCGGAGGAATTAAGGGAAGAAGAAGGGAGGGTCCTGCTCATTTGAATTTTTCTGTGTGTACTTATATTTTTCTATGCGTTTTTTAAGAACCGACACAATAATTTGTATTTTTCTGAGAGTGTTGATTTTTTCCGTGTGTATATTGTCACACACAGGTTTTCGTATTTTTCTGTCGGGATATTTTGGAACCGACAGAAAAATCGTAATTTTTCTGTGCGTACCGAAAAAAACGCACAGAAAATTAAACACCCACAGAACAATTCGAGTTTCCAATAGTGAATATTGGCCCCTCCTTGTTTCATGTCCAAGCTCTGCCACCGCTTGAACAGTTGAGAATAGCATCACGTATGTCACAAGCCCCGGCCTTCAGCTACTGCAATGGCAGCCCTAGTCACACCCCAACAAGGAATACTATGAATAGCCATACATCTGAATAATACTAGCTCCCGCATATAGATGAAATCTACAAAGAAGGCACATGTGAGGTCAGGGTTGTGGTGCTTGTGGGAAAATTGATGAAGCAGATGACATGCGTGCTCCTCGACTTTAGACACCTTCTAGTAATAAACAAGCTCATTTACCATTGAATGCAGGCGTGCACCCTAAGGGCAGACATGTTGCACGCACTTGACACCATAAACAGTAAGGGAACTATTTTCAACCTAGAATTGCCTATTGAAGGATATAATCGACCAAAATTGCACATCTTCCTTTATTGTGACACTTCTAGGGTAAAGTGCACAGACACACCTTATTTTCCCTATATTCCCAAGGCACAAACTCTCTCCATTGCCAATTATGGCAAAGTAGTCATACCCATCCTAATTTCGTGGTTTATGATCTGGATCAACATAATTGTTGTCAGATTCATCGGAGTCATCTTTTGCCATTGCTAGAAAGGTTCTTCATTCTCATGCTAGATTTGCTGGATTAACTCAAGGACCTTTTTGTCCTCATCAACCTCACCAATGGATTCATGGGCCGCAGACAATGTACCTATTATATTAAGTCCTCCAATTTGACCATGCTCCTTATCCTCATCTTCCACGCTGGTTTGCATTTCACCTTCCTCAGCACCATGGATTCCACTATTGTCACCCGCCTTCATGAATACCTACAAACAACACTAATAGGAAACTACACTCAGTTGTAATGCACACATCTATCTCGAACCAAGTCATAGGTGTTTTGTAGTGGCAGGAGCTCCCAAAAAACAACATCTACATGCTGGGAAGTTATAGTCATGATTCACATTTCATGCCGCTCAGGGTCTAGCTTAAATGCCTTAACCATCTAGTTGTGAATTGACGTAAAGTTCCTATCTCTGGCATGAGGGACCCCTCATCTCACTAGTACAGAGACGGGCTTTACTTCCGGTAGGGAACCCCCTCTAGTCCCGGTTCCCCACCCGGGAGCAAGCATCCGGGACTAAAGGGGGTCCTTTAGTCCCGGGTCAGGAACCGGGACTAAAGGGGGACTTTTAGTCCCGGTGGGTAACACCAACCGGGACTAAAGGTGCCTCCTAACATGCCACGGGGCCGGCACCCTTTAGTCCCGGTTGGTAATACCAACCGGGACTAAAGGTTATTTTTTTCTTTTTTCTTTTCTTTTCATTTTTTTGTTTTCTTTTCAAAAAGGTTTTCGAAGTCGTATTGCACGCTGCTAATAATACATTTATACGCGTATATAGTATGTTTCAGTTCAAGCACAATGAACGTATTAAATGACACAATTCAAGCATAGAACTATATATATATATGCATGCATGCATCATATATATATTTACATGCATGCATGCATATGTGTATTTTACATTATATTATTTCATGTGCATATATTACAAAAGATTGCATTACAATTGTTGTGATATAACAAATTTCCTCTCATCCTCTAGCTTGGCTTCCATGGCAGTGTTGGGTCGAAGTAGAACTCGCCCTTGGAATCGATGACCTGGTCATTAAAAAATCCGGCTATAGACTCTTGAATTGCTTTGAACTGGTCTTGCCGTATGACCTTTTCCTCCAACCATCGAGCCTACAGGTTTGAATTAAAGGAAAATAAATTAATATATGTACATATATATATATATATATATTTAAAGACATAGTAACACAATCAATAATAATAATTAAATGAATATATATTGTATTTTTAACGTACTTTGAGTCTCTCTGTAGGAGTTCTTTGGGAGACCTGCTTGATAAACTCGCAAACATAGTAACCACAATAGTTGTTCCCCTGTTCCTGCCTCAGACACCACTTTACGAGAAAAAGATTTGTCATCCAATCTGGTGATCCGGTGAAAGCTATATGTTTAATTAATAAAGATGATGCGATTTAGGGGACTTACTTTCAAAGGGATTACATTCAGTGGCGCTTTGCATTCTCCTCAAAACAAAAACAAAACAAGAGTTAATCACATACATTATCATTATATTAAAGAGTTCTCTATGTGCTACAGATATCCTCTCATTCAAATGTAATTTTTTAGAGTTTTTACTTCAAACTTGGGTGGCTTATTAGTTCAATGTTAGGTCACATCGTTGCATACCAATTCTGCAATGAAATCAAGAGTATGTTAGAGCTAAACACATGCATATTTCTTCATTACTTCGTGCTAAATGGTGAGTAATCCTAACTTGTATAGATTTTGGATGTCAATGTTCGAAAAAACTGGTATCTCTTTCCTTGCACATATGTGTCCTCTTTTGTCTGTCTTATGTTAACCAATTCATATCTACTCTCAACTTTGAAACCCTATTCATTGAAATCACGTTTGCCCAGTTTCGTATGAACATGCATACAATAGAGTTAGAGTTGCTATCTGGTCGTATTAGGCAATGCAAATTTGCATAAGCCGATGGGCACACAAAAATAAAATCTTCTCACCTCCCCCTACCTATACTATAACATTAGGCCTCTAATAGAAAATGTAGGTGAACACAACGTAAGCAACCCAACACAATATTACTAAAAGCATCTTTCCTATGCAGGATAACCAACTAAGACATTGCATATGTGTATACCATCGTAGTTTGTGTTGAAAAAGGTATAATATAGTGTAAGACTCATGCAAACAACAAATCACACCATATGTTACCTAGCTAGTTCTGAACAGGATAGGACTATCTCATTCACCTTATTGCCTTAAGAACATTCAATCGACCGATTTGTATCTTTGAGCTGTCCAACATGGGTTGCATTGACTCCATCCAGCTCATCCGATAACCATTTGTTGTCGAAAAAAGCTAAATGTTATCTCATTCCACAATGTGTGTATAGAAGTTTGAAATGCTAGGTGTCGAAGATGAACTCAACAATCACAACTTCTACCCATATGTATTTTTTTCTCATGGTATGAAAAAGGCATGATTCGTCGTTACACCAAAACAACATCAAGGGACTCTCTTGGCATTCAAATAGGAAAAAATAATTTCACAACTTTCTTTGAATCCTCTCTAGATTGGGATCAAAACCATCATGTTGGATTCTCATTATTTATAAATATACTTAGTTTTCCCGTTCACATAATAAATGAGCTAGAAACCAAGTAGAAAAGGAGCAAAAGAAAAAAGAAGATACATAATTTGACTAGCCTAGACCACATTGTTCTTATTAGGTCTTTGCTTCCCATATGCCATACCACGATCCCCTTGCCTCCCTTAGTGGCACCTTTACTTATCAAAAGCACAAATCGAAAAAAATCTGGAAGGGCGATGGATGGTGGGGATGGAGACTCTCATGAAAGAAGATACAATCTTTCTGATGTTGTTATTGTGTAGATTCATCTTAAGAAGTAGTTTCATAATCCCAAAATTTATTGGATTATTTTAATATGTTCTAATAGAAAATAGTGGTCAAAGGTGTACTACACAACCTATGAAACATAAAAAGAGTAAAACCTTTTTTTTAGTGGCAATACAATACAATCTTAACTTTGAAAGAGAAATAAGAAAAGGACAAGAGAGTCACCAATAAATTCTAGTGATAACATTGTTCAACAAAGTTTTGTTAGTTTGCTACAAACTTTGTTTGTACTTTTCCATTAAATTTTTTTCTCAGTTGTTTTCTTGAGATGCAAATTTGACCACAACGCTTGTTTCTCTATTTTTGGCTTGTTGTGATTATTAACCTTTGAATATAATATCTTATTCATTCCATAAACTTAATTTCTCGTGTGTTAAAATATATATATAATTGTCTTAATTTTGAAATACAAATACAATAAATTGTAGACAATTTTACTATGAAATGTAATCGGACAAACAGACTAACCAAACAAACCTTTGTGACATCAATATTGGGAAAAGATTACGAGTTGTTGCTACCATCTCTCTTAGTCCTCTACACATCTATATTTACTTATTAATTTTATTCTTTTTCAAGATTTAATTTTGACCATTACTTTTGTTGCTCTATTTTTTACATTTTGTATGCTTATTTCTACTTTGTGCTTGGAGATTATCCTCTCTGAGAAGAAAATTTATATCATTCTAACATTTTCTTAAGGACAAACATATTTTACCTAAATATTAAATGCTAAACAACTGCTACCCATTGTTAGCAAAAAAAAAAGTGGGCTAAAAAACCATTGAGCTCAAGACCAGTTATGCATCACTTACATGCTAATTAATCGACCTAAATAAATTTTTTACATCAATAATGCAAAAGACAGAGAAAATGTTCCTATATCATTGTAAATGAATTAAGTTTCATGACAAAAGCTATTTGACGAGGACAATTCATTTTACTAATTATATAGGCAAATATTTTGCTCATAATGAAAATAAGAACAAATCACAAATAACCGTGATGAAGCATTAGAGAGTTTTTTGCTTCCTCTACATATTCATGCTAGAAGACCATTGGATCACTTTATTTCCAAATATTTAGCATGTATGGATGGCAACCCTATTGTAGTTTCTTATTTCTAGCAATGCATATCTAGTCTCAACTTCAAAAACCCATATCTTTTGGAATCACATTTACCCACTTTGTTGTGAACATGTGTATTGATAGAATTGGAGTTGCATTTTAGTTCTAAGCATCTTAATATTGTGGTAAAATGATTGAACTTTAGAAAACAAGATCAAAAACCACACTATACATATCAACACTAGAGATTGATACTTGACTCCAATGAGGTGTATGCTCTTCCAATTAGTGGCAAGATCTTTAATCAGGGAGATGTTCTCCATGCAACAACTTCTAGGATGGATATTGGAGCAAATTGTACAGACGTTGTTGCAATGATCCTTACATTGCCTTTGAGCTATAGGACCTATTTTTGGCATAGTTCTAGGCCTCGAGCTCGAATAGTTCCTAGAGCCGGTCATTCATAGCGCTAGAAATCTTTGGAGCTATAGAGCCATGGGTACAATGAAGACATTTGATTGAGCAATTTTGTTAGTAATTTGGATTAAATATATTTAAACTATTTTATTTTGTCGAGACAAGGGAAGATCAACCACCTCCTAAGTCCTAATAAGTGCTTTCTAGGCAGAGCTGGTGGCGTGTCTTCGAAGGGGTGCAGGCGTGGTGATCAACCAAGGAATCGGCCACCTTGTTTTGGAGACCGATTCAACGCTAGCTGTGCAAGCAATCACTTATGGTGCCTATTTTGAATCATCAATTGGTAGCCTAGTTGAGGAGATTAATTAGTTCCTTAGTGGATTTAAATATTATTAGTTTCAAGTGCGTGTTCAAAGGTAGTAACCAAGCTGCGCATCTGCTAGCAACGCTGGGGTCTTTTTGTGCTGAAGCGGAGGAGCAATTCTCAAGCTTCATCCCTAAAAGCGTTGGTGTAATTGTTGCTAGTGATTTATTAGCCTTTGAGTAATAAAGTTCACCCAGTTTCAAAAAATAAGAAGGATGAATTGGATGAATAATCCATAGTTTTTATTCAAATTTTTTTCCTCCAGGTATTTTTTAAGATCAAAGGAAGCTTTATTGAAAAACAAAGTTTCGACCAATCGAAACATACAACTAATTTGATACACATCAAGAGTATATAGGAGCATCACATAGGAAAAAGAAATCTCGTAACTTTCTTTCATTTTGTTACAAAACAATCCTTTTAGGTTTTTATAATAAAATAAAACACTCTGTTGGAATCTTGTTATATTTATAAATATATATTCATTAATTCCCTGTTACACATATAATAATAAAATAAACGAGCTAGAAGATATGCATCTTGACCGGAGTGGAACACATTGTTATCACCAGATCAGCAGCGCTTGCCATACCACGACCCGCCTCCCTCGCCGGCGCCTCCATGCAGCAGATGCAGCAACAGAAAACAAATCAGAAGGCCGATAGATAGGTGGGGATGGAGACTCTCGTGAAAACAGGTCGGAGGTCTCCAATTGCGCCGTGCACGCGATGGCCGGCGAATCCACATCTCGGGAGGCTCCTCCGTCGGGACCGGCGGCGAAGACGGGAGAGTCCGGCCGCTGCAGACCTAGAAGCTCCATGGGCGTGGGCAATTCTAGGGTGATTTGGCTGGTTTTCCATCCATCAAGAAACTGAAGCCAGCCGCAGCACACAAGCGACGAACAGCCAGCAAGTCTGGTGGTGGAAGCACAGGGTAACTGAAGGCAGGAATTAAATGCTAGGGAAATTCGACATCGCAAGGATGAACACCTTCCATCTTTGCAGCCGCCTGCATTCCGATCCCCTCTCCTCCCCCAACCCCCCTTGCCGTTGCTATAAATCCCCCCTTCCGAGATGGAAATTCCACATCGCAAGTCTGCTGAACTGCTCTTCACCCGGAAATCGCCTCGCTTACATCGCTTTTCCTCTGTATCTGTTGCTCGCCGGTGGTTCGTCTCGGACGGATGACATTGCAGCAGGTAAGCAAGTTCGAGTCTTCTCGGGTTCCTTGCGGGGATTTGGTGGTCGGCGGTTGCTTTCTTGGAACTGATCGTGTACGTTTTCGATAGTGGAAGAAATGGACGCGGACACCTTCCCAGCGGGGCTGCGTGTGCTCGCCGTCGAACACGACCGCGTCTGCCGCAAGGTCCTAGAGAGGCAGCTGAAGTATTGCAACTACAACGGTGTGTGTTCTTGGCTTCTTTGTCGCCCCCTATTTCCCCCCATTCCGTCGTGATACAAGTTTAGGCCACACGATGATTTTTTTTTGGGTGATTTTGTTTTTACGGTTGGATTCTGGTGGTGCGACGCAACGACAATGGTGACGAACGCCCAGACGGCGTTGGACATGCTCAGGGAGATGAAGGAAGGGAACCAGTTCGACCTGGTAATCAGCAACGTCTCCATGCCCAAGCCCAACATGGACGGCTTCAAGCTCCTCGAGCTCATCGGCCTGGATCGGAGAGATATGGATCTCCCGGTCATCAGTAAAGCCCTTGCTCATACTCATTTTCCCCATTCTTATGCATGGCATTCTTCTGATCGTGCAGACTGCAGAGAATAGCAATCATGAGAATTTGTAGTACTAACATTTTTGGATGTTGTTTTGGATAGATGCATTGAATGGATTGCTTATAACTCGGTTGGCACGCGATATCCGGTAGAGCTGTTGGTTATGAATATTTGGGTAGCATATCAATAAATGGTACATATGCCAGTCGTAAGTCTTTATTCTGGGGCTGCATGTGTTCAAGCTAATAACTGCACGCTACCGTTTGTACGTGTTCTAGTTTTGTATGTCACCGTAAGTTCCAAGTGCTAAATACAGTGGAGCTGGCTACTTATTTTTGTCATTTGTAGCTTCATACTTACAGTTTGTTTGTAAGCATTGCGTGGAAACTAAAATTTTGTCCTTTTTGGGGTCCATTACTGTTTTTTTTTCGAGAACGTGTCTGTTGACACGTCTTTCATTAAGAGGAGACCATTAGTGTTTGTTCATAAGCGCTAGATGGTGTTGATTGACCTCTTAATAATGATATTGCTTTTGGTTTCATATGTTGCGGCACATTCATTAGCCCTATAAAAGTAAATTTTTTTGGCCCAATTGCGTTTCTGACCTCATTTTGAGCTCTAACTGCTCGTTTGCCCCTCTTTTTTGGAGTTTGCATATTTGCCCCTATTTTTTGAATCTAAATGTTTGCACTGCCCCGTTCTATCAACTATGACTAACCGTGTGTGTAGGAGTGTACTGAGACATATTTGCCCTTGCTATGAATGACACTACAATCCATTAGGGCTTGTTCGGCTATCAAGTATTAGACACCGGGAACAATTCCAACCTGGAATATTGTGCTAATTTGTACTATCATTGATCACAGGGAATGATTCCGGGAGGAAATAGGGCTAAACGAACAAGGCCTTAGGTCCCGTTCGTTTAGCAGGGAATGAGTCCCTGGAAAAAATCCAGTCGGAACCGTAGGCTTAATTTGTATAAAGAAGCAAATCTGGAATGAATCCTGGACCTGGAAGAAGCTAACCGAACGAGCCCTTAGTCTTTTACATATCGCTCGAGGAGGCAATTCCACCATCATCAGAGAAGACCATTGCACCGCCCGCTGGAGCTTGCTGCCGTGCCACCCGCCCATGCAACCAACAGCGCCACACGCGCAGGCCGCTCGCTGGAGCTTGCTGTCGTGCCACCGCCCACCCGCGCAGGCCGCCCATGCGCTAGATCCTCGCCGCCGATAGTCTGCCTACGCAGCTCGTCGTCCGCTCGCATGCGCAGACCCTCGCTGTTGGTTGCCCGCCCACGTAGCCACTCGCGCCGCCTGCCCTGCTCGTCCTCCCAAATAGAGCCCGTGCGGCCTGCTGGTAAGGATAAGGCCGCAGGAGAAGTGAATGGATGGATAAACTAAGCTGTGGTCTATTAGACACAAGGGGTATTAGAGTCATTCTGGCCCATTTGGAGTGGCTCCAGGTAAGAGGGTAACGAGTGGGGGCAAACGGAAGACTAGATTTCACAAAGTAAGGGCAAATCTGCATACTCTAAAAAGGAGGGGCAAATACACAGTTAGAAGTCAAAATGAGGGCAAAAACACAATTTACCCAAATTTGTTTTTTTTGTACTTGTGTGTGTTACATTTGTTCATAGGCAAGTCAACCTCTCATTGTTTTCAGTTTTAGTTACATATGTTATGGTTTTCCCTATATGTAATTAAATTTTGTTATTTGTAGTTTTATGCATTATTGTTGGTTCATTGGATAAAAAGTAAATTATTTCGCCAAAAAAAATCCTCAAGTAACCTTCGGTCAAAAATAACGGTCACATTTGATTTTGCACGGTTTTTTATGCGCATCTTTCTTTCTAAAAGGTCTATGTGTATCTTTGACCCCTAATTAGTTCTAGATTATTTCTTAAAATCCTTCAAATTCATTAGGCTTTGCAAATGTTTCGAACACAAATATACATATAACTTGTGTATCTTAAAACACATTAATTTAAAAGTTAATAATGTTTGTAGTTTTTAAACTTTGACCAAACCTTGCCCAAAATGATATGTTTTTGTGACTAGAGGGAGTACCTTTCTTTTGGAATTGTATTGTTGTTATATACTTTGCTGATGCAGTAAGCACCCTTTCCTTTGTTGAATTGGTCTTGGGGTAGATTTATTGTCCAAACCATATTCTTTTCCTTAATTTTTCTTGCATCTAAGAGGGAAAAAATTACTGCCCTATGATTCAAACCAGCTGCAGACCTAAGCTCCATGGGCTTAAACCGTGGGCGATTCTATGGTGGTTTGAATGTTTTCCATCCATCAAGAAACTGACTAAAGCGAGCCACAGCACACAACGACACAAGCAATGAGCAAAGCCAGCAAGTCTGGTGGTGGAAGCACAGGGTAACTGAAGCCAGGAATTAATGCGAGGGAAATTCCACATCGCAAGGATGAACAACGTCCATCTTTGCAGCCACCTGCATTCCGATCCCCGCTCCTCCCACAATCCTCTTCCCCCTTATCTCTAATTAACCCTAACCCTAATGGGTCACACTGCTGAACCTAGCCCAATAGGCCCAGCTGACTACCCATGACATGAAGCTTGTCCACTAGGTTGTGGCCTATCAGCCTATGGCTAAGTTGTAAATGCAAAGTAGGAAGCATATTAGTGAACCATTTAGAAAATCAAAATTTCAGATTTCATCTAACTTTTTTACTACAATTTCCTTGAACCCGGCTTGATCTGCTTCTTTTTTCATCCGGAACAGTGTTTTTCTTTCATAAATTTCTCCAGAATTCCTCCAAACCATCCAAATTCCTTCAGAACCATACCATTCGAACGGGGCCATAAAGAATTGCATTTACTATGTGTATGACACATTTGCTTAAAAATGAATGTAAATGACACATGTAATGCCTAAAGAAAACGAAATTTAAAAAATGTGCCTAGTCAACTGAACATGAAGGCCACTAGATCAATGTCTAGTCTATTCAGCTTGTTGACTTCTGTATATCATAATTGACTTATATTGCCTTATGTCATGCAGTGCAATCTGCAAATAGTGAGACACAGACTATAATGAAAGGGATAAAGCATGGAGCCTGTGATTATATGGTAAAGCCAGTGCGCGTCGAACAGCTTAGGGGCATATGGACACATGTGGTGAAGAACAGTAAGATGATCCACAGAACAACATCAGATCTGGGAATGGTGATAAAGTTGAGAACGTTGGAGCAAACCACACCAAGAAGTATTCAAGGAAAAACAAAAAGGTTGTGGATGTAGCTGATGAGGACAACGAGAACACATCAACCCAAAAGAAGCAAAGGGTCCAGTGGTGTGTTCAACTACACCAGAAATTTCTACAAGCTG
Source organism: Miscanthus floridulus (assembly GCF_019320115.1). Lineage (NCBI taxonomy): Eukaryota > Viridiplantae > Streptophyta > Magnoliopsida > Poales > Poaceae > Miscanthus > Miscanthus floridulus. Next base: position 84,979,207 of record NC_089598.1, read on the forward strand.
TCCAACAGATTGGCATAGACAGTAAGTTTTCACATTTCATGGCTTTATCTATCAATAATTCTTCTGTTAAATCTGTTTCACTTAACAAATATTTTGTTGCTGTAAATGCAGGGGCTGTTCCTAAAAAGATTTTAGAAGTCATGAATGTGGAAGGCCTTACTAAAGAGAATGTCACCAGTCATCTGCAGGTTTGGTTTCTACTCTTCGGCTCAATCACTATGCTTGTGTTCCCATCCACTATATTATTGTTAAATATGTTTGGATAGAACTTGTTTTTGCACAATTTCCATCTCAAATTCAATATTGTGTTTATGTCAATGGAATTTGTGTGTTGGACACTTCAACAATTCAACCGGAACGTGTGTCTGCCACACACCAAGCTCTAGTGGCGTACACACATGTATTGAGTTTGGTATGTCACTAGTCATCTGCAGGTTGATAGATAAGCCTAGTGCTAAAGTACTTGTATCTTACTTTTCCTGCACTTTTTACTTTCCTTGGCTTCCAAGACTAGTGTTAGGAATATGCTCAGCATCCACTTTAGTGGTTGGAATATGTTGTAGCAACTGGGAGTCCCCTTTGCCTATAAAGTGCAAGAAAGTGTCATTGTAAAAATAGGTCATTGCATTTTCCATTCAATCCAAGTGGCCAAGGGCCAAGCTACCCTCTGGTAGTTCCAGATCTGAATCTGAGATCCAATCGGGCTAACAATCTGGTATCAAAGCTGAGAGGGTTCTTGAGTGAGCGAGCACCATGTCCACCGTTAGCCAGATCACGAGAGCGCGCGCCACCATGGGTGCTAGAGCCGACGATCGTGCGACGTGCCTTGCTGCTGCAGAGGCAGCGGCTACGGTGGCGGCCGAGATGGCCAGGCAGGCCACGGTTGCGGTCCAGGCTGCAGTAGCCACGGCTGCAACACTGCGTGCCGAGATGGAGCTGGAGCTAGAGCCGGCTGTAGGATCACATAGCCTGGTGCTACAGACGGTCTACCATGACTCCAGAGTGCTAACGCCCTAGCCGATGCTCACCAAGTCGAACTATCACGAGTGGAGCCTGCTGATGAAGGTCAAGCTACAGGCCCGATGACTGTGGGAGGCGGTTCACGTCGGCGGTGTCGACTACAACGACGATCGTCGGGCGCTGGAGGCATTGTGCACCGCCATCCCCACTGAGCTCGGCGCCTCCCTCGCCAATAAGGCTATGGCAAAGCTAGCGTGGGAATCGATCACCGCGGCACGCATCGGCGGAGATCATGTGTGCCAGGCGACATTGCAGCGCCTCCGAGGAGAGTGGGAAGGCCTCGCCTTTTAGCCTGGTGAGCAAGTTGAGGACTTTGCCCTTCGTCTTACCAATCTGATGGAGCAGATGGTGCGCAACGGTGACACCGACCTCTCAGAGGAGTGCGTGGTGGAGAAATTCCTTCGCTGCATGCCGATGAAGTACGCGCAGATCATCATGTCGATCGAGACGCTCCTCAACTTCGAGCAGCTCACCATCGAGGATGTGTCCGGGAGGCTCAAGGTGGTGCAGGACCACAAGGAGGGGCCTCACGCCAAGTCGAGCGCCGCCGAAGGCAAGCTACTGTACACGATGGAGCAGTGGCGCGCCTTTGATAAGAAGAAAGAGGAAGGATCCGGTTCGTCTAGCTCCAAGGAGTGTCGCCGGCGTCCACGCGGTGTCAAGAAGGAGGAGAAGGGACCCTAGGGCCAGGTCAGCGTTGATGGCGGCACCGCTGGCAAGCACAAGGCGACCCGGGATGACACCTGCAACAACTATGGTAGGACTTCCTCCATGCCACAGTGGGCAGGCTCATGTCGCGCAAGCAGAAGAGCAGGATGCCACTCTGTTCCTAGCGCATGGGGTGCGTAGAGCAGCAGTAAGACATGGGGGAGGGGGTGAAAGATTGAAGGGTAGAGATGGCGGACCAGAGGGGGTGAATAGTTTTTTCTAAAATTAATCGCATCGGCTAACCGATATAAATGCGGAATTAAAACAATCAGTCTAGCCAAGACTACACCCCTCTATATATGTTCACTAGCACCTTGTAAAGATACTAATTATGCAACTAAGGTACCGGGCTAGCTAGAGCTCTCCTAAATAATTCTAGGAGCAAGGTCACACAAACCTATGCCACTAGTACTTTAAGCAACAAGGGAGCTCCTACACATGCTAATAAGCAAAAGCACAAAGCTAACTAAGCTCACTAGCAAAGCTCAATAACAAGGCAACCAATGCCTAATTAGAGAGTGCAAATACTTAGCTACACAAACTAAGCAATGTGACTAACAAGGTTACTAAAACCAAATTAGCCACGCAAGGGAGCTACTTCTATGCTACACAAGCAAGAAGGTAATTAGCAAGCTACATAAGCTATCTAATTACAAGAGCAACTACACAAGCACAATGTATATAAAAGTAATCACAAGCTTGTGTAAGGGGATTGCAAACCAACAGGAAGAACAAGGTTGACACGGTGATTTTCTCCCGAGGTTCACGTGCTTGCCAACACGCTATGTCCCTGTTGTGTCAACCGCTCACTTGGTGGTTCGGTGGCTCATTGGCATCACCTGCCAAGCCCGCACGTCGGGCACCGCAAGAACCTACCCTGAAAGTGAGGGTAGCTCAATGACACGCTCAACTAGAGTTGCTCTTTGTGGCTCCCGTGGGGCGAGCACAATGCCCCTCACAAAGCTCTTCTCCAGAGCACCGCACAAGCTTCTTGCGGGCTTCGACAGAGACCACCACCAAGCTGTCTAGGAGGTGGCAACCTCCAAGAGTAACAAGCACCACCGGCTTGCAACTCGATCACCTAGTGCCACTCGATGCAACCTCATGATGCAATCGCACTAGAATCGCTCACTCACACAATTGAATGTTCACTATCAAGTATATGTATGATGGAGGGCTCCCAAGCACTCAAAAGCATGGACACTAAGTCCCCTTAGGTGCTCAACACCAGCCATGGCCGATGGCCACTTCTATTTATAGCCCCAAGGGCTAAACTAGCCGTTACCCCTTCACTGGGCAACTGTTGGGTCGACCGGACACTCCGGTCATGTTGACCGGACGCTGGACCTCAGTGTCCGGTCGCCCAATGACAGCCACGTGTCACCTACATTCAACGACATTCTTCTGATCTCAACGGTCATCTTCTGACCGGACGTAGCAGCTTCAACTGACTGGACGCTGGACCCTCAGCGTCTGGTCGTTTATAGTAAGGTACCAACCTTGACCGAACACGTCCGGTCGCATGTGATCGGACGTAGCCCAGCGTCCGGCCACTCTCCAGCTTCTGTGTCACCATATGTCAGCCTAACCGAATGCACCCTGCCAGCGTCCGGTCACTTTTAGTGCCAACGTCCGGTCGAAGACTGATGCTGCATGTTCTCAGCCACCACTGACCAGACGCAGGACCCCCAGCGTCTGGTCACCACATGACCAGCGTCCGGTGTACTCTGTGAGACCCTGTCTTTTCTGTGTAGGGCGCCAGTGGAGTTTCTTCATTAAGTTGATCCACATCAACTCCAACTTCTTCTCCTTTGTAAATGTGCCAACACCACCAAGTGTACACCACCATGTGTATGTGTGTTAGCATTTTCACAATCATTTTCCAAAGGATGTTAGCCACTCAACTTGCCACGTCACTCGATCCTAGCGATGATGCAAAGTTAGATCACTCGAGTGGCACTAAATGACCGATATGTAAACAAGTTTGCCCCTCTTGATAGTACGGCCATCTATCCTAAACCCGGTCACAAACTTCTCTACACACCTATGACCGGTGAAATGAAATGCCCTAGGTTATACCTTTGCCTTGCGCATTCCATTCCATCTCCTCCAACGTCGATGCAACACATGCACCAACACGATCAACAATGATATGATCCACTTCATATCATCACGTGATCATATTGGTTCATCGATCTTAACTTCACTTGCTCTTCACCGTTGCCATCGTCCATCGGTGCCAAGTCTTGCTCAAGCTTCACTGCCATGCAGTCCATCACTCTAAAGCCTTCAACTTGCCCTTCACACTTGCAACCGGTCCATCAAGCCAAGTCTTGTCTTGATCTTCTCCACCTTGATCACATGACTCAATGTCATGTCTCATGTGCATTTAAGCTCCTTCATCATCACATGTGTGAGCTTTGCAACATCTCCAAGCTATTTTCACCTTCATGGCATATGTTGCTCACACACATGTACCTGTGGACTAATCACCTGTGTATCCCACATAAACACAATTAGTCCACCTAAGTTGTCACTCAATTACCAAAACAAAAAAAGGACCTTTCAATCTCCCCCTTTTTGGTAATTGATGACAACTCTACAAAGATATATAAATTAAGCTCTTTTGGATTCATGTTGCTTGCCCAAGCAATTTTACCATGTGTAAATGATTTTGGACAAGTACCACAAACCTGAATTGGTAGTATTAGCTTCCCCTACATATGTGCTAGAGTATTTAATTTTAAGCTTGCATGTATGTATAGATTAAAATTGTGGGAGAGTAATTACTACCGAATGATGCTAAGGTGTATAGAGTAAACCTTTGAAGTGTGATACCAATCGGAGTTGCACCTTTAAGTTCATCCTTAGCACCATGGTTAGCTAGATGACACTTGGAAATAGAAACACTAGATACCTCATGAGATCAACATTAAAAGTAAGGTACTAGCATTATTTGAAAGCATACCAAGTGTCTAGCTATCATCCTAAGCATGCTAGTTATCAAATCATCATTCAAGTTCTGTAACTAGCATACACCACACAAGCATGCATATTGAATTTGAAAGTTTATGCAATGCAAGCAAGCACATGAATATGTACATTCCAAATGCAATCAATCAAAGTTCATGAGCTTGCTCCCCCTACTTGTGTGCTTCTCTTGTCCAAGAATTTTGATCCATCTCTTTTCTCTAATGTTGCTCTCTCTTTGTTCATGTCCATGTCCTATCTCTTCCCTTTGTACTTATGTGTGTAGAATATCTCCCCCATATCTTTCATATCTTTGTACAATTTCTCCCCCTTTGTCATCAATTTCCATAAAAGGTATGCTTCTTATTGATGCAAAGGTATGCACTTTGGGGTAGATGGTTGAGACTTGAATCTTGCATTTTTGATGGACATTACTTGATTGTTGGAATGACACTACTTGTAGATACCATTTACAACTTGTAACTTGTACTACTTGTATCTTATCATTCTATGTATGGGTCATCCATTTTATTGCACTTAAGCTCTTGTAGGTGAGGGATGCATTCTTTATTTGATGATCACTTAAAATTGAGGATCACTTGTGGAACCATCTTTTGCATGATAGATATCACTTGTATAATTGATACTATATGTAGATGTGATACCATTTGAAACAATTTTCTATTTTGGAACCACTAGTTGGATTTATCAAATTTTGATCATTTTCTTGAACATTTGTTATCTTTATGAGTACCACTTATAGGATATCACTTGTGAGTTGATCTAGACATTACTTATGAATTCTTGATGAAATACTTGAGTCTAGATACCGCTTGAAACATACAAACTAGATATCCATTTGCATTGTTGTCTTATGCTTGTACTCTTATCATTATTATGAGCTTCTTATATGACTTGAACTAAATTGATTTGCTTAAGCTTTCAAGTCTGGTTTGAACCAATGACAAGCTTCTTCACACCTCTTTTAAGGGTTATCTTATCAATGTTGTACTTGTTACTTGTTTAGCAAACCAAATTTAAATCAAGTACTTGGGTTCACTGGCTCATGAACAAATTCACATACTAACCACTAGATCAAATAATCATTCAAGCAATAGTGGTAGGTTATGAATTTTAAATATTTCATTTGTAATGCATGATCCTATGAAGCATGTACTATATGCACTAACCGCATACTAGTAAGGAATGAAATGATCACACACATTACAATGATACCTTTGCTATGTTGGAGTAGAGGATAGTCACATAGATTTTATTTCATTACTCCAATAGCAATGTGAAGTTCGATTAAAAGCTTGGTGAAGATCAATAGATACCAATTTGAATCTCAATCTTTACCCATATGAAATAAATACCACTTATGATCAAGTGCACTCTCTTGTTGTGTTTGACTTGCTTCATCTTTTGATTCTTGCTTGCATGAGAGAACTATTTGGGATACCACTTGAAATAACTAGCTCTCTTTTGGGTGTTGCTTGCTTTTCTTGATCAATCATTTTGATTGCTTCAACTAAGCATCTTAAATGTTCCTTGAATCACCACTTTCATGTTAGCCTTCTAAGTACCACACTTGGTTTACCTACTCATAGGCGGCAAGCCCCTACACTAGGGAGAAGTGACCTCTCTCCAAGAACCATTCTTGATACTCACTTGAAATAACATGATTGATTGATCCAAGTGATGGACTTAACTTGATGAGTAACCTTGATTCCTTCTTTAAGTCCTTTTCTTTCTACTTGTTTAAGTCCTTTTCTTTCTACTTGTTTAAGTCCATTTCTTTCTACCAAAAGATTTCTAATCATATCTAGAACTTAAACTTCAATTTCAACTTGAGTTTGATCTTGATCTTCATCTTGAGTACCAAAAGTGTGCAAAGTACTCTCCACAATCAAATGGCCTTGTACTCTTTGCTTATCATGCTTCTACATCATCTCAAAACCAAACTTAGGTACCTCAATCACTTGTAAACATGTTTCCTACTTGAGGACCTTTTAATCAAAGTGACTCTAGATCAATCCAGTATTTGTCACTATTCTAACAGATTTTGTACTCTTCAAAGAAATAAGCATATTTCTCAAAGTACAAATCCAAATACCCCGAAATTTGGTGGAGATGAGCTTCACTAAGTTATCTACCAGCTGTAAAAATTTGAGCTTCACTTGACTTCTATATTGCTGCTAAATTTCAATTCTTCCACCACTGCTATATGCTGAAAACTGCTGCACTATAGCTGACAAGATCCACTCCAAAACCGAAGCATCTCTTATCTAATTCTCATGAAATTTGCACATCATCTTATAACATAAGTCTAGTATGTACACCAATTTTTATGACAATCCAATAAGTTTTGATCACTCAAATATGGCTAAGATCACAGCTCACTCATATTTTCAATATAGGACATATTTCAATAACTTGAGCTTTACTTCATCAAGTATGAATCAAACTTGAAACTAACTTGTTTGAATACTTCCATAAGACATATATCCATTCAAACCACTTACTAAAAGTCATCTCATGAATTTATCCAACACAAATCAATCCAAACTTGATTACTAATCAATTTATTCATTCAAACATCTCATAGCAAGCAACATTGCATATTTATCTAATTCAATCAACTCATATGCACCCAAATGAAATGATCAACAAGAGATATATCTTGGTTAGCTCATGATCATCCAATTAGCAAGCTTTAACTCAAATAATTGCAAGCCATCAAATAATCCAATGAATCACCAACAACTTGAATATGACACTTGTATGTTGTAGCACATTTGGACTTCACTAAATTATCATGGCATTGGGTTTGGCTGTGCACTAGGCTTCATAACTTGACTCAACATATGATGATCAATATGAAGTCAATTGAATCAAGTCTCCAATGCCAATGGTACCTACAATCAATCATCCACTTTTTGATGGTACCCAAACAATTTTGGGTCCTCTCAAGTTAGGAGTGACAAACTTAGGCAAAGCCTTAGTATGAGTAGCGGGATATTTTGCAATAGCAATCATAGAGGTACCATTATCATTCTTTCTAAGCATAGAATCATCATCAATTGAAATAGGCTTAGGAGTGTTACCTAGGGGACATGAATGTGCCATGTGTCCCCTTTTCTGGCATGAGTAGCACTTTCTCTTTGCTTGAGCCTTTTCTTCCTTGCTTATGTTGTGCTTCTCATTGCCTTGCTTCTCCTTGCTTGCTTGAGCCTTCTTCTCAAGCTTGTTTGGACAACCCAAAGCTAGGTGGCCCAATGTGTCATAACTATAGCATCTCATGTGAGCAATCTTCTCCATTTTCTCTTCTTTGTTCTTACTCATTTGCTTTGCATCTTGATTCATCCTTGGACGCAATGCTCTTTCTCTTGCTTTTCCACCCCTTCTAGTTTTCTTCTTCTTTATCATCGAATCACCATCTTCATGGTTGATCTTGATTTGCTCTTGGGGTGTCTTCTCTTGCCCAACTTGTGGCTTTGGTTGAGGCTCTTTTAGTTGCTTCACCAATTGTTTGATTGGGCATATTGAGGTAAGGTGACCCCAAGTGCGGCACTTGAAACACTTCACATGCTTGAGCTTCTCTTCTTCTTTTATCTTTTTGAGCTTCTCAATGTTAGGGCAACCATTTGCAAGGTGTCCCGCTTCATGACACCGGTAGCACATGGTATGAGAGAGCTTTCTTTGTTGTAGCTTCTTCATCTTTCTTTCTCTCTTTATTTCGCCCTTTGTCATCTTCTTCTTGAAGCCAAGACCACACTTATCACCATAGTTTCTTTGAGTCTTCAACATGTGCTCAAAGGTGACTTTTGAGTTATAGCACCTCTCTAACTTATTGCTCAATTTCTTCACTTCATTTTTGAGCTCATTGTTCTCCTTCAAAAGGTTAGTCTCACAAGACATAGAAGTAGAACAAGCATCTATATGTGAAGAGCATGACATTTCTAATAAATCATCACAAGAGATGGATATATGCTTCTTGCCTACATCACAAGGGTTAGCAATAATATGTGATTAATCAATTGACCCATGTGATGAGCTCTCACTAGTTTTAGTTTTTCCATTAGAAATCTCCATAGTGAGAAAAGCATGGTCTTGTATCAAGTTATCATGAGCAACACTAAGTTCCTCATGAGCCAATTTTAGCTCCTCATGTGAACAAGTAGTAACATAAAGTAGATGCTTTTGTTGTTCACATGTGTTCTTTAGAAAAGAGTTATTATTTTTCAATTTCTCGGTTTTAGCCATCTCTTTTTCTAAAGCTTTGATCATGCAACCATATCTATCTAGAAGCTCCTCATATGAATCAAGATCAATCACATTTGCATTCGATACCTTAGTGTCACCTTGTGACATGAAGCAATGTGATGTAGTTGGAGAGCTTGTAGTAGCATCTTCATCATGGATTGAGCATGAACCATCGCCACCATCAAGTGTGCTTGGGATAGCATCATCACTTGCAACACTTGTGGCATCATCATCAACCTTGTCAAGTGAACTTGTAGTGGATCGATCATCATCATCGCCACTTGACCATGAGGTGGAGCAATCTTCCATAATCACCAAATTATGGTTATGCTCAACACACTCATATGCCTCCTCCTTGGGCTCATCATCATCATTGGAGACCGCACCATACTTCTCATTGAGATAACTCCAAATCTCATGGGCGGTCTTCATGTCAATGATCTCTCCAAATATGCAATCATGCAAAGATCTATACATGATGTTAGTAGCTTGGATGTCGAGATCTAGGCATTTCTCTTGTGCTTGAGTTAGATTATCTTCATCCAACACATGAGAAAAGCCTACATCTACCATCCACCACATTTGAGGGCAAATAAACTTAAATTTGCACATCATCCAATTTTTCCATCATGTAAAGTGTGTGCCATAAAAAATATGTAGACAATCAACATCTAGCCCATAAGCCGCTATCCTCTTGGGTCGGTGAAGACCACAAATGAGAGACCTAGCTCTGATACCAATTGAAGGGTCGAGATGGCGGACTAGAGGGGGGGTGAATAGTTTTTTTTTAAATTAATTACGTCGGCTAACCGATATAAATGCGGAATTAAAACAATCGGTCTAGCCAAGACTACACCCCTCTATATATGTTCACTAGCACCTTCCAAAGATACTAATTATGCAACTAAGGTATCGGGCTAGCTAGAGCTCTCCTAAATAATTCTAGGAGCAAGGTCACACAAACCTATGCCACTAGTACTTTAAGCAATAAGGGAGCTCCTACACATGCTAGTAAGCAAAAGCACAAAGCTAACTAAGCTCACTAGCAAAGCTCAATAACAAGGCAACCAATGCCTAATTAGAGAGTGCAAATACTTAGCTACACAAACTAAGCAATGTGACTAACAAGGTTACTAAAACCAAATTAGCCATGCAAGGGAGCTACTTCTATGCTACACAAGCAAGAAGGTAATTAGCAAGCTACACAAGCTATCTAATTACAAGAGCAACTACACAAGCACAATGTATATAAAAGTAATCACAAGCTTATGTAAGGGGATTGCAAACCAACGGGAAGAACAAGGTTGACACGGTGATTTTCTCCCGAGGTTCACGTGCTTGCCAACACGCTACGTCCCCGTTGTGTCGACCGCTCACTTGGTGGTTCAGCGGCTCATTGGCATCACCCGCCAAGCCCGCACGTCGGGCACCACAAGAACCTACCCTGAAAGTGAGGGTAGCTCAATGACACGCTCAACTAGAGTTGCTCTTTGCGGCTCCCGCGGGGCGAGCACAATGCCCCTCATAAAGCTCTTCTCTAGAGCACCGCACAAGCTTCTTGCGGGCTTCGACGGAGACCACCACCAAGCCATCTAGGAGGTGGCAACCTCCAAGAGTAACAAGCACCACCAGCTTGCAGCTCGATCACCTAGTGCCACTCGATGCAACCTCATGATGCAATCGCACTAGAATCGCTCACTCACACAATCGAATGATCACTATCAAGTATATGTGTGATGGAGGGCTCCCAAGCACTCAGAAGCATGGACACTAAGTCCCCTTAGGTGCTCAACACTAGCCATGGCCGAGGGCCACTTCTATTTATAGCCCCAAGGGCTAAACTAGCCGTTACCCCTTCACTGGGCAACTATCGGGTCGACCGGATGCTCCGGTCGTGTTGACCGGACGCTGGACCTCAGCGTCCGGTCGCCCAATGACAGCCATGTGTCACCTGTGTTCAACGGCATTCTTCTGATCTCAACGGTGATCTTCTGACCGGACGCAGCAGCTTCAACTAACCGGACACTGGACCCTCAGCGTCCGGTCGTTTACAGTAATGTACCAACCTTGACCGGACACGTCTGGTCGCATGTGATCGAACGCATTCCAGCGTCCGGCCACTCTCCAGCTTCTGCGTCACCGTATGTCAGCCTGACCGGACGCACCCTGCCAGCGTCCGGTCACTTCTAGTGCTAGTGTCCGATCGAAGACTGATGCTGCATGTTCTCAGCCACCACTGACCGAACACAGGACCCCCAGCGTCCGGTCACCACATGACCAGCGTCCGGTGCACTTTGTGAGACCCTGTCTTTTCTATGTAGGGTGCCGGTGGAGTTTCTTCACCAAGTTGATCCACATCAACTCCAACTTCTTCTCCTTTGTAAATGTGCCAACACCACCAAGTGTACACCACCATGTGTATGTGTGTTAGCATTTTCACAATCATTTCCCAAAGGATGTTAGCCACTCAACTTGCCACGTCACTCGATCCTAGCGACGATGCAAAGTTAGATCACTCGAGTGGCACTAAATGACCAATATGCAAACAAGTTTGCCCCTCTTGATAGTACGGCCATCTATCCTAAACCTGGTCACAAACTTCTCTACACACCTATGACCGGTGAAATGAAATGCCCTAGGTTATACCTTTGCCTTGCGCATTCCATTCCATCTCCTCCAACATCGATGCAACACATGCACCAACACGATCAACAATGATATGATCCACTTCATATCATCACGTGATCATATTGGTTCATCGATCTTGACTTCACTTGCCCTTCACCGTTGCCATCGTCCATCGGCGCCAAGTCTTGCTCAAGCTTCACCGCCACGCGGTCCATCACTCCAAAGCTTTCAACTTGCCCTTCACACTTGCAACCGGTCCATCAAGCCAAGTCTTGTCTTGATCTTCTCCACCTTGATCACATGACTCAATGTCATGTCTCATGTGCATTTAAGCTCCTTCATCATCACATGTGTGAGCTTTGCAACATCTCTAAGCCATTTTCACCTTCATGGCATATGTTGCTCACACACATGTACCTATGGACTAATCACCTGTGTATCTCACATAAACACAATTAGTCCACCTAAGTTGTCACTCAATTACCAAAACCAAAAAAGGACCTTTCAAAGATCCAAGCTTTCCCTTTCTGGGTTGGCTGGCTCTGCCAAGCTCCACCTCGATGAATAGCACGCGCACGCCTTTCTCGACAAAGGTGCCACCGATGATAAGAATGATGGCTGGTACCTCGACACTGGTGCGACGCACCACATGACTGGTCAGCACGAGTTCTTCTCCGACCTAGACTTTGGCATGAAGGGCTCCATCAAGTTCAGTGATGCCTCCACCATCGAGATCAAGGGCGTCGGCTTGGTCATCTTCAAGGCCAAGATGGGCGAGCACTGTCTTCTCACTAGGGTGCCTTGAAGAACTCCATCATTAGCGTCGGGCAGCTAGACGAGAACGGCTCATGGGTGGAGATTAAGGATGGTGTGCTGCGCATCTAGGATAGAGGCCGCCGTCTTCTCGCTAAGGTGAACCGAGGAAGCAACTGCCTTTATGTGATCCATGTATAGGTGGCACACCTCCTTTGCCTTGCCGCGCGTTGGGATGATGAGGCGTGGTGCTGGCACCTTCACTTCGAAGCCCTGAAGCAGCTCTGCAAGAGAGAGATGGTCCGCGGCATGCCCTGCGTAGACCATGTCGACCAGCTCTGCGACACCTATGTGGTGACCAAGCTAAAGCACCGACCCTTCCTATGTCAAGCCTCCTACCGCGCCACCGAGCAGCTCGAGCTGGTCGTCATCGACCTTTGTGGTCCAGTGTCACCAGGCACTCCTGGAGGTCGGCGCTACTTCCTACTACTCGTTGATGACGCCACCCGCTATATGTGGGCTATGCTGCTTGATTCCAAGGCAGCAGCTGTGGATGCCATCAAGCGCCACCAGGCAGCCGCAGAGAACGAGTGCGGCTGCAAGCTCTGGGTGCTCTGAATGGACAACGATCACGAATTCACGACAGTTGAGTTCGTGGCGTACTACGCCGATGAGGGGATTTAGCGCCAATATTCCGTGCCCTACTCACCACCACATAATAGCGTGGTTGAGCGCCGCAATCAGACGATGGTGGCAGCGGTGCGCGTGCTCCTCAAACAGCGTGGCATGCCGGCGGTCTACTGGGGAGAGGCCATGATGACCGCCGTACACCTGCTCAACCGCTCTCCGACCGGTGCGCTCGATGGCAAGACGCCGTATGAGGCCTGGCATGGGCACAAGCCGGTGGTTAGCTATCTGCGCATCTTTGGCTCCCTAGCCTTCATCAAGGAGCTAAACCACGTCGGCAAGCTCGATGATCGCAGCTTGCTGGGGGTCTTTATCGTCTACGCTGAGGGGGCTAAGGCCTACCACGTGCTCGACCTGACGACACGATGCATGCGCGTGGCGCGCGATGTTGTGTTTGATGAAGGACGAGGCTAGGCATAGGACAAGGCGGTGGATGATGTGTCAGCGACCATGCTTTGTGACTTCACCATTGAGTACATGTGGGCTGGAGGTGCTGAGGAAGCACAAGGTGCATCTTCATCGACGTATGGGTCTTCATCACCAGTGTCGACCTCTTTACCAACTCCGCCTCGTTCGCCATCACCAAATTCAGGGGGGGGCTCGGCAGCCCATCAGCGGTGGTCGGTAGCCCATCGACAGTGGTCGGTAGTTCATCGGTAGTAGCTCTGACCTCTCCAGCACCGCAGCCAACCTCTACATCATTGTAGCCGATCTCTCCAGCGTACCAGCCGACCTCCTCGGCATCTTCTACCTCACCCGCTGTGACACTAGCGCACGCAAGGCAGCCGGAGGTCGAGTACGCCACACCGCTGGAGGATGATGAAGACCTCCTGGACGCCTACTATGACAATGAGCCTCTGCGATATCGCACTGTGGCAAGCATCCATGGCAACCAGTCTTCACCGGACCAGTCCGAGAGGCTCTTCGCCCAGCTTCATCTGACACACGCCGATGAGCCGACCACTTACGCTGAGGCACAGGGTGATCCAGCGTGGTGGGTGGCAATGGAGCAGGAGCTCAAGTCTATCGAGTAGAACCACACCTAGGACCTGGTGCCACTGCCTAACGGCCACCACCCTATCACCCTGAAGTTGGTGTTCAAGCTCAAGAAGGACGAACTGGGCGTGGTGATCAAGCGCAAGGCATGGCTAGTGGCGTGCGGTTTCATTCAGCAGGAGGGATCGACTGTGATGACGCCTTTGCCCCTGTGGCGCGCATGGAGTTAGTCCATGTCCTCCTCGCACTGGCGGCTCAAGAGGGGTGGTAAGTCCACCACATAGATGTGAAGTCCGCCTTCCACCTGGCTACGCTGTCGCCGGAGAAGAGAGGAAGGTGTACCGCCTGCGCAAGGCACTCTATGGCCTGCGTCAAGCACCGCGCGCCCAGAACGTGAAGCTCGATGCCACACTCAAGAAGATGGGCTTCAAGCAGAGCGCGCATGAGGCGGCGGTGTACCGGCGGGGCAGCGCACGCAACGTTCTACTGGTCAGCGTCTACGTTGATGACCTCATCATCACCGGCGCTGAAGAGTAGAAGGTGGAGCTGCTCAAGGCATAGATGAAGAAGGTGTTCAACATGAGCGAACTCGTCCTCCTCTGCTTCTACCTCGGCGTCGAAGTGTGCCAGGATGCCACCGGGATCGCCCTCCGCCAAACCCACTACGCCAAGCGCATCCTCGAGCTTGGCGGCATGACAGGCTGCAATTCAGCCCACACCCTGATGGAGGAGAAGCTCAAGCTGAGTCAGAAGAGCACGGCGGAGGAGGTCGATCCAACCCATTACTGGCGACTGATCGGGAGCTTGCGCTACCTGGTCCATACCCGGCCGGACATCGCGTTCACCGTCGGGTACATGAGCCGGTTCATGGAGCGGCTGACGATGGAGCATCTGCAGGCCGTCAAGCGAATCCTGCGCTATGTGGCGGGCACCCTCGACTACGGTCTTCACTACGGAAGGGCCCCCGACATGGCGTGGTTCGTCGGCTACTGTGACTGCGACCTCGTCGGTGATGTGGATACCAGCAAGAGCACAACCAGGACGATGTTCTTCCTCGGTGATTGCTTGGTCAGCTGGCAGTCCCTCAAGCAGAAGGTGGTGGTCCTCTCAAGCTATGAAGCGGAGTACATCACCACCACCACTGCCGCAACACAGGCATTGTGGCTGTCAAGGATGCTGGCATAGCTCCTTGGCAGGAAGGTGGATGTGGTTGAGTTGAAGGTGGACAACAAGTCTGTTCTAGCTTTGGCCAAGAACCCTGTCTTCCATGAAAGAAGCAAGCACATCCGCATTAAGTACCACTTCATCAGAGATTGCTTGGAGGACGGAAGCATCAAGGCCGGCCACATTGCCACTACTGATCAGTTGGCTAACATTCTCACCAAGTCGCTGGGGAAGTCCAAGTTTCAGGAGATGAGGGAGAGGATTGGGCTACAACAGATCACCTCCAGTGCTCGGCACAAGGCTTAGGGGCATATTGATAGATAAGCCTAGTGCTAAAGCACTTGTATCTTATTTTTCCTGCACCTTTTACTTTTCCTTGGCTTCCAAGCCTAGTGTTAGGAATATGCTCAACATCCACTTTAGTGGTTGGAATATGCTGTAGCAAGTGGGATTCCCCTTTGCCTATAAAGGGGAATGGAGTGTCATTGTAAAAATAGGCCATTGCATTTTCCATTCAATCTAAGCGGCCTAGGGCCAAGCTGCACTTGGTAGTTCTAGATCTGAATCTAGGATCCAATCGGGCCAACACAGGTTTGGTTCTACTCTTATGCTCAATCACTATGCTTGTGTTCCCATCCACTATATTATTGTTAAATATATTTGGATAGAACTTGTTTCTGCACAATTTCCATCTCAAACTCAATATTGTGTTTATGTCAATGGAATTTGTGTGTCTGATACTTCAACAATTCAACCAGAACATGTGTCTGCCACAGTGCCACACACAAAGACACACAAAGCTCTGGTGGCATACACACATGTGTTGAGTTTGGTATGTTATACACATTTGCCCTTCTGGAGTTAATTTTTTTCTCTCCTGAATTTCTTTTGTTTCACCCCATGATTAAGAGCCCACTTCACTCATTTTACAGCTTTGTCATTTTTTTTCTTAATAAAAATCTACTTGTCTATTTTGTGATTTCAGAAGTACCGAATCTTCCTCAGATAGCTCAACGAGGGCACACTCAGGAATTCTAATCCACTCGCTGATGAAACTGAAGCACTGCAGAGAAACATGAATGCCCCATCCTTCATTGGCTCTCCAAGCTCAAGCAACCATTTTGCAAAGATGAATTCCTCATCTGCAATTGGAATCTCAAATTGGAACCCAAGCTTCGCTGCCCACAGAGTCAGTTCGGGTCATGAGCTCCCACAAAAACCTGGGCATTCCTCAGTCACACACGGAACCAGTTGGCCACAGTGTCAACCTACCCAAAGATGCTGTGCCTATGCCAGTGCAGGATATCAGCAGATTTATCTCTTCTGGCAAGTCGTACGCTCCTGTATCGAGTGTTGGGCTGCCAGGTGCAAGCCAGTGCTTCCCTTCTGGCCCTTCTGACAGCTCCTTTGCAAATAGTTCAAATGGTGTGGTGTTGAACGCAAGCAATCCTTTCTCTGTTGATATTTCTGGGAGTTCATTTGCAAATATATCAAATGACGGTCCACTATTGACTTCGAACGTGTCCTTTTCTTCGTTTCGTTCCTGCAGCTCCTATGCGAGCACATTGCGTGGCAAGATTTTGGGGTCAAGCAGAGGTATTCCTTTCGAATACATATCAGATGGTGAGATGTTGGCTCCTTCTGGTCATTTACCATTGCAGTCTCCTGACTTGGTGACCCAGCCTTTGGTTCAGCTTGAATCATGTTCTACTGGTCAATTTAACAAGGTTGCCAGTGAAGTTCACCAAATTGCAGGACCTAGCAACTCCCGGAAAGCTGCTGCGACGTCAAGGTTTTTTGATCTTGGTCATAATGTTGGAACGTCTGAAGGTCCTTCACAGGGTAACATTTTCAAGATCAACCAGTTGTCAAGATTTGCAGGCTCCTATGGACAGATTCCAACTTTCGGAAATGAGTATCAGAAGAAAATTACAGGAATCGTGGAGAACACCATACCAATGGTAGGTTCCAGAGATCAGGTGCCAGCATTTAGTTTTGGAAACAATACACACTACAGCGACGCCGATTGGCAATTCTGCTTTGGCTAGTTCTTCAAGCACCAGACCTGACCTTCAGATAGACAATTCTGCCATGCCGACCCAGGTGCTGAATGGCGGTGGTGCAAGTGACAACCTCCATGTAGGTAGCACTGTTAATCAGCAAGCTGTTAGTGACCAAGTGAATAACATCAATGAATTCCTCATGGGAACAAGTGAGGCACAGAATGGGGAGAGCAATGACTTGGATGATTTCCTTGCTTACTTTAATCAAGTAAGATCCTTTCTCCACCTTTTTATGCATAAAATCTGTCTCTGTCCTGATTTTCATTTAATTCCATTTCGCATTTTTGTGCAAAAGTAAATTAACACATGAGGAATTTACCTAAATGATATTGGTTTAATTACTTCTAGTTGTTAGTACTCAGTGCATTGCTCATCATGCTGTTCATGCATAACTCGACCATAAGACGTTTTAAATTGCTAGCTTATTTTAAATTTACTCCGTCTATGCTATCTGGCTTTCAGCCTGTTCGCTGGTTGGTTTCAGTCAGCCCAAACCAGCCAGCCAACAGTATTTTTCTCTCACAACAAACCAGCACCAACCAGCCCAAACCAGTCCAGAAACCAACCAGCGAACAGGCCGTTTGCATGTGGAATTGATGACTACTACTTATATGATGTTTATCTAACTGAACTAGTTTTCTTTCAGCAGGATTTCATCAACAATCGTGATTCTTTCATCGATTGGGACTGGGAGTTTGCCCCTTGACATTGTCTCTGGAAAAGAGATGTTTCTGCATTGCCCAGCTGCTTACCAATTCATGGTTCTTGCATGTTGTATGCGCAAATTTGCACTAGTTCTAGTAGGCTAGCTAGTAGCAGACCATCTTGGATGGAGTCCCCATGTTTCTCAAGCGTAGTCATGCTGGTTCTCTTTTGTACCATCTGTAGCTTTTAACCTGTGGTGTTAAGTTTGGCGGGAGGTGTGGGTTTGCCACCCCTGCCAACCCCCGACCTATGTGTTCATCTTCGGCTTGAATTTTGGTGGTCATTTTTAATTTTATATAAAACAACCTAGCCCCTCTGGGGTATCTTTTTTTTAAGTTGTGATCATACACAAAGTTATGTCAGATAGATCCAGTTTCCACGTATGTTTTAGCTATCCAGTGGTATGATTTTCGTGAACTATTTGAACTGTTGTATTTCATCTGTTTTTGGATTAATGAAATGCTGCTATTTCTTGAAATTAGATTGATAGCCCAGATCTTTTTGTATGGAACACTAGACAGAATAAGTGCAATAATAGTGCCACTGTTCAGTACTATATTCAGAGTCAAATAAAAGTAGTGCAGGACATGAAGGAACCTTCAATTCATGATTCATGTACCTCTGTTAATAGTCTTATGTATAAGGAAATGTCATTTTTCATTTAATTTTTTTATACAAAACGCAAACAATGTTTGATCTCCTTGACTTCAACACCAATGGCGCTTCCTCATGGAGTTTGTATCATATCCAGATGGTGATCTATTCATCCCTGTGATCTCAACTTCTTGTCTCCTTTACTATCATATAAGTGTAAAACTGTAGAATGTTAATTGTTTTATTTGCATATGGATTTCTTTTACAAAGAGCACGGTGGGTTCATAAATTTGTCTAGCTGTGTCAGCCCGCCTTAAATTTATCCGACTGCGTCATTCCATTCCCTATACTCCCAAAATGTAATTGCTCCTCCAATCTACACTTCTTTTCTGTGTGTATGGTTTTCAGTACAGCAGTAGTAGGGCCGCAGACAAGCAGCTTGTAGTTTGCCGGGCAGGAGCTGCTTTCATATTGTCCAGTGTATCGATCTGAGACGATTAAGGGGATTTTATCATCTACAAGTCAAAATCCCCCTCAATCCATTTCGATTGGGGATTAACCGACAAGCACTGAGGTAGCTTCAGTTTTGCCTTGTGTGGTCTGAAGTCTTAGATGACACCAGCAGCTTTAGCAGTTTAATTTTCTTGTTTTCATACCTGTGAGTAAACGGTGAATGGGAAGGAGTATTAGTGCAGATTTGTTTTGCTCCTAGTAAAAGGACAAGGAGTACTGCGGCACTTCCTACTAGTGTGATTGGTACCAGTAGCTGATTATTATTTCCTCTAGATTTAGATGGAAACTCAATATTAGAGTGAAAACGAGTAAACCTGTTCATCTTCATGCATCAGCGGTTATGATTACGGCAACTGAAGATGGTCAGGCTTCTCTCAGTTTTCAAACATTGTTCGGCTACAACTTGTTCATAGATTGTTTTCATTTACTAAAAAAATAACAGTACTTATGCAGGGAAATAGCTCTGCTCTTGTCGGAAATAACCATGTTGTGCAAAGAAATAATTAAGAGCTGATTATGCCACACATTTTAGTAGCAAACGGTTAAAGCCGGCAGTTAAGCCGCTGATTTCTCTCTTTTTAAAAAAAAAAAAACATGTAGCACCACTTATTTTAGCCACAGCAATTGCAGTCATGGTCTACTGTTTATTTTAAATAATGTTTTGGGAAATAGTATTGAGAAACGTCAGTGTTGGGTTAACTTAATCCCTACTTCCCGTCAAATTGATGTATAGGAGGATCATTTTGTTCTGCTCATCTGCAATCATATGGAACTACTAACTGTCATTGTTTCAGCTACCTGGCATGTTTGCACTTAACTATCCATTTTCTAGTTTGGACTTTGGAGGACCATTCTGATGCATTTTTCAAGAGAACCTACTCATAATTGATAATCCTCTTTCAAAGAGTGGAGTTCCAGAAATTCTGTCTAGGATTTAAGAGCCAGGAGGCAAATATCTAATACTCAGGTTGTGATGCTGGATTTTTCTCACTGTGATCCCAGTTTGGGTGTTAGGACTAAATGTCATTTTTATGATGTTCTTTGCAGGTGTTACAGGTTTAGATAATGCACCAGAAGTAAAGGAGTGCAAATTGATGTTTTTATGAGCTAGCTTTAGTTTGGGTTTTATTAGCATTTCTTGAAGTAGTTCACCAGCATTACGATTGCTGTACCAGTGGGAAGCTGGAAGCAATTGGCGTGACTGTAAAATCTTTGGCTGTCGTCAGCATGTAAGGTACTGAACTGGAGTTGGCTCTGAAGCTTACCATTATAATAGTAAGGTACTGAACCAGTTGGTGTAATGCAATAACCAAATCAGAATTTCAATCGCTTTTGATTAGCTACTCTGTATTCAAGACAATTTGGTTCATCAGTTATTTAGCTGTAAGCTCATTTCAGTTGTTGTAAACGTATTGTGTAATTTTTTCGTTCGAAAAACGTATTGTGTAATTTGGCCCTCGAATGGCCACAATAGCAAAAGTTGTAGACGTACAGTTTGATAGCAACGCCAGCACATGAGGTTCGAACCTCGGATATCCACGGATCACGGTTTCCAGCTGTGCAAAAGGGGTGGTTCAACACCTAAAACCTTTTTTAATCCTAACGGAGCGGAGGGTGGTGATAGGGTGCGCACCGCACCGCGCCGCTTGCAGGTATACCTACAAGTATGTTTTTACTGAAATGATATTGATGCCCGAGTGACTGAATTCTGATGCTACCCCTTGTCAGTTCTGTAGGAGTATTTCCTTTTCTTAGGGGCCTGTTTCATCACCTAGACTAGCTATTAGTCTAACTAAAGTTTAGGTAATTAAAATTTAGGTGAGTAAAGTTTAGATCTATGCTGCGAATATGCCTCTAACTAAAGTAAAGGTCTTGGGTTCGACTCCCGTAGGAGTAAATTCTAGATCTTGGGTTCGACTCCCGTGGGAGTAAATTTTTGGGTATTAAAAATACTGGGCGTAGAGTGAATTTCTGGGTATTAAAAATATGTTTGAATATATAAACTACTAAGATGGACTAATAATTAGTTGGACCAGACTAAAAATTAATCCACCCGTTTAGATTTCCTAGAACTAAACTTATGGTGATTAAAATTTAGTTCATGCTCCCTCCATTCTCTTTTATAAGCACACATATATCAAGATATAAACTTTAAAATCTTTGACCCAATAATTTGGCTAACAATTTTTAATTATTATAAATTACAATAAAGACTTGACATGGTTAGATTTGTAATTAAATGTTCTATCGAATTATCACAAGTTTATAAGTATGAACAATACTCCCTCCGTCCACAAAAGAATGCAATTCTCACATTTCGAGAAGTTAAACAGATTAAACTTTAACTGAAAGTATATGAAAAATTTACTAACACTCATGAGACAAAATAAGTACCATTAGATTAGTTATAGAACATATTTTCATAATAAATTTATTTGTAGACATAAATACTAATACTATTTACTATAGACTTGGTCAAACTTGATTTAGCTTGACCGGTACGTTTTCATAATTGCATTCTTTTGTGGACAGAGGGAGTATAGTATAAATAAATGGTCAAGGTGTAATTTGGGAAATCGTGTCATGTTTTTAGAGAAAAGGTCTCCTTAGCTTTATTTTTAGGAAATAAAGCGCAAGGGACAGTGTCATGTTAAGTTGCGTTTTATAAAAGAAGAATGGAAGGAGTAGATCAAAACATTCCCTGAAACAAGCCTTCATACTTGCACTTCACCATCAAGAGACTGTAGAACCAGTGCCAGAGCTCAAAGAGAATCAAGTAGTGAGCCGCCAAGGCACGGAGCAGGGGCGAGGCTAAGTTGAACCGTCGGGGTTGGCCGGCACCGACGATTTTATGGTCACGACCCAGCGATTTTTGGCCAGCTTAGACCCCGGTAAAAATTATGTGTGACCCCGGTGGACTGGGATCCCATGGCGGCATCAATGTAGCCATCCAGTGCCAAACTGCCGATTGAGATTCGTAGGCCACAGAAAGCACTCCTCTGGTTTGCAGGGAGCAAGGATAGGCCCAGTAGCCCACCCAATGGCCCAGGCTAATTCACGGAAGATAATTGCATGAATCCATGAGTGCTGTTGCTCAAAAAAAAAAAAAAGAAGAAGAAAGAATCCGTGAGTGCTATCAAATAATTTAATAATGTATGTACACGCTCTCACGCAGCAGCTCAAAAGATCAAACGTTGCCTCCGGCCTCCGCACAGCCTGGTCACCGCTTCATCTTCCAGTCTTGGTTGTTCTCGCATCGCAATTGCAAATCCTCGTGGCGGTGCCGGCACCCAGGGGCCGCTCCTTCATCCGTGACGACTTGCCAGTGGCCGCCGGCGAGAAGCTCTCTGCCCATCTGCTGTCCAGGACTCAGGTACCCCAAATACCCAATTTTGTAATTGGTAATTATCAATCAAGTGTAAATTGTGAGGTCTTGGAGTTTTTATCTTTTTCAGCTATACAATTTGAATAAAGGAGCTAGGACATTTGCCTTCCAGCAAAGACGCGCTCTTTCAATCCGTCAAGATGTCAGGTATCTATCTACCTTATTTAGTACAGCTTGTATAGTTGCATTTCAGTAGTGACTTTTAACAGTATACGCATAGGCATGCCTGCTTGCACATTAGTAATTATATCTACTTTAGTTTTTTATTATGTGATTAATTTGATAGGAAACCAAAGTACATTGGAAGGATTCTTTAAAAGAAAATTACCAACAGCCGATGATAATGAGAATAACGATGGATACACTTCAAGAACACAAAGAGATGGCGATGGCACTACATCAAACACTAATCATACTATTTAGCACACTTCGTAGATCTCACGATAAGAGGTAAATTTCGATGAGCTTCCATACGATCCAGTAGATAGAAGGAAAATACCATATTACATAGGTGAAAAGCTACAGGATGGCATAAAGGCGAAAGCATTTGACTAGAGGTCCTTGTAAGCCACCACCTAGTTTATCTGTCTTCTCAAGCTCGTACTAGTTCTTCGTATCTCCATTGCACCGGTGGAGAGGTGTTTTTCATCAATTAAAATTGTGAAAATAATACTGAGAAATCATATCTGGGATGAATTTATGAATGATCGTATCATAAGCTTCGTAGAACAAGAATTTCTAGCCACAGTTCCAGTCAAGGATGTGAGGTAACTATTGTTGTCAAAGTATTTTTTATAATATACGGTTGTTATTTTATCATTTTGATATTGTGCATGACATTATATTAAGCAACCAATAAGTTAGCCTCCCCACACAAAAAATATTAGTCCTGTAAGTACCGACCCCGATGGTCATTTATCATGGCTTCGCCCCTGCTTCTCTCCTACCTATTCCACTTGTGTATACAAAGTGAAGCCGCCCCCCCCCCCCCCCCCCCCACGTCGTCCGTACAGGCAACTCGGGGAGACCCAGTCGCCGCCGCCGGGAACCCCCCGCCACGTCGGCTTCCCTAGCCGCTGCCGCCGCTCTCTTGCTAGCGATAGTGGCCGCCCGCTGTGGCACCCAAAAAGGCCACCCCGCAGCAGCTTCTACCTCCCCCTCCTCCCCTTCCCTCTTCCCTGTGTGCCGTCCCAGACGTCGTGGCACTCGGTGCCTAGGCGCAGCTCATGTTCGCGCGCTATCGGGATGGGCGATCGAGTTGTCGTGTGCTACGAGTGGTGGTGGCCAAGTTCGGCATGTTGCATCCCATGTTGTGGGCTTGACTTGGTGGTATGGAATCTGGCAGAAAGCCTTATCCGGTTTTGCTCCAGTGCTGTGATAATGGCACATCTAGCGTTATACCCCTCCTTGGAGGCGTCGTTGAAGATTCTACTACTGCTACCCGCTCGACGGATCATGTCTTGAGGTGAAAGCCCGATCCTAGCTTTAGCCTAGGACTGTGACGTTTGTGGACGTCACTTGTCGAAGGCATCGCTAAAGCACACCTGTGGCCATCCATGTCCTCGATGCCACTATGAGCTATTCCTGGATGCTCGTCCACTTCTCCCCGCTCTAGTTTAATTAGCTCCTACTCCTTGCTTTTGTGCACACTAGTTGCTGGCTTGTGTCGTCTTCAATGGCTTGCTCCGTCATCCTCTAGGTCCCCTCTAGGTCACTGGAGTGCTCCATATCATCTTATGTCGCTGTTGACACTCAAATTGGGCCCAAGCCAATTTAAATGGGCCATGACAGTTTTGGCCCAATCTAAGAAAAACTTCATAAAGCGACATGATAATGGTACCACATTAGTTTTCCTATGGGATAAGACCACCCCTATCCCTTGTAAAATAAGGGGTACATGGCCGATTGAGTTCCCATCTATCCAATCATCAAACAAATCAATCTACTATCTCTACTCCAACCCTTTTACCCTCTTCTCCAACCCCCATGTTGTTCATCCCTTGATTCAACGACCAAGGATGGCATCCTAGGCTTGTCGGCCGACCTAGGGCAACCCGACGACGTCCTTGCCCTGACGGGGTCCCACCCATGTGAGAGCTTCGACGGTTTCTTTGCTAGTTTGCCTGAAAACTAGCCGGTTCTTCATCACGCAAGCACGTTGGTTATCCTTTGGTGGTTTGCTTGTAAGCCTCTCCATTCTTCACCATGAAAGAGTGACATCCTTGCTGCGTTCTTCGGTCCATAGTGGCCCGGGCGTCCAATGGCCTATTGGTGTGTGATTCGGATCACTTCCGACGTCGCCATACTTTTTGGCGACTCCACTTGGGAAGATTGGTTCGGCTTTCTCTTATAGCCGATCTCTCTGACCTAGCCTTACTCATTGATCTATCTTCTTGAGCTCGCCATTATCGTTGCATTTGGCCCAAAAGGTCGATCGCATCTGGTTTTGACCTCTTATGTTCTCATTTGCTATTTTGCAACAAGTTGCGCTGCTTATTGAAAAATTTAGCAAGGCAGTCAAGTTATAAATCATGGAGTACCAAGGTGATTCATCACAATTTTACTATAATTACCCTGAGGTATAATTTGCAAATACATCATATGATCCTAATAATTATTTTCCAAGTTATGTGAGCTCTCATGTTGATGTTGCTAGTCATAATGATACTCGATATGTTAATGCTCCTCATAATACACATCATGATTATAAATATTATGGTCAAGGGTCGATGTTAATTGTAAATTCTTCGAGTTTTGATGCTACTAGCAACACACATGTAAACCATTATTCATCGGCTATAAGTTCACAATATGCGGTTTCACCACAAGTCATGCTGATGAATGAGAGAATTAGATATGACAATGCTAATTACTTAGTCAATTGCTCTCAGAATTCAGCACCATATACCAATGCTCCTATTCATAATTCAGCTCCACATGTTACTCCCAACTCGAGCCGAATTAATGAAAATTCAGCAAGGTATTTAAGTGCTAATACTCATGATTCGGCTTCACGTGTTACTAGTAACCATAGCCGAATCAATAAAAATTCAGCACCTTATGCAAAGATCAATGCCCACAATTCGGCTTCATATTTTGCTCATGGCCATAGTCGAATTAGTGAAATTTCAGCAAGACATTTGAGTGCTAAAACTCATGATTCGGCTCCACATGGTGCTAATAATTATAGCCGAATCAACAAAAATTCAGCAATGTATGTACATGCTAAAAATCATGATTCAGCTTTATATGTTGCTCTCAAATTAAGCCGAATCGATGAAGATTTAGCCCATACTAGAAATTCATATGGCTCCTCTAAATGGAAGGTGCCCACTTATCATAGACCGTACCCATTATGCTATGATTACTTGAAAACTCCTAATGGTTGGTGGGTACCTGATTTTTATAAATTTAGTGGTGAAGATAGTAAGACCGCCGTGGAACACATAAGTTTATATCTTTCACAACTGGTTTTGCCGGTAAAGAAGACTATATGAGAGTGCAAAATTTTCCTTTATCCTTTACCGGTATTGCCTTTGCATGGTTTACATCTTTGCCCCGATGTACTATTGGTTCATGGTCTCAATTAGAGGAGTAATTCTATGAATATTTTGGAAGGACTAATGAGAAAAGGCCAATCGCAGTTGAGTCATCGACTAAACGAGGATTACTAGTGAGCATGATAGAAAGAATTGGTTTGGATGTAAGCAAAGGTTCGGCTATAAAAGCTGAACAATACAATATCCTTTCCGAATCAATCACATCTCAAGAAATAAGTCTTGCTAAAGAAAAGCATGAAAAGTGCAAGAAAATAGCTAGACTTGATTTTTTTAGGAGCTAAAGGGGGTGTACATTTATCTAGTGATTATTACATCATTGATGGAGATCAAACCCCTACAAGTAAGAAAGGAGGGCTGCCTACTTGCTCAGAATCGGCTGAGTCGACTTTGAAGTCGGCCGAGCCGATTGCTGCCTATTCTGAGTCGCTAGGCTGACGACCTCTACTGCCTGCCTTGAGTCGGCTCGGTCGACTACCCCTGCTAGTGCCCAAGTTGGCCTAGCCGACTTCTAGTCAGCTAAGCCGACTTTCTCAGTTCTAGCAGCCACCGATGCATCTTTAGATAATTTGGCATCTATTGTTGATAATGTTCTGGAGATGAAGAGCAACATTATTCAAATCAAGGATATACACTTCATCAACATGATCAACAAGGTACAAAATACAAATATTTTGTACAAATTCCAATCTAGTCATACTATATCAATTTCTGCATCTATTAGAGATATCGTTGCTAGTAGTTGTAAAAGACTGATTGAGAATGGCATTTTATTTGTTGATGATAAAAAACAAATTCAGATTCTATTGGCCAACAAATTATGCCATATGGCAAGGCCGATAGTGCTAGTTTGTCAAAGCAAAAGCTTCCCAAAAGCAGCTGCAAAGGTGTGGCCGAATGGATTGATGTCAAATCTGATCCATTCGTTTGCTTAACTTTAAAGCCGAGTCCACAAAAGAATCGGCTAAAGAAATCAAAGTACACATTTGACTTTACTCCACAAATCATGTCTTTGATATCTTGCTCAAGAATAATTTTATTAGAATCATTGATCACAATACTTTGCCATCTGTTCAAAATTTAGAAGAGCTTACATATTGCAAATGGCATAACTCATCTGATCATAATACTTCTAATTGCAATATGTTTCGTCGAGTGATCCAATTGGCCATTGATAAAGAACGGTTGAGATTTTCTAAAGCTCAACAAATAGATCAATTGGATTCAATTGGTCTTGATGGCAAACATGTTTTGAATTGACTTAGATTAGTTGATTCACTCAAAGCTCAAGGCTTGAATGCCCACAAGAGAGATGTGGAGCCCTCAAGTGAAGACAAGATTATTGTCCATGAATTGAAAATAGAAGACATTCTAGAGGACAACAAAGTTATCACAATTCTAGAAGACACTAGGGGGGGGGTAGGTGGAATCTCTCCAACTAAAGCAATGGCCGATTGATCCCATTGAGCAAGGGGAATCGGCTAAGGATCTTCCTCTAGAGCATGTTTATCAAGATAGGGAGAAGAAGGAGGATGCTCATAAAGTTGATTGAGGTAAAAGCCATGACAAACAAAGAAGTAGAAGGCCAAAGCTTAGCTTCGAGGAACTTCTAGCTAAATATGAGAAGAAAGCAGAAGCAAATATCATCAATCGGCCAAAGAAGGTCCAATCATCAAGATTGTCTCTAAAGCGCAAGTCTCAAGAGTGGAATTGGCAAGAGAGTAGATCTCACGCAGCAGTGACATATTCTTCTTTTGAGTAGCCAATTCCAAAGTCATATGAACCACATCCCACAATCAACACATCAATAGAATATCTATATTTTATCTTTTACCTCACTTTTCTAATCTATTATTGCTTTTCGTTCTTTGTTGTTGCTAATGGCTATTGGTTCAACGACGACGAAGCTCTAGAGCAGTCAGGCCGGCTAGGGTAGGGGCTGGTTTGATCAAGAGGCACATGTTCCATCATATTTTAGGCCATAATATGTAGAGTATGCAGCTCCTAGACATTCAGAGAGATCATCATATTGTAAAGGTCGTTTTGAACAAAATCGGTCTGCAGCTCAACCAAAGAAGAAAGCGGTAAAGCAAGTTTATCGCATGAAGTATGATGGCCGAAACAAGAAGATTTTAGATCTGAATTCAACTATTGAAAAGCCAATTACATTGCTGAAAAATCCGGCTATTGATGGCATAGAAGTGGGGAAATCATATTGATATTCTAGGTGCCAAATCTGAACAAAAGAAGATGAGAGTGCCTAAAATCAAGAAAGATTTGCCACTGTCCAAAACAGAAATAAAACCGATATGCTCAATCGGTTTACCAAAGTGTAAAGAAAAGAAATTGAGAAGCTTAGTGTAGAGAAGTTGAAAGAAAAAGGCTTGGCGTGTGTTCCTAAAGGAAGCATTCAAGGTCAGAAGGATGATGCTCAAGTAAGTGGTGCAACGAAGGCAAAGGAGAGAAGGAGATTCAAGAAACAATTGCCAAGTTGGAGGTTTGCACCGAATCATCAAAATTATTGGTCATGGCATCATACATATTCTCTGCCTATGCATATGTGGAATTCATCCCCTGGTATGCATGGTTATCCCTTAGCTCCTTATTTTCATCCTTGGTGTGGATCTTTATGTTATGGAGGGTTGCCAAATTATTTTGCTTATTGATGATCAAGAGCTAAAATATTTATTTCAATTATGCATATTTTTTTGGATGAATTCATATGGTCGATATTTTGATATCGCCCTTAGTGTAAAAATATAGCCGATGAATGCTTACGACCATTGTGTTATTAGAATGTCCCCCATGGAATTTACTTTGATGGCTTCAGGCCCAGGGGGCATGATATATGCATTTTGATTTACTTCATGGATGTGACAATATGATTAATTGGCTTGCAAATAAGGCCAAGGTGTTAGCATAATCATTATTTCTCACAATAGTGTTCTTTGATACATCAAGCCGATTAAAATTATATTTGCACCAACATTTGAGCCAAATGTGAAGTTTTCTTATTTGGCTTGGCCATATTGCAATCCATGGGGTATGACATATTAAAGCTTATAGTGATTCTTTGCTAGTGGTACAGCAAGTTGTCAGAGAATTTCAATGCTTAGAAGGATCACTAAGAGTTTGTCTTGATGCTTGCCTTAATATTATTAATTCTTTTGCCAAATTTTGAATTCGGCATATTCCGAGGCATGAAAATCATAAAGCCAACATGTTAGCTCAACAAGCGTTTGGCTATGACGTCGATGGATGTAATTTTCATATACAAGAATAGCCAATGCATGAAAATTTAAGTTTTTCCTATGCAAGTGCAGACCAGTTGGCTAAGCCGACTGCCTTAGTCGGCTCAGACGACTCCCTGTTAGCAATAGCCCAGTTGGCTAAGTCGACTGCCCTAGTCAGCTCAGCCGACTGCCCTATGGCCAGCCCAGTCACCTCGCTCAAGAAGCTCCCAAATCAACCCGACTTAACTTCTAGTGATGTTGGGGCCGATTTAGAAGATTGAATGACTCCCTTGCTGAGATATTTACGTGATCCAAGTGCTAGAATTGATAAAAGTGTTCGGCGGAGTGCTTTCAAGTATGTGTTGCATAATGATGCGCTCTATCGGAGAACCGTTGAAGATTTGTTGCTTAAATGCTTGGGATCTGATCAAGCAAGAGTGGCTACGGGAGAAGTCCATGAAGGCATTTGTGGTATGCATCAATCGGCCTGAAGATGAAGTGGTTATTGCATAGAGCCGGTTTCTATTAGCCTACTATGATAGCCGATTGCTTTACTATAATGGATGCGAAGAGTGCTAGAAGTTTGGAAATATTCAGCTTGTGCTACTATGCTTCATCCTATTATCAAACCATGGCCTTTTCATGGTTGGGGGTTAGACTTCATTGGCCAAATTCATCCCCCATCTTCAAAGGGACACCGATTCATGTTGGTTGCTATGGATTACTTTACTAAGTGGACCAAGGCAGTTTCTTTAAAGAATATGACACATAAGGAGGTAACTAAGTTTATCACTGAGCATATTATTTATATATTCGGCATCCCTCAAACATTAATAATAGATCAAGGGACATCATTTGTGTCTAATGAGGTGAGGGAATTTGCCGAATTATATAAGATTAAGTTGGTCAATTCATCTCCATACTATGCTCAAGCTAATGGCCAGGCTGAGTCTAGTAATAAGACTTTGATCAAGCTTATCAAAAAGAATATTGAGGGGAGTCCGAGGAGGTGGCATGAAGTTTTGTCTGAAGCTCTATAGGCACATCGCATTTCAAGGCATGGTGCCACTAAAGTGACTCCTTTAGAGTTAGTATATAGTCAGGAAGCAGTGTTACCTGTTGAAGTAAACTTGGATGCATATAGGCTTGCTAAACAAAATGATCTATCTGCTGTTATGTATCACGATCTTCTAATGGACAATGTCGATGAGGTGACCGATAAAAGATTAAAGGCTCTCAAGGAGATAGAGAAAGACAAGGCTTGGGTTGCCAAGGAATACAACAAAAAAGTCAAAGGCAAATCATTTTAAGTGGAAGAATTAGTGTGGAAAACCATACTACCAATTGAATCGAAGAGCAATCAGTTTGGCAAGTGGTCACCAAATTGGGATGGTCCTTACAAAGTGACCAAGGTCATATTCGGTAACTCCTATCTACTAGAGACATTGCAAGGTGAATGTCTCATGAGAGCAATCAATGGGAGGTACTTGAAAAAGTACTTTCCAAGTGTTTGGCAAGAAGCCTAAGTGCCCTCCAAGCAATGGCCGATACATGTATCACCCTTAGAACAAAAATGGCCGATGTATACATCGCCCTTAGTCACTAAGCAGCCGATGAGATGGGTATCGTCGTTGTTTGGTTTTGTATAAATGTTTTCAGGTTCATGCATCATTCACCTGAAAACAGGGAGGCATATGTTGACACTCAAATTGGGCCCAAGCCAATTTAAATAGGCCCATGACAGTTTTGGCCCAATCTAAGAAAAACTTCATAAAGCAACATGATAATGGTACCACATTGGTTTTCCTATGGGATAAGGCCACCCCTATCCCTTATAAAATAATGGGTACATGGCTGATTGAGTTCCCATCTATCCAATCGTCAAACAAATCAATCTATTATCTCTACTCCAACCCTTTTACCCTCTTCTCCAACCCTTATGCTATTCATCCCTTTATCTGACGACCAAGGATGGCGCCCAAGGCTTGTCGGCCGACCTAGGGAAACTCGGCAATGTCCTTGCCCTAACAGGGTCCCACCCGGGCGAGAGCTTTGACGGTTTCTTTGCTAGTTTGCCTGAAAACTAGTCGGTTCTTCGCCATGCGAGCACGTTGGTTATCCTTTGGTGGTTTACTTGTAAACCTCTCCATTCTTCACAAAGAAAGAGTGACATCCTCACTGCATTCTTCGGTCTATAGCGGCCCAGGCATCCAAGGCCTTGTTGTTGTGTGATTCGGATCACTTTCGACGTCAACAACCGAGTTGCGGGAGCATGATCCCCTCTTGTAACACCCTCGGTGTTACCGTTTAAACAACTTGCTAAACTATGTCATGAGCATCATGTTTTTGTGATAATGCATGTGATAAAGTATGTTGATCAATTTCCGTAACTCAAAATGATCAATAAAAATGCTAAACAAAAGTTGATTCGATAGTTCATGTATATCAAGTAGGGTTAGAAACTAATTTTTATTGAACAAAAATACTATAGAACATATATGTGACACTTAAATAAAGTTTAAAGTGTAAACTTTGCAGATGACAATGAAATACTTGCTGTAGAAAAATCATGTTACTAGCTGGTATTTCTAATAGTCTAGAAACAGAAAATAAATCTAGCTCAAAAACTTAGAAATTTTCAAGTCAGCCAACAGCTAGACATTGCTATGTTTAGCAATTTATTGAGAGAGATTGGGATAAAGGGTGCTGTAGTGTTATAGCTTGATTTGGTAGTCACATATGCCATCTTGAGCATGGTGAAGCTGGTTTGGCTCTTGGAGCAACCGTTTGGTCGTGTTGAGCGCTTTAAAATTCGTGCGCGTCACATGTCTCGGGCTGGTTGGCCGCGTGGCCGCGATCACCACGCTCGGGCGTTCGGCGTCGCCACGTTGGTCGCACGTCTGCGCACTGCTGCATAGGGCCGATCGTGGCTGGCTATGGCTCAGCTACCGCTGGCCCCGCTGCGCCATGATGAAGCCACTGCCGGTGCTATCACCTCGCCGTCGCATCCGCCACTGCTGCCTTACCTCGCTACCACCCCACCTCACGCCCCGACACTGCCATTGTCATCACATTGTCATCGAGTCCATGCCTATCCGCTGCATCTCTGCGTTGTTGCCGGCCCAGTGCGTGTCGCCTCTGTCACGCGCACGTGGTTGGGCTCATCATCGCCTTGTCATTAATGATACTGTGGCCACATGGGCCACACCGGTTGGTGCGCACGCGCCTATTGGCTAGCACCGGCGCATGGGTCTCTTGATCTCATCGCTCGTGTCCCACCAAGGCGAGGACGAACCGAGCCCACCTGGCGCGCCCTATCTCTCTCTTTTTCTCTTCCTTCCTCTGCTTTCCGCCACCGTCGGGTCGTGGTCACGGCGAGTCAGAGAGCGAGCACCTCTCATCAATTCCTCGTTCCCGCAACTCCACCTTTAGGTCCTCTTGCCGACCACCCCCACCCCATCTTGATTATGGCCAGGCCGAGCCCCAATTTTGGAGCTTTGCTCCCGCCGCCGCGCCATTAAGGCCTAGCCCGCCTCATTTTGGCCAGCTCCAACCTCGCCATCTTGCATCGATTTGACCACACCACTAGCCTCGCCTAGAAACCCTCTTTGTCATGCATGCGCTAGTCGTAGCCCTAGTGCCACCTCCACGCCACTGACAGGACTGTGTCGCTGCGGTTCACCGTCGAGCTCACTGCGCGCAAGTGGCCAGACTTGCTCAGGGCATCTCTGGCTAGAACACCACGACATGTAGGATCGTGGTGCTTCACTGATGCTTACCCATCACCTCTATTATCTGTTGTACGTTGTGGCTCACTGAAACGCAGTTGCCGCTGCTGTAGGTCACCAAAACATATTGGTGGGTGTAATAGGTTGTGTCCTACGATCAATGGGGCATAGCTTGGTTACACTGTTTTCCCTATCTATGTCGATTAAGGACTGTCCATTGCTGTGGATTCTAGTCAGGTCACAGACTTATTATCCTGAGCACATACTTGCTTATGGAAGCAGAAAGGCTTATTGCTCTCTTGTCATGGGTTCTGGCTCTTTCTAGACCGACTGATTAGAGGTGGGGATGGTGGAGGTCTAAGCACCGCACTGAGTCCAGGACCCAGGAGTGGGGGCTTGGAGTCCAAGTTTGGATGGAGACCTGGACCCTTTGATAGGAGAGTGGTGGGCTTGTGCCTGGGGTACATGCGGGGCGTGTGTTTTGGGGTACCCAGCTGAGATACATTGGTTCACGGATTGCCGTGTGATATGGTACGGCTTGGCTATGATCTAGCACCGTAGTAAGAACTAGAAGACGAAATGGAGTGAATGGATCTGATTGCTCAACTCTTGCTTGAAAGTAGAACAGGTGCTTACATAGAATGGTTAGCTAATGAACTAATCATGATTGCTAATAAAACATGTATATAAGGATTCACTACTAGTAATGCTTTTCGCAAACAAAAAGAAAACCCAACAAACCATAAAGCTTATCATATCCTTTGGAGTCGGGTAAGTCTTGCGAGTACATTATGTACTCACGGTTTTATTTATCCCTGTTGTAGGTGCAGCTTGAGGAGTGGCTGTTGTGTGGAGGATTTTTCTGGTGGGCACAGACGGATCCTTGTATCTTATCGTTAGATGTTTATTTCAATTCCATTGTTTAAATTTCGCACTCTGAACTTGGTATTGTAATAATGTATTTCCAAGAACTCTTGTTGTATGAAATGGACTAAGTATTGTAAACTCATTCTCATTATTGGATCCTAGATGGAAAACGTGGATTATTCGAGTTCTTCCTTGGGGTGTGCTCAACGGGACCGTCCGATGTAGCTTACTTTCAGGGTGCTTAGCGTCTAGTGGAAGACAAGCGCCTCCGAAAGCATGCTATTTCAGGTGGTTCTACCACACCTCTGTCTTGGATCTCCTCATTCTGCTATCGATGGTCCTCCTTCTTTGAGGCATCCTCCCCACAAATGGTGTAGATGGGCATCAGTTGGATATCGGATGCTCCTTATAGGAAATGCAACTCTCAGCTATCATCTATTGATTCTGACTTAGTGCCTTACAGCTGCATGGTTTTTGTCGTCTGTCGGACTCGACTCAATCCTTTGTAGTAGCTTTTGGAATAGGGCTCTTTGGTGTCTCTCCCACTATGACATGTACTTCTTGGTCCTTTAAGGGTCACCCTTGTAAGGTGCTCTGCACCCTCCATTACCGGCTTCGCCAGAATCAGTGAAACAATATTCAAGTGGGGACTATCATCCCCTCGGTGGCCTCTCGAAGAAAACCTATTCCACTTGTTCCTAAAATATATAGGTGTTCCATGGTATGTAATTGTTAAGGCATAGTTTGTATTCAGCAAACAAATTGCATGAAATATGGAGACAAATCCTCTTCATTTTTTGGATTGAGAGAAGTAATCAATTTTAATATATTATAAGTTTTTGGTAGTCATGTATTCACAACACATAATGAGTAGTGAACAGACTAAAGTGCCATTATGAAATGATTAATAAAATACCTCAACAAACAATAACATCATGTTTGCCCAACATTTTACATGAAAATAAATACAATACATTTTGCAATCTCATGTGCAAACTCTAGATTAATATGGTAAAGAGCCCATCTAAACCTAACAATGCCTTATGGAATTTAAGCTATCGTATATATTACATTTAGTCTTTCAAGTGAAGCGAGGGCATTTTTCTTTTTGTCCGAGCATGAAGATGACTCTGTAGCATGTTTCTTCTTGATGCTTTGGAAGTTGAGTGATGCCTCACGAGTTTGAAGTTCCTCCTCTCGATGCTTGATGGTTGCCTCCCATGTACCTAACAACTCCCTCCTTTTTGTAGAGGTCATCTTTCTTCCCCTCTAAACAGAGATGCTCTTGCTCAGCCTGCATTTGCCCCTATACTTCACGTTGTTGGTCCATCCTAACACAATATTCCCTTTGTTTTCCACCTCTTGTGCAAATCCTTGTGGCCATGCTAGCATTGCCAGATCCACCAATTTGAAGAAAGTGCAAGCCTATGCTTAGAAGGAGAAGTCACAATGGGGTAATTACTGTTAGGAAAACAAGTTAGGGAAGCAAAAGTTCAATGAAACCTTGAAGTTGTCATTGAGATCCCTACCCCTTGAAAAAACCCTAGTTGTATTTGTGTCGTGTCCTATGCTTTGCCCATGTGTTCAACAACACGTGCCAGCCACAACGACATTTAGGCTCCTCATGCCAAGGTGGCACTCCAAAGGGGTCAGACATCCATGTTGACATTGGTGTTGGGAAGTGAGAGCTGTAGAGGAGATATGTGCTCAAGTGCACTAGATCTTAGCAGCCATGTTCTCGTTCCCGTTCCCGAACAGGAACTTGGGGCATTAATTTACAACGTGGGAACGGGAATGTTCCCGTTCTCGGAACGTAGAAGTTCCCAGAACGTGGAACATGAGAATGGGAACATGGGCCATGTTTCTGTTCCCAGGCTGCTAAGCACTACATGGATAGCGCCAACGAGACGCAATGCACTTTAGTGGATTATTGTGGTTCAATCGACCAATGCATTGAGAGGCTAGCATGGTAACCATTTTGCTTTCTAGCATGGACAAATAAATTTTACTGGAGTTAACTTTTTCAGAGATTAGACTAGACCAATAAATGTTGCAGGCTAGAGACTTTTTAGAGATTGGACTGGACAAATGAATGTTGCAGGTTATGCTTTTCAAAAGTTGGACTGTGCAAATAAATATTAAATTTTAGCCTTTTTAGTGATTAGTCGGATCTAATAACAGTTGCTCTTTCATTGTTTTTAGTGATTGGCACACATAAAAGATTAAAGAGAACTTGTTACTTATGAATGATAAGTACATAATTGTATGAATTAGAAAAACACAAAATAAAATATAAGGATAACAAGGAAGATGAAGCCCTTGAACAGTAGAGCATAGCGTCACCTGTGTCACAAGTCTCGGCCTTCAGCTACTGCAATGGCATCCCTAGTCACACCCCCACAAGGAATACCGTGAATACCCATTTGAATAATACGAGTTCCTGCGTGTATACATTAAATCTACAACGAAGGCACATGTGAGGCTGTGTGGTGCATGTGGGAAAATTGATGAAGCCGACATATGTGCTCCTCGACTTTAGGCACCTTCGAGTAGTAATAAAAAAGTCCATTTACCACTGAATGCATGCGTGCACCCTAAGGGCATCCATTTTGCCCGCACTTCACACCATAAACAGTAAGCATTTTCTACATAGAATTTCCTATTGAAGGATATAATCAACCAAAATTGCTCATCTTCCTTTAGTGTGACACTTCTAGAGTAAAGTGCACCAACACATACCTAATTTTCCCTATATTCCCAAGGCACAACCTCATCTTCATCACCAATTATGGCAAAGTAGTCATACCCATCCTAATTTCATGGTTTAGGATCTGGATCAACATCATTGTTGTCAGATTCATCGGAGTCATCTTCTACCATTGCTACAAAGGTTCTTCATTCTCATGCTGCGTTTGCTGGATTAACTCAAGGACCTTTTTGGCCTCATCAATCTCACCAATGGATTCACGGGCCGTAGACAATGTACCTCTTTTATTATGTCCTCCAATTTGACCATGCTCCTCCTCATCATGTTCATTATCGTCATCTTCCATGCTGGTTTGTATTTCACATTCCTCAGCACCATGGATTCCACTATTATCACCCACCTTCATGAATACTTACACAAACAACACTAACAGGAAACTACACTCAGTTGTAATGCGATACTATCTCTAGCCATGTCACAGGTGTTTTGTAGTGGCAGGAGCTCCCAAAAAACAACACCTACATGCCGAGAAGTTATAGCCATTATTCACATTTCATGTCGCTCAGGATCTAGCTTAAATGCATTAAACAACTAGTTGTGAATTGTCATAAAGTTCCTGTCTCTGGCGAGGGACCCCTCATCTGTGACTTTTTTTTGCGCATAATCTGTGACTTACTCATGACAAATATATCCCTACAAGACCATAACAAACCTTTCTAGGGCAATAAATATATGGAAATCTAATTGACCTGACATGCCTACTCATAGTTTACCAAATACTCTAGCTATTAGTTGCCTACATACAAAATCTAACTACCACTAAGGCTAATAGCTAGAGTACACCCCCTTCCCTATATACTCGTAGTTCACCAAATACTCTAGACAACACAGCACACCCCCTTCCCTATATACAAGGATGTACTGTGTGCTGGCCGGGTGGAGGAGGTTACTGCCAAGTCATTTGGCAGCAAGCACCTGACTACGAGTGCCGATAGATTTCCGCTAGATGAACTAGCAACATTTTATGGGGCACACCTTATCATCGTTTGGATCAATGACAAGACTTACCACCATGTAAGCTAACGGTTGGAAGACTAGCCGCCTTAATGGCGGATCCTACCACCTTACAACGGTTTCATCTGATTTTATCTTATATACTGCCAAATGGGACGGTGGTTACCATATATATACCGTTGAACCAACCGGTTGTGTAAGACTATATTTGCAAATATGACAAATGCAAAATTATTTGGCCTAAGAGTGGAAAGTACCAACTACTCCTTCTGCACCCAATTCCAGGTGGAGAAGCTTTTCTCATTCCCGCCCAAGGAAAAATTGAAAAGTGCATCTATGCCTTCGATTATGTGCTAGAAACCAGTAGAAAAGGAGCAAAAGAAACAAGAAGATAGATAATTTGACTAGCCTAGACCACATTGTTCACATCAGGTCTTTGCTTCCCATATGCCCATACCATGATCCCCTTGCCTCCCTCAGTGGCACCTTGACTTATCAAAAGCACAAATCGAAAACAAATCTGGAAGGGCGATGGATGGTGGGGAAGGAGATTCTCTTGTGAAAGAAGATATGATCTTTCTAATGTTGTTATTGTGTAGATTCATCTTAAGAAGTAGTTTCATAATCATATAGTTTATAGGATTTTATAAATATATTCTAATAGGAAATGGTGGTCAAAGTTGTAACACAAGCCATGAAACATAAAAAGAGCAAAGCCTTTTTGTTTGGTGGCAATACAATGCCATCTTAATTGAAAGAGAAATAAGAAAAGGACAAGAGAGTCACTGATAAATTCTAGTGATAACATTGTTCAACAAGGTTTGTTAGTTGTTGCTACAACCTATGTTTGTACTTTTCCATAAAATGTTTTGTTTGACTTTGTTGTTTTCTTAAGATGCAAATTTGACCACAACTCTTGTTTCTCTATTTTTAGCTTATTGTGATTATTAACCTTTAAATATAATATCTTATTCATTCCATAAACTTAATTTCTTGTGTGTTAAAATGTACAGAATTGTCTTAATTTTGAACTAAAAATACAATAAACTGTAGACAATTTTATTATGAAACATAATAGGACAGAGAGACTAACCAAGCAAACCTTTGTGATATCAATGTTGGGAAAAGATTTTGAGTTGTTGCTACCATCTCTCTTAGTCCTCTACATATCTATATTTCCTTATTAATTTCTATTCTTTTTCATGATTTAATTTTGAGCATTACTTTTGTTGCTCTATTTTTTACATTTTGTATGTTTATTTGTACTTTGTGCTCGGAGATATCCTCCCTGAGAAGAAAATTTATATCGTTCTAACATTTTCTTAAGGAAAAACATATTTCACCTAAATATTAATAAATGCTAAACAACTGCTACCCATTGTTAGCCAAAAAGTGGGCTAAACAACCATTTAGCTCAAGGCCGGTTGTTCACCATGCATCACTTACATGCTAATTAATCGACATAAATGATTTTTTACATGGATAATGAAAAAGACCGAGAAAATGTTCCTATATCATTGTAGATGAATTAAGTTTCATGACAAAAAGCTATTAGACGAGGAAAATTCATTCTACTAATTATATATGCAAAGATTTTGCTCATAGTGAAAATAAGAACAAATCACAAATAACCATGATGAAGTTTTAGAGAGTTTTCTGCTTCCTCTACATATTCATGCTAGAAGACCATTGAATGTCTTTGTTTCCAAATATTTACCGTGTATGGATGGCAACCCTATTGTAGTTTCTTATTTCTAGCAATGCATATCTAGTCTCAACTTCAAAAAAAATAACTATCTTTTAGAATCACATTTACCCACTTTGTTGTGAACATGTGTATGATAGAATTGGAGTTGCATTTTAGTTGTAAGCATCTTAATATTGTGGTAAAATGATTCAACTTTAGAAAACAAGAGCAAAAACCACACTGTACACATCAACACTAGAGATTGATACTTGACTCCAATGAGGTTGTATGCTCTTCCAATTAGTGGAAAGATCTTTCATCCGGGAGATCTTCTCCATGCAACAACTTCTAGGATGGATATTGGAGCAAATTGTAGATACGTGTCGCAATGATCCTTACATTGCCTTTGAGCTACAGGACCTATTTTGGCATAGTTCAAGGCTTTGAGCTCCAATAGTTCTTGGAGCCGGTCATTCATAGCTCTAGAAATCTTTGGAGCTAAGAGCCATGGGTACAATGAAGACATTTGATTGAGCAATTTTGTTAGTAATTTGGATTGAACATATTTAAACTATTTTATTTATCAACTCAATCCTCTATGGATCTTGAACTTCAAGTTATGCCAAATGAGCCATAGTATATGTATGTGATAAATATTTATCCTAAAGATGATAAATAATACCATTGACAGAATAGAACAGATTGTGTATGTTAGTTGTATTACCTAGTTTGTTCTAAATAAGATAGGACTATACTATATCATTCCTTATGTGGCTTGAGAGTAGTCAATCGACCGATTTGTATCTCTGAGCTATGCATCATGGGTTGGCTTTGAGTTCTGAATTGATTTGAGAATATCATCACCGTTTTAGAAATTGCATTTATCTGTTGTTATAATCGACATGTTTCTACTGTTACCAATACAAAATGCCATACACCATCAAACCGATATGGAAATCATTACATCGACTCCACCAACTCATGAGGACTTGCGCATTCCTCATGTGCATATAGAAGTCCAAACATATTAGAGTCAAGGATGAATTGGATGCTGAACTCATCCTTGCTTTACTAGTGCATGAAGGAAGACCAAACACCTTGGCATGGCATTACTATAAACATGGAAGGTTTAGTGTCAAGAGTGCGTATAAAGTTTGCTGAAATGACACACTAAGAGCAAGGCAAAGAGAAGGAGAACAAGGAAGCAGTGGATCGGCTACAAATTCAAGTTGGAAGAAAATCTGGCAGCTTGAGTGCCCGGACAAGATAAAGCGCTTTTTTTGGCGGTTTGCACATAATAGCCATCCTCTTAGAAGCAATCTTGTGAGACGAGGTATGAAGATAATTGACAACAGATGCCTAGTCTGCTTCAGAGTTGGTGAAGACGGAGCGCACTTGTTCTTTAAGTATAAGATGGTGAAACAGGTATGAAACTAGCTATACTTAGTGCGTGGGAAACAATGGCAGCAATGAGCCAGGCTCACGAGGTCGTGGAGTACATTTTGAAATGAAAGCCGATCAGAGACTAATAATGGTCATGGCATTGTGGTTTTTGTGGCAGCTTGCAGCGGACTACGATGGTTAGCCCTGCTTGGCGGTGGCTAGTCCGGTGTGGTACATCGTCTTACAGGCAGCGCAAGTGGATCCGATTGCGGGAGGGCTATGCGGCTTGCAGCGATCTACGGTGGCTAGCCCTGCTTGGCAACAGGCTAGCTCGGTGTGGGTCACCGTCGGTGACGACAGCGTTTTCGCCTTGATGTCCTTGTCGTCCGGGGTTTTGGCAGTGCAGTGTGGTGACGGGCTGGTGGGATGGAGTTGGTGGTGGTTCTTTTTTTAGTTGTGCTTAGGATTTGTGCAGTTCGTGTCGATGTCCCAATCCGACCGACTTGAGTTGTTTTTTCTTTTTGTTGAGTTTGTTTCCCGACGTGATTGTTGGTTGCTGTTGTATCGTTGTGCCCACTTTGGGCTTTCTTCTTTTCAATATAATCGACAACTCTTCTTCCTGGTTCGTTTCAAAAAAGAATTGGATGAACAAAGGAGTGGCGGCTGGGGCTTTGTTCTACGTGATAGCAATGGCAATGTGGTTTTGTCAGGACGAGGGAAGATCAACCACATGCTAAGTGCTTTTCAGGCGGAGCTGGTGGCTGTCTTCAAGGGGTGCAGACGACGATCAAGTAGGAATTTGGCTTATGCCGATGTTTATGCTGTTTTGTTGCGAGAGAAAAATATTGTTCGTTCGCTGAAAAGTACTGTTGAAGTAGTTCAAGCGAACAAAAGATTATAACAAAGCGCACATCTGATGGCAGTGCTGGGGTGTTTTTGTGATGAAGGGGAGGAGCAATTCTCAAGCTTCGTCCCAAAAAAGGTTGGTGTAATTGTTGCTAATGATCTATTAGCCTCTGAGTAATAAAGTTCACCCCGTTAAAAAAAAGATGAATTGGATGAACAATCCTTAGTTTTTATTTAGAATTTTCTCTCAAGGTATTTTTTAAGATGAAAGGAAACTTTATTGAAAAACAAAGTTTGGACCTATGTAACAAATCGATACATACAACTAATTTGAAACAGAGCCCTGTTCACTTCTTTTATAATCCTTCTTTTTTAGCTGGTTTTTTAAGTCGGAATAGTATTTTTCTCTCGCAACAAATCAGTCGGAACAGTGTTTTGACTTATTTTTTTAGCGAAGCGAACGGGGCCTCTGGCTTTTGCAGGAGCATTCACATAGGAAAAAGAATCTCATAACTTTCTTTCATTTTGTTATGAAACAATCCTTTCAGGCTTTTGTAATCAAAACCACTCTGTTGAAGTCTTATTATTAATTATAAATATACTCATTAATTCCCTCATACATATAATAATAATAAATAAATAGATGAGCTAGAAGATATGGATTTTGACCAGCGTGGACCACATTGTTATCACCAGGTAAGCAGCGCCTCGCCTCCCTGCCAGCACCTCCACGCAGCTGATGCAGCCTCGCCTCCCTCGCCGGCACCTCCACGCAGCTGATGCACACCACAGAAAACAAACTGGGTGGCCGATAGATTAGTGAGGATGGAGACTCTCGTGAAAGTAGGTCGGAGGTCTCCAATTGCGGCATGTACGCCATGGCCGGCGAATCCACATCTCGGAGGCTCCTCCGTCGGGACCGGCGGCGAAGACGGGTGAGTCCGGCCGCTGCAGACCTAGAAGCTCCATGGGCTTAAACCGTGGGCGATTCTAGGGAGGTTTGGCTGGTTTTCCATCCATCAAGAAACTGAAGCCAGCCACAGCACACAAGCGACGAACAAGCCAGCAAGTCTGGTGGTGGAAGCACAGGGTAACTGAAGGCAGGAATTAATGCCAGGGAAATTCCACATCGCAAGGATGAACACCTTCCATCTTTGCAGCCGTCTGCATTCCGATCCCCGCTCCTCCCCCAATCCCCCTTGCCCCTGCTATAAATCCCTCCCCTTCCCCTCGCACTCACTGCATTGCTCTTCACCCGGAAATCGCCTCGCTCACTTCTTTTTTTCCTCTGTCTCTGTTGCTTCCCGGAGGTTCTCGGACGGCATCCATTGCAGCAGGTAAGAAAGTTCGAGTCTTCTCATTTCTTGCGGGGATTTGGTGGTCGGCGGTTGCTTTCTTGGAACTGATCGTGTACGTTTTGGATATAGGGGAAAACATGGCCGCGGGCACCTTCCCAGCGGGGCTGCGCGTGCTCGCCGTCGATGACGACCACGCCTGCCTCAATGTCCTAGAGAGGCAGCTGAAGTATTGCAACTACAACGGTGTGTGTTCTTGCCTTCTTAGTCGTCCCCTATTTCCCACCGATTCCATTGTGATACAATTTTAGGCCCCCTATTTCCCACCGATTCTGTTGTGATACAATTTTAGGCCAGAAGATAAATTTTTTTTGGGTGATTTTGTTTTCACGGTTGGAATTCTGGTGGTGCGACGCAGTGACAATGGTGGCTGATGCCCAGACGGCATTGGACATGCTCAGGGAGAGGAAGGACCGGAACCAGTTCGACCTGTTGATCAGCGACGTCTACATGCCCAAAATGGACGGCTTCAAGCTCCTCGAGTTCATCGGCCTGGAGATGGATCTCCCAGTCATCAGTAAAGCCCTTGCTCAAACTCATTTTTCCATTTGTATGCTTGGAATTCTTCTGATCATGCAGAGAATAGCAATCATGAGAATTTGTAGTACTACCATTTTTAGATGTTGTTCTGGATAGATGCATTGAATGGATTGCTTATAACTCGGTTGGCACGCGATATCCAGTGGAGCTGCTGGTTATGAATGTTTGGGTAGGATATCAATAAATGGTACATATGCCAATCATAAGTCTTGATTTCGGGGGTGCATGTGTTCAGGTACAATCAAGCCAATAACTGTGTTAAGGTACAATCAAGCCAACAACTGTGTTACCGTTTTGTTCTAGTTTTGTATGTTACTGTTTGTTCCTAAGTGCTAAGTGCAGTGGAGCTGGCTACTTACTTTTATCATTTGTAGCTTCATACTTACAGTTCGTTTGTAAGCATTGCAGGAAAACTAAAATTTTTGTCCAATTTGGGTATCCGTTAGACCAGTTTCTGTTTGTTCATAAGCGCTAGATGGTGTTGATTGACCTCTTAATGATATTGCTTTTGGTTTCATACGTTAAGGTGCATTCATTAGCCCTATGAAAAGTAAAATTGTTTTTGCACTTGTGTGTGTCACCATTTGTTCATAGCCAACTCGACTTCTCATTGTTTTTAGTTTTAGTTTACATATATGTTACGGTTTCCCCTATATGTAAATTTTGTTATTTGTAGTTTTGTGCATTACCATTGGTTCATTGGACGAAAAGAAAATTATTTCTCCAAAAAAAATCCTTCTGAAGTACTACCTTTGGTCAAAATAATTGTCACATTTGACTTTGCACGGTTCTTGATGCGTATCTTTTTTCCCTAAAAGGTCCTTGTGTATCTTTATGTTATGTGGCTGCTATGGTCGCGAGGGATAGGGGGATGGCCGGGGGCCTTGCCCACGGCCAAGCAAGAGAGAAGGGTTTTCCTTCTAA
Organism: Miscanthus floridulus; assembly: GCF_019320115.1. NCBI lineage: Eukaryota > Viridiplantae > Streptophyta > Magnoliopsida > Poales > Poaceae > Miscanthus > Miscanthus floridulus. The sequence continues at coordinate 85,023,500 of NC_089598.1, forward strand.
TTCTTACTTGATTAGATTGATACATCTCCTCTCCTTATATAGAGACTTACTTGACTCCTAAGCAAGCGATCCTTATCGATAGGCCCATAACATAGCCCAATCACCCCTTAATTCTCTCCCAATCACTCTTGCTAAGCTTCTATATTAACACCTGCTAATGGTGTGCCCAGGATTCCCCTCAATTGGGCACCAATCTAGCCACTTTCCTGATTTGCTGCCTCTAACACTACACCCCCCTGGACAAGCAGCTCGTCCTCGAGCTGCAACCTAACCAACTCATAACAATAACTCGACTCGACATAAACCTAACACCTAAAAATAAACCATTCATAGCTCGGCTCATTTTATTGTACTCACCCCGACATAGATTTGGACTCTTTATTTTGCTGCCTCCGGAACATAAGGTGGACACCATCCGCACGCCGGAGCTACACGTGTACAACCACCTGGATCCCATGGCGCGGTCTGGCGGGAGTCCAGACCTGGGAGTAGTCGCAACACTGACCAGTGGAGGTGCCCCGCGGGGTGGCTGGAGGTGGAATGCGGCGGCGCTACGTGGTGCACGCCTGCCTGTGACCCCATGCCTTCTCCCCGCTGGATGGCTGCTGTTCCGCGCCACACAGGGAAGAGAGGAGGGCTTCCGATGAAGAACGGTGAGGAGGGGTGCGCCTCCCCAACCCTTGTAGCTGCATACTCTAAGGTTGCCGCCCGCGGGGCAAATAGCACGTCCGTCGCGCTCGGGGGGAAACTACATGGCCAAGATCCCTGACGCAGCAGACGAGATCGAGGTCCTCCGCCCAGCGATGCGCAACTTGAAGGAGCTGCGAAGGGGTGCGGGGCTGAATCAGCTGCAGATCACGCATCTCCCGCACTCGCCGACGTGCTAGGAGGCCGCGTGCAGCAACCTGCAGCCGCACCGCCACTAACACCTGACGGTTAAGCATCTTCGCCGCCGGCTCCTTTGCGATGTCTTTCGGCTACTCGATCTGCTGCAACTTCTCGCCCTTAGCTTGGATCTGCTGGGTGCCGGTTATGGTGATGGTGGTGGTCGTCGGTTGTCGGCATTTCAGGGCCTCCAGACGCACCTAGAGAAATGCCACCTGCTGGGTGAGGTCGGCCAGTGCCTTGGCGATGGGATTAGGTTGTGGCTCATCGGAACCTGGTATCTCTCATACTAGATGTTATGTGGTTGCTATGGTTGCGAGGGAGAGAGGGTGGGCCGGTCGGGGGCCACTGCCCACAGCCGAGCAAAAGAGAAGGGGTTTCCTTCTAATTCTTGCTTGATTAGATTGATACATTTTCTTCTTTTATAGAGAGGCTTACTTGACCCCTTAGCAAGCAATCCTTATCGATAGGTCCATGACATAGCCCAATCATCCCTTAATTCTCTCTCAATCACTCTTGCTAAGAGCATCTCCAGCAGTTTTGTAAAACAACTCCCTATTTTTAATTTTTAGCAAAAAGAGAAAAAAAACCCTCCTCCAACAGTTTGGTAAAAGAACTCCTTAAAAATAAAAAGTTATCAAATTCTCTCCTCAACTCATAAGTTTTCCTAGTCGAGAGAGCTCCCTATCCTTTCTCCGTCGAACGGTTTCTACGGACACTCACACGGACTGCAGGCGGCGGCAGGCCCTGGAATGGACCAGGTGCTGGTCAGCAACAGGAAGCGAATTACACACCTGCTGATCCTGTAGCAGGCACCATGCAAGACACTGGTGTTGCCGGATGCAGGGAACGTGGCAGCCTGACGTACGGCGGCGACAGTGCGCGGAACAGATCGTTCTGGTGAAACCGAAAAAACAAATTGATGTGGACCCCACTTTAGCTTTTAGCAAGTTATTACGGAAAACTGTCGGAGAAGCATAAATTTTAACATTGCTATTTCTTTTATTAACTTGCTAGATTTGTTAGTTTAGCAAGTAAATTATACCAAACTCCTGGAGATGGTCTAAGCTTCTATATTAGCACCTGCTAATGGTGTGCCTAGGATTCCCCTGGCGCCAATCTAGCCACTTTCCTGATTTGCTGTCTCTAACACTTTAATCTCTAATTTGTTTTAGAATATTTCTTAAAGTTCTTCAAATTCATGAGACTTTGCAAGTGTTTTGAATACAAATCTTACATATAACTTATATATCTTAAAACTTATTAATTTAAAAGTTAATAATGCTTGTAGTTTTTAAGCTTTGACCAAACCTTGCCCAAAATGACATGATTTTGTGACCAGATGGAGTATCTTTTGGAATTGTATTGTTATATACATTGCTGATGCAGTATGCACCCTTTCCTGTGTCTAATTGGTCTTGGGATAGATTTTTCGTCTAAACCACATTTTTCCTTCAGTTTTCTTGCATCTAAGAGGGGGAAAGCTAGGCTATGATTGATCCTGATGGATATAATCCTAATATACAAATGATCCTGCTAGATCCTTTCCTAATACAAATGATCCTAATGGATCCTTTCTTAATACCCACCCGCAGTCGTAGCGGTAGTAGGATCACAGACGCATAGGCTGGCCCGAAAGTCAATGAACAACTATACAGGGAGACCCTTGGTCATGATATCCGCGAACTAGTGTGCCGAAGAAATGTGGAGTACGCGAACCTGTCCTAGGGCCACCTTATCGTGAACAAAGTGGATGTCGATCTCGATATGCTTGGTACGCCGGTGGACACGGTTAGCAGTCATGTAGATGGTGCTAACATTGTCTGTGGCCAAGGGGACCGAAGCTGCCGCACTCAGCAGCACTTGGCGACGACATGCACGACGGCACGGGATTCGGCCTCAGCGCTGGAGCGAGAGACCGTGGTCTGGCGTTTTGAGGACCAAGACACTAGATTGTCTCTGAGGAAGACGCAGAAGCCAGAGGTGGAGCGTCGTGTCAGGGCAGCCCGCCTAGTCAACATCGGAGTAGGCGGTGATCCGGTCGACCGGGCCGGTGCCCAGGTGAAGGCTAGCAGAGAGCATGCCCTTCATGTAGTGCAGGATGCACTTGATCAGTGCCAAATGCGGCTCACATGGGTCATGCATAAACAAGCAGACCTACTGAACAGCAAAGGCCAAGTTGGGCCGCGTCAGGGTGAGGTACTGGAGGGCGCCGGCGAGGCTTCGGTACTCGGAGGGGTTGGCCGCGTCAGTAGCAAACAACTTGGTTTGTGCATTGGCCGGCGTGACAGTAGGGTGGCACTCTGACATGCTAGCCCGCTGGAGGAGGTCGACGACGTACTGGCGCTGGGATCTCAAGGAAGTGGTGGAGGTCGCCGAGGTCCGAATGCTGAGTGGAGGCGTGCCATGACGTGCCGGAGCAACTCATTGGAGGAGGCCGTGAGGATGATGTCGTCAACGTAGAGGAGCAGATAGGCGATGCGGTCTCCATCTTTGTACACAAAGAGAGAGGCGTCGGACATGGACGCAGCAAAGCCAATGGTGCGGTTGTAGTTGGCGAAGCGCTGGTTCCAAGCTTCGGGCGCCTACTTGAGTTTGTACTGGGACTTCTGAGAAGGTTGGAGCAAACCACGCCAAGAAGTATTCAAGGAAAAACAAAAAGGTTGTGGATGTTGCTGATGAGGACAACGTGAACACATCAACCCAGAAGAAGTAAACGTTCCACTGGTGTGGTGAACTACACTGGAAGTTTGTACAAGCTGTCAATCAGATTGGCATGGGCAGTAAGTTCTCACATTTCATGGCTTTATCTATCAATAATTCTTCTGTTAAATCTGTTTCTCTTAACAAATATTTTGTTGCTGTAAATGCAGGGGCTGTTCCTAAGAAGATATTAGAAGTCATGAATGTAGAAGGCCTTTGTCGGGGACCAATACTAGGGTACCCGAAGAGGAGCTAATGGTCATCAACATTGATTCAACCGAGCAGTCAAGAGCGCGCCTACAGCTCCGCCCGACCCCCAGGTGCACGGGCTCCGCCACGCCCGACCTCCCGGGGTGGGCTCCGCCTCGCCTGACCTCCGAGGGTGGGCTCCGCCTCGCCCGACCCCGAGGTCGCGATCTCTGCCTCGCCCGACCCTTGGGTTTGTGCTCCGCCTCGCTCGACCCCAAGACCGTGGGCTCCGCCTCGCCAGACCCCTTTGGTGCGGCCTCTGTCTCGCCCAACGGGGACCCATACCGCCGCCAACTACTCCAGGTCCAAGCGTATGGGCCTGGGTCAAAACTCTGACACGAAGGAAGATACTGGCACACCCCGATGTAACCCGCGGCCACGCGGGCCATACCTGAGGATTCACATCAAGAACAGCGTCGGACATACAGGTGTTGTTATGCCTAATCCTCGTACGAACACTGACAGGCGCGTCAGTTCACCACGACGTCCGTCAGAACGGAGTGGAGCGCCATGACCGGTGGATGATGCCTGCGCATGGCGCTAGTGACGGACAGGACCGCGACGTGGAGCCGTCCCTGTTGACATCTACAGGGTCGGCGGGACCCGCATGAAGGAGAAGAAGGACCCGGCGATCCTGGAGGCCTTCCTCTCTCTCATTCCTCTCCTTTTCCTCCGCTATAACCCGCGCTTTCCTTTGGCCTATAAAAGGGAAAGCAGGGCGCCCCATAAAGGGGATCCCGAACCGATCGACCCATCAAGATCCGATACAGATCCGCACAAGAGCACGACACGAACGCACAACTGAGCAGCGATCGAGCTCTCAGCACCCACTCACTCCTTTCACCATAGACTTGGGATTCTTTCCCTTTCTCGCCCGTTTGTAACCCATACTACAAACTTTCGGTACTAGTAACACGAGCAGCAGCGACGAACTGGACGTAGGGACTTTCTGTCCGAACCAGTATAAACCTCGTGTCCTCTAAGCACACCATCCGTGCTAGATGCGCAATAATACAAATTTACTTATCGGTGGTAACTCGAAACACCGACAGCCTTACTAAAGAGAATGTCCCCAGTCATCTGCAGGTTTGGTTTCTACTCTTATGCTCAATCACTATGCTTGTGTTCCCATCCACTATATCATTTTTAAGATATTTGGATAGGACTTGTTTTTGCACCATTTCGATCTCAAACTCAATATTGTGTTTATGTCAATGGAATTTGTGTGTCTGACACTTCGACAATTCAACTGGAGCGTGTGTCTGCCACACACAAAGTTCTAGTGGCGTACACATGTATTGAGTTTGGTATCTTATACACATTTGCACATCTGGAGTTAATTGTTTCTCTCCTGAATTTCTTTTGTTTCACCCCATGATTAAGAGCCCAACTTCACTCATTTTATGGATTTGTCATTTTTTTTCTTAACAAAATGTACTTGTCTATTTTGTGATTTAAGAAGTTCCGAATCTATCTCAGAAAGCTCAGCGAGGGCAAACTGAGGAATTCTAATCCATTTGCTGATGAAACTGAAGCACTGCAGAGAAACATGAATGTCCCATCCTTCATTGGCTCTCCAAGCTCAAGCAACCATTATGCAGAGGTAATCCAACCTGTTCCGCTTCTCTACGCAATCGCCCAATATGCAGAGGTAATCCAAGGTATTTGCATGGAAATTGGCATAGCTTCCCCTGAAAATTTCCCATCAATGCAGATTCACCACATCTAATTTGTTATACCTCCGTCTGATATTTGCTTCCAATCCGGTTGCTGTCCTGAAGGCTGCTAGTATCCTCTGGACGGCTGTGAGGTCATTGCTGTGTCGGTTTAATAAAAAATGATGCGTCATCTGCATATAAGCTGGTTCTTATCCGGAATCCGGATTCGGTCGGATCCAATTGGGGAGAGAATTCCTTGTTCAGTTGCCTTCTCAAATATTTTCTGAATGGGGTCAATGCTAGGATGAAGAGCATCGGTGAGAGTGGATCCCCCTGCCTAAGTCCTCGTTGCTGCCATATGGGTGATCCCAACAAACCATTGAGGATGATGCGAGATGAGGTGGATGACCAGATTAAGCAAATGAGGTCCCGCCAGCATTGTCCAAATCCTAACCTCTGTAGAATTTCCAACATATAATCCCACCTGATACTGTCAAAGGCCTTGGTAACGTCCAGTTTCAGAAATAGCATTGGCATTTTCGAGCGGTGGAAATGGTTGACAGCACCTTGCACATATTGAAAATTATCTAGGATGCTCCTTCCTTTGATAAAGACGGTCTGGCTATGTGAGACCAGATTGTTAAGATGCGGAGACAATCGGTTTGCCAACAGTTTTCCCATTATTTTGGCCATTCTGTGCATAAGACTTATCAGTCTATAGTCAGCAGCTGTTATGACTCCTTTCTTCAGTATTAGGATGACATTTGCTGAATTGAGAAGGTTCCAGTGTGAAGCTCTGAGGTTGTATAGTTGGTGGATGGCTTGCATCAAGTCATGCTTGACAATTTGCCAACATGTTTTATAGAGCAGACCTGTGAAGCCATCGGGGCCCGGGGCTTTTTCGGGCTGCACCTAAAAAATCACCTGCTTAACTTCTTCTGTTATTGGGGTGTCCAACTGCTCCAGATCTGTCTTTGTATGTTCAAACTCTCCCAGTTCAATGTGTTCATTCTTGGTGGGTTGATGTTGAAGAGGTTTGCCTAGTATTGTAGCAGGATGTTTGCCTTGTCTTGGTGTGCTGTAGCAGTTTTGTCCCCATTTTTTAGTGTAGGAATGTAGAAATTCACATTTTCAGATTTCATCTAATTTTTTTACTGCAATTTGGATCGAAACTTTGTGAATTTCATTAATTTCAGCTACGAAAGTCATTTTTAACAAATCCAAATCGCTGAATCAATCTCGCTACTGAACTGTTCTTTCCAGTTCATTTAATATGCTACTGTTAGTTCATATGTAGTAGGTGCAATCAGTAACTACTAAATATTGTTGCTTGTAGTTTCATGTGCTACAATTTGTTCATATTTAAGTAACAGGAGCAATCAATCTAACAATTGAATCCTGTCATTTGTGTATGGTTCATACATTGCCATGGATTAGTAAGCTCTAGACAAAACCAAGATTACTTCTGAATTTGTGACCTGCAGTTTGGTTTGTTATTGTTGGTTTTCATAATAACTAGTCGTTTCCATAAGGATGTGAACAATGCCCCATTCTAATAAATTTGTAAAGTTTCTTTTATGAAATTATGAATGACACAAGTGGAAATGATATAGAATTGCATTTACTATGTGTATGTGTATGATACATTTTCTTACAAATGAATGTAAATGACACATGTAATGCCTAAAGAAAATGAAATTTGAAAAGTGTGCGAGATGGAAATTCCACATCGCAAGTATGCTGCACTGCTCTTCACCTGGAAATCGCCTCGCTTACTTTGCTTTTTCCTCTTTGTTGCTCCCCGGAGGTTCTCGGACGGCAGACATTGCAGCAGGTAAGAAAGTCCAAGTCTTCTCGGGTTCCTTGCGGGGATTTGGTGGTCAGCAGTTGCTTTCTTGGAACTGATCGTGTACGTTTTCGATATGGGGAAGAGATGACCGCGGACACCTTCCCAGCGGGGCTGCGTGTGCTCACCGTCGAAGACGACCGCGTCTGCCACAAGGTCCTAGAGAGGCAGCTGAAGTATTGCAACTACAATGGTGTGTGTTCTTGTCTCTTAGCCGCCCCTATTTCCTCCGATTTTGTTGTGATACAATTTTAGGCCAGACGATGAATTGTTTTGGGTGATTTTGTTTCTACGGTTGGAATCATCCACAATGGTGATGAACGCCCAGACGGCGTTGGACATGCTCAGGGAAAGGAAGGACGGGAACCGGTTCGACCTGGTGGTCAGCAATGTCGCCATGCCCAACATGGCTTCAAGCTCCTCGAGCTCATCGGCCTGGAGATGGATCTCCCAGTCATAAGTAAAGCCCTTGCTCAAACTCATTTTCCCTATTTTTATGCATGGCATTCTTCCTAGCGTGCAGAGAATAGCAATCATGAGAATTTGTATTACTAACATTTTTGGATGTTGTTCTGGATAGATGCATTGAATGGATTGCTTATAACTCGGTTGGCACGCGATATCCGGTAGAGCTGTTGGTTATGCATGTTTGGGTAGGATATGAATAAATGGTACATATGCCAGTCATAAGTCTTGATTTAGGGGGTGCATATGTGTTCAGATGCAATCAAGCTAATAACTGTGCTACCGTTTGTGTTCTAGTTTTGTATGTTAGCGTATGTTCCTAAGTGCTAAGTACAGTTGAGCTGGCTACTTATTTTTATCATTTGTAGTTGGAAACTAAAATTTTTGTCACGATCTCCGGCCATGACCTCCTCCTTCAACGGCGAGCTCCGGCCATGGGCACCCCCGCCCCGACTTGGCCCGACCGCCTCCGTCGTCGCTAGAACCCTAAAGCCGCCTGGCCGGCCGGCCTCCTCCAAGCCCCTTCTCTTCTAAGCCCGCCAGAGTTGAGGAGAAGATGGCTCACCGGAGTTGGGGAAGAAGAGGGTTGGGACGGTGGTTCGGTCTGGTGCGGGCAAGTGGGGCGTGGACGGTGGATGCGGTGTGCGTGGGTGTGGGCCGGTGGGGTGCGGCGGTGGATGCAGTGTGGGTGCCGCACCTCTAGGTCGTGTGCACTTGAAAAGAAGCTTGCCCATTTGTTTTTTTGTACTTGCGTGTGTTACATTTGTTCATAGCCAGGTCGACCTCATTGTTTTCAGTTTTAGTACATATGTTACAATTTTCCCTATATGCTGCTGCTGCTGTGCTTGAACTGCGGATTTCTCTTCAAGATGTTTGTTGTACTCATCTTTCAACTTAGTCAATTTATCTAGCATGCACTCAACATATTGAACATCAAATTCATTTTTCTTTAGCTTAGCATGTGTGCTTTTTTTCTCTTCAAATGAACCCTCATTGTCTGCTATGCTTGATTTTCTTATTCTTCCCACGCAGACATCAAATGCCACCGCCAGACACAATTTCATTCCTTTTAGTATTGTCTCAGGATACTGTTGAAGCGGAAGAAAATGAGGTTGTTGTGGAAACTCTTTAAGCACTTGCACATAGTCTTTCAGCACATCCATGTCTTCCACTGCAGACAATAAACATGAGTTATTCGCAAATGGAGCCTAGGTATGAGACTTGTGTCTTGAGCAGTCAGCCCTTCATGTATGCCAATATCTGCAGAAATCCAGTCCTTAGAAACCAGCTTATCTGATATATAGAAAACATTAACTATCATATGGACAATTTCACTATGGATAAGAATAGATATATGTCGTACCATCAGAAGCTGATACAAAGCTCAAAGGTACCACTCCAACAGGTTCCTGATGTTTTACTTCATTTGCGTTCACTGCATTCTCCAAAGATCAAGCTGCTGCTGGATAGATTCTAATCTCTCCAACTGTATGAAGCTAGATATTAGAGTGGGAATCTAATATATAACAGTAGTCACAAAGAATGTACTTACTACTAATGAAGGCGCTAGCTAGTAGTCCAAAAACAAATTTTACTTTTCTCTCTCCACCCTATCTTCTCCTCACCACACTCTCCTGCCGTCTACTAACTCCGCTGCGAGCCCTGCCCCCACCTTCCTCGACCGTCGCCACCGGCTAGCGTCTCCGCCCCTCGACCCCATCCTCGTCCCTTGCCTACGGCGACCTCCTTCCCCCCCCCCATCCCGCATGCCGTCGTGAACTCTGGCCATGACCTTCTCCTTCCACGGCGAGCTCCAGACATGGGCACCCCTGTCCAGACTTAAAAGCTTAGGCAAATCAATCTATTTCAAGTCAAACACAGCAGCTCATGAAGATGACAAGTGTTCAAGAAATGGTTATAAATGACAAATCCTACAAGTGGTTCCATGATTGTTCTTACACATGGTAAATCTAGATTATCACATTACTATAAGTGGTATTCATACAAGTGGTATCTAGCACATCAAATGGTGGTTCCACAAGTGATCCTCAACTTTAAGTGATCATCAAGTAAAGCAAAAGTTCTCTCACAAACAAGAACTCAAGTTTATCAAGTGGATGACCCATGCTATGACATAGGGGGAGGTGCTCCACCAATTGGTATCAAGGTCAAAGATCCTACATGAGGTGTCATTCCAACATATGTGGTGTTGTCCATAAAAAATGCAAGATTCAAGTGTCAATCATCTACCCCAATGCAATCCTTTGTATAAATAAGAATCACACCTTTTATGGAAATTGATGACAAAGGGGGAGAAGTTGGAATAAAGATATGTAAATGCATCATGGCCTCATGGGGAGAAGTAGAAGTTGAACACGGACCAAGAGAGAGCAACATTGAAGAATTGAGAAGGATCAAAGAAATGAGAAGGATCAAAATTCTTGGACAACAGAAGCACACAAGTAGGGGGAGCAAGTTCATGAACTTTCATTGGTTGCATTTGATATGTGCATATTCATGTGCTTGCTTGCATTGCATAAGTTTTTAAATGTGATATGCATGCTTGTGTGTTGTATGCTAGTTATAGAACTTGAATGATGATATGATAACTAGCATGCATATGATGGCAGCTAGACTTGTGTTTTTCAAGCAAAAACTAGAACTTTGCTTATAATGTTGATCTCACGGGGTTTCTAGTGTTTTTGTTGTTTAGCTACTCATGATGCAAAAGATGGTATTAAAAGTGCAACTCCGATTGATATCATGCTTCAAAGGTTATTCTATACACCTTAGCATCACTTAGTAGTGGTAACACTCCCACAAATTTCATATTTATGCATGTGTGTAAACTTGAAATCAAACCATTTGAGCACACATGTAGGGGGAGTTATCACTACCAAGTCGGGTTTTATGATGCTTATCCAAATCTTGACATAGAGCTTAAATGTTGGATAAGTAGCATAAAATGCAAATCAAGTTAGCAATTTACACTTTTGTGAAGTGCTAGCTAGAAATGAGCTTAATTTTCATATCTTTGTAGAGTTGTCATCAATTCCCAAAAAGGGGAGATTGAAAGGTCCTTGTTTGGTTTTGGTAATTGAGTGACAACCTTAGGTGGACTAATATGTGTTTGAATAAGATACACAAGTGATTAGTCCATAGGTACACTTGTGAGCAACCTATGCCATGGAGGTGAAATGCATGGATATGTTGCAAGGCTCACACATGTGATGAAGGAGTTCATTGCATATGAGACATGACATTGAGTTATGTGACTAAGGTGAAGAAGATCAAGACAAGACTTGGCTTGATGGACCGGTTGCAAGCGTGAAGGGCAAGTTGGAGGCTTTGGACCGATGGACCACGTGGCGGTGAAGCTTGAGCAAGACTTAGCACCGATGGACGAAGGCAACAGTGAAAAGTAAGTGAAGTCAAGATCGATGAACTAACAAGGTCACGTGATGATATGAAGTGGATCATATCATTTGTGATTGGTTGGTGCATGTGTTGCATCAACATTGGAGATGGAATAGAATACACAAGGTAAAGGTATATTTCTAGGGCATTTCATTTCACCGATCATAGGTGTGTAGAGAACTTTATGACCGGGTTAAGGATAGATGACCATACTATTAAGAGGGGGAAACTTGTTTGCATAACGGTCATCTAGTGCCACTTGAGTGATCTAACTTTGCATCATTGCTAGGATTGAGTGGTATGGAGAATTGAGAGACTAATCCTTTGAGAAATATTTGTGAAAAGCTAACACACGTGCACAAGGTGGTGAACACTTGGCAGTGTTAGCACATTTGCAAAGGTGAAGAAAGGAGGTGAAACCGGGCTCAGGGTGCTGCCTGGGTGGCACCGCCACCCCCTGTCCGGTGGCACCGCATGCCACCCCAAGGGCAGTGCCCACCTAGCCTCGGCCGAGAAGGAAGAGTTGGGGGTGGCACCGCCGTGCCATGTCCGGTGGCACCGCCACCCCTAGGGCGGTGCCCACCTGGACTTGGTTTTGAGGAGCAGCAGCAGGGCTGTCACCGGATGTGACGGTGTACACCACCATGAGTAGGCCGGTGCACCGCCAGGTGTTGTCCGGTGGCACCGTCACTTTTTACCCGAGGCTGGCTGTTTCAGTGGATGAGCGAGGGGGTCACTGCCATGGTCACCGCCATGGTGACGGTGGTGCACCGCCCTATTTTTCAAGAGAGGAAGGGAATCGAGGGGTTGGCCTGGGTGGTCACCGCCACCCCTAGGGTAGGAATTTGACTATTGGGAGGGGGACCGCCATGTCCGGTGCCCTCGCAGAAACCAACAACTTTGCTCCAACGACTCTATTTGGCTTAGGGGCTATAAATAGAGGTGGAGCTCGGGCTTGGCTGAGGTTGAGCACCTTGGGGATGTGTTGCCCTTGTGTGTGCTTGGTTTGACAAGCCTCTAGCTCACTTGTGCCTGCGAGAAGTGTGAATCCATTGCGAGTGAGTGATTCTAGTGTGTTGCATTGTGAGATTGCATCGAGTGGCACTAGGTGATCGAGTTGTAAGCCGGTGGTGCTTGTTACTCTTGGAAGTTGCCACCTCCTAGACGGCTTGGTGGTGAGTTCTCTGTCGTGAAGCACGCAAGAAGATTGTGCGGTGCTCCACTGAAGGATTTGTGAGGGGTACCGTGCTCACCCCTCGGGAGCCGCAAAGAGCAACACTAGTTGAGCGTGTCATTGAGCTACCCTCACTTTTGTGGTAGGTTCTTACGGTGCCCAACATGTGGGATTGGCGAGTGATGCCAATTAGCCGCCGAACCATCAAGTGAGCGGTCGACGCAACGGGGACTAGCTCGGTGGCAACCAAGTGAATCTCGGGATAAAAATCGTTGTGTCATCCCCTTCCTATTGGTTTACAATCCCCTTACACAAGCTTGTAATTACTTTCATATACATTGTGCTTGTGTAGTTTCTCCTATAATTAGTTAGTTTGTGTAGCTTGCTAGTTAGCTTCTTGCTTGCGTAGCATAGAAGTAGCTCCCTTGTGTAACTAATTTGGTTTTAGTAACCTTGTTAGTTAAATCGCTTAGTTTATGTAGCTAAGTAATTTGCGCTCTCTAATTTGGCATTAGTTGCCTTGTTATTGAGCATTGCTAGTGAGCTTAGAAGCTTTGTGCTTTTCCTACTAGCATGTGTAGGAGCTCTCCGGTGCTTGAAGAACTAGTGGCATAGGTTTGTGTGCCTTGCTTCTAAAATTGATTAGGTGAGCTCTAGCTAGCCCGACGCCTAAGTTGCTTGCTTAGGATCTTTTTAAGGTGCTTGATAACTTAGATAGAGGGGTGTAGTCTTGTCTAGACCGATAGTTTTAATTCCGCATTTATTTTGGTTAGCCGATGTGATTGATTTTAGAAAAGACTATTCACCCCCTCTAGTCCGCCATCTCGACCCTACAACCATGTCCTCGTCCTCGCCTATGGTGACCTCCTTCCCCTTCCCCCTCCCGCATGTCGTCGTGAAATCCGGCCATGACCTCCTCCTTCCACGGCTAGCTCTGGCCATGGACACCCCCACACCGACATGGCCCGACCGCCTCCATCATCGCCAAAACTCGAACACCGCCTAGCCGGCCTGCCTCCCCCGAGCCCCTTCTCTTCTAAGCCTGCCAGAGTTGAGGAGAAGATGGCTCACTGGAGTAGGGGAACAAGAGGGTTGGGGTGGCGGTCCAGTCTAGCGTGGGCGAGTAGGGCGTGGATGGTGGATGCGGTGTGAGTGGGCGCGGGTCGGTTGGGCGCGAAGGTGGATGCGGTGTGGGTACCTCTAGGGCATGTGCGCCTGAAAAGAAGCTTCTCCATTTGTTTTTTGTACTTGTGTGTGTGTTACATTTGTTCATAGCCAGGCCGACCTCATTGTTTTCAGTTTTAGTACATATGTCACGATTTTCCCTATATGTTGCTGCTGCTATGCTTGAACTGTGGATTTCTCTTCAAGTTGTTTTTTGTACTCATCTTTCAACTTAATCAATTTATCCAGCAAGCACTCAACATATTGAACATCAATTCCATTTTTCTTTAGCTCAGCACGTGTGTTTTTTCTCTTCAAATGAACCCTCATTGTCTACTATGCTTGATTTTTTTATTCTTCCCACGCAGACATCAAATGCCACCGTCAGACCCAATTTCATTCCTTTTAGTATTGTCTCAGGATAATGTTAAAGTGTAAGAAAATGAGGTTGTTGTGGAAACTCTTTAAGCACTTGAGCGTAGCCTTTCAGCACATCCATGTCTTCCACTGTAGACAATAAATATGAGTTATTCACAAATGGACCCTAGGTATGAGAGTTGTGTGTCATGTATGCCAATATCTGCAGAAATCCAGTCATTAGAAACTAGCTTATTTAATATATACAGAAAACATTAAGTATCATATGGACAATTTCACCATGGATAAGAATAGATATAGGTCATACCATCAGAAGCTGATGCAAAAGCTCAAATGTACCACTCCAATAGGTTATTGATGTTTTACTTTATTTGCGTTCAATGAATTCTCCAAAGTACTATCAAGCTGCTGATGAGTACATTCTGATCTCTCCAACTGTATGAAGCTAGATATTAGAGTGAGAATCTAATATATAACAGTAGTCACAAAGAATGTACTTACTACTAATGAAGGCGCTAGTAGTCAAAAACAAATTTTGCTTCTCTCTCCATCTTATCTTCTCCTCACCACACTCTCATGTCGTCTACTTCCTCAGCTGCGAGCCCCGCCCACACCTTCCTCGACCACCGCCACCGGTTAGTGTCTTCGCCCCTTGACCCCTGAAAGGTTCTTGTTTGGTTTTGGTAGTTGAGTGACAACGTTAGGTGGACTAATATATGTTTGAATAAGATACACATGTGATTAGTCCACAGGTACACTTGTGTGAGCAACCTATGCCATCGAGGTGAAATGTCTTGGATATGTTGCAAGGCTCACTGAAAGTGCAATCAAGCCCTAATTATGGGTTTTGGTGATGATGACGGCACATTTAGAGAACTAATGAGATTTATCGAGATGGCAAGCAGGGAATCTATGTTCAAGGATGTTATACGAAATGGAGGAGCCCCCAATTACAAAAGTTGAAGGCTTCAAACTCAAAGGAGGTTTAAATTCTTTTATATTTTGAATTTGAGTATAGAAAAAGTTGTACTATAAAGGGGGACACAATACTTAAGCTAATATGTGCTACCAAGTGCTCAATGTGTCACATACATCCTCAGTTTCACAGCCAAGACAGCCAGCACCTTACTCCTATCCTTTCTGTCTTGCCTGGTGCGGCAGTGCCGTACCTAGAGAGAGACACTGCCGCACTTGAGCCGCGGCACTGCCGTGACTTAAGTGACCGTTGGGGATAGGGGGGTATTTATACCTTTTCCCCTTCCTCCCCAACGTCTCTCTTCCTTCCCCAACTGTTCAGTTTGTGGGAAAACAAAAGGTGCTCTTCTCTCTCTCCTCCATTGGTGACCTTGAGCTCCCAAGCTTCTCCATTGATTTCACCATCAATCCTTGAGAGAAAAAGGTGCCAAACTCGATTAGAGAATAGATCCACTGATTCCCAAACTCTAAACAACACTTGGTTCACGTTTTGGCCAGCGGTAGTGTTTGTTACTCTTGGAGTTTGGCTCCTAGCCGGCTAGAGCATCATCCGTGGAGCTTGCCAACTTGTGTGGCAGCTCCAGGAGGTTTGTAACCAACTCTTGAAGCTAGTAAACTCACCCCTCATCTCAAGAGTTAAGCCTCTTGACTTGAGAACGAGGAAGGATTGGAAAGCCCTAAGCCTTAATGGCTAACCTCAACAACATGGACTTAGGCAAGCCTTAGTGGCGTGCTCAACCACGGGATAAATCATTGTGTCACCTTGTACTTGATTTACTTCACTTGTATTTCATATTATTGTTGAGGTGGTTTCTAGGGTTTGTGGTCGATCTACTTGTGTGTGGTGTTCCTACCACTTCTAGCTCTCGATTTATGAATCTCATACCTTCAGAAAGATAAGGAATTTCTTCGATCTAAGTTTCCATTCACTTATTTTAAATAGTGACTTGAAGTTGTCTGTAGGTGTGGCAATGCCGCTGTTCTGGCCCTGCGGTGCCGCTGTCCGACAGTGCCATGGGTGAAATTTGACATCTGCTTGAGTTCTTGTTTTAACAGGCATATTCAACCCCCTCTATTCTAACCGGAGATCCTTCAAGTGGTATCAGAGCAGGTTACCTCATGTACGCTTCACCTCCTAAAGTATGGAGCCCGGAGGAGGAACTAGTGGCGTGAAGCCGGTAGATGTTGATCCAGAGTGGGTTGATCTGCATGACACCGACATCAGCGAGCTAAGCGTGTCGACAGCAAGCAACACCATGCTCCCGCGTCTTGAGGCTACCGATGCCGAAAGAGCTCTCAATAAAGATGAGAGAAGAAAGAGAAAGGAAGCTAGAAAGCTCAAAAGAGAAGCTAGAGAGTAGAAGAAGGAGCAGTAGCGGTTAGAAGAAAAAAAGTAAAGAAAAGAAGAAAGAAAGCTCAAGAGAGAAGCAAGAAGAAAGGAAAGAGAAGCAAGGAAGAAGAAAGAAGAAGCAGAAGCAACTAATGCATCTTCAAGTGAGCTATCAAGTAGTTCCGAAGATGGAGATGATGATGAGTCCTTTCAAGTGATCAAGAATAGAAGGAAGGATAAGAAAGGAAAGGGCAAGGATGACGACAACAACAAATATGCTGCTGTATCCTTTAACTATTCCTCTATGTCCATGACTAACCATGATCGTAAATCTTTCATCAGTTTTCCCATGGGCAAGTTACCTCATTTCGATGGGACTAACTTCGCCAAGTAGAAGTACTTGATGAGAGCCTATCTTATAGGTCTTCATCCTGGCATTTGGGAAGTTGTTTACAATGGGTTTGGGCCACCGGTTGATCCCAAGAATCTAACAATGGAAGAAATGAGAATCATTCACCTCAATGGTCAAGACACTAGTGTGCTACTTAGTGCTTTGGATGGTGATGAGTACAATAGAGTGATTGGTGTTGATGTTGCCAAACAAATATGGGATACTTTGCACCTTGCACATGAAGGGGTTGACAAAGTGAGAAAGGCAAGAATTGATTTGATGATGTCCAAGCTTAATCGGTTTGTTATCTTGGATGGAGAAGGACCACAAGAGATGTTCGATAGATTGATGACTATGGTTGGCAAAATTAGGGGCTATGGTTGTGATGAGCTTGATGATCACAAAGTTGTCAAGATTATGTTAAAGGCTTATTCACCAAGAAATAAGACCATAGTGACTCTAATTAGAGACAAGAAGTTTGAGTACTTCACACCAAATGATATACTTGGGAGGATCTTAACCTTTGACATGCAAAGAGAAGAAGCAAATGAGAGAAAGAAGCTTGGAGAGTTGCAAGCAAAGCTACAAGGCATCAAGATCAAGGATATTGCACTCAAGGCCAACAAATCAAGCAAGCAAGGCTCTACTAGCAAGTCCAAGATCAACAAGCAAGCTCCAACAAGCAAGCCCAAAGCAACCAAGCAAGTTCAAGAAAGAATAGAGACTACATCATCCTCAAGTGAGAGTGAAAATGATGATGATCAATATGAGAAGGTTGATGATGTTGCTCTCTTTATGAAGAGGTTTCACAAAGGGCTAAAGAAGCAAGGCTACAAGGTAGTGAAGAGAAAGTTTTCAAACAAGAAGAAAAGGACATGCTACAATTGTGGTAGCACCGACCACTTTATTGCCAAGTGCCCACATGAGATCAACGACACTAAGTATAAGAAAGACAAGAAGGAGGACAAGGCCGACCATAGAAAGAACAAGAAATACATGGGAGAAGCTCACATTGGGCATGAATGGGATTCAACTATTGAGAGCTCAAGTGAAGAAGATGAGTAAGTTGCAACCGTAGCTATCCACAAGCCATCTTCTACACCAAGGCTCTTTAACAACATGTCCGATGATGACTACTACTCCCCTCATATTTGTCTTATGGCAAAGGGTGAGAAGGTAAAATCTAAATCCAAGGCCAAACCTCCACCTCCACCTCCTAATGATATCTCTAGTAATGACATTAGTGATAGCTCTAGTGATGATGAATCTAGTGATAAAGAAATAAACATGATAACTAAAAATTTGGATGAAAAGACTAAATTATTCATCACTAAGCTAATGGAGGATTTAGAGAGTGTCCAAGCCGAGCTAGAATCTAGAGAGAAAACTCTTATCCAACAAGAGGATCTCTACACTACTAGCAAGGAAGCTCTTGCATTAGAGAGAAGTGAGGTGGAATCCTTGCGCAAGGCTTTGGCCAAAGAGCAAGGGGACCATGCTATCATAAAGAAAGAAAATATTGCTCTCAAGAAAAAGTATTGTGACTTAGATGAAAAGCACAAAGAACTTAAGTTGCAATATAACATTCTTTGGGATAGCAACTTACATCCTTCTAAGGCAAAGGATACCTCTACTCCCTCTACTAGCCAAGGTTGTGAAAAATGTCATAATCTCAATTTGAACGCTTATTCCACTAACCTTGCAAACATGGAGGCCATGAGAAAAGAGATTGCTAGACTCAATGAGATCACTGGCAAGGGTTGCTTGAATGGTAAGGCTCAAGCAAGTGACAAGAAAGTGGATGAACCAAAAGGACCACAATTCAAGCAAGGGCGACTCCCCTCAATCAAGCATGGGCTCGGCCACACAAAAGGAGCCAAGACAAATGGAAGAAAGATTGTGAATGGCTATGAGTGTGTGCAGTTTGAGAGAAGATAGAATTGGTGTAGAGCAGCCTGCACAGATCGCGGCAGTGCCGTGACCCCGAGCGGCGATGCCGCACAACAGCTGTACCATAGTGAAGAGAGGTTGTGCCATGCCCTACAAAAATAGGAAGGCTACCAATTTAGTTCCTGATCAAACTAAGCCCAACAAGAAGGTGTCCCAGTAGAAACAGGTTCAATAGAAGCCAAAAGAATCAGTGTGGGGCACTATGAACAAGTATGCCTACCAACCAAGGTCCCAACCTCCTCGACAAAGCTTGACTTCATGCTTTGTTTTGAAGAACAATAGCAGTAGAAAAGTGGTTGTAAAATATATTGAAAGGAAACCAACATATATAGGAATACTTCTATATGGGTTCCTAAATTTCTTGTGACTAACATACAAGGCCCCAAGTCAAGTTGGGGACCTAACTAGCAACTAAACTTGTTTTGCAGGCATACTTCCCCGGTGGATCAAGTTTGGTGCTTGATAGTGGATGTACAAATCATATGACCGGAGAAAGGAGTATGCTTTCATCATATTCCCCGATGACACATTCATATGAAAATATTGTCTTTGGAGACAATTCAAATGGGATATGATTGGACTTGGTAAAGTTGTTATAACTCTTGAGCATTCAATTACAAATGTATTACATGTTGATTTGTTAAGTTACAATTTGTTGTCCGTTTCTCAATTATGTGAGATGGGCTACAATTGTCTCTTTACGGATAAGGGTGTGGAAACCTTTAGAAGGGAGGATTCCTCTATTGTCTTTATGGGTCGATTAAACAATAAGCTGTACTTAGTTGATTTCAACAAAAGTAAAGCTAAGCTTGAGACTTGTTTAGTGGCAAAATCTAGCATGGGTTGGCTTTGACATCGCCGACTAGCCCATGTTGGGATGAGGAACTCGGCCAAACTTCTAAAAGATAAACATATCCTTGGACTAACAAATGTTCACTTTGAGAAAGATAAGATTTGTGGTGTTTGTCAAGCCAAAAAGCAAGTTGGCGTACCTCACCCACCAAAGAGTATCATGACCATCGAGCAACCATTGGAGCTAATTCACATGGATCTCTTTGGACCAGGTGCCAACCTAAGTATCACGGGTAACAAATATGGTCTTATTATTGTTGATGACTATTTTCGTTTCACTTGGGTATTTTTCTTGTATGACAAGTGCCAAGTTCAAGAGAAGGTGAAGATATTTGTTAGAAGAGCTCAAAAGGAGTTTGATCTTCCAATCAAGAAAGTAAGAAGTGACAATGAGACTGAATTCAAGAACACTCAAGTTGAGTTCCTTGATAAAGAGGGCATCAAGCATGAGTTTTCAACTCCATATACCCCTCAACAAAATGGTGTAGTAGAGAGTAAGAATCATACACTCATTGACATGGCAAGGACAATGTTAGATGAGTACAAGACATTGGACATCTTTTGGTGTGATGCCGTCAACACCACTTGACATGTCATCAACTGCGTATACCTACACAAGAAGTTGAAGAAAACTTCATATGAGCTTCTAACTGGTAACAAGAATAAGGTGTCATACTTTAGAGTGTTTGGGTGCAAGTGTTTCATACTTAATAAGAAACCCAAAACCTCTAAGTTCACACCTAAAGTTGATGAAGATTTTTTTCTTAGTTATGGATCAAATGAGCATGCGTACCATGTTTTCAACAAAACCTCCAGAAGAGTTGAAATAGCGGTAGATGTGACAATTAATGAATCTAATGGCTTTTAAGTTGAGCAAGTTGACTCAAGTATTGTAGGAAAGGAGCATCCACCATGTGAAGCAATCAAGCAATTGGCTATTGGTGATATTAGACCACAGGAAGAAGAAGCCACTGAAGTGGAGGTTCCTCAAATTGCTATTGCATCGATTTTTGCTGACGCACCTGATGCTGAACAGCAGCAGACCCCTGCTGCAACTCCTACACACGGTAGTGCCATGCTTGAGAGCGGCAGTGTCGTGCCTACACAGTCAGCAGCAGCTGATTCAACTCTAGCTCATGGACAAGACCTACAACCCATATTTGAGCAAGAAAATGATGAAGATCCAAAAGATAAACAAGAAGCCATTGAACATCCAAGGCTAAGGCAAACAATACAACGGGATCATCTCATTGACAACATCCTTGGGAGTCTTCGAAATGGGGTAACAACTCATTCACATTTAGCAAACTTTTGCCAATATTACTCATTTGTTTCCTCTTTGGAACCTCTTAAGGTAGAACAAGCACTTCGAGACCTAGATTGGGTGATGTCCATGCAAGAAGAACTCAACAACTTCGAAAGAAATCAAGTATGGATCTTGGTGGAGATACCCAATACCAATGTCATTGGCACCAAGTGGGTCTTCCACAACAAGCAAGATAAGAATGGCGTGGTGACAAGGAACAAGGCAAGATTGGTTGCTCAAAGTTTCACTCAAGTAGAGGGCTTGGACTTTGAAAAAACATATGCACCGGTGGCAAGGCTTTAAGCAATCTGAATGCTTCTAGCCTATGCCGCTCATCACAATTTCAAGCTATATAAAATGGATGTGAAGAGTACATTCCTCAATGGTCCTATTTAAGAACTTGTCTATGTTGAGCAACCACCGGGCTTTGAAGATCCCAAGTTCCCTAACCATGTTTATAAACTCCAAAAGGCGCTCTATGGGCTTAAGTAAGCACCAAGAGCATGGTATGAATGCCTTAAGGAATTTTTGCTTAATCAAGGCTTTGAAATAGGCAAAGCTGATCCTACCCTTTCCACTCACAAAGTTGGTAAAGATATCTTTGTATGCCAAATATATGTCGATGACATAATATTTGGAAGTACTAATCATACTTTTTGTGAGGATTTTAGTAGGATCATGACGAAGAGATTTGAGATGTCCATGATGGGTGAATTGAAGTTCTTCCTTGGATTTCAAATCAAGCAAGTGAAGAATAGAACTTTTTTTAGTCAAACAAAGTACACCCATGATATGCTCAAGAAGTTTGACATGGTGAATGCCAAGCCTATCAAAACTCCCATGCCAACCAATAGATATCTTGATCTAAATGTTGAAGGGAAAGCCATGAATACCAAGGTATATTGTTCCATAATCGGCTCTCTACTTTATTTGTGCACATCTAGGCCCGATATTATGCTTAGTGTGTGCATGTGTGCTAGATTCAAGCTAACCCGAAAGAGTGTCGCTTAGTGGCTATTAAGAGAATCTTGAGATATTTAGTACACACTCCTAACCTTGGCTTGTGGTATCCTAAGGGCTCTAAGTTTGATCTACATGGGTATTCGGATTCCGATTACGCCGGTTGCAAAGTAGATCAAAAAAGCATTTCGGGGACATGTCAATTCCTTGGACGGTCCCTAGTGTCTTGGAGTTATAAGAAGCAAAATTATGTTGCCCTTTCCACTGCTGAGGCCGAGTATATTGTAGCCGGCGCATGTTGTGCTCAACTACTTTGGATGAGGCAAACCCTTCAACATTTTGGATGTCGATTTACCAAAATCCAACTCTTATGTGACAATAAAAGTGCCATAAAGCTAGCAAACAATCCCGTAAGCCACTCAAGAACTATGCACATAGACATCCGACATTATTTCTTGAGAGACCATGAAGCCAAAGGAGATATCGAAATTCACCATGTGAGCACCGAAAAGCAACTAGCCGATATCTTCGCTAAGCCTCTTGATGAGTCAAGGTTTTGTGCTTTGCATAGTGAGCTAAATATACTTAATTCTCGTAACGTGGTTTGAACTATAGCACACCTTTGATTGATGAACTAGCATGGATAGGAGAAAAGAATTGCAAAGGTTTAAATATTGTGCTTCAAAATGTTTATCAAAAGCTACAAGTGTATTATGATCATTGTTTGTACTGATTATCTACTGCTGATCATAGTGTGCTTGAGATATGTGTCCATATCCTATATAAATAGAGTTATTTAGTTAGTAGCTAGTTCTTGCTATTCTGGGGAGTGCGGCTGTGCTGTGCCTGCCCTGTGGCAGTGCCGCGTATGGCAAGCGGTAGTGCCGCACTTTGAATTCCAATCGGAATTCGGCCCACAATGATAGTTACTGTGGGGCCCATCTTTCCCCTTATCTTTTTTGGCCCCAAGGTAACTCCCTCTCTCTCCCTTCTACCCGACGCGCTGCTCTCCCTCGCTCTGTCTCGCGCGTCCACACCGCCTCGCCGTCACCGTGCCTCTATGCCGTGCCACGGTGGTGCCACATCGGCTGCTGGCTTTCCTTGTCATCGCCAGTAGCTGTTGAGGCTCTTGGGCGGAGCCATTTCCTCCCTTTCCTCCCCAATATGTGAGAAAGTCAAGGTGAAACCCTAATCCATCCTGATCTATGTCATGGAGTTCTACTTTGATTGGAAAATGGTTTCTAGTGGCTGCATGATTAGGATAGAAGCAAGTTTGATGGATGAATTGAATCAAAACACAAATTCATTGGTAGAGCATCATCTGTACTCGTGGTAGTGTCGCATGTTGGGTGCAATAGTGCCGCGCACAACAGCATGATTATACAAATTTAGATGATGTTCCATCGATGATTCTCTATTTTAGTTGGATTTGTGCACCAGATTTATTTCTATCTTAAACATATAGCTACTTTACCTATACTGTAGATAACTCCATGTGTTTATTAGGTCTATTTCTTTCTGAGATTGTCTAGTGGTTTAGAAGAATGGTTGAGAAATAATCTAAATAGTTGAGAAGAAATGAATCATGGGAGAGGTGAAGCACTAAGTGCGGCAGTGCCACCCCTAGGGTGCGGCAGTGTTGCACCTTCTGACCAGTTTGGTTCATGGTGCTTTCCGAACTTGGGATTTGAATCATCTCATCTCTTCGGAGTGTTTTACAAGTGTTCTTCTATACCCCTCATATACAGTTTCTTATTTGGACCTATATTCATTTGCATAGATGGCTTTCAGAGGAGATGATGATCGGAGGGGGAAGCGAAACATGGCCGAGCCTTGTGACAAGGATCCTCCTCGATGTGGTCGTGGGAGGATAGTAGTAGGCAGCAGTTCTGCAACAGGCAGAGGGGCTGCTAGAGACAGGGAGAGGAGAGATCGGTTGATCCAAGAGGAGAACTTGGAGAGGGTTGGCTGCACCAACCCTTCCGGTGCTTGCCTAGATACTCCACCTCACCTTGAGGAGTTTGATAGAGGCTATATCAAAGATTATCTAGAGGAGGTGATCATGAGATGTCCAGCTAATACACGTGCTCATCCCGTGATCAATTATGCGGGAAAGCAGAAGTTGGTGGAAGAAGCACGTGAGAATAACCCATATGAGTAGCCAAAGGATTTGGGGGTTGACTACAGGTTTTGAAATGAATTCCATTCTAACTTCTATGCCTCTGTGGTCTTCAACTCGAAGAAGTAAAAAATTATCAAGATGCAGTATGTTGACTGGGAGGAAATGAAGGAGAAGAATGAGCCTAAATTCTATAGAGTAATCAGGGCTTGTGAGAACTTTGGTCTCTCTGATCTCATGAGTTTCAGATATAATTGGAATGAGGAAGTGCTAGCTCAGTTCCATGCTACCTTCTTCTATGACATCTATACCGATGAGATACACTGGATGACTGAGGGACGACACTACCGTGTTGACTTTGTGACCTTTAGCTAGATCCTTGGTTTTCATGAGGAGGAGCGTGGATTCACTTATATCCATGATGAGGCTAGAGCAGAGATCAGAGACATTGCATACATGTGGATTGATAGGAGAAGCGTAGATGGGAAAGTTAGTGGCTTGCAAAGCTACTACTACATCTTGAACAACCTAATCAGGCACACTATAAATCCCAAGGATGGAGCAGCTTTAGATCTTCATGGGTATGTGAGAAATGTACTTGCGAGGTTCGCTCCTGGAGGTGACAGGTTCAATGTCCCTCGATTCCTATGGCGTGAGCTGAGGATTGCCATAGATGATGGGAGAAAGGGGTTGTCCTATGCTCCCTATCTCATGTTCATGATTGGAAGGGTCACTGGTTACAATTTTGACAAGGATGGTCTCCACACTGTCTACAAGATTGAGAAGACCCAAGCCTTAGGTGCTAGCAAGGCAGTGAGACGCTCTCCTTCAGTAGAGGACATTCCCAAGTCCTCTCGCTCTAGGTCTCATAAGGGAAAGAAGATGGAAAAGTTTGGGAAATGGATCAAGGCCATTTTC
This sequence comes from Miscanthus floridulus, assembly GCF_019320115.1. Taxonomy (NCBI): domain Eukaryota; kingdom Viridiplantae; phylum Streptophyta; class Magnoliopsida; order Poales; family Poaceae; genus Miscanthus; species Miscanthus floridulus. The sequence continues at coordinate 85,048,240 of NC_089598.1, forward strand.
ACTACTTGTACCTATGCAGCGAGGACCGCCTATGAGGACCGGTTGGAGAACCGTGAGGTGAATCAGGAGGCTAGAGAGCATGCAAGGCTGCCACCCCTTCCTCTAGTTGAGTCACCGCCAAGGTTTGATGATCTCCCTAGTCTCTCCAACATGGATTTAGAGGATACTGAGGAGTAGGAATAGCAGGAAGTGGAGCAGTCGGAGTTTGATCCTCACATGTCCTTGGGTTCAACCTTAGCGTCCTTGAGGAGGAGCACCAGATGCACTCGCCATACTTCGACCACCCATCGCCAAGGGAGGGCGGTGGTGTCCTTCGATGACGACGATGATGATGATGGCGGTGAGGGGGCTGCTGCAGGTGGTGGGGTTGCTAGTGGCGAGGATGTCGACTAGGATGACATCCTAGAAGATGAGGAGTGAGTTCGTTGACATTTCTTCTTTTCTTCTCTTTTTGGTGCTTTATGCCAAATGGGGAGAAAATTAGGGGGGTCAACAAGTTTTTGACACCATGAAGTGGTTGCTGCAGCAGGAGGTTCATGTTCTATCCGTTCAGAAGTAGTCTTCACTAGGTTGTGAGTTCATGAGTAGCTCAAAACTCTAATTTGTGTAATAATGCTACCTTTGTACTCTATATGTGTATGATATGGACATGTATTACTTCTGTGATGTAGCTTGTGATATATCTATGCTAGAATGCTTGTCATTTTATATATTACATGTTGTGTGGTGTTTGATTAAACTTGTGATGTTGTAGCCGGCAGCGCCGCGCCTAAGCCTAGCAATGCCGCTCTACGGTAGTGCTACGGCTAAGAAGTGGCAATGTCGCACCCAGCTGTCATAGTAATCTTTGTTGTGCATAACCTGTCATTCGCATTATGATGATTTACTTGACACAGTGTGCAGCACCCCATAGGAGCATGGATGTAGGGGGAGCTCCATCACTTTCACTAAAAATGTGAATCTTGGCCTATTATGCAAAATTTGAGAATTCAACTCTCCATTCACATATTAAGGGGGAGGCTCTACACCCATGGCTCGAAAAATCTCAGTTATATTTCATATCTTTTGTAAGCTCTAATTGGGTTGTCATCAATCACCAAAAAGGGGGACATTGAAAGTGCAATCAAGCCTTAATTGTGGGTTTTGGTGATGATGACCGCACAATTAGAGAACTAATGAGATTTATCGAGATGACAAGCAGGGAATCTATGTTCGAGGATGTTATACGAAATGGAGGAGCCCCCAATTACAAATGTTGAAGGCTTCAAACTCAAAGGAGGTTTAAATTCTTTTATATTTCGAATTTGAGTATAGGAAAAGTCATACTATAAAGGGGGACACAATGCTTAAACTAATATGTGCTACCAAGGGCTTGGAAGGCTAAAATAGAAATGGTGATCTAAGGAACATTTGAGATGTTTAGTTGAAGAAAATGAAAAGGGTTGATCTAGAAAGCAAGCAACACTCAAAGGAGAGCAAATCATTGGAATTCAAGTGGTTTCTCACATTTGGTGCTCTCAAGCAAGCAATAGTAAATAAAGCAAGTCAACCACAACAAGAACTAGTGCACTTGATCATTAGTGGTTCATATTTCATATGAGTGAAGAATGGATTTTGTTATTGATGATTAGTCTTCACCAAGCTTATAGATTGGACTTCACATTGCTATTAGAGAAATGAATTAGAATCTATGTGTCGGTGCAGAAAGTGACCAACAAGTAAATATTTGTAGTTTTGCCGTACATTGTTATCAGAGGTGGCCAAGCACTCAATGACACAGGGTTTATATTGGTTCAGGCAACGTTCCCTATGTCTAGTTTGAGTCGGTCGATGACTTTATTCCAGAGCCTAGGTGCTCGAAGTTTGCAGTGGGGTTACAAACGAGAAGGAGAACAATGGGGGGTACAAGAGGTCCGGCCAAGCTCCGGTCGGAAAGGCCAAGAGCGACAGGAGCTCCGCTATGACCTAAGTGTTCAAGCGTGTGCTTGTGGTTCAAACCTGGCGGTTCTGTGGTTGTGTGCTAGTGAACTTGGTCGATCTAATGAATCTGGAATCACCTGAATGTTGGGAGAGAGCGCATCCCCTTTTATAGATGAAGGGGATGGCCTTACAAGTGAGGGGGAGAGAGTATGTATGCTTCTAAGTCTTGTTGCCCACGCTGGTGGGTACAGGATGACGGTAGACGCCCACAACACTGTTGGATGTCGGATGCACGTGGGAGGCTATGTCATTTTGTTCGGGTATGGTAGATGTCGGTACCTGCTATACTGTTGATGCCCTAAGGTATGTGAGGAGTTTCACCATGTTCACTTAGTACGGTAAATGTCGGCGCCCACAACACTGTCGATGCCTAGAGGCACGTGGGGGGCCTTACCGTATGGGAGTTTAATGGTGCCCACAATACTTTAGGGAAAATGTCAGCGCCTACAATACTATTTGTGTCAAGGTGGTTGCAGAGTGCTGTTCCTATAGGTGTACAGGGTACGGTCCCTGGTAGTTTTGGAGTGCAGTCGAAGCGTAGCCAGATGGGGCGAGTTCGGGGTCACAGACCTAGGTAGTTTTGGAGTGTAGTCGAAGCATAGCCGGATGGGGCGAGTTCGGGGTCGTAGACCCAGGTAGTTTTGGAGTGCAGTCGAAGCGTAGCCGGATGGGGCAAGTTCAGGGTCACAGACCCAGGCGTTTTGTGTCTTGAGCCCTCGAGGCCCATTGGGCTTTAGTAGGGGTCGGTTTGAGTTTGTGTGTGTTACCCCATCCTCGGTTCCTCACAACCGGAGGGGCTGAGTTTTGTTGCTTGTCCTAATCACTCGGGCTCGAGTGACGCGCTCGGTGAGTTCGCTAATGGGTATGATCGAGCGGAATCCGGGTCCATCATTCGTGATGGGGTCAGCATAGCCCTCTTGTGACATTCCATGGCTCCTTTACCTACAACCCAGCAGATGCCTAGGTCATTCTGGAGACTGACCCGGGTGGCCTAATGGCGTCCCCTCGATGGAGATTCTATGGGCTTGGCAGAGGCTTAGGATCGAATGAGAAGGTTGAGATGACCCTATCTGCCAGACTGGGAGAGGGCCGCACAAGGCTCATCTGTGTTTTTCTCCCCTGGCTCTATTTGACGTGGGGCGGCCTCGAGCCCTTCGTGGGCCGGTCCTTCAAACCCCGGTCGATCGTTGATCATGTCGAATGAGGCAACTGCCGCTTCGTGACGCAACACGGAGCGTTGTGATGCATTTCGCAACATGTGCGATGCTTAGTTCCTAAGCCTCCAGGCGGTTTAAGGCCCGAATCATCCGGGGGGCACGAGCGTATGGAATGGATGCGCGTATGGATGTATGAAATGGTTATAAGGAAATAGTAGGGGTCGGTAGTATTACCTTGATGACTCGAGTGACGGGGTTTGAAGAGCTCCAGTCAGAAATGTCTGACCGGGACCCGTGTTCGTCGTTCGTGATGGAGTCGGCATGGCCTACATGGGGCGTCCCTTTGGTCCCTACCTGCCTCTCGGTGTGTTTCCTGAGCTGTTTGATCGACTTAAGAAGCCCAACGGTCTCTCCTGGCAGAGATCTTGTTTTGGGTTTTTTCTAAGTCCTGCCTGGGGATGCAGACAGCCACCTATGTGCGGTGGTGCTTTGGTTCTTGTGCCCGGCGTGCGGTAGTGGCTGGCGTGTAGTAGTGGTGGGCCATACCCATGCCATGTCCCATCTGATCAGGAGCCATTCCATCGGGCAGGGCATGTCTCATCGGTCAAGGCGCGTCTCACCTGCATTAAATGGGAAAGAGAGCGTTTTTCGCTCTGTCGTTTCGTCTTTTCCGATCGGCGTGCCCTCCCCTAACTGTTGTACTCTTTTCCTTAAGTAGGAGAAGGAAGAAGGTTTTGGCCCTATTTTTTCACCTATTCCTCATCCGCCGTCTCCTTTCCTTTTCCTTCTTGCCGAGAGCGTTCTTGAGAGCCGCGGCGGTTTCTAGGAAATAAAAGGGAGAGAGCGAGGGAGAAGAGAAAAACTCACAAATCCTTTTGCGATCTCAGAGCAAAATGTCGAACTGGAGGTCGTCCACTGTGAGGGAGTCGGTGTTCAAGGCCTTCGCCGTGAAGGGGTTTCTACCGCCGAAGGAGGTGGCGCACCGAAGAGCTCCCGAGAGGGAGGAGTTCCCACAACCTTGGCCTGATGAGGTGGTTTCTTTTCTCACCTTCCATGAGCATGGGTTAGGATACCCCGCGCACTAGTTTCTACGTGGGCCCCTCAATGAGTGGGGTCTAGAGCTGCAACACCTTAATCCGATGGGGGTACTGCACATCACTGGCTTCATCACCGTCTATGAGGCTTTCCTCAGGATGGAGCCGCGCACGGACTTCTTCCGGTGGCTGTTCTTTGAGAGAGCTTTGATGGTGGGGAATCCGACCGAGGTCGCACTGGTGGGGGTTTTCTCCTTGTAGAGGAAACCGAGCATGGGAGGCTCATATCCCACGTACATCCCCTGCGACTCCACCCGAGGGTGGCACGGGGAGTGGTTTTATATCAGGAATCCGGTGGAGGTGTCGTTCCTAGCGTTCACTGGCGGGAGGCCGGAGAAGCAGGATAGTTGGTCGTGGGGTTGTACCCGTCAGGAGAAGAAGAAGGTGGAGATCATCGAGGAGGAGCTCTAGAAGCTCGTGCGGCGCGGCCTTGATGGGGTGCGGGTGTTCCACTCCCTCTACCACTGCTGGGTTGCGCCATTGGCGGAGAGGACATAGCCAATGTGGAAGTACAGCGGCCCATCGGACCTGGCCCGTGCGTCGTCGGAGGAGCTGCCGGACGATGAGGTCTGGAGTCACCTTGCCCGGGTGCTGTAGCTGAAGCCCAAAGAGAGGGTCGATGGGAAGCCCACACCTTTCAACTCTGCGATCGTGTCCAGACTGGTATGCTCCCTTCTATTTAGTCCGTGCTTCTTCCTCTGCTTTCCTATTTTTTGATTTTGAGCCACCCGTTCCATAGGGGCTTGGAGTTTACAAGTCCTGGCTGCACTTTCCCAAGGGACTGGAGGGCGTGGCCTGGTAGGTCACCCAGAAGGAGGTGGCGGATGCTAGGAAGAAGAAGAGAACCAGAGAGGTTCGGCGGAAGCAAGAGCAGGAGCATGAGATCTCTTGATGCGTGAAGGTCGGGGAACATAGGAGCGATGTCAAGTTGGAGCTCGCATCAGAGGATCCCACATATGTGGATGACATGGTTTTCTCTGAGGAGGAAAGTCGGGAGGTCGTTGTGACCTCGGTGGAGCGTTGCGACCCTGTGGCGATGTCTGCTGGTGATGAGCAGGACGCGGAGAGGCGCGTGGTGGTTCTCGTGCCGAGGAAGCATGCAGCAAGCACGAATGCCGTTGGCGAACGGGAGGCAAAGCGGACGCGGTCACCGCATCCCTTGGTGGCATCACCAGTCCCGTCCCTGCCTGCCGCGGATGCATCCAAGCAAGCCGAGCGGTCCGAGGAGCGAATTGGCACCCGTGCGTCGCCTGGACCGGTGCCATTGCGCGACTTGCAGCTGGAGGATGCCCCGCCTACCACGAACGCAGTCGAGCAAGCCAGGCGGTCCGAGGAGCAGACTGGCACCCGTGCGTCGCTCGACTTGTAGCCGGAGGATGCCCCGCCCGCTGCTCTGGTCGGGGAGTCCTGAGCCGAGGGTCGTGGCGACCCACAGGCCGAGCAGGAGCCGGTTGGGACGACTCCGCTCCCGGCTGAAGTGAGGGGGCACGGGTTGCAGCCTAGGAGCGGTCCTTGCCCTGCAGGCCCGTCGATGTTGGGTCTTGCCTTCAGAGTCATGCCGCTCACCTCCCGGTATGTTTTCTTTATTTCTTTTCGATCTTTTGCTGTTGAGTATTTTTGGAGTGTGACTTACCCGCACTTTTTGTTAGTGACCGGGCGATGATGGGGTTGAGCATCGCCCTGACTCCCATTCAGGAGACTTGGAGGCCCACCCTGCAGTGTGTCACGACGAGCGGCAGGGGGAACAGGGTGGCAGCGGTGAACCCTTCCCTTCTAGGGGTGGTGTCCCCTGGGTCAGTTGCTGGTACGGTGGCAGCGATGGTAGCATTGGCGGCAATCCCGGTGCTGACAGTGGAGGTCGCGTCAGAGGTAACTCTCGAGGCCCCTCCTCCACTAGCTGCGGCGGAAGAGGAGAGGGAGACCGAGCTACCTGCCTTGACGGGTGGAGGGCTGCATGGCTCACCCTTATGGTCGGTGCCGAAGGCGCCGGGGGGAGACGTGGCCAGGACAGAGTTGGAATGCCCGGCGGCAGCCCGTCCAACCGAGGTGGTGGATATCCCATCCGACAACAAGACGGATGACATGGCAGAGCTGCCGGTGTTGTCGCGGGAGCTACCGGTGGTTTAGTCAGAGGCTGGGCCCTCCGGCAGGCTGCTGGATGGTGACCTGGAGTGGCCCTGCCCCGAGGACCCAGCAAAGGTGCGGTTTGTCCTTCAAGATTACCTAGAGTGTCAGCTCTAGGACATTCTTGTGGGGAAAGGACTCGCCACGGTGTCCGAACTCGCCAACCTGTCCACAAGGCTTGAGGACGCCCAGGAGCGGGTTAAGTTCGCCCAGCAGTTAGTCGAGGTTGACCTGCAGCTCGCCACGGAGGTGAGTTTCCTGTATTTGTGCTTTGACATCTGAATCTCTTATTGCTTGCCTCAGCATGATTGCTTTTCGTAGGGTTTAAAGGAGATGTCATCCCACAAGTCCCGCTTCCTCCAGATGGAGCATGCCCGGGTGGCTGAGCTTGAGTGTCAGCTTGAGTCCGCTCACCGCGAGTCCCAGGACCGGGTGGCCGAGGCGACCATGGCATGGGCGGAGGGACAGTGTGCAGTAGAGCGGGTGACCATCACCAAGCGATGGCTTGACGCGGTGAAGGCCCGCCAGGCGGAGACCGAGGCGGGGTTGCGGACATCCCTGGCGGAGACCAAGGTGGCTCTCTAGAAATCTCTAGAGACCCTTGAATCAGAGCGGAGCGCCTTGGTGTCAGAGTGGAACGCCCTGGAGTTGGCGCGGAAGGCCCTAGAGTTAGAGCGGAAGGCCCGGTCGGAGGTAGACCGAGAAGTGCTTGCGCTTTGGGGCCGGGTGATGGGGACGGAGGAGGCGAGCACCCGACTGAGCGAGCAAGTGGCCCAGCAGGCGGAGGAATTCTCCACCCTTGAGAACTTCCACGTCGGTACGTACCTTTTCTGTTTTTAATCGTGTTGGTTTCTTCCTTCAGCCTATTTCTGAGCTTGTCGTCCTTCTCTCAGAGCTGGGCGAAAAGGTGAAGTCACTGGAGCGGGACCTAGAGACGGTCAAGGCAACCTTTAGCCGGAATGCAGAGGAGCTGGAAAAGTCTCATGAAGAGCAACGTGCTCTTGAGCGGGAACTTGACCAGATCCGCAACGTTGCCCAGCTTGTCATCTCGGAGGTCTTCGGGTCGGTGCCAAGCACCAGTGCGCCTGCCGTCCAGCTGGCAGAGGTTCTTGATGTGGTCTGGGACCTTATCATGAGTGTGCTGTTCTACAGAGCGTCAGGGGTGTTGACCTCGGTGGCGATGTACCACTCGAACCTGGACTTCACCACTATCTACAGCGAGTATGCTCATGGCTTGAGCATGGAGGCCACCCAAACACTCGGGGAGAGATTGCTGCCGCACGCAAGGTTGGTGGCAGAGCAAGTCTCTGCGCAGTGGTTGATGGACATTCGCCTTGAAGACATGGCCAGAAGCACGCGTCGGGAGGACGTCGCTCAGCCTGCGGATGGTACGGAGCCTGGGTCAGAGGTGGACATTGCCCCGGCTTTGACCGAGCCGAATGTCATCCCGCCGGGGAGTGAGCAGCCCACACCTTCGCCGGTCGTACCTACAGCGGATGCCGCCGAGCCGCCCCAATAGTTTGTGAAGTATAAGAAGTTTAGTAGATGTAAAAACATTAAGTTCGTGGGGGAGCCCACGTGTAAATGCTCTTGTGTACTTAATGACTACAGTCGATTTCATTTTTTTATGGAGTCACTCCATTCGGGGAAGCTTGTCCCTTTCGTTCCTTAGTTTTCCCTTAGCGTAATTTTGTTTTTTATTCTTTCTTTCTCATACTTGCCCGTTCGTCCCGTAGGCTGCAACCTTGGGAGCCTAGGGCATGGCCTGCGAGGCTCAGCTGCTCGTAACCATAGGAAAAGGCGGGGTGCGATCGGTCGGAATATTTTAAAGCAAAGCTATGTAAGGCAAATTAAAGGAATGAACTACCCTTTTGTTTGGGTAGGAAGGAGTTTCACCATATGATAGTAAAATATGATAGTAAGCGAAAAAAAGAGAGGTAGTAGTGTACCCTCATGGAGCCCCTGAGCGACCTAGGCCAAAAAGTGTTCGGGTCGGGGTGCACTTATAGGAGCAAACGCTAAGTAAACAATGGCAAGACTAAAATTTAGGGGAACAAAAAATGACATAGCTATTCCAAGCATTCGGTGAGAATGTCGTCATTGTCGTCCTTCAGTCGGTAGGTGTCCGGTTGGATCACTTCAACCTTCAGTCGTCCGGATCCTTGCCCGCTACGTCCCCTTTCTCGGTCGCTCCTTCTTCGCCTTTTTCTTCCTTTGGCCCACCGGCCTACCACAGAAGGCGCTTGAGGAGCTCGTAGTCCTTGTAGAGGTGTTTGATTGGGTAGTCATGGTTGGTGCACGGGCTCTCCATGACCTCGTGGAAGTGGCCTAGAGGATCCTGTTGGGGCTGCTTGCCCGTGTGATCAGCCATGGCGACCAACACAGAGTTGGCCGGTCCATGGTGATCTTTTCTGTTCTTTTTCCCCTTCTGCATGGAGGGGCCCTCATCCTGATCCTGGCGCTTGGCCTTGCCTTTGCCTTGGCCTCTGTTGGAGCGTGGCGGGAGCGGCGGGAGCAGCGGGGGCTGGAGGCATTGGACGAAGTTCTGTGGTCTCGGGCCATTAGGGATGAGACTCTGGTTGTCGCTGCATGCGTCTCGGTTCGGCCCGAGCCGCGTGTATGCAAGCGATCGGTGCGGAGCGTTCGTCAAGTCAAGATGAGGCGCGGGTGCGACCTTTTGTGCCGCACTCGGCAGTTGTAGCCGTGAGCGGATGGAGCGACTCGTCTGCTACGTCCCCATTCCCCTAGTGGGGAGAGAAGTCGTGAGTCGATATCACGATATGGAGCTCTCCGCCTGTTGAACGGCGGCGGTCTCCACTAGTGCCCGGAGGTTTCGGTGGATCACTTGTTCCTGAGGGTCATTCGGCTCGGGAAGGCCACGCAGAAGCATTGCCACGGCGGCGATGTTCTGATTGGCCCGAGAGAACTATGGGGGATCGTTCCCCCTGTCCATGGTGTTGTGCTGGACATGATGGGCATGACCCCGGGCGCCGCTCGTCGGTCTATGCGCATGGGGCGTAGTGTGGTGCATCGAGCGTGCTAGCGTAGTCGGTGGCTGATGCAGCCACTATTGTCATGGTTCCTCACCGTGCTCGGGGGTCTACGCATGAGGATTCGGAGGGGCGTGAGTCTGCAAGGACTGTGTTACCACCGGTGGCTATCCTAGAGCGTCCGCCATAGCGCACTCCTAGGATGGACGATGGCTAGGCGGCACGTCGTCGATGCTGGAGCCGTCACTCTCAACATCATCATCCATGAGGTCGAGGAAATAGGTGGGAGCATAGCTCGCCATCCCCACAAATTCGGACGTGAGAGGGGGTGACGCCAGCATCCTTCGGAGCCCTCGGGTGTACGCGTTCACGGGAGACACGAGGCCATAGGGGAACCGGTCGTATGGCGGTCACATCGGGGACAACGGGGTCCCTCCGGGTAATCGGCGGAAGATAGAGAGTAGTAAGTAAATAACAGCATGTACATTACTTACAGTGGGGTTTGAGCAGAGAGTTTGCTCGGAATGAAGCGCGGATGCCGCATCATCGAAGTCGTGTGTCCCAAAGTCAATGGAGGGCGCCCCTCCGATGGGTGCCGGAACGAGTGCCTCCTCGCGGAGGTGTAGTACGCTGAGCCGATTGGCGACAAAGTCCAGACTTCTGAGGAGGAAGGCCTGGGATGGCTCGAAAATGGGTGGAACCCACATCCCAACAGGTGGGAGCGTGGGAAACTCCAGTGAGCCAAAGCGAAATGAATCGCCAGAGCCCACCATGGCAAAGGTGGTGGAAAAGAGGGCCATCTGATGACCAAAAACTATTGAACGTACAACGTCCTCCCCACAGATGGCGCCAACTATCGGTGCAGAAAGTGACCAACAAGTAAATATTTGTAGTTTTGTCGTACGTTGTGATTGGAGGTGGCCTAGCACTCAATGACATAGGGTTTATACTGGTTCAGGCAACGTGCCCTACATCTAGTTTGAGTCGGTCGGTGACTTTATTCCTGAGCCCAGGTGCTCGAAGTTTGTAGTGGGGTTACAAACGAGAAGGTGAAAGATGGGGGTACAAGAGGTCCGGCCGGGCTCCGGTCAGAAAGGCCGAGAGCGACAGGAGCTCCGCTATGAGCTAAGTGTTCAAGCGTGTGCTTATGGTTCGAACCTGATGGTTCTGTGGTTGTGTGCTAGTGAACTTGGTCGATCTAATGAATCTGGAATCACCTGAATGTTGGGAGAGAGCGCATCCCTTTTATAGATGAAGGGGATGGCCTTACAAGTGAGGGGGAGAGAGTATGTATGCTTCTAAGTCTTGTTGCCCATGTCGGCGGGTACATGATGATGGTTGGCGCCCACAACACTGTTGGATGTCAGATGCACGTGTGAGGTTGTGTCGTTTTGTTCGGGTATGGCGGATGTCGATACCATCTATACTGTTGATGCCCTAAGGTATGTGAGGAGTTTCACCATGTTCACTCGGTATGGTAAATGCCAGCGCTCACAACATTGTCGATGCCCAGAGGCACGTGGGGGGCCTTACCGTATGGGAGTTTAATGGCGCCCATAATACTATAGGGAAAATGTCGGTGCCTACAACACTGTTTGTGTCAAGACGGTTGCAGAGTACTGTTCCTATAGGTGTACAGGGTATGGTCTCTGGTATCGTGGTTTGACTTGTGCATCTTGCCTTGCTTTCTCCATCCATTCCCTAGTCTTTTCTGAGCACACGTCCCCGGTCGGTTGGTCCTAGTTGGCTCTGGTTACGCCAGTCGGAGAAGAGCAGTGAGCAGGGTCTTTGCATACCCCAGTCGGAGACGTGGGGTCAGAGTCGAGGTAGTGCTTTGCTAGGCCTTCCGGTCAGAGAGACCGTCCGGAGGCATGCTGGAGACCGAAGCGAGCGCTCCGGTCGGAGAGGTGGGCCATAGTCGGAAGGCGGGTGTCGTTCCTCCTTGGCCAGACCTTCCGGTCGGTGATTGGATTGCCCTTCTGGCCTATGGTTCAGATACTTGGGCCGGCCCACGAGTTGCATGTTTGTCTGCTTGGGCCGAGCCTTTGTTGGGAAGCCGGTCCCCGAGGTACCCCGGGTTTATGAACCCGACACTATGTGACTATCTTCTTCTCCAACATAGCAATGGTATCATTGTAATATACATGATCATTTTCATCCCTTACTAGTATGCAGTTAGTGCATATAGTACATGCTTATAGAATCATGCATGACAAATGAAATTTTAAAATTCATAGCCTATCACTATTGCTTGAATGATTAGTTGGATCTAGTGGTAGTATATGAGTTTGCTCATGAACTAGTGAACCCAAGTATTTGATCTATTTTGGATTGCCAACAAGTGACAAGTACAACCTTGATAAGATAACCACTCAAATGCGTGTGAAGAAGCTTAGAAAGGGTTCAAACCAGACTTAAAAGCTTAGGCAAATCAATCTATTTCAAGTCAAACATAGAAGCTCATGAAGATGATAAGTGTTCAAGAAATGGTTATAAATTGACAAATCCTACAAGTGGTTCCATGATTGTTCTTACACGTGGTAAATCTAGATTATCACATTACTATAAGTGGTATTCATACAAGTGGTATCTAGCACATCAAATGGTGGTTCCACAAGTGATCCTCAACTTTAAGTGGTCATCAAGTAAAGCAAAAGTTCCCTCACAAACAAGAACTCAAGTTTATCAAGTGGATGACCCATGCTATGACATAGGGGTAGGTGCTCCACCAATTGGTATCAAGGTCAAAGATCCTACATGAGGTGTCATTCCAACATATGTGGTGTTGTCCATAAAAAATGCAAGATTCAAGTGTCAACCATCTACCCCAATGTAATCCTTTGTATCAATAAGAATCACACCTTTTATGGAAATTGATGAAAAAGGGGGGAGAAGTTGGAACAAAGATATATAAATGCATCATGGGTAGAAGTAGAAGTTGGACACGGACCAAGAGCGAGCAACATTGAAAAATTGACAAGGATCAAAGAAATGAGAAGGATCAAAATTCTTGGACAACAGAACCACACAAGTAGGGGGAGCAAGCTCATGAACTTTCATTGGTTGCATTTGATATGTGCATATTCATGTGCTTGCTTGCATTGCATAAGTTTTTAAATGTGATATGCATGCTTGTGTGTTGTATGCTAGTTATAGAACTTGAATGATGATATGATAACTAGCATGCATATGATGGCAGCTAGACTTGTGTTTTTCAAGCAAAAACTAGAACTTTGCTTATAATGTTGATCTCACGGGGTTTCTAGTGTTTTTGTTGTTTAGCTACTCATGATGCAAAAGATGGTATTAAAAGTGCAACTCCGATTGATATCATGCTTCAAAGGTTATTCTATACACCTTAGCATCACTTAGTAGTGGTAACACTCCCACAAATTTCATATTTATGCATGTGTGTAAACTTGAAACCAAACCATTTGAGCACACATGTAGGGGGAGTTATCACTACCAAGTCGGGTTTTATGATGCTTATCCAAATCTTGACATAGAGCTTAAATGTTGGATAAGTAGCATAAAATGCAAATCGAGTTAGCAATTTACACTTTTGTGAAGTGCTAGCTAGAAATGAGCTTAATTTCCATATCTTTGTAGAGTTGTCATCAATTACCAAAAAGGGTGAGATTAAAAGGTCCTTGTTTGGTTTTGGTAATTGAGTGACAACCTTAGGTGGACTAATATGTGTTTGAATAAGATACACAGGTGATTAGTCCACAGGTACACTTGTGTGAGCAACCTATGCCATGGAGGTGAAATGGCATGGATATGTTGCAAGGCTCACACATGTGATGAAGGAGCTCGTTGCATATGAGACATGACATTGAGTTATGTGACTAAGGTGGAGAAGATCAAGACAAGACTTGGCTTGATGGACCGGTTGCAAGCATGAAGGGCAAGTTGGAGGCTTTGGAGCGATGGACCGCGTGGAGGTGAAGCTTGAGCAAGACTTGGCGCTGATGGACGATGGCAACGGTGAAAAGCAAGTGAAGTCAAGATCAATGAACTAACAAGGTCATGTGGTGATGTGAAGTGGATCATATCATTTGTGATTGGTTAGTGCATGTGTTGCATCAACAATGGAGGAGATGGAATAGAATGCGCAAGGTAAAGGTGTATTTCTTGGGCATTTCATTTCACCAGTCATAGATGTGTAGAGAAGTTTATGACCGGGTTTAGGATAGATGGCCATACTATCAAGAGGGGGAAACTTGTTTGCATAACGGTCATCTAGTGCCACTCGAGTGATCTAACTTTGCATCGTTGCTAGGATCGAGTGGCGTTGTGAATTGAGTGACTAATCCTTTGGGAAATATTTGTGAAAAGCTAACACATGCGCACAAGGTGGTGAACACTTGGTGGTGTTAGCACATTTGCAAAGGTGAAGAAAGGAGGTGAAACCGGGCTCGGGGTGCTGCCTAAGTGGCACCGCCACCCCCTGTCCGGTGGCACCGCATGCGACCCCTAGGGCAGTGCCCACCTAGCCTCGGCCGAGAAGGAAGAGTTGGGGCTGGCACCGTCGTGCCTTGTTCGGTGGCACCGCCACCCCTAGGACGGTGCCCACCTGGACTTGGTTTCGAGCAGCAGCAGGGCTATCACCAGACATGATGGTGTACACCACCATGAGCAGGGCGGTGCACCGCCAGGTGTTGTCTAGTGGCACCGCCACTTTTTACCTGAGGCTGGCTATTTCGGTGGATGAGCGAGGGGGTCAACACCATGGTGACGGGGGTGCACCGCCCTATTTTTCTAGAGAGGAAGGGAATCAAGGGGTTGGCCTAGCTGGTCCCCGCCACCCCTAGGGTTGGAATTTGACTGTTGGGAGGGGCACCGCCGTGTTCGGTGCCCTCATAGAAACCAGCAACTTTGCTCCAATGACTCTATTTGGCTTGGGGGCTATAAATATAGGTGGAGCTCAGGCTTGGCTGAGGTTGAGCACCTTGGGGATGTGTTGCCCTTGTGTGTGCTTCGTTTGACAAGCCTCTAGCTCATTTGTGCTTGCGAGAAGTGTGAATCCATTGCGAGTGAGTGATTCTAGTGCGTTGCATTATGAGATTGCATCGAGTGGCACTAGGTGATTGAGTTGCAAGCCGGTGGTGCTTGTTACTCTTGGAGGTTGCCACCTCCTAGATGGCTTGGTGGTGAGTTCTCTGTCATGAAGCACGCAAGAAGATTGTGCGGTGCTCCACTAAAGGATTTGTGAGGGGTACCGTGCTTACCCCTCGGGAACCGCGAAGTGCAACACTAGTTGAGCGTGTCATTGAGCTACCCTCACTTTTGTGGTAGGTTCTTGCGGTGCCCAATGCGTGGGCTTGGCGAGTGATGCCAATTAGCCGCCGAATCACCAAGTGGGCGGTCAACACAATGGGACTAGCTTGGTGGCAACAAAGTGAATCTCAGGATAAAAATCACTGTGTCATCCCCTTCCTGTTGGTTTGCAATCCCCTTACACAAGCTTGTAATTACTTTCATATTCATTGTGCTTTTGTAGTTGCTCTTGTAATTAGTTAGTTTGTGTAGCTTGCTAGTTACCTTCTTGCTTGTGTAGCATAGAAGTAGCTCCCTTGCGAAACTAATTTGGTTTTAGTAACCTTGGTAGTTAAATCGCTTAGTTTTTGTAGCTAAGTAATTTGTGCTCTCTAATTTGGCATTAGTTGCCTTGTTATTGAGCATTGCTAGTGAGCTTTGAAGCTTTGTGCTTTTCCTACTAGCATGTGTAGGAGCTCTCTGGTGCTTGAAGTATTAGTGGCATAGGTTTGTGTGACCTTGCTCCTAAAATTGATTAGGTGAGCTCTAGTTAGCCCGACACCTAAGTTGCTTGCTTAGGATCTTATTAAGGTGCTTGATATCTTAGATAGAGGGGTGTAGTCTTGGCTAGACCGATAGTTTTAATTCCACATTTATTTTGGTTAGCCGACATGATTGATTTTAGAAAGGACTATTCACCACCTCTAGTCCGCCATCTTGACCCTACAGCCCCGTCCTTGTCCTCGCCTATGGTGACCTCCTTCCCCTTCCCCCTCCCGCATGCCATCGCAAAATCCGGCCATGACCTCCTCCTTCCACGGCAAGCTCCGGCCATGGGCACCCCTGCCCTGACATGGCCTGACTGCCTCCATCATCGCCAAAACCCAAACACTGCCCTCCCGCTATCCCTACCGCCTGGCCTGCCTGCCTCCCCTGAGCCCCTTCTGTTCTAAGCCTGCCAAAGTTGAGGAGAAGATGGCTCACCGGAGTAGGGGAACAAGAGGGTTGGGGTGGCGGTCCGGTCTGGCGCGGGCGAGTGGGGCGTGGATGGTGGATGCGGTGTGCATGGGCGCGGGCCGGTTGGGCACAAAGGTGGATGCGGTGTGGGTGCCGCACCTCTAGGGCGTGTGCTCCCGAAAAGAAGCTTCTCCATTTGTTTTTTGTACTGTGTGTGTTACATTTGTTCATATCCAGGTCGACCTCATTGTTTTTAGTTTTAGTACATATGTCACGATTTTCCCTATATGCTGCTGCTGCTGTGCTTGAACTGCGGATTTTTCTTCAAGTTGTTTTTTGTACTCATCTTTCAACTTACTCAATTTATCCAGCAAGCACTCAACATATTGAACATCAAATCCATTTTGGTTTAGCTCAGCAAGTGTGCTTTTTTCTCTTCAAATGAACCCTCATTGTCTGCTATGCTTGATTTTTTTATTCTTCCCACGCAGACATCAAATGCCACCGTCAAACCCAATTTCATTCCTTTTAGTATTGTCTCAGGATAATGTTAAAGTGAAAGAAAATGAGGTTGTTGTGGAAACTCTTTAAGCACTTGAACGTAGCCTTTCAGCACATCCATGTCTTCCACTGCAGACAATAAATATGAGTTATTCACAAATGGACCCTAGGTACGAGAGTTGTGTCTTGAGCAGTCAGCCCTTCATGTATGCCAATATCTGTAGAAATCTAGTCAGTAGAAACCAGCTTATTTAATATATACAGAAAACATTAAGTATCATATGGACAATTTCACCCTAGATAAGAATAGATATAGGTCATACCATCAGAAGCTGATGCAAAGCTCAAAGGTACCACTCCAACAGGTTCTTGATGTTTTACTTCATTTGTGTTCACTACATTCTCCGAAGTACTATCAAGCTGCTGCTGAGTAGATTATGATCTCTCCAACTATATGAAGCTAGATCTTAGAGTGAGAATCTAATATACAACAGTAGTCACAAAGAATGTACTTACTACTAATGAAGGTGCTAGTAGTCTGAAAACAAATTTTACTTTTCTCTCTCCATCTTATCTTCTCCTCGCCACGCTCTCCTGCCGTCTACTTCCTCCGCTATCCCCCGCCCCCACCTTCCTCGACCACCGCCACCGGCTAGTGTCTTCACCCCTCGACCCCGTCCTCGTCCTCACCTATGGCGACCTCCTTCCGCTCCCCCCTCCCGCATGTCGTTGCAAACTCTGACCATGACCTCCTCCTTCCACGGCGAGATCCGGCCATGGGCACCCCCGCCCCAACTTGGCACGACCACCTTCGTCGTCGCTAGAACCCTAACGTCGCCCTCCCGCTGTCCCCACCACCTGGCCAGCCTGCCTCCTATGACAGAACCACCTAATCTAATGTCTCCTAGGAGTACTTGTCTTCCATTAGACACTAAGTACTCAAGGGAGGACACCAAATTACATAGTTCCGTCGAGCACACCCCATGGGAGAACCTGAAAATCCATATTTTTCCATCAGGATCACAAATAAGATAATAAAACTTACATCATTATTATTCATTTCTTACATCACTATTCATGCAACATCATACTGCAATATTTATTGTTATAACAGTGGAATATGATCATGTTATCAGAGTTATGAACAATTTAATTTAATAGTGGAATATAAACATGTGATCAGATTTACAGCGGAAATAAATATCTATTCATGACATGATGAAGCATTAATATATAAACTATGACAACAGATTATAAAACTTCCATTTATAAAGACATTTAGTGAGAGTTATAAATAAAGACTATGATCGTAATGTAAAGGAATTCTCTCTGAGCCCACTAGGAGGAATCCATATACAAGGGTCAGCTTTAGCCTCCACCTGTCACCTGCAACAGGGGAAAATAAAACCCTGAGTACTCAATTGTACTCAGCAAAAATTACCTGAGGAAAGAAAACACTCTAAGGATATGCAAAGCTATCTGGCTTGTGGGTTTATTGCATCTACAGAAAGCATTACTAAGCGTACATCCTTATATTTAATTTTTATTAATAGTCAATATTAGTTCATTAACTAACTATTCTATGTAAGCACCTATACTACTTTCAAGTAGGTGGTAAGCAATCAGAATCATTTTACTATCTTTCATCTTCCAGTTCTTACTACGGTGCTAGATTGTAGACAAGTTGTACCAGATCGCCTGGCGATTCATGAATCAATGTGCCCAGCTGGGTACCCCGAAACACACGCCCTGCTTGTACCCCAGGCACAAGCAGGACCAACCCGCCACTCTCCTGTCACGGGGTCCAGGTCCCCGTCCAAACTTGGACTCCAAGCCCCGCTCCTGAGTCCCGGACTCAGTGTGGTGCTTAGACCTCCACCATCCCCACCTCCAATCAATCAGTCCGGAAAGAGCCGAAACCCACGATAAGAGAGCAACAAGCCTTCCCTACGCCCATACAAAAGTATGTGTTTGGGATAATAAGTCTGTGACCTGCCTAGAATCCAATACAACGGACGGTCCTTAACCGACACAGGCGGAACAAATGCAATCCAAGCCTCGCTCGAATGCCCAACCATGTCTAGATCTAAAGTACCATTCCACTCGGTCTCCAATTACATTCATATATATTCTAGGTGATAATAATATAGTAACAACAATAATATATTTTCTATCTCTCGCGAGTGACAGATAATCACTCGACTTCTACCGAAGTCCTGTAGCATAGCAATCTACACGATCCTGTCATACTAGTAAGACTCATAGGATAAAAATATATATATGCAAGTGGGTTCCATTCAACTCCTTAAAACTTAATGCACAAGCATAAATTAAAGTACAGAATAATAGGGGTTATGTACCGGGGCTTGCCTGGGTAAAATATAACTAAAAGTTAGCATTCCATCTTCGTGACATGATTCCTGGCACTATCTTTTCTGCTACTCCAGTTGATTCCATGATCCATCATCATCCCTATTATGGTATGCAATGCGATGCAGAGATGATGCAACGGTTAATTAATAGAGAAACAACAACTCTTAAAACAGAGTACATACTACAAACTAACAAGCTAGCTCTAATGACTAACGTACTAATCTACGTATCAACATCATCGAGAGAGGTGTCATTTTCCCCAACAAGTGTTTTAGTTATACAACTCTAAGGTGTCACTTTATTTTGTTTATTTGATTTACTATATATGCAACTAGGCCTCATCTATTATCTTAGCAATTTAATTACTCTACAGCTACAAAAATTACAGTAGACACCTAACCATATGATGAACCTACCATAAAATTTTTAGAGTTAATACTATCACCAATTTATCACGAAAATTCTTACAAGTTTATGTCTTACAATATTAAGCATGTTAAAATAATTAGAGCAAACCCTAAAAACATACAGAACCTATGTGACGAAATACACTATCAGATAGATCATGATTTTAGAAGACTAACAAAATTGGTTTGACATTTTTGTGATTTTTCTACATTTTATTTTCAATTTTTGAAGAGCGCTGAATTTACAAAACAACAACAACACAAAAAGAAAAGGCCTGAGCGGCCAGGCTCGGCCCGCAGGCGCGTGCACGGCCCAACACGGCATGGCATGAGCAGCCCACGCGGGCAGGCGGCGGCCCAGCAGTTGGAAGCGGGCAGCCCACGCGCGGCGTAGGCGGGACGGCGGCAGACCGGCCCAGTGCGAGGCTCGGCCCAGCAAGCAGCCCACGGTGAGAAACCTAGCGGCGGTGACACCAATTTGCGCTGAGGCCCTTGTACTTTTACTTAATCCACCCACAGGACATTAACACTATTCATGTGAGTCACAGAAATTACATTGAGAACCCTGAAAAAGCTTTTATTCTAATTCTCACCCTTTCCCTCCTTTGGTGAAGCAGAGGAGCAGAGGACGGTGGGCGCGACAGGAGGGGAGCGGCTCAGCGGTGGGGCGTGCCGGCGGCGACTGGATGGCCGGGGAGGGGCGCGGGCCATGACAGGACCTAGGCCTGGCCGTGGCGTGTACCAAGGTGGGGCACGACACGGCGGCCACACACGACCGCAGCAGGGGTGGCTCGGTGCGGACGACGGCGTGGGTGCTGCGGGGTGCGGCGCGGAGATGGAGCGGCGTGGGGCAACAGAGGGGAGGCGCGGCACCCAAGGGTCCATGCGCACCTACAAGCGGGGCGCAGCTTGGGCAAAGGCGACCGAGCCATGTTGGCCACGCGCGCCACTGGCCGTAGCACATGCCCCACTGGCCGTGGCGGTGGCTGCTTCGTCGGCTCCAGGCAGCAGGCGGTGGTGGCTGGAGAGGGTGGGCTCCTCGGCACCGGGCGGACATGGTGCAGGTGATGCCGGGGCAGCACAGCGTGTAGCAGCAGGTGGTGATGGTGTTGAGGCAACGGCCGCGTTGATAGCGTACGCGACAAGGATGAGCTGTGTTGCTTGCGTGCGTGCTTTGCTCTCGTGGTATGGGGTGCCTGTGCGTGTGTACTTGCTCAGCTCTATCTACTGTCGGTGCTGTGTGTGTTTACTTGTAGTATGGGGCTCTGAGTTGCTTGCCTGGTATCTACTGGTATTGCTCTAGTGGGATGAAGAAGGGAGGGAGTGGGAGGTGGGGTCCATGACGTGCACCACGCGATAGAAGGACGAGGCCCACGAGGTTCTGCTACGCACTGGGAAGAGGAGCAGCTGCTGCCATTTCGCCACCTCTCGCCACGAGCTTTGTCACATCGCGTGCTCGGCTCTGCTCGTATTACTCCCGATCGAACTCAGGGCCGAAGAAGAGGTGGCCGGAGCAGAGCTTTTTGGCTGCGTCCGTGGTAGGTGAAATGAACGGCTAAGAGCGAGCGCTGCAGTGACCGAACGGCAACAGACAAGAGCACCTCCCTACATGCGCGCGCAGATGTCATTACGGTCGACAGCAGCTACGCACGAGTTTTAAAGCGAACGAAAAACTGCTAACGACCACGATTGAGGGTCAACTAACAAACATAACATTACGGTCGTTTTGCTAATTTCTTTTAGGCATTAACCTAGGTGCTAAGCAAGCTTGTAACACCAGAGGTGTTACACCTCCCCCGAGCCCTTTTTCTTCTAAGCCCCCTGGAGTTGAGGAGAAGATGGCTCGCTGGAGTTGGGGAAGAAGAGGGTTGGGGTGGTGGTCCGGTCGGGCGTGGGCGAGTGGGGCGTAGACGGTGGATGCGGTGTGCATAGGCATGAGCTGGTGGGGCGCGGCGGTGGATGTGGTGTGCGTGACGCACCTCTAGGGCGTGTGTGCCCGAAAAGAAGCTTCTTCATTTCTTTTTTGTACTTGTGTGTGTTACATTTGTTCATAGCTAGGTCGACCTCATTGTTTTCAGTTTTAGTACGTATGTTACAATTTTCCCTATATGCTGCTGCTGCTGTGCTTGAACTGTAGATTTCTCTTCAAGTTGGTTTTTGTACTCATCTTTCAACTTAATCAATTTATCCAGCAAGCACTCAACATATTGAACATCAAATCCATTTTTCTTTAGCTCAGCAAGTGTGATTTTTTCTCTTCAAATGAACCCTCATTGTCTGCTATGCTTGATTTTCTTATTCTTCCCACGCAGACATCAAATGCCACTATCTGACCCAATTTCATTCCTTTTAGTATTGTCTCAGGATAATGTTAAACTGAAAGAAAATGAGGTTGTTGTGGAAACTCTTTAAGCACTTGAACGTAGTCTTTCAGCACATCCATGTCTTCCACTGCTGACAATAAACATGAGTTATTCACAAATGGACCCTAGGTATGAGAGTTGTGTCTTGAGCAGTCAGCCCTTCATGCATGCCAATATTTGCAGAAATCCAGTCATTAGAAACCAGCTTATTTAATATACAGAAAACATTAAGTATCATATGGACAATTTCACCTTGGATAAGAAAAGATATAGGTCATACCATTAGAAGCTGATGCAAAGTTCAAATGTACCACTCCAACAGGTTTTTGATGTTTTACTTCATTTGCGTTCACTGCATTCTCCAACGTACTATCATGCTACTGCTGAGTAGATTCTGATCTCTCCAACTATATGAAGCTAGATATTAGAGTGAGAATCTAATATATAATAGAAGTAGTCAAATTTTCAGATTTCATCTAACTTTTTTACTGCAATTTGGACGGGAACTTCTGAAATCTTGTGCATTTCATTAGTTTCAGCCGCGAAAGAAAATTTTTAACAAATCAAAATCCAAATCGTAGCTACTGAATTGTTGTTCGTAGTTCATTTCATATGCTACTGTTTGTTCATATGTAGTAGATGCAATCAATAGCTACAAAATAATGTTGTTTGTAGCTTCATGTGTTACCATTTGTTCATATTTAAGTAACAGGAGCAACAATCTAGCAATTGAATCATGTCATGTATGGTTCATAAAATTGCCATGGATTAGTAAGCTCTAGGCACAACGAAGATAAGTTATGAATTTGGGGCCTGCGATTTGGTTCGTTATTGTTGGTTTTCATAATAACTAGTCGTTTCCATAAGGATGTGAACAATACCACTGTAGTAAATTTGTAAAGTTTCTTTTATGAAATTATGAATGACAAAAGTGGAAATGATAGAGAATTACATTTACTATGTGTATGACACATTTTCTTAAAAATGAATGTAAATGACACATGTGATGCCTAAGGAAAACGGAATTTGAAAAATGTGCCTAGTCAACCAAACATGAAGGCCACTAGATCAATCAATATCTAGTCTATTGAGCTTGTTGACTTCTGTACATCATAATTGACTTATTTTGCCCTATGTCATGCAGTGCTATCCGCAAAAGTGAGACACACACTATAATGAAAAGGATAAAGCATGGAGCCTGTGATTATATGGTAAAGTCAGTGTGCCTCGAACAGCTTAGGGGCATATGGACACATGTGGTGAAGAATAGTAAGACTGATCCATGGAACAACATCTGTGATGATGTTGTTTGAAAGTTGCCATCTGGGGATGGCGATAAAGTTGAGAAGATTGGAGCAAACCACACCAAGAAGTATTCAAGGAAAAACAAAAAGGTTGTGGATGTTGCTGATGAGGACAACGAGAACACATCAACCCAGAAGAAGCAAAGGATCCAGTGGTATGGTGAACTACACCGGAATTTTGTTCAAGCTGTCCATCTATCAATAATTTTGCTATTAAATGTGTTTCTCTTAACAAATATTTTGTTGTTATAGGGGCTATTCCTAAGAAGATATTAGAAATCATGAATGTGGAAGGCCTTACTAAAGAGAATGTCGCCAGCCATCCTTAGGTTTGGTTTCTACTCTTATGCTCAATCACTATGCTTGTGTCCTCATCCACTATATTATTGCTAAAGATATTTGGATAGAACTTGTTTCTGCACAATTTCCATCTCAAACTCAACATTGTATTTATGTCAATGGAATTTGTGTGTCTGGCACTTTAACAATTCAACCAAAACGTGTGTCTACCACACACAAAGCTCTAGTGGCGTACACACATGTATTGAGTTTGGTATGTTTTACATATTTGCACTTCTGGAGTTAGTTTTTTCTCTCATGAATTTCTTTTGTTTCACCACATGATTAAGAGCCCACTTCACTCATTTTATGGCTTTGTCATTTTTTTCTTAACAAAATGTAGTTGTCTATTTTGTGATTTCAGAAGTAACGAATCTACCTCAAAAAGCTCAGCGAAGGCACACTAAGGAATTCTAATCCAATTGCTGATGAAACTGAAGGACTACGGAGAATCATGAATGTCCCATCCTTCATTGGCTCTCCAAGCTCAAGCAACCATTTTGCAAAGACGAATTCCTCATCTGCAATTGGAACGCAAGTTTTGCTGCCCACAAAGTCAGTTCAGGCCATGACCTTCTAGAAAAACCTAGGCATCCTCAGTCAAACATAGAACCAGTTGGGCACAGTGTCAACCTGCCCAAAGATGGCACAGTGTCAACCTACCCAAAGATGTTGTGCTTATGCCAATGCAGGATATCAGCAGATTCATCTCTTCTAGAAAGTCTGAAAGGATCAAGATGCCCAAGAGGGGGGGTGAATTGGGCTAATTCTAAAATTCTTTGCAATAATTAAACCCTATGGCTAGCCCACTTCACCCCTTGTGCCTAGAAAGTGTTTCTATTGTTCTAATGCACAAAAGTTTAGCAACCTATATTCCAATCCTACTCTAGCATGGCAATTCTATGAATGTAAAGATAAGAATTAAATTGCTCAAAGTAAATGATTAAAGTAAAGAGAGAAGGAGGAATGCGGTGATGTTTTGCCGAGGTATCAGAGAGTCGCCACTCCTCACTAGTCCTCGTTGGAGCACCCACGCAAGGGTGTAGCTCTCCCTTGATCCGCGCAAGGATCAAGTGCTCTCTACGGGTTGATTCTTCGACACTCTGTCGCGGTGAATCACCCACAACCGCTCACAATTTGAGTTGGGTCATCCACAAGCTCTGCCGAATGATCACCAAGCTCCCAATTACCACCAAGCCATCTAGGTGATGGCGATCACTAAGAGTAACAAGCACAAACTCTCACTTGACCACGACAAGCCTAATGAGAAGGGTGAATGCACACTTTGCTACTCTTGCTTTCACTAATGATGCCTCTCTCTTGGATTCTCAAATCTCAATCACCTCACTAGGACCTTGCTCTTCTTGGCACTCTCAAGGGTGTTTCTCAGCTGTTGGAATGAGCAAAAGTGATCCCTTAAGTGAATAGAGGAAGTATTTATAACCCCTCATTCAAAACAAATCATTATGTGCCTCTACGGGGTGACCGGACGCTCTAGTCAAGGTGACCGAACGCTCCTGTCAGTTCACCTGCCTCTATGTAGTTTAAGTTGTGATCGGGCACTGGCCAGCGTCTGGTCAGCACTGACCGGATGTGTCTGGTCATGAAAACTGCCCTCTAGAACCTTACTGATGTTGACTGGACTCTGGCACCCAACGTTCGGTCACTTTGCTGCTCAGCATCTGGTCAGTAGCCGGAACCTGACCAGCGTCCAGTTAGCACTGACTGGATGCATCTGATCAGGATTCTCCCTCTCTAGAACCTTACTGGAGTTGACCGGACTCTAGCACCCAGTGTCCGGTCACTCACCTCTCAGCGTCCGGTTGCATCCAGATGACTTCACCTTGATCAAATGAACTGACCAGACTCTACACCAGCGTCTGGTCACACCAGAACCAGCATCCGGTCAGCATTTGACCCACCATTCACTTCCAACTCGTAATCATATGTGAATGAAGTTTGCTCCAATTGATCTAAGGGCTTTTGAGGAGCTACCTAGTGCTAGATTTGACAAGTGTACACCACACCTAACCCACTAGACTCACCTAGGTCAAGCTACCCATCCATACCCCCCTAATAGTACGGTCAAAGGAAAAACAAAGTCCTAAACTACTCTAAGTGTCTCTTCAACTCCAAACGACACTTAGAACTAGTCCATCCTTAACCTTGTCGTCCATCCTTTGAAAACCTAAATGATTTCCATCGTAGGGGCATGACAACCATGATTGCCCAATCGATTGCCATTACCATGACCTAACTTAATTGCATCTACAAAACACACGTTAGTCATAGTAATCTCGTATTGTCATTAATCACCGAAACCCAACTAGGGGCCTAGATGCTTTCAATCTCCCCCCTTTTGGTGATTGATGACAATACAACCTCGAGTATGTAAAAGAGATGAGGTTTTCAACATGCTTGGTTTATATAAGGTTTTGACCACAAGAACAAAAGAGTGAGGCAAGCTTATATGACCCAAGCCAACATGATGTATTCAATAGATATGAAATAAGCATGAGTACAAGTAATAAAGCTCATTTGCATCGGAGTAAAACATGGAATCAAAGCAAATGAGCATAACACAAGTGATATGACATACAAAAAATTCAAAGTAGAGAGCACACATGTCACATATCACATAAATACCACGATCACGTAGATATCACTATCACATAAATATAGTTCGATGCATGAAAGTAAACACATGAATACATAATAGTGTATCACACATAAAAAGCCAAATATAATAGCTAAGCTCCCCCTAAATATGTCGCTCCCCTAAGTCTAACATACTCGATCCCTCTCCCCCCTTGGCGTCAAACACCAAAATCTAAGGGTCGGTCGGTGGGGCTGTAGCGGATGAGTCGAGCGCTGAGGTGCAAGGAGTGAGCTAGAACTGTATGCCATCGTCATCTGATCCTCGGCTCTGAGCAGTACGACCCTCTGTAGCTGGAAGCGACGCTGAAGCGATCTAGGTTGGATCAGGAACTGGTGCGGCCTGGGACTCTGCAGGTATGACTGTAGCAGGTGGCTCTGATGATGCAACTGAGGAAGGGAGTGTCTTTGTAGTCCTAGTAATAGGAGCAACTATGGAAGGACCAGGGACACGTAGATATGGTGGAGTAGGCTGCCCTATCAACTCACTAAATGCCACACCAAGGCTCCTAGAGACTATGGTATCTGACGATAGCAGCGAGGAAGTCTAAGCCAGTGTGAAGCCCATCTATAGAGGCGTGAACTGTGGGGCTGGCATTGGCAAGGCAAACCACTGGGACACCTGCTCTATAGGTGAAGGAAACTATGTCACTGGTTGTCCCTGACTCTGAAGCCCACTAGGCTATAAAGCTAGAGTCGTAGAAGTGATGGCAGGCTGGCTGATCTAGGGTGAAGGCTATGGCAGTGGAGCCCCAATCACAGTAACTACATGCTGCATAAATCCAAGTAATTGTTGCTACATGAGGAGCTGCTGCTAATGCATGGCCTGCTGCTGCTGTATAGCCTGTTACTGTCGCTGGAACTTATCCTGCCTAGTCTAAAATTGTGCAAATGTAGCAGCGGTCTCTTGAGCCTGGCGAGCTTGATCTTGCCTCATCCGCTCAAGTATAACAAGTAGAGTGGGGTTTGTCTATGGTGTAGGTGGAGCTGAGCTGGAGCTACCAACCTCATGGTTATGTCGTCGTGGAGGCATATGAGGGATATCCTGATAGTCATCATCTGAACTGTCACTAGGGTCGCTCTCAACCATCCCCTCCTGTTGAGGATCATGTTGCTCCTCCTCTATAGCTGCTATACCCCTGATGGTCTCATCCTACTGGGCTGCAGTCTCAGGCACCTCTGGGCAATGACGTGACTGGCTAGGTGCACTCGACCTACTATGACGGAGCATATAGGTCATGTTATAAGCTGGAAAATCTATAGTAGCACCACCATACTCTGCTAGCATCTCAGATGGCCTCACTGTAACTACTCTGTGAATCAAGAATGTAATCTAGTGAGTATAGGGCAACTGTCGGTGACCTCTGAACCCCTCTGCAATAGTATCATCTATCTCTAAAAGTAAGAGATCCCAAATATCAAATATAGTCTACTGCATCAGAGAGTTCAGTAGCCATAACTGAATGCGAGTCAAGCCCTTACAATATCCCATCCTCGGAAGCAAGGTCCTCCTCATGATAGCATCAAGCACTCTAGTTGTAGGAGTGAGGTCACTGGGTATCCTGCTTGACCCCTCGTCGAAAGTCTCTGTGAAGCAATGGCGGACCAAATCTGTAGGAGGCACAAGACCACCATGTGGATGTCTGGGAGGCATTGTCAAACCATACCACACCTCATGTAGCTGGACAAGTTGCTCCTGAAGCCTGAGAATCTCCTTGAACCTAAAGCTCATCAGCCTGTAATCTCTGCCTCTAAATGCAAAGTGAATGAATCTATGCTGCGAGTCAATCCAAAGTGTAGCATAGAACTCATGGACCCAAGATGGAACATATCTGCCTGTCCATCCAAGTAAGTTTGTCAGCCCTAGCAAGTAAGAAAGGTAAGGGCAAATCTGCTCTCTAGCTGCTGCTACAATGGCCTCAATAGAACAAACCCTCTAAGACCTGAATGCTACCCCACTGTTAAGATATGCATTATAAAAATCCTCCTACAGTGGTGTGTAGAAGCCCTCTAATGCACGATCATCCCTCCTAGGCAGGAACAACTCCTCGAATTGCACAAATCTAAGTTGCTGCACCTTCTTGGCTGTGGTGGCCCTTAAATCTAGATGAGTCACTGGAGGCAGACCCTGTGGTCTAGGAGGCGAATGAGAACCCCTCTGCTATGTCTCTGGCCTCGGTGTCACCTGAGTACGGGTATGACTAGAGCGGCAAAGCTGTGGCTGAGATGCCGGCTCTGTCTCCTCGGCCTACTATCCCTCTTGAGTCTGCTCTGTTGGCTGTGGATCCCCTGAGGCTGAGGCTTCTCCAAAGCAACACAACATCCCTCAAGCATGATAGTCCCAGCTAGACTATCATGACGATGCTCAACCTGCTCAATAGCTGCCCTCTGTGCTGGTGAAAGCTGATCTGCAATCTAGACTCCACTCCTAGCACCTCCTCTCTCTGCATGGTCTGCGGCGGCTACAACTGCTGTTGCTCTCTCTATGTTAGCATCTGCATACTTTCTCTTCTTTGTCGCAAGCTTCTTCATCGCCTTACCTTTCACATCAGTAGGCAAGCGAGGCAGAGGCCTCAGATCCTAATCACCTGGACCACCTTCGGCATTCTTGACATGAGCCATCTGGAACAATCTGCTGCCTTGGACAAGAAACAAATGCCACTGACACTCCCGAGGCTTGGCCTCGATCCGTACTCATGAGCTTGGCCCCGAGTTGACTAACAACTGCCAATGAGACCTCAACAACACCGGCTCACTGCACGATGGAATAGATCGGATATATATATGAATAATTTTAAATAAACATCTAGAGATGTGAAACCCTAAGAAGCAAGCAATTAGATACAAAATTGGAAATGACTCACTGCCAATGAGACATCAACAACACCAACTCGGGAGTGATGCGAGCATTGCATGGGCGCAGCGCGGCATGGCTCGGGAGCGGCACGGGACAGCGGCGTGGAGCATCGACGCGACACCGCATGACAGCCACGCTGCGGGCGGTGAGGAAGAAGGCTAGGGCATGGATGTGGTGATTTTGGCATGAGCGCGGGTGGATTAGGTCATGGCGGTATGGCAGTTGGATTATATGGGGTCCCCATGATGGAATAGAAAAGGAAACAGAGAAGAATCTAGATCCCGCACGATTACTATTGACTGGACGCTCCGGTGGCAATGATTGGACGCTGCCACCGAGAGTCCAGTCGACTCGAGAGAGGTCCAAATCCCCTGGAGTCGCGACTGGACACGTCCGATCACTATTAACCAAATGCAGCCAGAGTCTGGTCGATCATGTCTTCATCGTCTTTGTTTGATCGGACGTAGGATCACCTTCTAACCGGACGCAGGGAGAACACTGTTCCAGCATCCGGTCACTCCTTCACAGCAATGGTTCACCACCTATGAACTGACTAGACACAGGGGAGCAGAGTCCGGTCCAGTGTCCGGTCACTCTTCTTCAACGATTCTTCAAATTCCTTTGTGCTGCCCATTCCCAATCAAGTCTCAACTTCAATAAGATCCAAATAAACACCAATTGGGACTGATGTGAGTGACCTCTCTCAAACCCTCAATTTTTTCAAAATATTTTCCCATAGGCTATAATTCTTTTTAAGAAAATAGGCAATAAAAGGGTGATTGAAGAGAAATGACAAAACAACATTCATGCATATGCAATGCAATACTTGAAAGTAATTCTAATTGCTTGTCAAGTTTGATCTAAGGTTAAGCTTCTTCACATGCTTTTTGGTGGTTATCTTAACCATGTTGGACAAGCCCTAAGTGCATTACCACAAAGTAAAGATGTTGTATATTACAATGCAATGCAATGCAAGGGACAACACAAGCTCATTTTCTAGTGAAGTTGCTAAAATCAAGCACATTGAGCTCATTCCTCAACCTACAAAATGTTGCCTCATTTAGCGGTTTAGTGAAGATATCCGCTAATTGATCCTCGGTCCTTACACCTTCTAGTGAAATATCATTCTTAGCAACATGATCTCTAAGAAAGTGATGGCGGATATCTATGTGCTTGGTGCGAGAGTGTTGAACCGGATTATTAGCAAGTTTTACCGCACTCTCATTGTCACACAAAAGAGGTACTTTTTCTAGAACTACACCATAGTCTAGCAAAGTTTGCTTCATGTAAAGTATTTGTGCACAACAAGCACCCACGGCAATGTATTCCGCTTCGGTGGTGGACAAAGCCACACTATTTTGCTTCTTGGAGGACCAAGACACAAGTGATCTACCAAGCAAATGACACCCTTCGGATATGCTTTTTCTATCAACTTTACAACCGGCGTAATCCAAATCAGAATAGCCAACTAATTCAAATGTAGTTCCTTTGGAATACCAAAGGCCAATGCTTGGTGTGTGCTTAAGATACCAAAGGGTTCTTTAACGGCAATCAAATGAGTTTTCTTAGGATTAGCTTGAAATCTAGCACACATACACACACTAAACATGATGTCAGGCCTAGATGTGGTTAAATATAACAAGCTACCAATCATAGAGCGATAGAGAGTTTGATCAACCATGTTACCTCCTTCATCTAGGTTGAGATGTCCATTAGTTGGCATTGGTGTCTTGATTGGCTTACATTCATCCATTTTCAACCTCTTGAGAAGATCCTTGGTGTACTTTTCTTGAGAGATAAAAATCCCTTCTCTCATTTGCTTGACTTGAAAACCAAGAAATAATGTAAGCTCTCCAATCAATGACATCTTGAACTCCTTCGACATCAATTCACCAAACTCTTTGCAAGAATCTTCATTTGATGATCCAAAGATGATATCATCAACATATACTTGACAAATGAAGATATATCCATCAAGCTTCTTGGTGAATAGTGTGGTGTTGACCTTCCCAATGGTGAAGCCCTTCTCAATGAGGAAATCCCAAAGACGCTCATACCAAGCTCTTGGGGCTTACTTAAGCCCATATAGCGCCTCAGACAACCTATAAACATGATTAGGATATCTAGGGTCTTCAAACCTGGGAGGTTGATCAACATAGACTAGTTCATTTATAAAGCCATTTAAAAATGCACTTTTTTACATCCATTTGATATATTTTCATTTCATGATGTGATGCATATGGAAGGAGGATATAAATGGCTTCTAGTCTTGCAACCGGTGCAAATATCTCTCCAAAATCCAAACCTTCAACTTGAGAGAACCCCTTTGCAACTAGTCTTTCCTTGTTCCTCACAACAACACCTTGATCATCTTGCTTGTTACAAAACACCCACTTTGTTCCAATGACTCTTGCACCTTGTGGTCGCTCTTTAAGAGTCCAAACTTCATTGCGGGTGAAGTTATTCAACTCTTCATGCATGGCGTATATCCAATCCGGATCTTGAAGAGCTTCTTCTACCTTAGTAGGCTCAAAGCAAGAGACAAAAGAGTGATGTTCAATAAACGAAGCAAGCTTTTGAGAGCAAGACATTACTCCCTTTGATGGACTTCCTATGATGAGATCTTATGGATGAGCTTGTAGTAGAGGTGAATTTCTTCTATCAATCACTTGAGGGGGAGGTTGTGGAGCATCAACATCTTGTGCTTGTACCACCATTTGCTCATGGGAGACATGAGTGTCTTCATTTTCTACTCTCCCATCTTTATCACTATCTTGTGGCACATTTGATGAAGAAGGTGGATTGATCACTTATACATCATCTTCATCATCATTAGGCTTGATGTCTCCAAATAGAATATTCTTCATAGCTTCCCTCAATGGTTCATCACCTACATCATTAAGATTCTCATGTGCTCCTTAGTAACTGTTAGATTCATCAAATTCCACATCATATGTTTCTTCAACCAAGCCGGTGGTATGATTAAATACTCTATATGCTTTGGACTTTGATGAGTAACCAACAAGAAAACCAATATCACAACGTCTTTGAAACTTCCCTAGGTGTTGCCGCTTCTTATAGATGTAGCATTTGCAACCAAACACCCTAAAGGAGACATCCGGCTTCCTCCCATTGAGCAACTCATAAGGTGTCTTGCCAAGAAACTTTTGAAGGAATAGGCGGTTAGATGCATAGCATGTGGTGTTGATAGCTTCCACCCATAGAGCTTTGGGAGTGTTGTACTCATCAAGCATTGTTCTTGCTAGTGTGATCAATGTCTAGTTCTTTCTCTCAACTACACTATTTTATTGAGGAGTATATGTTGCGAAGACCTCATGCTTGATCCCAACTTCATCACAATAGGCTTCAATGTTTGTGTTGTCAAATTCTTTCCCACTGTCGCTTCTAATCTTCTTGAGCTTCACTTCAAACTCATTTTGTGCTCTCTTGGCAAACTTCTAGAAGCATGATGCAACTTTGGATTTGTCATGAAGGAAGAACACCCATGTATATCTTGAATAGTCATCAACAATCACAAGACAATAAATATTTCCTCCCAAAATTGTATGTTGTTGGTCCAAATAAGTCCATGTGAAGGAGCTCTAGCACTCTTGTGGTTGACATGAAAGCTTTTGTAGGATGAGTATTTGCAACTTGTTTGCCGGCTTGACATGCACTACAAAGCTTATCCTTCTCAAACTTCACATCCTTCAACCCTCTCACCAACTCATTCTTCATTAGCTTCTTGAGTGAGCTCATCCCAACATGAGCAAGTCTTCTATGCCATAGCCATCGAAGTGTTGTTTTGGTGAATAGGCAAGTCTTCAAATTAGCATCTTCGGAGGTGAAGTCCACTAGATATAGGTTGTTGTATCTAAATCCCTTGAATATCACTTGATCATCATCTTTCTTGGATACAACCACTTCCTTCTCGGTAAATAGGCATTGAAAGCCAAGATCACACAATTGTCCAACGGATAGCAAGTTGAAACTCAGTGAAGCAACATATAGCACATTTGAGATTGAATGATCATTTGATATTGCCACTTTGCCCAATCCTTTAACCTTGCCCTTTGAATTATCTCCAAATGTGATTCTTTCTTGTCCATCTACTTCTTCATCTAGTGAGGTGAACATACGAGGATCACTAGTCATATATTGTGTGCAACCACTATCAATTACCCAATGACTTCCACCGGTCTTGTAGTTCACCTACACACAAGAGATCAAGCTTTAGGAACCCAAACTTGTTGAGGGCCCTTCACCTTCTCAACAAGTGACTTTGCTACCCAAATTTTATTAGGCCTATTTTTGTTGGGAGGTCCTAAGAATATAACTTTCATCTTTCCACTAGAGTCCTTTCTAAGCATGTAATGAGCATTGAAAGCAAAGGGTCTAGCATGCTTGGCAAGGGTTGTGGTGGTGGAGTTTGACACTCATGGGCAAAGTGGCCTTCTTATCCACACTCAAAACATCTCTTTGGCTTTGGCTTTGACTTGTGTTGTTGTTGTTGAGCTTGAGCCTTCTTCTCTTGATTTGCCAAGTACCCAATGCCACTTCTATCCATCTTCATGATGGTGTTCATTAGTAGCTCACTTTGAAGATGCTTGCCTCTTGTGAACTTGCTCAATCCAATCTTGAGATGCTCTTTCTCTAACTTGAGCTTCTTGTTCTCTTCCTTGAGTGCATCATTATTTTTCTCTTCCTTGAGTTTCTTGTTCTCTTCTTTGAGCTTCTCATTCTTAAGAATCAAATCACCATCATGATCAAGAGTTTCTAGCACTATAGTGTTGGTGGTTTTGAGCTCTTCAAGATCTTTCTTGAGCTTTTCATTATCATGCTTGAGCTTGACATACTCATCATAGTTGTCAGTTTCAACCACTTGCTTGCCTTTGCTACTAGATCCTTGCCCAATGCTCTCAACAATTAAATCATCACATGATGTGGCTATATCAATCTTAACAACATCGTTAGTAGCATCATGTGGCTCATTGGATAAAAATTATTGAGCAACAACAAGATTATCATGATTTATCTTGAGAGTTGTATATTCTTCTTTTAGCACATTGTGGCTAGTGATGAGCTCTTTATGCATCCCCTCAAGTTTATCATGTTTATCTTTAAGCTCTTTCTTAGAAGATTTGAGCTCCTTGAGTTTGGATGGCATAGCTTCATTTGCTTCTCTAAGCTCAACACTAGCCTTTTTGGCTATATCACATTTAGCTAAAAGAGAATCATTCTTAGCTTCTAGCTTGTCACTCTTAGCTCTAGTCTTTCTAATGATCATAGTATATTGATTTAGCAATTTAACAAGATCATCATATGAAGGTGATTCATATTCATCATCATCACTATCACTATCACTATCATCACTGTTAGCATGATCATTACCACTACTATCATCATCATTTGGTACCTTCTGTTCACCCTTGGCCATAAGGCATAGGTGTGTAGAGGATGATGGCGGTGGTGTCGGTGAAGATGATGAAGAGTCAATCACAATGGCGGCCACATTCTCATTATCACTATCATCATTGGATGAGCAACTTGATGAATCAATGTCCATGAGCCAATCACCGATGATGTATGCCTTCCCATTTTTCTTCTTCTTGTGGAAGTCCTTCTTCTTGCCATCTTTCTTCTTGTATGGCTTGTTTTTCTTCTTTTCATCTTCATCACTTGAGTCATCTTTCTTGCCCTTGTTCTTATTCTTGTACTTGTCTTTCTTGGGCTTTGTGCATTGATGTGCTAGATGACCAAGTTCTCCACAATTGTAGCAATCCATCTCTGAGATTGGCTTCCTTCTAGAGCTAGTGAAGAACTTTTTTTCTTGCCATCGAACTTGATGCCACTCTTGTTGAGCTTCTTTAGTATCTTGGTAGTTCTTCTCACCATGAGAGCAAGACTTGCATCATCAACTTCATCATCACTTGAGCTCTCATACTCAATTCTTGCTTTGCCCTTCTCTTAGCTAGCCTTGAATGCTAAGTCTTTGTCTTTCTTCTTGGTAGAGGATGAGTCATCTTGTGGTATGATGTGCATGTACATCTCATGAGCATTGATCTTTCCCAAGATTTGAGTCGGTGTAGCGGTGGAAAGATCTCCTTGATGAAGCATGGTCACAATATGCCCATATTTATCAATGGGGAGGACACTCAAGATCTTCCTTACAACATCAGATGGTTGCATTTGTATAAGTCCGAGCCCATTGACTTCCTCTACAAGAACATTCAAGCGTGAGTACATTTTATTAGCACTCTCTTTAGGAAGTATCTCAAAAGAATTAAGCTTTTTCATTACGAGATGATAGCATTCCTCATGCTCGCTCTTAGTTCCCTCATGGAGCGCACAAATGTCCGACCATAGTGCATAGGCATCCTTGTGGTTCCTCACCTGGTTAAACACATCTTTGCAAAGGCCTCTATAAGATGGTGTTTCGAGCCTTTGCATTCTATTTCTCATAGTTTACTTCATTGCCTTGAAGGTGCATGGGATCCAGAGGTTTTGGGAATCCTTATGAGGCGGCTCTAAGTATTCCAACATCTAGAGCTTCTAAATACGCCTCCATGTAGATTTTCTGATAAGGAAAATTATCCCCCTCAAAGATAGGAGGAGGTCCATCCCCGTGAGACATCTTTCTCTAGGCGGTTAAGCCTAAATACGTGAGCACGAAGCTCTGATACCAATTGAAAGGATCAATATGCCCAAGAGGGGGGTGAATTGGGCTAATTCTAAAATTCTTTGCAATAATTAAACCCTATGGTTAGCCCACTTCACCCCTTGTGCCTAGAAAGTGTTTCTATTGTTCTAACGCACAAAAGTTTAGCAACCTATGTTTCAATCCTACCCTAGCATGTCAATTCTATGAATGTAAAGACAAGAATTGAATTGCTCAAAGTAAATGCTTAAAGTAAAGAGAGAAGGAGGAATACGGTGATGTTTTGCCGAGGTATCAGAGAGTCACCACTCCCCACTAGTCCTCATTAGAGCACTCGCGCAAGGGTGTAGCTCCCCCTTGATCTGCACAAGGATCAAGTGCTCTCTATGGGTTGATTCTTCGACACTCCATCGCGGTGAATCACCCACAACCGCTCACAACTTGAGTTGGGTCATCCACAAGCTCCGCCGGATGATCACCAAGCTCCCAATCACCACCAAGCCGTCTAGGTGATGGCGATCACCAAGAGTAACAAGCACAAACTCTCACTTGACCACGACAAGCCTAATGAGAAGGGTGGATGCACACTTTGCTACTCTTGCTTTCACTAATGAGGCCTCTCTCTTGGATTCTCAAATCTCAATCACCTCACTAGGACCTTGCTCTTCTTGGCACTCTCAAGGGTGTTTCTCAGCCATTGGAATGAGCAAAAGTGATCCCGTGAGTGAATAGAGGAAGTATTTATAACCCCTCATTCAAAATGAACTGTTATGTGCCTCTACGTGGTGACCGAACGCTCCGATCTAGGTGACCGGATGCTCCAGTCAGTTCACCCGCCTCTGTATAGTTTAAGTTGTGACCGAACACTGGCTAGCGTCCAGTCAGCACTGACTAGATGTGTCCGGTCATGAAAACTGCCCTCTGGAACCTTACTTATGTTGACCGGACTCTAGCACCCAGCGTCCGGTCACTTTGCTGCTTAGCGTCTGGTCAGCACTGACTAAACACGTCTGATCAGGATTCTCCCTCTCTGGAACCTTACTGGAGTTGACCAAACTCTGGTACCCAGCATCCGGTCGCATCCAAACAACTTCACCTTGATCAAATGAACTGATCAGACTCTGCGCCAGCGTCTGGTCACACTGGAACCAGCATCCGGTCAGCATTTGACCCTCCATTCACATCCAACTCGCAATCATATGTGAATGAAGTTTGCTCTAATTGATCTAAGGGCTTTTTAGGAGCTACCTAGTGCTAGATTTGACAAGTGTGCACCACACCTAACCCACTAGACTCACCTAGGTCAAGCTACCCTTCCATACCCCCTTAATAGTACGGCCAAAGGAAAAACAAAGTCCTAAACTACTCTAAGTGTCTCTTCAACTCCAAATGACACTTAGAACTAGTCCATTCTTAACCTTGTCATCCATCCTTTGAAAACCGAAACAATTTCCATCGTAGGGGCATGACAACCATGATTGCCCAATCAATTGCCATTACCATGACCTAACTTAATTGCATCTGCAAAACACACGTTAGTCACAGTAATCTCGTATTGTCATTAATCACCGAAACCCAACTAGGGGCCTAGATGCTTTCAAAGTCCTATGCACCTGTATCGAGTGGTGGGCTGCCAGGTGTGAGAGACTTGGATACTTAGGACTCGAAACATTGGCCTTTTGTAGATTTGCCATTGCATCAACATTCATAGACATAGATTGACCATTTGTCATCCACCTGAGTGGCAACATAATCAAGGAGTCAATCTTCTGAGTCCCAAATATCCAATCTTCCCGCCAGGTGCAAGCCAGTGCTTCCCTTATAGTCCTTCTGGTCCTTCTAGTAGCTCCTTTGCAAATAGTTCAAATGGTGTGGTGTTGAATGCAAGCAAACCATTCTCTACTGTTATTTCTGGGAGTTCATTTGCAAATATCTCAAATGACAATCAACCATTGACCTCGAACATGTCCTTTTTTTGTCTCATTCCTGCAACTCCTATGTGAGCATATTGTGTGGCAAGATTTTGGGGTCAAGCAGAGGTATTCCTTTCAAAGACATATCAGATGGTGAGATGTTAGGTCCTTCTGCTCAATTACCATTACAGTCTCCTAACTTGGTGAACTAGCCTTCGGTTCAGCGTTAGTCATGTTCTGCTGGCCAATTTAACAAGGTTGCCAGCGAAGTTCACGAAATTGCAGGACCTAGCAACTCTTGGAAAGTTGTTGCACAACCGTTAAGTTTTCTGATCTTGGTAATAATGTTGGAACATATAAAGATCCTTTGTAGGGTAACATTTTCAAGATCAACCAGTTGTCAAGATTTGCAGGCTCCTCTGGACAGATTCCAACTTTTAGAAATGAGTATCAGAAGAAAATTGAAGGAATCATGGGGAACACCGTACTAATGGTAGGTTTTAGAGAGCAGGTGGTAGCATTCAGTTTTGGAAACAACACACACTCTAGAGAAACATCAATTAGCTATTCTACCATGCCGACCCAGGTGCTGAATGGCGGTGGAACTAGGGCTTTCATTTTGGCTGCTAAGATTTCAAGTTTTAGGATGTAGTTAGTATATTTTAAACTAATAAGATGGTATTTAGCCCACCACACCACAACCCCATGGGCCATGAGAAATAAAACCAGATTCTAGGTATTAAAATTTACATTTAAAGAGAGAAAAGGGGGGTGTGATGCATTGTTTGTCGCCTTTCATTGTAATCAATAAAAACATAATGGGAAAATTTTGCTACAAGCATTAAAAGTGATGTCGTATTATCGTTAGCCATCGTAAAATCTAATTGGATGCTAGACACTATGGTTCGTGATAGATTTGCTAGAAGAAACCACATTTTCCTGGCCCTTTCTTCATCCTCCCTCCCTTTCTTCGTCCTCCCTCCCCTTCTTCTCCATGGTCTTTTCTCTCATCGTCTTCTCTATGATACACCTAACTAGTAGGAGAGAGGAGGATGCACAGGGATGGGGTGAGGGCATGGCCTAAAGAGAGAAAAGGGGGGTGTGATGCATTGTTTGTCTCCTTTCATTGTAATCAATAAAAACATAATGGGAAAATTTGCTACAAGCACTAAAAGTGATGTCGTATTACCGTTAGCCACCGGGAAATCTAATTGGATGCTAGACACTATGGTTTATGACAGATTTGCTAGAAGAAACCACATTTTCCAGGCCCTTTCTTTGTCCTCCCTCACCGGAGATTCACCCGTACACTAGGCTTGCACATGCATTGAGAACCTTGAGCTCCCCATTGATGTATTGCATGGTAGAGCCTCCAACCCTAGGCTACCCTCCTGTAGTAGAAACAATAGATCAGTGTCATCATGCCACATGAGTGAATGGAAGGGCCAAGGGTATGGCGCGGACCTGACAACCATGGATGTCAATGGTGAAATGGTGGAGGTGGTGGAGCACGCGTCCCTCAAAGAAGTTTCCCCACAGTGTGTTGGCACCGAGTAGCGCAACATGAAGCGTGTGCATGATGGAGAAAGTAAACTTTGCCCTCAAGGGAACATGCCCTGCTATTGTGCACCCTCAGATGTACATTGAGGGGTCATCAGATGAAGGCATGTTAGCCTCAGTGGCATCGTCGACAGTCCTTGCGAGTGAGTGAAGATTCTTAAAGACATAGCATAGGGACCCTCGTGACCCATGTTGCAAATGGAAGATTTGATTTGATTTGATTTGATTGGGAAGGCAGATAGGAGTAGGTAGGGCAAAGGTGGAGAGAAGCTCGACCCAACTGTTGAGGTCTCTGCTAGTGGGCAAAGGTGGCCGGAGGCGATGCACAAGCACCAGGTGACCAATGATAGTATGCGAGCACCGACGACATGTTGGGCTCATGAATGAAGGAAGCCGTTAAAGGGGCATCAAATATCATTTTGAAATTTTCTCTCTTCTTCTAAGCCTTAAATGAATATTTTAATGGATGCAGTGTTTTTTAGCAAATTTGTCATAAATCAGATTGTCCACGACATCACTTTCTCAGTGCCCTTAGCAAATTTTGCCTAACATAATCAGCTAAGGAAGACTAATAAGTTGGCAAATAAGTACCCCGGTGATCCTTCCTACAGATAAAAAGCTAGCATTATCCACTAGTACAGAAACAAGCTTTACTCCTGGTTGGGAAACCCCTTCAGTCCCAGGTTTCCCAATCGGGAGCATGAATCTAGGACTAAAGGGCCCCTCCTTTAGTCCCGGTTTTTCGCCCGGGACTAAAGGTACCTTTAGTCCCGGTTGGTAATACTAATCGGGGCTAAAGAGGCCTCCCGGCCTAGCCACGTGGGCCGGCCCTTTAGTCCCGGTTGGTATTACCAACCGGGACTAAAGGTTTTCTTTTTTTTCTTTTTTTTTGTTTCTATTTTCAATTGATGATTCGTTTTGGTTTTGAATAGGTTTTCGAATACGCATTCTACGCTGCTAATAATATACGTATTCTACACGCTTATAATGTTCGAACATTTTGTACAAACTAAAGTATGAAACTAACGTATATATTACATGCATATACATATATTGTACGTTATTTTATGTACATATAATATGTATATATATATTACAAATAAAGCTTGCATTGTATATTCTATCATATCCTTGGGATAACAAATTCACTCCATCTGGTTTGGCTTCCATGTTTCGTTCATGTCATTGTAGAACTCGCCGGCGGGGTTTAAGACCTGGTCATTAAGAAATCCTGCTATGGTCTCTTGAATTGCTTTCAGTTGGTCACGTCGTATGACTTTTTCCTTCAACCATAGAGTCTTCAATAAAAGTTAAAGGAAAAGTATTAATATATATATATGTGTGTGTGTTGGTCACGTGATTACTTATATATATGAGCAATAAAAGAAATTGTGAATATATGAATATATTTATATAACGTACTTTGAGGATCTCTTCAGGAGTTCTTTTTGAGTACGCCATGATGAACTCGCAAACATAGTATCCGCAGTAGTTGGTCCCCTGTTCTTGCCTCAGAACCCACTTTTACGAGAAAAAAGATCCGGTGAATTGAAAGCATGCATGGTGTTAATTGAATTATATATATATATATAATGTAGCTAGTACTTACTTTGTGTGCGATTACATCCAGTGGCGCTTTGCAATGTTTCATGTGGTGTTCCTCAATGAAACTTTTCCAAACACTAGCGCCCAATAAAATAAAAAATTAATTTGGCCTTTAATAATTGTTGCAGTTAAGAGATCGGGGTATATATAGTTGCTAGAGAGACCAAATTACCCTTGGATAATATCTATCATGTCTTGGTACTCTGTTTGCTCTTTTCTTAACGAGTCTAAGATGCTCAACCGACTATTGGCCATATCGATGACCATCAATATCCAGTGATTGCTTGCATATGTTTTTATACACAAATATGATCGACATTAACTAGAGTCAACATATATATATGGGAGATAGCTTAGCTAGTAAGCAAATAATTGAACAAATGTCCATATGATCGACATTAATTATTTAACACTCACTTGAAGTTGTAGGGGAAGAGTATGTCCTTGTTTTGTTGGTTCACTAAGAACCTCATGAGATTTTTCTCGAGTTCAGCTTTCCATTGAGGCGGGGGATTAGGGTGTTTGAATACGACATTTGGATCAACGAAACCAACATCATTATCCTTTCTCTTTCTGAGTTCTGTCATCTCATATCTGCATATATAAAAATATAGTGTGAGGATATATAATTTATATATATACATGTAGCTTTATATATATACACTTTAATAGTAGAAAATAATCACACTTACAGACAATAGCAGCTAATGAGACTTTTGTCGAGAGAGTCCAGGTGGCATAGTTGGTGTAATTCTAAAAACTCGACATATATAACGTCATCGCCACGGAAGTAATGTTGGTTTCTAACTCTGACAGAAACAAAGGTCTCTCCCCGTTCACACGCCGCCATGTACCACTTGTTTAGCAGGTACATTTGCGTACCCAGTTCACCTAAGGCCTCAGGGTTGTATAGACTCTTTCCATGTTCAAATTTCTTCCAAGGATCCACTTTCGGAGCAGATGGTCCTTCAGCGAGCACTTGGGCAAGGTCCAAACCAGTATCCTCGTAAAACCGAACTAGGTCCTCAAAATCGACGTCCAGTAAGTCTAAGTTTGAACCATATTCATTACGAATGACAAGAGGGGGGACTGATTGTTGCGATTGTTGTCCGAGTTGTGCAACACCTTTCCCTGCTCTAGTCTTTTTCTGCGCCGCCTCAAATGACTTGGTGAGAGAGCGGTCGTAGTCCGATTTTGGCAGGGTCTTTTGAGATTCCCGCTTTTTCTGGTCCACCTTCTTTCTTAGAAGATCTGGAGGTAGGTAGAAGTACGGTTTCTCTGGGTTCTCCCTCGCTTCTCGTTGCTTTCTTACTTTTTCGAAGAAACTGTTCACATCTTTTTGTACTACAGCATTTAATTCCTTTTCACTTTTCTCGTAAGACAGTTTTTGGGGAATAACTGGATTAGAGGAGGCTTTCTTCTTTGCCGGCTGGTGGGCCAACGCTTCGTTTGCGGGGCGGACCTCTTAGGAGCTGGCTGCTTCTTGGTCATCAAGGGAGGCGGGGCAGCCGTTGGAGACCTCCTTGGAGGCGTTGGAGACCTCCTTGGAGGTGGCGGCGGTGGCGGCGTTGCATAATCATTGCCCGGAGCACTATGATGATCTGGAGATTGAATAATTGGACTTAGGTTGGCGGAGGCCCTGCTGTGTGAGTACAAAAAAGAATAATTAGGTATAAGAAATTGTTATTATTAATCATGCATGTCAATAGAAAATTAGTGAAAAAATTGTTTCGTTCACTTTTGTCCGCACCTATTGTCTGGCAGTTGAGGAAGCGGCGGTGGACTAGAGACCCCGGGAATAATGATGTAGCGCTTGCGCCATAGTATGAATGTCTTCTCTGCTTCTCCTAGAGTCTTCTCCCCATCACCTCCTGGAATGTCAAGAGCCAGATCACTAAAACCTTTGTTAACTCTATCCACTGAGACGCTAACATATCCAGGTGGTATTATTGCCCCATGGATTCTTGGTGTCTTGGTAGGATCTGGAGGAGAAAAAACACCGAGAGCCACCATGATTGTGGCATTCCCTTTTGGAATATGTAGCTCACATGATGTAAACGGTGCAGTGATGTCATCCACGGGGAAACGTAGCATTGCGTCATCTTGATTTGGCAACTCCGTGGAAGCGCAGCTGCTTTTCAACTGATCAGGGGGGCTAATATTAATGTTGATTCCTAGATCTGATGCCTGCCTTTGGGCACTCATTGCTATTTGCACTTGCTTTATGATTTCATCCTGCATTCTAGCTTGCATGTCTTTTTCGCGCTCCTGTGCTTGAAGCAACGCCTCCCGTGACTCACGAACATATTCCTCCAACCTGCTGATCCGCGCTGCTTCCTCATCCTTCCTTCTCTGCCGGCTTCTGTAGGTATCTCTGTCGTTAGGGAAACCATGCTCCCAAGAAATGTTCCGATCCTAAACCTCTCGTTCGGCCACTGTGTTCAGCAGTCCCGATGGCATACGTCAGTTCATCCTTCTCTCTATTGGGCCTGAACGCACCAATAGCTTTAGCTTGTAGAGCATAAGAAAATCTTTGTGTTGCTCTTTCGAGTTTTGGGCCATGAACCAGCTTCCGGTCTCTAGGTCCAGTCTTCCCCCATGAGCGAAAAACCAATTCTTCGCGCGTTTGGGCCAATTGAGTGATTCTGGTGTGATACCCTTGGCAAGAATGTCCGCTTCCATTTTTTCCCACTTGGGAATGGCAGTCGCGTAGCCACCTGATCCCATGCCATGGTGGTATACCTTCTGTCGGGCATTCTCTTGGTTCCTTCTCACCCGTTCCTCACCCTCTTCGATGTCTTGTACTGTACAAAATCATTCTAGTAGGGCCTCAACTTCGCGAGCGGGCCCCTAGTATTGAAATTGGGCGTTAGGTTCTTCTTGACGTATTTCGTGTATAGGGATTTCTTCCAAGTCTGGAATTGTGTGGCCATCTTCTTCATAGCCCACTTTCGAACTAGCTCCTTCAATTCATCATCGTTGATATCATCATAATCATCCGCTTGCAACGTGAAATGTTGAAGGATATCATCCCAAATTAAATTCTTATCAAGATCAGAGACAAAACTAACATGAGGCTCGTTGATCTTTTGCTTCCATTCACGGGCACTGATCGGAAGTCTGTCCCTTACAAGGTACCCACAGTGTTGCACGAATTTCCTTGCATGTGGACCAAGTGGTTCGCCTGTCTCGATATTGAATTCCGATATTATGTAGCGCCCCTCCAATGGCTTTTTCGGGCCTCGAATATTTTTGCTTTTCGCCGTTGTGGTCGTCGATCCAGAGGGCTACGTATAAAAAAAGAATAAATAAATATCATGTGTACACATAATAGATGATAGATATTCAAATATATATATATAATATTCAAATATATATATAAATATATATACCTCGCTAGTATTTTCTTGCACAATATTTTCTTGAT
This sequence comes from Miscanthus floridulus, assembly GCF_019320115.1. NCBI lineage: Eukaryota > Viridiplantae > Streptophyta > Magnoliopsida > Poales > Poaceae > Miscanthus > Miscanthus floridulus. Next base: position 85,091,763 of record NC_089598.1, read on the forward strand.
TATTTTCAAGAGCCAGGTATTGACTCCCGTCATCTACATCCTGCTGGTCACCATCGGCAAATTGAGTGCCGGTGTTGATAATATCCATCATTTCTTCATCCATGTTGTCTCTCGGGGCAGCCATCTAGCTTTTACACCACTAGATATATCTATAAAAAATAAAAACCATATATCTATAAAATGGATCGAGTCATGTGCTTAAAATTAATTAAATAACTACACTCGAAATTCAAGTCTCCAAAGCATAACTTTGATTTCTTATTTTCTAGAAATATTTATTGGCAAGTGATATATATAACAATATAAATTTAAAACTCTCTAATATGTATAATAAATATATATATGTAACAATATAAATTTATAACTCTCTAATATGTATGTATAACATCACTGAAGTCAGTCTTTTTCCATATATCAACATTCATATATATACAATATATCACTAAAGTCAAAATATCAAAATTTATATCACCAAAGTTAGTATCTTTCCACATATCACTGAAATCAGTCTTTTTTCTTATATCAAAATTCATATATATACAATATATCACTAAAGTCAATATATCAAAAATTATATATCATGTAGCTAATGAAATCATATAACACTAATAATAAAGTAATTCTATTCAATTATCAAGACATTCAAATATATATCTTCAATATTATTTTGTACAACTATATAGTTTAATTAATTATGTATCTTGTATTACTGTATATATGTACAAAAATTCATAGCATCTATTTTTTCTACATTTTTTCTCTGCAACCGCACGCGCACGGTCGAGGCGAGGGGCCACGGCGTGACGAGGCGAGGCCGGCGGCGGCGCGGTGATGATGACGAACAACGTTGGGACAGCGGTGAAGAGAAGAGGCACGGCGGCGCGGCTATATCTGGCAGGTGAGGGGCCGTGGCTGGATCCGGTAGGCATGACGGCACGGAGCGGCTGCACATGCATGGTGGCAAGAGGCGCGCTAGTCGGTGGGCAAAGAAACAGATCGAGGAAGAAGAATGGCACCCCTGAGGGAGTGGCCACGGGCGACGGTGACGAGGGCAGCGATGGCGGTAGTGGCGATGGGCGACAAAGACGAAGAGTGAGGAGGAAGAAGAAACGACCGCCTTATATAGAGGAGGGACCTTTAGTTTCGGCTCCTGTAAACGACCGGGACTAAAAGACCTTTAGTCCCGGCTCGTAATACTAGCCGGGACTAAAGGTTATCTTTAGTCCCGGCTCATATTATGAGCCGGGACTAAAGGTGTATTTTGGTAGGCCACAAAAAATGCAGCCCACCTTTAGTCCCGGGTGGTAGATCTACCCAGGACTAAAGTTGGGCTACAGTTTCACTTCCCGCCCGTTTCAAGCTCCATTTGTTTTTTTTATATATTTATTTCTATAAAATGTTAAAGTCTTGTTAATTCCACAGTAAATTAAATACAAGGCATAAAATTGTTTTAAAAGAATATGGATTTACTTTTGCTTTATTACACACAGAAAATTGTGTGACCTAAAGTTTTTTGTTTTTTCTTATAAATATTGAAACATAATGTCATTAATAATTACTATTTCGTTAATGCAAAAATGTAGTGTTTAATTTAAATCATTAAAACTTTTGTTTTCGATTGGAAATTTGTTTTCACATCATTTTAACATAAATCTTTTCATTTTTTCATCACTCATTGTCCAAAAGCGACATGGAAATCCCACCATCAAACACAAATTTAATCTGAACATAGAAAAAAAAGGAAACACCTAATAAACATCTCTGAATTCATAATTATTACATAATACCTCTAATACACACTATTAAACATCACTATATATATCAAGCGGGCACAGTAGTGAACTTCTTCTTAACGTATATCCCTTGGTTATGATCGCGCCGTAACCATGGAGTGTCCTCATCATTTAGCTGGATGCTTGGGTCTTTGTTCACTGTGAAGGGTGGAATTCGGTTCATCCTTTTCATAATCTTCTGATATGTCTGACTTGTCTTCAATTCCGACGATGTTTCTTTTCCCTAAAGAACTATGTGGCGCTTTGGCTCATTGATTGGGTCATTGTTGTTTTTTCCTCTCTTTGGTTTTGTAGACATGTCCTTGACATAGAACACCTGATTCACATCCTTGGCAAGGACGAACGGTTTCGTCTTTGTACCCAATATTGTTGAGGTCCACGGTTGTCATTTCATACTGGTTGCCGACTGCTACCCCACCTCTAGTCACCTTTACCCATTGGCACTTGAACAAATGTACCTTAAAAGTAGGTGCATAGTTTAGTTCCCATATCTCCTCTATGTGGCCATAATACTGTTTGCTTATTTCCATTAGGGTCGGTGGCATCTATGCGGACACCACTGTTTTGGTTGGTGCTCCTTTTATCTTAGGCTACTGTGTAAAATGTATTCCCATTTATCTCGTACCTTTGTATGTGAGGATATGCCACGATGGTTGCCTAGCCAACAAATATAGTTGCTCATCAATACTCTCATCACCCTAACATTCTTTTCGCAACTAGTCACTGAAAGTTTCCATGTGCTGACGCATAATCCAAGCTTTAGACTTCCCTTGGAAACACGGATCAGAGCAACTCTTTATGTGTCTTGATATACGGATCCACTAAGGAGGAGTTTTGCAGAACTGTGTAGTGTGCTTTATTAAAATAATTTGCCTGCGTACCAATATATGGTTTCTTCCCTAGTGTCCCCTTTCCACTTAGTCTCCCCTCATGTCGCGATTCAGAAACACCAATCGGGTCAAGGTCGGGAATAAATTCAACACAAAACTCAATGACCTCCTCTGTTCCATAGCCCTTGGCGATGCTTCCTTCTGGCCAAGCATGGTTGTGAACATATTTCTTTAGGACTCCCATGAACCTTTCAAAGGGGAACATGTTGTGTAGGAACACAGGACCGAGAATGCTAATCTCCTTGACCAGGTGAACTAGGAGGTGTTATGATATTAAAGAAGGAAGGAGGGAACACCAACTCAAAGCTGACTAGACATTGAACCACATCATTATGTAGTTTAACTAGATCCATTGGATCGATTGCCTTCTGAGAAATTGCATTGAGAAATTCACATAGCTTCACGGTGGCTAGACGTACATTTGGAGGTAGAATTCCTCTTAATACAACAGGAAGCAATTGCGTCATGAGCACGTGGCAGTCATGGGACTTTAAGTTTAGGAATTTCTTCTCTAGCACATTTATTATACCCTTTATATTCGAGGAGAATCCAGATGGTACCTTGATGCTTGCTAGGCATTCAAACATGCTTTCCTTCTCTTCTTTGCTAAGAGTGTAGCTGGTAGGACTTAAGTAAGTGGCGTCCATCATCTATCTTCTCTAGATGTAGGTTGTCTCATTCTTTCAAACACCGTAGGTCCTGTCGTGCTTCAAGTGTGTCCTTAGGCTTCCCATACACACCCATGAACCTAGCAGGTTCACACAAAGATTCTTCATCAGGTGCATCACGTCGATCGCGCTATGGACCTCTAGGACTTGCCAATCGGGTAGCTCCCAAAATATGGACTTCTTCTTCTTCCACATGGGTGCGTGACCGTCGGCGTCATTCGGAATAGGTTCGCTGCCATGTGCCTTTCCAAATACTACTTTCACATCATTGACCATATTGAGTACATCCTCACCAGTTCGGTTGCCCGGCTTAGTCTGGTGGTGAAAGGTCCTAATGGCTAGAGGGGAGGTGAATAGCCTAATAAAAATTTCTACAACAACACTTAATGAAAGGTTAGACAATTATGAGGCGAAGCAAGTGTTGCGCTACCTACTCAAAATGCAAGCCACCTATCACAATTTTAGTTTAGATAGTGTCGATTCACACAAGAGGTATGACACTACCCTATGTTAGTGTGCTCTCAAAGGCTAACTAAAGAGCCACACCAACCAAGTAAGCAAACTCTCACAACTAGTTACACTAAAGAGCTTGTCAACTAGTTTGCGATAATGTAAAGAGAGTGATCAAGATAGTTATACCGCTGTGTAGAGGAGTGAACCAATCAATCACAAGGATGAATAACAATGAAGACCAATCACCTCGGAATGAAAGGATGAACACAATGATTTTTACTGAGGTTCACTTGCTTGCCGGCAAGCTACTCCTTGTTGTGGCGATTCACTCACTTGGAGGTTCACGCGCTAATTGGCTTCACACGCCAAACCCTCAATAGGGTGCCGCACAACCAACACAAGATGAGGATCACATAAGCCACGAGCAATTCACTAGAGTACCTTTTGGTGCTCCACCGGGGAAAGGTCAAGAACCCCTCACAATCACCATGATCGGAGCCGGAGACAATCACCACCCTCCGCTCAACGATCCTCGCTGCTCCAAGCCATCTAGGTGGCAGCAACCACCAAGAGTAACAAGCGAAATCCGCAGCGAAACATGAACACCAAGTGCCTCTAGATGCAAACACTCAAGCAATGCACTTGGATCACTCCCAATCTCACTATGATGATGAATCAATGATGGAGATGAGTGGGAGGACTTTGGCTAGGCTCACAAGGTTGCTATGTCAATAAAAATGGCCAAAGATGTGAGCCATAGCCAGCCATGGGGCTTAAATAGAAGCCCCTACAAAATAGAGCCGTTGTACCCCTTCACTGGGCACACTGCGCTCTGACCGGACGCTCCGGTCCATTTGACCGGAACCTGGACTCAGCGTCCGGTCCACTGATGGACGCCACGTGTCACCAGCTTCAAACGATGTTCATCAGATTTCAACGGCTATGAAGCTGACCGGACGCTCTGGCAAAAACTGACCGGACGCTGAAGCCTCAGCGTTCGATCGAGTACAGTAAGGGTTGAAAACCGGTTTTCCTCGACCGAACACAATCTAACGTCCGATGGTAAACCCTAGCGACTGTACCGCCGAGTCAGCACGACCGGACGCAGGCAGTCAGCGTCCGGTGCTTTCAGACCCAGCGTCCGGTCAGTTGACCGATGCCAGCATCTTCACGACCAACTCCTTTTCACTTCTAACTTCTCCACCCTTGCTCCAATGTGCCAACCAACAAGTGTATCACCTTGTGCACATGTGTTAGCATATTTTCACAAATATTTTCAAGGGTGTTAGCACTCCACTAGATCCTAAATGCATATGCAATGAGTTAGAGCATCTAGTGGCACTTTGATAACCACATTCCGATACGAGGTTCACTCCTCTTAATAGTACGGCTATCAAACCTAAATATGATCACACTCGCTAAGTGTCTTAATCACCAAAACAAAATAGCTCCTACAAGTTATACCTTTGCCTTGAACTTTTTGTTTTTCTCTTTCTTCTTTCTAAGTTTAAGCCCTTAATCATCGCCATGCCATCACCATTGTCATGTTATGATCTTCATTAGCTTCTCTACTTGAAGTGTGCTACCTATCTCATGATCACTTGATAAACTAGGTTAGCACTTAGGGTTTCATTAATTCACCAAAACCAAACTAGAGCTTTCAGGTGGTCTGCCTTACCTTTAAAAGGCTTGCCTTTCTTTCTTAGGGGGTAATTCGCAGGAAGAAATCGACGATGGCCAAGGTACACGACCTTTCGACATTTTTTCAAGAATATACCTTTAATGTCATTGAAACAATGCGTGCATCCATTATATCCCTTCTTTGATTGTCCTAAAAGATTACTTAGAGCAGGTCAATCATTGATTGTTATGAACAACAATGCTCGTAGGTCAAAGTGCTCATGTTTGTGCTCATCCCACACACGTACACCTGGTCTGTTCCACAAAAGTAGAAGTTCTTCAACTAGTGGCCTTAGGTACACATCGATGTCGTTGCCAGATTGCCTTGGGCCTTGGATGAGCACTGGCATCATAACAAACTTACGCTTCATGCATAACCAAGGAGGAAGGTTGTAGATACATAGAGTAACAGGCCAAGTGCTATGACTACTGCTCTACTCCCCGAAAGGATTCATACCATCCGTACTTAAAGCAAACCTTAAGTTTCTTGCGTCATTTGTAAACTCCAGGAATTCTCTATCAATTGCTCTCCACTGAGACCCATCAGCAGGGTGTCTCAACATATTGTCTACCTTACGGTCTTCTTTGTGCTATCGCAACAACTTTGCATGGTCTTTGTTTCTGAACAGACGTTTCAAGTGTGGTATTATAGGAGCATACCACATAATCTTGGCAGGGATTTTCTTTGTGGCACGTTTGCCCTCAACATCACCAGGGTCATCTCTCCTGATCTTATACCGCGATGCATGACATACCGAGCATGCATCTAACTTCTCGTACTCCTCGCCATAGTAGAGGATGCAGTCATTAGGACATGCATGTATCTTTTGGATTTCTAATCCCAAAGGGCAGACTACCTGTTTTGCTTCGTACGTAGTGGCGGGCAATTCGTTATCCTTCAGAAGCATCTTCTTTTGGATTTTCAGTAACTCCCCAAATCCCTTGTCAGATACACCATTATTTGCCTTCCATTGCAGCAATTCTAGTGCGGTACCCAACTTTTTCTGCCCCGCATCATAAGTTGGGTACAGCAATTTCTTGTGATCCTCTAGCATGCGCTCGAACTTGATCTTCTCCTTTTCACTTTCGCATTCTCTTTGTGCGTCACGAATGGCCTGACCAAGATCATCAGCGGGCTCATCTTCTGCCCCTACCTCTTCTTCAGCTTCCCCCAATGCAGTATCATTGAAGGCACCATATTCAGTAATAATATTATCATCGTCCCATTGTTCTTCTTCACCTTCTTCTATTACAACCCCGGTTTCTCCGTGCTTCGTCCAACAAATATAGTTTGGCATAAAACCCGACTTCAACAAGTGTGAATGAAGACTCCTTGAGCTAGCATATTCCTTCAAATTCTTACATATGGCACATGGGCAGCACATGAAACCATTGCGTTTGTTTACCTCGGCCACACGTAAGAAAGAATGCACGCCCTCAATGAACTCTTGGGAGCGGCGATCAGCATTGTACATCCAATGCCGGTTCATCTGCATTACATGATATACATACCATATTAAAACCTAGAACATAATTAGTTAATTATACGACATGCATGCCACCACACAAGGTATTAATTTATGAAAGTCTCGCTACAATGTAGACAATCCTAACTACCACTAAAAAAACTAAAGCTAAAATGCACTTCAGCAGCATAAGGATTTCGCGACCAATCCCAACTAAAACAGACAGATCATGCATTTGTTCAACATCTATGGGCTATTTCCACAGGATCACTGCCTCATCAGCCGCCGTAGCCGCCTGTGCAAGAGAGTTTTGCACGTGTTCAACATACTCTTCCTCCTAGTACCAGCCTGAACATCCAGTGCCATCCACTGAAATTAAAACAAAAAAATTAGAACTTTAATCATAATTATCATAAAAATAAGTATAAATTAACCATAATCATCAAATGCGATAAAATAACTCACATTGCGATCCGGACACTTATAGAAGATACGGCCCTTGTTGGGACACTCCTTTCTCACTCGGTACTCCATCACAATTTTCTCCTCACACTTGCCGCATGCAATGAGAGGGAGGTCCGGCCTCAGTCGCTTTGGAACCCGATGAGAGGCCGAGGACCCGAAAGCAGTTGTCATCTACTCTCTATACTTATTTTTAATATAATATAAATTTCTCATTTTATTAACAAATAAAATTAAAAAACTCTAAAATTCTCTATATCTCTAAACCATGAAGTGTGCTATGCATGCTAGAAATGAAAGCTGAATACTAGTTTTGAATAACTACTTTAACCTTCCTTCATCCAAATATGCAAACTTTAAAGTGATTTTGAGCTTAAATAGCTTACAAATAAAAAAATCCACCATAAAAAACCATATATATCTAGTCCACAAAATGAGATATACTACTGATGAAATATGAGAGTATAAAGTTGGTAACCTTTAGAACCGAAGAATCGATGGAGGAATCGAAGAAATCTTGTGATTACCGGCGATGAGGAAGAAGAGAGACCGGCGATGAAGTAAGAACACTGAGCTCGAAGTGGCTCGGGCTCGGGGAGGAAGAAGGGGTATATAGGAGGGGATCTTTAGTCCCGATTGGAGACAGAAACCGGAACTAAAGGTCCATTTCTAGTCTGGGACGGAGCCTCCAGCCGGGAGTAGACTTTTACTCCCGGTTGGAGGGACCAATTAGGAGTAAAAGTTAACATTTAGTCCCGGTTGGTAGCTCCAACCTGGACTAAAGGTCCCCTGCAGCAAAAGCCTGCCGCAGTAGCCGTTGGACAGGGACCTTTAGTCCCGGTTAGAGCTACGAACCGGGACTAAAGGTTTCTCTAGTCTCGGATGCGAAAAATACCGGGACTAAAGACAAATTTCAAAGTGGATCAAAAGTCATTTCTCTACTAGTGATCCTAAAGCTTCTTACATAGGGCACTTAAGTAATTTCCATGCTATTGGCCATATTTTGATGTTGGTGAGAATCTTTCTGGTCCGACGACATGCCATATAGGGTCATGCCATCCCATCGCCACCGAAGCTTTCTGATGTAAACAAAGTCTACAAGTATGATTGTATGAATATAACAATCGTTTTCATTCAGAAGGTTCTCCCTTCAAAGTTCAAACACATATGTATACTAGTAGTATACGGTATATATATCTAATGTACCTCACTAATAATTAATCTGCTTTGAAATTGTTGCAACTTTGAAAAGAGAACCACTGGAGCACTTCTATATGATACCTTTTTGTTTCTATATATATCATCGATACATTTGCATGTGATGTATAGTTTAACGCTTTCTACGTTACTAACGTCATAGCTAAGCTAGTAGCTAGCCGGCTGTATGTATTCCATCCATGCCGTAGCCGTAGATGCCTACCCGGCCGGGCCTCTAGCCAGCTGACCCGTCCGGCTGGTGGTCCAGAGCGTGCTGAGCGTTCGGAGGCGGCAGAAGTAGTCGGCGGCGGCGATGAAGCAGCGCGCCGCCTGCCTCGCCGTCAGGATCTGCCGGAGCGCGTGCAACGCCTGCATCCTCAGCTCGTCCGCCTGCATGCATTAATTGCACGGTACGTTTGCGATGAGCATGCAAGCAGTGCATGGCTAGCTTGGCCGAAAATTAAAATGAATCTAAGGAAGAGACAGACACAGACAGAAAATGCATGCATGCATGGTGACCATACCTGTCTGAGGATGGTCCCGAGCGAGGCCACCTTGTCCATGGCGAGGGCGACGTGCATGTGGCCCATCCCCATGTAGCCGGCGGCCACGTCGGCCGGGTGGTAGAGCTGGCCGCCGCCGTACATCATCCCCGGCGGCGGCGGCGCGTCCGATGCCACGACCTCGGAGAGCGACCGCAGCAGCGCGTCCAGCTCGGCGTCCAGCGCCTCCTCCACCCGCCGCGCCGCCTGCTCCACGTCGCGCGCCCCCCGCCGCCTGCTGCTCCGCCAGCGGCTCCACGTGCCGGACCACGACCTGCGTGCGTGCATGTTGGCGTCATCGAAAGGGTTCCAGGAGCAGGTAGCAGGAAAAAAGAAGATCGATGGATCCCAGCCCCACGAACAAAAGCTGGAATAATCCTGGCGTTCCAAATTAATCCAAGCACGCGATGGATCATCTATCGACGTCGACAGCGACAGCGAACGACGACGACGACGTTTGCCTTCTGAGACTCTGAGCCTAGCTAGCTCGCACGCACATTGATCGTCTTCGTCGTCGCCGCCACCGCCGCCGCCGCCGCCGCCGCCGCCGCGTGACGCGACGTGTCCATGGATAGATCGAGCTCGAGCCACTACGTAAAAAACGATTTTTAGCAACGTGTCGAATTTTTTGTAGGGGCGGCTGGTGATGGAGCCGCCCCTACAGTGGCGTGCTCGGGTGCCCAGACACCAGCCGCTCCTACAAATGGAACAGCAGGGGGCGGCTGGTGATACGAGCCGCCCCAACAAACAGGGTCTGATTTGTAGGGGCAGCTCAATCACCAGCCGTCCCTGGAATTTCTAATTGTAGGGGTGGCTGGTGATTGAGCCGCCCCTACAAATGCCCACGTATATATAGCTCGGATTTGTATGGGCAGCTCAATCACCAGCCGCCCCTACAAATGACCCACATATAAAACAGCTGCAGCACTTCTTTCTCCTCGGGTCACTCACTCCAACCCGTGAAAGAAAGGTGGGGAGGCTTTGGGCACCTCCTAGAAATTGCTCTACTAAGGGAGAAAGGTTTTGGTCTTAAATTCTTCGGTGGAGAGATTGTAGAAGGTAAGAAAATACTATTCCATACTTTTTTTTGAAGTTTTAATGGTTGGTTAGTGAGTAATTAGAGTTTTGTTTTTCTCTCTCTTCTATGGTGCTTGAGCTACTTATGAAGCAAATTAGAGCTAAGTTTTAAATGTACTAGGGTAAATTAGGGAGGAGAACAAGATCAGTACCTTATTTGGTCCATGTTTTTTTATTTTAGTGAACAATTAGATAGTTTTATGGATGTTTGATGTGCATGTGGATCTAGATCTAGGGTTTGGTTTTTTTATTAATTTCGTTTTTGTAAATTTATGTTTGATGAAATTGGACTAGGGTTTGTATGAAAGATACTGGGTAAAGTATAATTATTGCTAATTGTTGTCTTTGAAATTATTTATTGTAATCAATAAATATGTATTTTAATTATTTATGGATAAATAGGTCATTAATTAATTTTCCTCTACCATGGTGTGTTTGTATGCTTCATGTAATTATATTAGATTTATATTCATATATATCTGAAGTATATACAATTATTCTCAAGTAATTATTAATTTGATTCATTTTTTTATATATATCTGAATAAGTAGTCCTTTAATGTTTGTTTTATTGTTGTTGTAAAAGATGGAGTACAGAAACTCTTGGATGTATGGTTCGTTAAGGTTCAAGGCAGGTTTTTGTGAAGAGGTGGATAATTTTATTGAAGCCGTAAAGAAGCATGCAACGACATTGAAAGAGAATAAGGATACAATTATTTGCCTCTGTAAAGATTGCAAAAATCGTATGGCATGGACAGATGTAACTATCATCATATCACATTTGATTATGCGAGGATTTGTTGAGGATTACACAGTGTGGATTTATCATGGTGAAACGGTTATTGTAAACGACGAGGATGAGGAATACGATGACAAAACCATAGAATCCATGTCCCAATATTCAGCAGAGCTTGATGCATGAATGGATTTCGAGTTTGGCAATGAACAAGGTGGTGATGCTGGTGGTTGGGATGGTAACGACGAAGGTGGTGCCGATAATGATGGTGGAGCACGTGTCGGGTATGAAGATGATTTGGAAAGGGTGACAAAAGCATCAAAGGAGACTGTGTATGGTGTTGAAAAGGGTTATCCGACACATTGGACATTGCTATGTTTTGTGCTTGAGCTGCTCATCCTGAAGGCTAAGTATGGCTGGTCAGACTGTAGTTTCAATGATCTATTGCATCTCCTGTCATGGGTGCTGCCACAACCAAACTTAGTTCCCGCCAACACATACCAAGCAAAGAAGGTCATAAGTCCATTGACAATGGGGGTTGAAAAAATCCATGCATACCCCAACCACTGCATACTTTTTCGTGGCAAAACATTTAAGTCACTGGATAAATGTCCTTGGTGTGGGGCCAGCCGGTACAAGAACAATGACCTTTACGGTGGGGACAAACCCTCCATGGGGAAAAAGAGGAATAAGAAGGGTACAAAAAAGGTGGTACAAGAATCTTAGCCCCTAGAGGATACTCCATTAGGCAACGATGCAAAGCAGAGAAGAATTCCTACCTCGGTAATATGGTACCTATCAGTGACCAACCGCTTGAGACGTATCTTCCTAAACCCTAAAGAAGTCGCACTCATGACATGGTGGGATGATGAGCGCAAGGTGGTTGATGATAAGATTGCACACCTGGCTGATTGTAGTCAGTGGCAAAGGTTTGACGAGAAGCACAAAGAATTCAGCGATGACCCAAGGAATGTATGGTTTGGCTTGAGCACCAATAGAATGAATCTCTTCAATGAGAGAATGAGCGACCACAGCACATGGCCAGTCATCTTGACCATGTACAACATCCCAACATGGTTGTGTTAGAAGAGGAAGTACCTTCTCCTCACTATTCTTATTTCTGGCCCTAAACAACTAGGCATTGATATAGACGTGTTCCTCGAGCCTTTGATGCAAGAAATGGAGAGGCTATGGAGGCATGGGGAGTAAATATATGATGCGTTCCGAAAGGAGGACTTCATATGTAGAGCAATAATATTTGTTACTACTAATGATTATCCCACGATGTTTGCTTTGTCTGGACAGATCAAAGGAAAGATAGGATGCTTGGTTTGCTTGGATGGTACTACATGGGTGTACCTAGATGCATCCAAGAAGATAGTTTACCTAAGGAACCGACGCTTCTTAAAGATAAGTCACAAGTACCACAGCAAATTGTTCTTTAAATTTTATGACAACACCCCGGAGATTGAACCCCCTCTGGAGAGACGTCATAACAGAGAACACATGTACAGAATGGTGAAAACATGCGTGTCATCTATGGAAAGAAGAATCCAGATGGGACGAACAGAGATAGAAGCACACCTCCTATCAAAGGCGTACCTTTCAAGAAACAATCGATCTTCTTTCAGTATCTGCCTTATTGGCCAGACTTGGAAGTCCCCCATGCTATTGATGCTATGCACGTGCAAAAGAATGTCTTTGAGAGTCTCATTGCTACCTTGATGGACATAGGCAAGTCAAAGGATGGTCTGAAAGCACGAAAAGACATGGTGCAGCTAAACGTGATGCCACAGCTTCACCCGGTACCTGAGGCTAATGGAAAATACACTCTGCCCGTGGCGTGCTTCAACCTAACACCAGACGAGAAGAGAGCTATATGCACTTTCCTGAGGGGGATCAAAGCCCCGATGGGGTTTTCAGCAAATGTTAAGAAGCTAGTGTCGATGAAGGACTTGTCAATAACACACTGCAAGGCTCACGATTGCCATGTGATGCTGACAGTGTTTCTACCTATTGCATCAGGGCTTGTCGGAGACCTAATACCGGGGTACCCTAGAAGGCGAAACCAATAACCACTAAACGTTAAAAACTTCTGGATGCATAAGGGCGCCATTACGTCCCTTGTTCGAATGACAGGAGTTTGGTTCCGCCTCGCCCGATGCCTTTTGAGATAGCTCTACCTCGCCCGAGGGCTCAGGGCTAGTCTCCATCTCACCCGACGCCTTTGGGGCGGGCTCGGTCTCGCTCGAGGGCCGAGGGATAGACTCCGCCTCGCCCGATGCCTTGAAGATAGCTCTGCCTCGCCCAAGGGCTCAGGGCTAGTCTCCGTCTCGCCCAACGCCTTTTGGGTGAGTTTGGTCTCGCCCGAGGGCTGAGGAATAGATTTCGCCTCGCCCGACCCTAGAGGGGCAGGGTCGGTCTCGCCCAAGAGATAGGGATTGGTCTCCGTTTTGCCCGATGGCAAGGAACGAGCCTCGCCCTGCTTGATATCTAATACTGGTTTCATCTTACCTGACAACTTCTCCCCATTCCCTCAAGATGATGGGTACAGGGCAAGACAAGACGTTTGGGTCAACCATGGCTCCAAGGACCATACCCTGCGCCCTGGCAGGAAAAGTACTACCAGGGAACGACAGGACAGGTGCTTTAGACCCTTCCGAGCGCCATAGAGCCTGAAAGGTATTACAGGTGCGTATTCCTCACCCTGTAGAGTTGTAGGCGCCGCCTTCAGTCCTAGGACACGGAACCCGACGAAGATATATGACAACCACTATGCTCCAGAAAAGGATTTGCTATCTCCACAAATGACGGATATTCCGTCACCACGCTATGGACCCAAGGGAGCGGCGCCCGCTTCCCAACCCCTCAGGTCCACCAAGTCAGAAGACCTTGACCACGGCGTTACTCCGGACCCCGACCCCACGTCCCTCCGACAAAGACTCATAGGAACCAGAAGGCATGCGGAGCAAGGATAGGGAGGCTCATAAGTCAAACCACCATGCTGCAACCCATACCCTGCGCGGGGCAGCATTCTGTAACCAACCTGACATTCTATAGAGCCATCGATAGTATTGTAGGTGCTTATCTTCCTTTGCACTCATTAGAATGAAGGACGAGGCCGGGGAGACGTGAACCACAAGACGTAGAGTATGCTTCCTAAAGCCCTCACCCTTGTAAAAGATAGCCCCTTCATCTATAAAAGGGGAGGCGCTTCCTCCATCAAAGGGACCCGATCTTTGACGAAACAACACAAGACACTCACACACAGTCAAGCTGCGACCAAGCTCTTGGCCTCCTTTCAACCCTTCCATCAGAGACTTGGGACCAGTCCCTCTCTCGATCGTTTGTACCCCCCTACTACGAACTGTTCACGGTGCTAATAACACGAGCAGCAACAAACTGGACATAGGGACATTCGGCCCGAACCAGTATAAATCTTGTGTCCTTTAGCGCACCATTCGAGCCTAACGTGCACTACTATAAATTTACTTGTCGGTGCTTGTACGAAACACCGACAGGGGCTATAAAGCCAGAGTTCTTGAAAATGGTCATCACCCGCATGTGCTACTTCCCGCATGTGCTACTTCTTTTCGAAGATCTCACAGAAGATGATTGGTAAGCAAGAGCTGAGTGACCTACATGAATTTGTGGTGGAGACACAAAACCAACTGGAGATGTGTTTATCTCCTGCTTTTTTTTATATAATGCCACATCTCATGATTCACATGGTTCATCAGATACAGGAGCTAGGCCCTTACTACTTGCATGAAAATGTGGTCCTATGAGCGGTTCATGTCGGTTCTAAGTCAATACGTGCATATCAAGCATACCCAGAGGGCTCTATGATAGAGAGTTACAGTACTGAAGAAGTCATCGAGTGCTGTCAAGAGTACCTAAAAGTACAGAAAGGGATTGGTAAACCCGATTCTCATCACAAGGGTAGGCTAGCCGGGAAGGGCACCAGTGGTAGAAAAGTGTTTCATCGACCATGATTACAAAGAGGTGAGTCAGGCGCATTACAGTATCTTACAGAGTACACAACTGATGCAACCGTACATTGATGAAACACTTGGCTACCATTATGGCCGAGAGAATGGCTGTTCGGATGATTGGGTCATGAAACAACACAAGCAACGACTAACTACATGGTTGAAGAACCAAAACATATCGCCTGCAGAAACCACAAACTCTATTACCATCAGTAGGTTAGCAGAGGGGCCATCGAGACAGGTGACATCTTGAAATGCTTATGACATCAATGGGTAGACGTACTATACCCATGCAAAGGATAGTAAATATGTGAACCAAAACAGCGGCATTCCAATAGAGGCTCTCGATGGATTGGGGGTGAAAGATCCAATACTTTGGCATCATTGAAGAGATATGGGAACTTGACTACGGAAGGGATATAACGGTGGCCCTGTTTCGATGCCGCTAGATCAAACAACACCAACTGAACGAGATCAGATTGAGAGTCATGGACCTCGAGAATCTAGGCTACCAAGATGACCCTTGGGTGCTCACTTCACGTGTCGCACAAGTTTTCTATATGTCTGACCCACAAAGTAACCTTCCCCCGAAGAAGAAGACAAAGCATGTGGTTGCCTCCGGAAAACAGCACATTATTGGAGTTGATGGCGTGGACGATGTTGAAGCTTACAATAACTACGATGAGATGCCGCTATTCACAGACTTTCCTAAGAAGATCAGTGTTGTGGAAAAGAACCTCTCCAAAGACATATTGCCATGGGAACGAAAAGGTGTCAAGGGGAAAGTCGTTATAAGGGGCTAGCTAGTTGTTGAACGTGGAGTGTTTATGTAAGTGTGTGTTTGTAAGACTTCATTTATGCATGCGTGTGAGACTATATATTTATGTACGTGTGTAAGACTACATATTTTTGTATGTGTGTGAGACTACATTTATGCATGTGTATGAGACTACCCTTTGCAACATTCAGATGACTCTATTTAAACATCCACTCTATTACTACTAAAACTTTATGAAATCACTTAACACTTTATGAAATGAAGAAATGACCAAAATAAAAGTAGGAGATTTTGATGAGTTATACAACTTTTATATTCATCACCTTTACAGCTGAAATCATTTAGTGTTTGAAATCAGGTTTGAAGCTGTCATTTTCTGAAATTTAAAATTTGAATTGTTCAAAATTAGTGACAAAGATAGATGACTAGACTAAAATGATAGAGCATGATTTTAGAAAATTTTAGGGAAAAACCATCACATTTGGAGTTAGTATGAGGGAGAAAAACTAGTTACAAGTTTCAGCCACAGATTAAAAAGAGAAATCACACTTGTTCATTATTGATCATCATGAACAGTTGTGATTTTTCTTTTTAATCTCTGGGTAAAATTTGTAACTAGTCTTTCTCCCTCATACTAACTCCAAATGTGAGGAACTTGGCATCATTAGCAGCCGCCCCTACATTACCTTCTCCTCTCTTCTCTGTTATGATGCCTTGATGCTCCAAGTTCAAGATCAGATGATGATTGACATGTTTCTGAGGCCTCTACCACTGCTACTACTCTTTTTTATATATTATTGTTTTATAGGACTACTTTGGTTTATAGCCCTTTTTTATTTCTTATACCTTCTCGCGTACCTAAAGCACACTTTCTTGCATCTATTAGAACAAAGCACGAAATAATGTCATGGACACCAGACAGTGCAGTCGATGCCCGAGCATGATGAGCACCCAACCAATGAGGAGCAAGCACTAGAGGACCAGCTAACTCAGGAGCAGTTCGATAACGAGTTAGAAAAGGATCTAGAAGTGATGCTTACTCAGGACAGTGTGACAGGAGGAAGGGAGAGCAGAAGGAAGAGAGGAGAGGCTGCTGAAGGTGAAGAAGAGATGATGATGATGATGATGACTCAGAAGAGGGATATGAAAGTCCCGAGGATCCTTTCCCACGTGAAGCCAGAAGGAGGCCAACGGAGGAAGATTTGGACAAGGATTTTGACCCGAACGAGGAGGTAGGGAAAAAGCCTTAGCTTGTAAATTTTGCTAAAGCTTTGGCTGTGTTACCTCTGCTAACACTTTGACCTATCGTATATACAGGTCCCTCCTAAAACTCAGAAAAGATGACGTCGACGTCCATGACATCTCGCTGGACAAGAGAGTAGAGGAAAGGAGAGCAGAGGCAACAGCCATAGAGACGGATCACGATGCCTCTGCTCCACAAACTCAAGACACAACCACGACTACCAAGCCTAAGAGGAAATGAGGGATAGAAAAGGAAATCTATATCAGATAAGGCATGCTATGTGATAACGGAGGTCGGGCCAGCAGGGGAGATCCTTGAGCCAAAGGAATTAAGAGGAAAATTCCGTAACGATCGGGGCCCTAGTAAGAGATAAATTGAACCAGCAATCCCTAACTATAAAGAGGTACCAGAGAACACAAAGAATGCACTATGGGATAGGCAGCTGAAGGTCAATTTTAGATTTCGAGGGTAAGCACGAATGGTAAAAAAATGCTATCAGGATGATGGGAGAGTCATTCCGACGTTGGAGGTCGGAGCTCAACACGAAGTATATCCAAAAGGGGTTAACTCCCTTAACGAGTTGCAAAATAACTCCTAGTCAATGGGAGGAGCTCGTGGCTCAGAAGACTTCACGGAGGCATTGGAGCTCAGTGCCCATAACACCGAGCTGGCGAAGAGGAACAAACACCACCATCATCTAGGCCCCTGGCTACTATGCCAAGGAAGAGCAGTTTAGGAAGATGGACGAAGAGGCCGCAGCCTGGGAATATCGATGTGACGAATTTGAAGGTACGCTCAAGGAACTAGATATATGCGAGGAGTACAGAATCATCCGGCAGTAATCTTAAGTTTGATAAGCCGGAGACCAAGAGGCGGTATCAAGGATACTGAAATATGCTGAAGACAAGGAGAAGGGCTCATTCAATCCTTCAGAGAGAGGGACGAGCTTAGCCTTGGCTTGGGAAATAAGGAAGCACACAGGCCCGCACCAGGGGGCTAGTGGAACAGGATGACCTGGAAGCAAGGATTCGAAGAGGACAGGCACATGTACAAGAAACATGGCGAGACCGGAGACTAGTCTTGAGCTCCAAGTGAAGGCTCTAGTTGCGAAGGCGCTGGAGGAGCAAGGACTATCTATGGAGCCACGGATATTAGTGACGGCCACGGGAGAAGTGGCATTAGTTGGCAGCCCTCCGGAAAGTTCCTAGCAGCCAAGGTTCCACTGCAGCCACAACCCCAGTCGATTCGACATACGGGAACCAACTAGTTGCACCTTGTGTTTTTCAGCGGCCGCAGAACCATGTGATGGAGGTGGCAACGGGTGTGGCACATCCTCTCAGTGGCTTACACCACAATAATAAGATACCGCCGACTACACTAGGGTCGAGGTGCATACAGTGAACCCGAGTTCATGCAGTGGAGGATAGACCTATGCAACTCCCGAGGGGCTGGTGTTACTCGGAGACATTATGGGGCAGTTCATCCTCTAGGCACAAATGGGACATTATATTGACTGCTTCTTCGCCGCCTCCCCCTCTCCTCAAATTTGGAGCGAGTTGTTGAGGTCGGGGAGATATTTTCACCGTCTCGTGACCCCCCACATTCCTGAGATGCCACATTCTTCCCCGCCTCCTAGCGAGCATGTGCCTGATGAGATGCCACAACCTTCTCCAGCTCAGTACCGAGCAAGTGCATCATGAGATACCACAGTCTTCTCAACAAGCACAGCCGATACATGAACAACGAGTGCCTCCTGAAGAAGCTGACAGCACAAGAAGATGAGGACGTGCCTGAATGGGAACTTCGAAAGAAGCATCCAATCACCATAAGGCCAGTTTATGTTCCGATCAAAGACGTCTCATCGGTGTCCAAGTGGTATTCCCATGACCAGTTCAAGCCTGAGAACCAAGTTAAAAAAGTCCCATCACGGGGTTCTGAGGAGGCCGTCACTAGCAAACTCCACCAAATTGCAAAGCAGTATCCAAATGTTGATGCCATCGAATGGTCAAAGGATTGCCCGAAAACATATGAAAGAGGCAAGCCCTTCCTACCAAACCGGGACATCCAGCGCCTACCACTTGAATGAGAAGGTTCCTATGATTGGTACTTGCGTGTTCTCCCAACGAGCATAGATATCATACAAGCATGCTTCCCCACCGGCACATTTGGAAAGCCCAGCCAGGAAAATTGTCTTTGACTTCAATGACATGCAAACATGCTTTCACCTAGGGAGAAATGGAGATGAATCTAATTCGCACGTGGTGCCTGTAAGTCCTTGTCCTCCGATATGATATGAATGTAATCTTTGAATTTTATTGTAACTAACCCACGCCGTGATTTGTAGAATGCAAGTGCACATTGTCAAACAAATGCCAAGTGTGAAAGCCTGGGTATGTGGACCCTCAAGCTATAGCCCAAACAAATTTCAATTACCCTAAATGGTGGACACTGGATGCCAAAGAGCTAGCTGCTGCAAAGACTCTTCGGGAGAAAGAGCACATCCGTACGGCGAAACTAAGGGAAGAGTCCCTTAAGGTTGCGGCATACATTGCCCTGGCTTTCAAAAATCTCCAACAACACTCTACTATATGGCTACCATACAACTTCGAGTAAGCTCAACTCTATACTTAAAGCTTTGTTCGATATATTTTATTCGATGCAAAAGAGCTTATCTAGTTCTATGATTAAATCCATGCAGCAACCACTAGGATTTGTATAGCCGTCGATGTCGGGAGGAGCATGGCATGGGTCTTTGATTCATTAGATAAGGACACGGTGACATACAAAGACTTCATATCGATTCTCAAGACGTATACATATCGACAATCCTCATTAGCTTATATGTTTGTATACATACTTGTAACGTTCACTTTTGGATACTAACAAGTTGTATTTGCTAAAATAATTCGAACAGGGCATTTAGGTTCTATGTCACTAATCATCATGGAAGGCATGATCCAGCAAGGAAGGAAAAGCTGGCTATAAAAACACTATGTGCGGTAAGTGTAACTTACTTCTTCAGTACTCCATTACATGGCTGTCAAAAGCATTACTTAACATTTTCATATGCAAAACACACAGTGCCCAAGCAGAAGCCTGGGAGTGTACATTGTGGATACTATATATGTTCTATAATGAGTAACACCAGGTGCCTACAGGAGACACCCCTTAAGGGTAAGTTTGAACCTCTTCACCGTAGTATAAAAACTTCGTAAATGGTATGAAATACTAAACCGAAACTTGTTCTCTTGTAGTGGAGAGAAGAGAAAGGAATGAAAAGAGACCCATACAAGGATGACCAACTCTTAGAGCTCGTCGGCGACCTTTGCAACTTCATATTGGACCAGATTGTACACGTCAGAGGCGCCTACCATGACCGAGAGTCTGAGTTAGGTACAAATCCTCAGTACCAACACCTTCGTGAGACTGAAAGGCTAGCTCTAGGACGTTGATAACAATGTGTATGGAATTTATATATTTAATGATGGATGTATATATGCTTGTGAATTGGACTGTTAATTGTAGTTTATAGAAATACTCTTGTGCTTGTAGTCGCGGTCGCGGCACATTTAGCTAAAAGAGAATCATTCTTAGCTTCTAGCTTGTCACTCTTAGCTCTAGTCTTTCTAATGATCATAGTATATTGATTTAGCAATTTAACAAGATCATCATATGAAGGTGATTCATATTCATCATCATCACTATCACTATCACTATCATCACTGTTAGCATGATCATTACCACTACTATCATCATCATTTGGTACCTTCTGTTCACCCTTGGCCATAAGGCATAGGTGTGTAGAGGATGATGGCGGTGGTGTCGGTGAAGATGATGAAGAGTCAATCACAATGGCGGCCACATTCTCATTATCACTATCATCATTGGATGAGCAACTTGATGAATCAATGTCCATGAGCCAATCACCGATGATGTATGCCTTCCCATTTTTCTTCTTCTTGTGGAAGTCCTTCTTCTTGCCATCTTTCTTCTTGTATGGCTTGTTTTTCTTCTTTTCATCTTCATCACTTGAGTCATCTTTCTTGCCCTTGTTCTTATTCTTGTACTTGTCTTTCTTGGGCTTTGTGCATTGATGTGCTAGATGACCAAGTTCTCCACAATTGTAGCAATCCATCTCTGAGATTGGCTTCCTTCTAGAGCTAGTGAAGAACTTTTTTTCTTGCCATCGAACTTGATGCCACTCTTGTTGAGCTTCTTTAGTATCTTGGTAGTTCTTCTCACCATGAGAGCAAGACTTGCATCATCAACTTCATCATCACTTGAGCTCTCATACTCAATTCTTGCTTTGCCCTTCTCTTAGCTAGCCTTGAATGCTAAGTCTTTGTCTTTCTTCTTGGTAGAGGATGAGTCATCTTGTGGTATGATGTGCATGTACATCTCATGAGCATTGATCTTTCCCAAGATTTGAGTCGGTGTAGCGGTGGAAAGATCTCCTTGATGAAGCATGGTCACAATATGCCCATATTTATCAATGGGGAGGACACTCAAGATCTTCCTTACAACATCAGATGGTTGCATTTGTATAAGTCCGAGCCCATTGACTTCCTCTACAAGAACATTCAAGCGTGAGTACATTTTATTAGCACTCTCTTTAGGAAGTATCTCAAAAGAATTAAGCTTTTTCATTACGAGATGATAGCATTCCTCATGCTCGCTCTTAGTTCCCTCATGGAGCGCACAAATGTCCGACCATAGTGCATAGGCATCCTTGTGGTTCCTCACCTGGTTAAACACATCTTTGCAAAGGCCTCTATAAGATGGTGTTTCGAGCCTTTGCATTCTATTTCTCATAGTTTACTTCATTGCCTTGAAGGTGCATGGGATCCAGAGGTTTTGGGAATCCTTATGAGGCGGCTCTAAGTATTCCAACATCTAGAGCTTCTAAATACGCCTCCATGTAGATTTTCTGATAAGGAAAATTATCCCCCTCAAAGATAGGAGGAGGTCCATCCCCGTGAGACATCTTTCTCTAGGCGGTTAAGCCTAAATACGTGAGCACGAAGCTCTGATACCAATTGAAAGGATCAATATGCCCAAGAGGGGGGTGAATTGGGCTAATTCTAAAATTCTTTGCAATAATTAAACCCTATGGTTAGCCCACTTCACCCCTTGTGCCTAGAAAGTGTTTCTATTGTTCTAACGCACAAAAGTTTAGCAACCTATGTTTCAATCCTACCCTAGCATGTCAATTCTATGAATGTAAAGACAAGAATTGAATTGCTCAAAGTAAATGCTTAAAGTAAAGAGAGAAGGAGGAATACGGTGATGTTTTGCCGAGGTATCAGAGAGTCACCACTCCCCACTAGTCCTCATTAGAGCACTCGCGCAAGGGTGTAGCTCCCCCTTGATCTGCACAAGGATCAAGTGCTCTCTATGGGTTGATTCTTCGACACTCCATCGCGGTGAATCACCCACAACCGCTCACAACTTGAGTTGGGTCATCCACAAGCTCCGCCGGATGATCACCAAGCTCCCAATCACCACCAAGCCGTCTAGGTGATGGCGATCACCAAGAGTAACAAGCACAAACTCTCACTTGACCACGACAAGCCTAATGAGAAGGGTGGATGCACACTTTGCTACTCTTGCTTTCACTAATGAGGCCTCTCTCTTGGATTCTCAAATCTCAATCACCTCACTAGGACCTTGCTCTTCTTGGCACTCTCAAGGGTGTTTCTCAGCCATTGGAATGAGCAAAAGTGATCCCGTGAGTGAATAGAGGAAGTATTTATAACCCCTCATTCAAAATGAACTGTTATGTGCCTCTACGTGGTGACCGAACGCTCCGATCTAGGTGACCGGATGCTCCAGTCAGTTCACCCGCCTCTGTATAGTTTAAGTTGTGACCGAACACTGGCTAGCGTCCAGTCAGCACTGACTAGATGTGTCCGGTCATGAAAACTGCCCTCTGGAACCTTACTTATGTTGACCGGACTCTAGCACCCAGCGTCCGGTCACTTTGCTGCTTAGCGTCTGGTCAGCACTGACTAAACACGTCTGATCAGGATTCTCCCTCTCTGGAACCTTACTGGAGTTGACCAAACTCTGGTACCCAGCATCCGGTCGCATCCAAACAACTTCACCTTGATCAAATGAACTGATCAGACTCTGCGCCAGCGTCTGGTCACACTGGAACCAGCATCCGGTCAGCATTTGACCCTCCATTCACATCCAACTCGCAATCATATGTGAATGAAGTTTGCTCTAATTGATCTAAGGGCTTTTTAGGAGCTACCTAGTGCTAGATTTGACAAGTGTGCACCACACCTAACCCACTAGACTCACCTAGGTCAAGCTACCCTTCCATACCCCCTTAATAGTACGGCCAAAGGAAAAACAAAGTCCTAAACTACTCTAAGTGTCTCTTCAACTCCAAATGACACTTAGAACTAGTCCATTCTTAACCTTGTCATCCATCCTTTGAAAACCGAAACAATTTCCATCGTAGGGGCATGACAACCATGATTGCCCAATCAATTGCCATTACCATGACCTAACTTAATTGCATCTGCAAAACACACGTTAGTCACAGTAATCTCGTATTGTCATTAATCACCGAAACCCAACTAGGGGCCTAGATGCTTTCAAAGTCCTATGCACCTGTATCGAGTGGTGGGCTGCCAGGTGTGAGAGACTTGGATACTTAGGACTCGAAACATTGGCCTTTTGTAGATTTGCCATTGCATCAACATTCATAGACATAGATTGACCATTTGTCATCCACCTGAGTGGCAACATAATCAAGGAGTCAATCTTCTGAGTCCCAAATATCCAATCTTCCCGCCAGGTGCAAGCCAGTGCTTCCCTTATAGTCCTTCTGGTCCTTCTAGTAGCTCCTTTGCAAATAGTTCAAATGGTGTGGTGTTGAATGCAAGCAAACCATTCTCTACTGTTATTTCTGGGAGTTCATTTGCAAATATCTCAAATGACAATCAACCATTGACCTCGAACATGTCCTTTTTTTGTCTCATTCCTGCAACTCCTATGTGAGCATATTGTGTGGCAAGATTTTGGGGTCAAGCAGAGGTATTCCTTTCAAAGACATATCAGATGGTGAGATGTTAGGTCCTTCTGCTCAATTACCATTACAGTCTCCTAACTTGGTGAACTAGCCTTCGGTTCAGCGTTAGTCATGTTCTGCTGGCCAATTTAACAAGGTTGCCAGCGAAGTTCACGAAATTGCAGGACCTAGCAACTCTTGGAAAGTTGTTGCACCGTTAAGTTTTCTGATCTTGGTAATAATGTTGGAACATATAAAGATCCTTTGTAGGGTAACATTTTCAAGATCAACCAGTTGTCAAGATTTGCAGGCTCCTCTGGACAGATTCCAACTTTTAGAAATGAGTATCAGAAGAAAATTGAAGGAATCATGGGGAACACCGTACTAATGGTAGGTTTTAGAGAGCAGGTGGTAGCATTCAGTTTTGGAAACAACACACACTCTAGAGAAACATCAATTAGCTATTCTACCATGCCGACCCAGGTGCTGAATGGCGGTGGAACTAGGGCTTTCATTTTGGCTGCTAAGATTTCAAGTTTTAGGATGTAGTTAGTATATTTTAAACTAATAAGATGGTATTTAGCCCACCACACCACAACCCCATGGGCCATGAGAAATAAAACCAGATTCTAGGTATTAAAATTTACATTTAAAGAGAGAAAAGGGGGGTGTGATGCATTGTTTGTCGCCTTTCATTGTAATCAATAAAAACATAATGGGAAAATTTTGCTACAAGCATTAAAAGTGATGTCGTATTATCGTTAGCCATCGTAAAATCTAATTGGATGCTAGACACTATGGTTCGTGATAGATTTGCTAGAAGAAACCACATTTTCCTGGCCCTTTCTTCATCCTCCCTCCCTTTCTTCGTCCTCCCTCCCCTTCTTCTCCATGGTCTTTTCTCTCATCGTCTTCTCTATGATACACCTAACTAGTAGGAGAGAGGAGGATGCACAGGGATGGGGTGAGGGCATGGCCTAAAGAGAGAAAAGGGGGGTGTGATGCATTGTTTGTCTCCTTTCATTGTAATCAATAAAAACATAATGGGAAAATTTGCTACAAGCACTAAAAGTGATGTCGTATTACCGTTAGCCACCGGGAAATCTAATTGGATGCTAGACACTATGGTTTATGACAGATTTGCTAGAAGAAACCACATTTTCCAGGCCCTTTCTTTGTCCTCCCTCACCGGAGATTCACCCGTACACTAGGCTTGCACATGCATTGAGAACCTTGAGCTCCCCATTGATGTATTGCATGGTAGAGCCTCCAACCCTAGGCTACCCTCCTGTAGTAGAAACAATAGATCAGTGTCATCATGCCACATGAGTGAATGGAAGGGCCAAGGGTATGGCGCGGACCTGACAACCATGGATGTCAATGGTGAAATGGTGGAGGTGGTGGAGCACGCGTCCCTCAAAGAAGTTTCCCCACAGTGTGTTGGCACCGAGTAGCGCAACATGAAGCGTGTGCATGATGGAGAAAGTAAACTTTGCCCTCAAGGGAACATGCCCTGCTATTGTGCACCCTCAGATGTACATTGAGGGGTCATCAGATGAAGGCATGTTAGCCTCAGTGGCATCGTCGACAGTCCTTGCGAGTGAGTGAAGATTCTTAAAGACATAGCATAGGGACCCTCGTGACCCATGTTGCAAATGGAAGATTTGATTTGATTTGATTTGATTTGGGAAGGCAGATAGGAGTAGGTAGGGCAAAGGTGGAGAGAAGCTCGACCCAACTGTTGAGGTCTCTGCTAGTGGGCAAAGGTGGCCGGAGGCGATGCACAAGCACCAGGTGACCAATGATAGTATGCGAGCACCGACGACATGTTGGGCTCATGAATGAAGGAAGCCGTTAAAGGGGCATCAAATATCATTTTGAAATTTTCTCTCTTCTTCTAAGCCTTAAATGAATATTTTAATGGATGCAGTGTTTTTTAGCAAATTTGTCATAAATCAGATTGTCCACGACATCACTTTCTCAGTGCCCTTAGCAAATTTTGCCTAACATAATCAGCTAAGGAAGACTAATAAGTTGGCAAATAAGTACCCCGGTGATCCTTCCTACAGATAAAAAGCTAGCATTATCCACTAGTACAGAAACAAGCTTTACTCCTGGTTGGGAAACCCCTTCAGTCCCAGTTTCCCAATCGGGAGCATGAATCTAGGACTAAAGGGCCCCTCCTTTAGTCCCGGTTTTTCGCCCGGGACTAAAGGTACCTTTAGTCCCGGTTGGTAATACTAATCGGGGCTAAAGAGGCCTCCCGGCCTAGCCACGTGGGCCGGCCCTTTAGTCCCGGTTGGTATTACCAACCGGGACTAAAGGTTTTCTTTTTTTTCTTTTTTTTTTGTTTCTATTTTCAATTGATGATTCATTTTGGTTTTTGAATAGGTTTTTGAATATGCATTCTACGCTGCTAATAATATACGTATTCTACACGCTTATAATGTTCGAACATTTTGTACAAACTAAAGTATGAAACTAACGTATATATTACATGCATATACATATATTGTACGTTATTTTATGTACATATAATATGTATATATATATATTACAAATAAAGCTTGCATTGTATATTCTATCATATCCTTGGGATAACAAATTCACTCCATCTGGTTTGGCTTCCATGTTTCGTTCATGTCATTGTAGAACTCGCTGGCAGGGTTTAAGACCTGGTCATTAAGAAATCATACTATGGTCTCTTAAATTGCTTTCAGTTGGTCATGTCGTATGACTTTTTCCTTCAACCATAGAGTCTTCAATAAAAGTTAAAGGAAAAGTATTAATATATATATGTGTGTGTGTTGGTCACATGATTACTTATATATATGAGCAATAAAAGAAATTGTGAATATATGAATATATTTATATAACGTACTTTGAGGATCTCTTCAAGAGTTCTTTTTGAGTACGCCATGATGAACTCGCAAACATAGTATCCGCAGTAGTTGGTCCCCTGTTCTTGCTTCAGAACCCACTTTTACGAGAAAAAAGATCCGGTGAATTGAAAGCATGCATGGTGTTAATTGAATTATATATATATATATATATATATATAAATGTAGCTAGTACTTACTTTGTGTGAGATTATATCCAGTGGCGCTTTGCAATGTTTCATGTGGTGTTCCTCAATGAAACTTTTCCAAACACTATGCCCAATAAAATAAAAAATTAATTTGGCCTTTAATAATTGTTGCAGTTAAGAGATCGGGGTATATATAGTTGCTAGAGAGACTAAATTACCCTTGTATAATATCTATCATGTCTTGGTACTCTGTTTGCTCTTTTCTTAACGAGTCTAAGATGCTCAACCGACTATTGGCCATATCGATGACCATCAATATCCAGTGATTGTTGCATATGTTTTTATACACAAATATAATCAACATTAACTAGAGTCAACATATATATATATATGGGAGATATCTTAGCTAGTAAGCAAATAATTGAACAAATGTCCATATGATCGATATTAATTATTTAACACTCACTTGAAGTTGTAGGGGAAGAGTATGTCCTTGTTTTGTTGGTTCACTAAGAACCTCATGAGATTTTTCTCGAGTTTAGCTTTCCATTGAGACGGCGGATTAGGGTGTTTGAATATGACATTTGGATCAACAAAACCAACATCATTATCCTTTCTCTTTCTAAGTTCTGTCATCTCATATCTACATATATAAAAATATGGTGTGAGGATATATAATTTATATATATATATGTAGCTTTATATATATACACTTTAATAGTAGAAAATAATCACACTTACAGACAATAGCAGCTAATGAGACTTTTGTCGAGAAAGTCTAGGTGGCATAGTTGGTGTAATTCTAAAAACTCGACATATATAACGTCATCGCCACGGAAGTAATGTTGGTTTTTAACTCTGACAGAAACAAAGGTCTCTCCCTGTTCACACGCTGCCATGTACCACTTGTTTAGCAGGTATATTTGCCTATCCAGTTCACCTAAGGCCTCAGGGTTGTATAGACTCTTTTCATGTTCAAATTTCTTCCAAGGATCCACTTTCGGAGCAGATGGTCCTTCAGTGAGCACTTGGGCAAGGTCCAAACCAGTATCCTCGTAAAACCTAACTAGGTCCTCAAAATCGACGTCTAATAAGTCTAAGTTTGAACCATATTCATTACGAATGACAAGAGGGGGGACTGATTATTGCGATTGTTGTCCGAGTTATGCAACACTTTTCCCTGCTCTAGTCTTTTTCTGCGCCGCCTCAAATGACTTGGTGAGAGAGCGGTCGTAGTCCGATTTTGGCAGGGTCTTTTGAGATTCCCGCTTTTTCTGGTCCACCTTCTTTCTTAGAAGATCTGGAGGTAGGTAGAAGTACGATTTCTCTGGGTTCGCCCTCGCTTCTCGTTGCTTTCTTACTTTTTTGAAGAAACTGTTCACATCTTTTTGTACTACAGCATTTAATTCCTTTTCACTTTTCTCGTAAGACAGTTTTTAGGGAATAACTGGATTAGAGGAGGCTTTCTTCTTTGCCGGCTGGTGGGCTAACAACTTCATTTGTGGTGCGGACCTCTTAGGAGCTGGCTGCTTCTTGGTCATCAAGGGAGGCGGGGCAGCCATTGGAGACCTCCTTAGAGGCGTTGGAGACCTCCTTGGAGGTGGCGGTGGTGGCGGCGATGCCACCTGATTGCTCGGAGCACTATGATGATCTGGCGATTGAATAATTGGACTTAGGTTGGCGGAGGCCGTGTTGTATGAGTACAAAAAAGAATAATTAGGTATAAGAAATTATTATTATTAATCATGCATGTCAATATAAAATTAGTGAAAAAATTATTTCGTTCACTTTTGTCCGCACCTATTGTCTGGCAGTTGAGGAAGCGGCGGTGGACTAGAGACCCCGGGAATAATGATGTAGCGCTTGCACCATAGTATGAATGTCTTCTCTACTTCTCCTAGAGTCTTCTCCCCGTCACCTCCTGGAATGTCAAGAGCCAGATCACTAAAACCTTTGTTAACTCTATCCACTAAGCCGCTAACATATCCAGGTGGTATTATTGCCCTATAGATTCTTGGTGTCTTTATAGGATCTGGAGGAGAAAAAACACCGAGAGCCACCATGATTGTGGCATTACCTTTTGGAATATGTAGCTCACATGATGTAAATGGTGCAGTGATGTCATCCACGGGGAAACGTAGCATTGCGTCATCTTGATTTGGCAACTCCGTGCAAGCGCAGCTGTTTTTTGACTGATCAGGGGGGCTAATATTAATGTTGATTCCTGGATTTGATGCCTGCCTTTGGGCACTCATTGCTATTTGCACTTGCTTTATGATTTCATCCTGCATTCTAGCTTGCATGTCTTTTTCACACTCTTGTGTTTGAAGTAACGCCTCCCGTGACTCACGAACATATTCCTCTAACCTACTGATCCACGATGCTTCCTCATCCTTCCTTCTCTACCAGCTTCTGTAGGTATCTCTATCGTTAGGGAAACCATGCTCCCAAGAAACGTTTCATCATAAACCTCTCATTCGGCCACTGTGTTCAGCAGTCCCGATGGCATAAGTCAGTTCATCCTTATCTCTACTGGGCCTGAACGCACTAATAGCTTTAGCTTGTACAGCATAAGAAAATCTTTATGTTGCTCTTTTGAGTTTTGGGCCATGAACCAGCTTCTCGGTCTCTAGGTCTAGTCTTTCCCCATGAGCGAAAAAACAATTATTCGTGCATTTGGGCCAATTAAGTGATTCTGGTGTGATACCCTTGGCAAGAATGTCTGCTTCCATTTTTTCCCACTTGGCAATGGCAGTCGCGTAGCCACTTGATCCCATGCCATGGTAGTATACCTTCTGTCGGGCATTCTCTTGGTTCCTTCTCACCCGTTCCTCACCCTCTTCTGATGTCTTGTACTGTACAAAATCATTCTAGTATGGCCTCAACTTCGCGAGCGGGCCCCTAGTATTGAAATTGGGCGTTAGATTCTTTTTGACGTATTTCGTGTATAGGGATTTCTTCCAAGTCTGGAATTGTGTGGCCATCTTCTTCACAGCCCACTTTCGAACTAGCTCCTTCAATTCATCATGGTTGATATCATCATAATCATCCGCTTGCAACGTGAAATGTTGAAGGATATCATCCCAAATTAAATTCTTATCAAGATCAGAGACAAAACTAACATGAGGCTCGTTGATCTTTTGCTTCCATTCACGGACACTGATCGGAAGTCTATCCCTTACAAGGTACCCACTGTGTTGCATGAATTTTCTTGCATGTGGACCAAGTGGTTCGCCTGTCTTGATATTGAATTCTGATATTATGTAGCGCCTCTCCAATGGTTTTTTCGGGCCTCGAATATTTTTTGCTGTTCGCCATTGTGGTCGTCGATCCAGAGGGCTACGTATAAAAAAAGAATAAATAAATATCATGTGTACACATAATAGATGATAGATATTCAAATATATATATAATATTCAAATATATATATAAATATATATACCTCGCTAGTATTTTCTTGCACAATATTTTCTTGATTATTTTTAAGAGCTAGGTATTGACTCCCGTCATCTACATCCTGCTGGTCACCATCGGCAAATTGAGTGCCGATGTTGATAATATCCATCATTTCTTCATCCATGTTGTCTCTCGGGGCAGCCATCTAGCTTTTACACCACTAGATATATCTATAAAAAATAAAAACCATATATCTATAAAATGAATCAAGTCATGTGCTTAAAATTAATTAAATAACTACACTCGAAATTCAAGTCTCCAAAGCATAACTTTGATTTCTTATTTTCTAGAAATATTTATTGGCAAGTGATATATATAACAATATAAATTTAAAACTCTCTAATATGTATAATAAATATATATATGTAACAATATAAATTTATAACTCTCTAATATGTATGTATAACATCACTGAAGTCAGTCTTTTTCCATATATCAACATTCATATATATACAATATATCACTAAAGTCAAAATATCAAAATTTATATCACCAAAGTTAGTATCTTTCCACATATCACTGAAATCAGTCTTTTTTCTTATATCAAAATTCATATATATACAATATATCACTAAAGTCAATATATCAAAAATTATATATCATGTAGCTAATGAAATCATATAACACTAATAATAAAGTAATTCTATTCAATTATCAAGACATTCAAATATATATCTTCAATATTATTTTGTACAACTATATAGTTTAATTAATTATGTATCTTGTATTACTGTATATATGTACAAAAATTCATAGCATCTATTTTTTCTACATTTTTTCTCTGCAACCGCACGCGCACGGTCGAGGCGAGGGGCCACGGCGTGACGAGGCGAGGCCGGCGGCGGCGCGGTGATGATGACGAACAACGTTGGGACAGCGGTGAAGAGAAGAGGCACGGCGGCGCGGCTATATCTGGCAGGTGAGGGGCCGTGGCTGGATCCGGTAGGCATGACGGCACGGAGCGGCTGCACATGCATGGTGGCAAGAGGCGCGCTAGTCGGTGGGCAAAAGAAACAGATCGAGGAAGAAGAATGGCACCCCTGAGGGAGTGGCCACGGGCGACGGTGACGAGGGCAGCGATGGCGGTAGTGGCGATGGGCGACAAAGACGAAGAGTGAGGAGGAAGAAGAAACGACCGCCTTATATAGAGGAGGGACCTTTAGTTTCGGCTCCTGTAAACGACCGGGACTAAAAGACCTTTAGTCCCGGCTCGTAATACTAGCCGGGACTAAAGGTTATCTTTAGTCCCGGCTCATATTATGAGCCGGGACTAAAGGTGTATTTTGGTAGGCCACAAAAAATGCAGCCCACCTTTAGTCCCGGGTGGTAGATCTACCCAGGACTAAAGTTGGGCTACAGTTTCACTTCCCGCCCGTTTCAAGCTCCATTTGTTTTTTTTATATATTTATTTCTATAAAATGTTAAAGTCTTGTTAATTCCACAGTAAATTAAATACAAGGCATATAATTGTTTTAAAAGAATATGGATGTACTTTTGCTTTATTACACACAGAAAAATTGTGTGACCTAAAGTTTTTTGTTTTTTCTTATAAATATTGAAACATAATGTCATTAATAATTACTATTTCGTTAATGCAAAAATGTAGTATTTAATTTAAATCATTAAAACTTTTGTTTTCGATTGGAAATTTGTTTTTACATCATTTTAACATAAATCTTTTCATTTTTTCATCACTCATTGTCCAAAAGCGACATAGAAATCCCACCATCAAACACAAATTTAATCTAAACATAGAAAAAAAAGGAAACACCTAATAAACATCTCTGAATTCATAATTATTATATAATACCTCTAATACACACTATTAAACATCACTATATATATCAAGCGGGCACAGTAGTGAACTTCTTAACGTATATCCCTTAGTTATGATCGCGCCGTAACCATGGAGTGTCCTCATCAATTAGCTGGATGCTTGGGTCTTTGTTCACTGTGAAGGGTGGAATTCGGTTATCCTTTTCATAATCTTCTGATATGTCTGACTTGTCTTCAATTCCGACGATGTTTCTTTTCCCTAAAAGAACTATGTGGCGCTTTGGTTCATTGATTGGGTCATTGTTGTTTTTTCCTCTCTTTGGTTTTGTAGACATGTCCTTGACATAGAACACCTGATTCACATCCTTGGCAAGGACGAATGGTTCGTCTTTGTACCCAATATTGTTGAGGTCCACGGTTGTCATTTCATACTGGTTGCCGACTGCTACCCCACCTCTAGTCACCTTTACCCATTGGCACTTGAACAAATGTACCTTAAAAGTAGGTGCATAGTTTAGTTCCCATATCTCCTCTATGTGGCCATAATACGTTTGCTTATTTCCATTAGGGTCGGTGGCATCTATGCGGACACCACTGTTTTGGTTGGTGCTCCTTTTATCTTAGGCTACTGTGTAAAATGTATTCCCATTTATCTCGTACCTTTGTATGTGAGGATATGCCACGATGGTTGCCTAGCCAACAAATATAGTTGCTCATCAATACTCTCATCACCCTAACATTCTTTTCGCAACTAGTCACTGAAAGTTTCCATGTGCTGACGCATAATCCAAGCTTTAGACTTCCTTGGAAACACGGATCAGAGCAACTCTTTATGTGTCTTGATATACGGATCCACTAAGGAGGAGTTTTGCAGAACTGTGTAGTGTGCTTTATTAAAATAATTTGCCTGCGTACCAATATATGGTTTCTTCCCTAGTGTCCCCTTTCCACTTAGTCTCCCCTCATGTCGCGATTCAGAAACACCAATCGGGTCAAGGTCGGGAATAAATTCAACACAAAACTCAATGACCTCCTCTGTTCCATAGCCCTTGGCGATGCTTCCTTCTGGCCAAGCATGGTTGTGAACATATTTCTTTAGGACTCCCATGAACCTTTCAAAGGGGAACATGTTGTGTAGGAACACAGGACCGAGAATGCTAATCTCCTTGACCAGGTGAACTAGGAGGTGTTATGATATTAAAGAAGGAAGGAGGGAACACCAACTCAAAGCTGACTAGACATTGAACCACATCATTATGTAGTTTAACTAGATCCATTGGATCGATTGCCTTCTGAGAAATTGCATTGAGAAATTCACATAGCTTCACGGTGGCTAGACGTACATTTGGAGGTAGAATTCCTCTTAATACAACAGGAAGCAATTGCGTCATGAGCACGTGGCAGTCATGGGACTTTAAGTTTAGGAATTTCTTCTCTAGCACATTTATTATACCCTTTATATTCGAGGAGAATCCAGATGGTACCTTGATGCTTGCTAGGCATTCAAACATGCTTTCCTTCTCTTCTTTGCTAAGAGTGTAGCTGGTAGGACTTAAGTAGTGGCGTCCATCATCTATCTTCTCTAGATGTAGGTTGTCTCATTCTTTCAAACACCGTAGGTCCTGTCGTGCTTCAAGTGTGTCCTTAGGCTTCCCATACACACCCATGAACCTAGCAGGTTCACACAAAGATTCTTCATCAGGTGCATCACGTCGATCGCGCTATGGACCTCTAGGACTTGCCAATCGGGTAGCTCCCAAAATATGGACTTCTTCTTCTTCCACATGGGTGCGTGACCGTCGGCGTCATTCGGAATAGGTTCGCTGCCATGTGCCTTTCCAAATACTACTTTCACATCATTGACCATATTGAGTACATCCTCACCAGTTCGGTTGCCCGGCTTAGTCTGGTGGTGAAAGGTCCTAATGGCTAGAGGGGAGGTGAATAGCCTAATAAAAATTTCTACAACAACACTTAATGAAAGGTTAGACAATTATGAGGCGAAGCAAGTGTTGCGCTACCTACTCAAAATGCAAGCCACCTATCACAATTTTAGTTTAGATAGTGTCGATTCACACAAGAGGTATGACACTACCCTATGTTAGTGTGCTCTCAAAGGCTAACTAAAGAGCCACACCAACCAAGTAAGCAAACTCTCACAACTAGTTACACTAAAGAGCTTGTCAACTAGTTTGCGATAATGTAAAGAGAGTGATCAAGATAGTTATACCGCTGTGTAGAGGAGTGAACCAATCAATCACAAGGATGAATAACAATGAAGACCAATCACCTCGGAATGAAAGGATGAACACAATGATTTTTACTGAGGTTCACTTGCTTGCCGGCAAGCTACTCCTTGTTGTGGCGATTCACTCACTTGGAGGTTCACGCGCTAATTGGCTTCACACGCCAAACCCTCAATAGGGTGCCGCACAACCAACACAAGATGAGGATCACATAAGCCACGAGCAATTCACTAGAGTACCTTTTGGTGCTCCACCGGGGAAAGGTCAAGAACCCCTCACAATCACCATGATCGGAGCCGGAGACAATCACCACCCTCCGCTCAACGATCCTCGCTGCTCCAAGCCATCTAGGTGGCAGCAACCACCAAGAGTAACAAGCGAAATCCGCAGCGAAACATGAACACCAAGTGCCTCTAGATGCAAACACTCAAGCAATGCACTTGGATCACTCCCAATCTCACTATGATGATGAATCAATGATGGAGATGAGTGGGAGGACTTTGGCTAGGCTCACAAGGTTGCTATGTCAATAAAAATGGCCAAAGATGTGAGCCATAGCCAGCCATGGGGCTTAAATAGAAGCCCCTACAAAATAGAGCCGTTGTACCCCTTCACTGGGCACACTGCGCTCTGACCGGACGCTCCGGTCCATTTGACCGGAACCTGGACTCAGCGTCCGGTCCACTGATGGACGCCACGTGTCACCAGCTTCAAACGATGTTCATCAGATTTCAACGGCTATGAAGCTGACCGGACGCTCTGGCAAAAACTGACCGGACGCTGAAGCCTCAGCGTTCGATCGAGTACAGTAAGGGTTGAAAACCGGTTTTCCTCGACCGAACACAATCTAACGTCCGATGGTAAACCCTAGCGACTGTACCGCCGAGTCAGCACGACCGGACGCAGGCAGTCAGCGTCCGGTGCTTTCAGACCCAGCGTCCGGTCAGTTGACCGATGCCAGCATCTTCACGACCAACTCCTTTTCACTTCTAACTTCTCCACCCTTGCTCCAATGTGCCAACCAACAAGTGTATCACCTTGTGCACATGTGTTAGCATATTTTCACAAATATTTTCAAGGGTGTTAGCACTCCACTAGATCCTAAATGCATATGCAATGAGTTAGAGCATCTAGTGGCACTTTGATAACCACATTCCGATACGAGGTTCACTCCTCTTAATAGTACGGCTATCAAACCTAAATATGATCACACTCGCTAAGTGTCTTAATCACCAAAACAAAATAGCTCCTACAAGTTATACCTTTGCCTTGAACTTTTTGTTTTTCTCTTTCTTCTTTCTAAGTTTAAGCCCTTAATCATCGCCATGCCATCACCATTGTCATGTTATGATCTTCATTAGCTTCTCTACTTGAAGTGTGCTACCTATCTCATGATCACTTGATAAACTAGGTTAGCACTTAGGGTTTCATTAATTCACCAAAACCAAACTAGAGCTTTCAGGTGGTCTGCCTTACCTTTAAAAGGCTTGCCTTTCTTTCTTAGGGGGTAATTCGCAGGAAGAAATCGACGATGGCCAAGGTACACGACCTTTCGACATTTTTTCAAGAATATACCTTTAATGTCATTGAAACAATGCGTGCATCCATTATATCCCTTCTTTGATTGTCCTAAAAGATTACTTAGAGCAGGTCAATCATTGATTGTTATGAACAACAATGCTCGTAGGTCAAAGTGCTCATGTTTGTGCTCATCCCACACACGTACACCTGGTCTGTTCCACAAAAGTAGAAGTTCTTCAACTAGTGGCCTTAGGTACACATCGATGTCGTTGCCAGATTGCCTTGGGCCTTGGATGAGCACTGGCATCATAACAAACTTACGCTTCATGCATAACCAAGGAGGAAGGTTGTAGATACATAGAGTAACAGGCCAAGTGCTATGACTACTGCTCTACTCCCCGAAAGGATTCATACCATCCGTACTTAAAGCAAACCTTAAGTTTCTTGCGTCATTTGTAAACTCCAGGAATTCTCTATCAATTGCTCTCCACTGAGACCCATCAGCAGGGTGTCTCAACATATTGTCTACCTTACGGTCTTCTTTGTGCTATCGCAACAACTTTGCATGGTCTTTGTTTCTGAACAGACGTTTCAAGTGTGGTATTATAGGAGCATACCACATAATCTTGGCAGGGATTTTCTTTGTGGCACGTTTGCCCTCAACATCACCAGGGTCATCTCTCCTGATCTTATACCGCGATGCATGACATACCGAGCATGCATCTAACTTCTCGTACTCCTCGCCATAGTAGAGGATGCAGTCATTAGGACATGCATGTATCTTTTGGATTTCTAATCCCAAAGGGCAGACTACCTGTTTTGCTTCGTACGTAGTGGCGGGCAATTCGTTATCCTTCAGAAGCATCTTCTTTTGGATTTTCAGTAACTCCCCAAATCCCTTGTCAGATACACCATTATTTGCCTTCCATTGCAGCAATTCTAGTGCGGTACCCAACTTTTTCTGCCCCGCATCATAAGTTGGGTACAGCAATTTCTTGTGATCCTCTAGCATGCGCTCGAACTTGATCTTCTCCTTTTCACTTTCGCATTCTCTTTGTGCGTCACGAATGGCCTGACCAAGATCATCAGCGGGCTCATCTTCTGCCCCTACCTCTTCTTCAGCTTCCCCCAATGCAGTATCATTGAAGGCACCATATTCAGTAATAATATTATCATCGTCCCATTGTTCTTCTTCACCTTCTTCTATTACAACCCCGGTTTCTCCGTGCTTCGTCCAACAAATATAGTTTGGCATAAAACCCGACTTCAACAAGTGTGAATGAAGACTCCTTGAGCTAGCATATTCCTTCAAATTCTTACATATGGCACATGGGCAGCACATGAAACCATTGCGTTTGTTTACCTCGGCCACACGTAAGAAAGAATGCACGCCCTCAATGAACTCTTGGGAGCGGCGATCAGCATTGTACATCCAATGCCGGTTCATCTGCATTACATGATATACATACCATATTAAAACCTAGAACATAATTAGTTAATTATACGACATGCATGCCACCACACAAGGTATTAATTTATGAAAGTCTCGCTACAATGTAGACAATCCTAACTACCACTAAAAAAACTAAAGCTAAAATGCACTTCAGCAGCATAAGGATTTCGCGACCAATCCCAACTAAAACAGACAGATCATGCATTTGTTCAACATCTATGGGCTATTTCCACAGGATCACTGCCTCATCAGCCGCCGTAGCCGCCTGTGCAAGAGAGTTTTGCACGTGTTCAACATACTCTTCCTCCTAGTACCAGCCTGAACATCCAGTGCCATCCACTGAAATTAAAACAAAAAAATTAGAACTTTAATCATAATTATCATAAAAATAAGTATAAATTAACCATAATCATCAAATGCGATAAAATAACTCACATTGCGATCCGGACACTTATAGAAGATACGGCCCTTGTTGGGACACTCCTTTCTCACTCGGTACTCCATCACAATTTTCTCCTCACACTTGCCGCATGCAATGAGAGGGAGGTCCGGCCTCAGTCGCTTTGGAACCCGATGAGAGGCCGAGGACCCGAAAGCAGTTGTCATCTACTCTCTATACTTATTTTTAATATAATATAAATTTCTCATTTTATTAACAAATAAAATTAAAAAACTCTAAAATTCTCTATATCTCTAAACCATGAAGTGTGCTATGCATGCTAGAAATGAAAGCTGAATACTAGTTTTGAATAACTACTTTAACCTTCCTTCATCCAAATATGCAAACTTTAAAGTGATTTTGAGCTTAAATAGCTTACAAATAAAAAAATCCACCATAAAAAACCATATATATCTAGTCCACAAAATGAGATATACTACTGATGAAATATGAGAGTATAAAGTTGGTAACCTTTAGAACCGAAGAATCGATGGAGGAATCGAAGAAATCTTGTGATTACCGGCGATGAGGAAGAAGAGAGACCGGCGATGAAGTAAGAACACTGAGCTCGAAGTGGCTCGGGCTCGGGGAGGAAGAAGGGGTATATAGGAGGGGATCTTTAGTCCCGATTGGAGACAGAAACCGGAACTAAAGGTCCATTTCTAGTCTGGGACGGAGCCTCCAGCCGGGAGTAGACTTTTACTCCCGGTTGGAGGGACCAATTAGGAGTAAAAGTTAACATTTAGTCCCGGTTGGTAGCTCCAACCTGGACTAAAGGTCCCCTGCAGCAAAAGCCTGCCGCAGTAGCCGTTGGACAGGGACCTTTAGTCCCGGTTAGAGCTACGAACCGGGACTAAAGGTTTCTCTAGTCTCGGATGCGAAAAATACCGGGACTAAAGACAAATTTCAAAGTGGATCAAAAGTCATTTCTCTACTAGTGATCCTAAAGCTTCTTACATAGGGCACTTAAGTAATTTCCATGCTATTGGCCATATTTTGATGTTGGTGAGAATCTTTCTGGTCCGACGACATGCCATATAGGGTCATGCCATCCCATCGCCACCGAAGCTTTCTGATGTAAACAAAGTCTACAAGTATGATTGTATGAATATAACAATCGTTTTCATTCAGAAGGTTCTCCCTTCAAAGTTCAAACACATATGTATACTAGTAGTATACGGTATATATATCTAATGTACCTCACTAATAATTAATCTGCTTTGAAATTGTTGCAACTTTGAAAAGAGAACCACTGGAGCACTTCTATATGATACCTTTTTGTTTCTATATATATCATCGATACATTTGCATGTGATGTATAGTTTAACGCTTTCTACGTTACTAACGTCATAGCTAAGCTAGTAGCTAGCCGGCTGTATGTATTCCATCCATGCCGTAGCCGTAGATGCCTACCCGGCCGGGCCTCTAGCCAGCTGACCCGTCCGGCTGGTGGTCCAGAGCGTGCTGAGCGTTCGGAGGCGGCAGAAGTAGTCGGCGGCGGCGATGAAGCAGCGCGCCGCCTGCCTCGCCGTCAGGATCTGCCGGAGCGCGTGCAACGCCTGCATCCTCAGCTCGTCCGCCTGCATGCATTAATTGCACGGTACGTTTGCGATGAGCATGCAAGCAGTGCATGGCTAGCTTGGCCGAAAATTAAAATGAATCTAAGGAAGAGACAGACACAGACAGAAAATGCATGCATGCATGGTGACCATACCTGTCTGAGGATGGTCCCGAGCGAGGCCACCTTGTCCATGGCGAGGGCGACGTGCATGTGGCCCATCCCCATGTAGCCGGCGGCCACGTCGGCCGGGTGGTAGAGCTGGCCGCCGCCGTACATCATCCCCGGCGGCGGCGGCGCGTCCGATGCCACGACCTCGGAGAGCGACCGCAGCAGCGCGTCCAGCTCGGCGTCCAGCGCCTCCTCCACCCGCCGCGCCGCCTGCTCCACGTCGCGCGCCCCCGCCGCCTGCTGCTCCGCCAGCGGCTCCACGTGCCGGACCACGACCTGCGTGCGTGCATGTTGGCGTCATCGAAAGGGTTCCAGGAGCAGGTAGCAGGAAAAAAGAAGATCGATGGATCCCAGCCCCACGAACAAAAGCTGGAATAATCCTGGCGTTCCAAATTAATCCAAGCACGCGATGGATCATCTATCGACGTCGACAGCGACAGCGAACGACGACGACGACGTTTGCCTTCTGAGACTCTGAGCCTAGCTAGCTCGCACGCACATTGATCGTCTTCGTCGTCGCCGCCACCGCCGCCGCCGCCGCCGCCGCCGCCGCGTGACGCGACGTGTCCATGGATAGATCGAGCTCGAGCCACTACGTAAAAAACGATTTTTAGCAACGTGTCGAATTTTTTGTAGGGGCGGCTGGTGATGGAGCCGCCCCTACAGTGGCGTGCTCGGGTGCCCAGACACCAGCCGCTCCTACAAATGGAACAGCAGGGGGCGGCTGGTGATACGAGCCGCCCCAACAAACAGGGTCTGATTTGTAGGGGCAGCTCAATCACCAGCCGTCCCTGGAATTTCTAATTGTAGGGGTGGCTGGTGATTGAGCCGCCCCTACAAATGCCCACGTATATATAGCTCGGATTTGTATGGGCAGCTCAATCACCAGCCGCCCCTACAAATGACCCACATATAAAACAGCTGCAGCACTTCTTTCTCCTCGGGTCACTCACTCCAACCCGTGAAAGAAAGGTGGGGAGGCTTTGGGCACCTCCTAGAAATTGCTCTACTAAGGGAGAAAGGTTTTGGTCTTAAATTCTTCGGTGGAGAGATTGTAGAAGGTAAGAAAATACTATTCCATACTTTTTTTTGAAGTTTTAATGGTTGGTTAGTGAGTAATTAGAGTTTTGTTTTTCTCTCTCTTCTATGGTGCTTGAGCTACTTATGAAGCAAATTAGAGCTAAGTTTTAAATGTACTAGGGTAAATTAGGGAGGAGAACAAGATCAGTACCTTATTTGGTCCATGTTTTTT
The DNA here is from genome assembly GCF_019320115.1 of Miscanthus floridulus. Classification (NCBI taxonomy): domain Eukaryota; kingdom Viridiplantae; phylum Streptophyta; class Magnoliopsida; order Poales; family Poaceae; genus Miscanthus; species Miscanthus floridulus. Next base: position 85,132,660 of record NC_089598.1, read on the forward strand.
TATTTTAGTGAACAATTAGATAGTTTTATGGATGTTTGATGTGCATGTGGATCTAGATCTAGGGTTTGGTTTTTTTATTAATTTCGTTTTTGTAAATTTATGTTTGATGAAATTGGACTAGGGTTTGTATGAAAGATACTGGGTAAAGTATAATTATTGCTAATTGTTGTCTTTGAAATTATTTATTGTAATCAATAAATATGTATTTTAATTATTTATGGATAAATAGGTCATTAATTAATTTTCCTCTACCATGGTGTGTTTGTATGCTTCATGTAATTATATTAGATTTATATTCATATATATCTGAAGTATATACAATTATTCTCAAGTAATTATTAATTTGATTCATTTTTTTATATATATCTGAATAAGTAGTCCTTTAATGTTTGTTTTATTGTTGTTGTAAAAGATGGAGTACAGAAACTCTTGGATGTATGGTTCGTTAAGGTTCAAGGCAGGTTTTTGTGAAGAGGTGGATAATTTTATTGAAGCCGTAAAGAAGCATGCAACGACATTGAAAGAGAATAAGGATACAATTATTTGCCTCTGTAAAGATTGCAAAAATCGTATGGCATGGACAGATGTAACTATCATCATATCACATTTGATTATGCGAGGATTTGTTGAGGATTACACAGTGTGGATTTATCATGGTGAAACGGTTATTGTAAACGACGAGGATGAGGAATACGATGACAAAACCATAGAATCCATGTCCCAATATTCAGCAGAGCTTGATGCATGAATGGATTTCGAGTTTGGCAATGAACAAGGTGGTGATGCTGGTGGTTGGGATGGTAACGACGAAGGTGGTGCCGATAATGATGGTGGAGCACGTGTCGGGTATGAAGATGATTTGGAAAGGGTGACAAAAGCATCAAAGGAGACTGTGTATGGTGTTGAAAAGGGTTATCCGACACATTGGACATTGCTATGTTTTGTGCTTGAGCTGCTCATCCTGAAGGCTAAGTATGGCTGGTCAGACTGTAGTTTCAATGATCTATTGCATCTCCTGTCATGGGTGCTGCCACAACCAAACTTAGTTCCCGCCAACACATACCAAGCAAAGAAGGTCATAAGTCCATTGACAATGGGGGTTGAAAAAATCCATGCATACCCCAACCACTGCATACTTTTTCGTGGCAAAACATTTAAGTCACTGGATAAATGTCCTTGGTGTGGGGCCAGCCGGTACAAGAACAATGACCTTTACGGTGGGGACAAACCCTCCATGGGGAAAAAGAGGAATAAGAAGGGTACAAAAAAGGTGGTACAAGAATCTTAGCCCCTAGAGGATACTCCATTAGGCAACGATGCAAAGCAGAGAAGAATTCCTACCTCGGTAATATGGTACCTATCAGTGACCAACCGCTTGAGACGTATCTTCCTAAACCCTAAAGAAGTCGCACTCATGACATGGTGGGATGATGAGCGCAAGGTGGTTGATGATAAGATTGCACACCTGGCTGATTGTAGTCAGTGGCAAAGGTTTGACGAGAAGCACAAAGAATTCAGCGATGACCCAAGGAATGTATGGTTTGGCTTGAGCACCAATAGAATGAATCTCTTCAATGAGAGAATGAGCGACCACAGCACATGGCCAGTCATCTTGACCATGTACAACATCCCAACATGGTTGTGTTAGAAGAGGAAGTACCTTCTCCTCACTATTCTTATTTCTGGCCCTAAACAACTAGGCATTGATATAGACGTGTTCCTCGAGCCTTTGATGCAAGAAATGGAGAGGCTATGGAGGCATGGGGAGTAAATATATGATGCGTTCCGAAAGGAGGACTTCATATGTAGAGCAATAATATTTGTTACTACTAATGATTATCCCACGATGTTTGCTTTGTCTGGACAGATCAAAGGAAAGATAGGATGCTTGGTTTGCTTGGATGGTACTACATGGGTGTACCTAGATGCATCCAAGAAGATAGTTTACCTAAGGAACCGACGCTTCTTAAAGATAAGTCACAAGTACCACAGCAAATTGTTCTTTAAATTTTATGACAACACCCCGGAGATTGAACCCCCTCTGGAGAGACGTCATAACAGAGAACACATGTACAGAATGGTGAAAACATGCGTGTCATCTATGGAAAGAAGAATCCAGATGGGACGAACAGAGATAGAAGCACACCTCCTATCAAAGGCGTACCTTTCAAGAAACAATCGATCTTCTTTCAGTATCTGCCTTATTGGCCAGACTTGGAAGTCCCCCATGCTATTGATGCTATGCACGTGCAAAAGAATGTCTTTGAGAGTCTCATTGCTACCTTGATGGACATAGGCAAGTCAAAGGATGGTCTGAAAGCACGAAAAGACATGGTGCAGCTAAACGTGATGCCACAGCTTCACCCGGTACCTGAGGCTAATGGAAAATACACTCTGCCCGTGGCGTGCTTCAACCTAACACCAGACGAGAAGAGAGCTATATGCACTTTCCTGAGGGGGATCAAAGCCCCGATGGGGTTTTCAGCAAATGTTAAGAAGCTAGTGTCGATGAAGGACTTGTCAATAACACACTGCAAGGCTCACGATTGCCATGTGATGCTGACAGTGTTTCTACCTATTGCATCAGGGCTTGTCGGAGACCTAATACCGGGGTACCCTAGAAGGCGAAACCAATAACCACTAAACGTTAAAAACTTCTGGATGCATAAGGGCGCCATTACGTCCCTTGTTCGAATGACAGGAGTTTGGTTCCGCCTCGCCCGATGCCTTTTGAGATAGCTCTACCTCGCCCGAGGGCTCAGGGCTAGTCTCCATCTCACCCGACGCCTTTGGGGCGGGCTCGGTCTCGCTCGAGGGCCGAGGGATAGACTCCGCCTCGCCCGATGCCTTTGAAGATAGCTCTGCCTCGCCCAAGGGCTCAGGGCTAGTCTCCGTCTCGCCCAACGCCTTTTGGGTGAGTTTGGTCTCGCCCGAGGGCTGAGGAATAGATTTCGCCTCGCCCGACCCTAGAGGGGCAGGGTCGGTCTCGCCCAAGAGATAGGGATTGGTCTCCGTTTTGCCCGATGGCAAGGAACGAGCCTCGCCCTGCTTGATATCTAATACTGGTTTCATCTTACCTGACAACTTCTCCCCATTCCCTCAAGATGATGGGTACAGGGCAAGACAAGACGTTTGGGTCAACCATGGCTCCAAGGACCATACCCTGCGCCCTGGCAGGAAAAGTACTACCAGGGAACGACAGGACAGGTGCTTTAGACCCTTCCGAGCGCCATAGAGCCTGAAAGGTATTACAGGTGCGTATTCCTCACCCTGTAGAGTTGTAGGCGCCGCCTTCAGTCCTAGGACACGGAACCCGACGAAGATATATGACAACCACTATGCTCCAGAAAAGGATTTGCTATCTCCACAAATGACGGATATTCCGTCACCACGCTATGGACCCAAGGGAGCGGCGCCCGCTTCCCAACCCCTCAGGTCCACCAAGTCAGAAGACCTTGACCACGGCGTTACTCCGGACCCCGACCCCACGTCCCTCCGACAAAGACTCATAGGAACCAGAAGGCATGCGGAGCAAGGATAGGGAGGCTCATAAGTCAAACCACCATGCTGCAACCCATACCCTGCGCGGGGCAGCATTCTGTAACCAACCTGACATTCTATAGAGCCATCGATAGTATTGTAGGTGCTTATCTTCCTTTGCACTCATTAGAATGAAGGACGAGGCCGGGGAGACGTGAACCACAAGACGTAGAGTATGCTTCCTAAAGCCCTCACCCTTGTAAAGATAGCCCCTTCATCTATAAAAGGGGAGGCGCTTCCTCCATCAAAGGGACCCGATCTTTGACGAAACAACACAAGACACTCACACACAGTCAAGCTGCGACCAAGCTCTTGGCCTCCTTTCAACCCTTCCATCAGAGACTTGGGACCAGTCCCTCTCTCGATCGTTTGTACCCCCTACTACGAACTGTTCACGGTGCTAATAACACGAGCAGCAACAAACTGGACATAGGGACATTCGGCCCGAACCAGTATAAATCTTGTGTCCTTTAGCGCACCATTCGAGCCTAACGTGCACTACTATAAATTTACTTGTCGGTGCTTGTACGAAACACCGACAGGGCTATAAAGCCAGAGTTCTTGAAAATGGTCATCACCCGCATGTGCTACTTCCCGCATGTGCTACTTCTTTTCGAAGATCTCACAGAAGATGATTGGTAAGCAAGAGCTGAGTGACCTACATGAATTTGTGGTGGAGACACAAAACCAACTGGAGATGTGTTTATCTCCTGCTTTTTTTTATATAATGCCACATCTCATGATTCACATGGTTCATCAGATACAGGAGCTAGGCCCTTACTACTTGCATGAAATGTGGTCCTATGAGCGGTTCATGTCGGTTCTAAGTCAATACGTGCATAATCAAGCATACCCAGAGGGCTCTATGATAGAGAGTTACAGTACTGAAGAAGTCATCGAGTGCTGTCAAGAGTACCTAAAAGTACAGAAAGGGATTGGTAAACCCGATTCTCATCACAAGGGTAGGCTAGCCGGGAAGGGCACCAGTGGTAGAAAAGTGTTCATCGACCATGATTACAAAGAGGTGAGTCAGGCGCATTACAGTATCTTACAGAGTACACAACTGATGCAACCGTACATTGATGAACACTTGGCTACCATTATGGCCGAGAGAAATGGCTGTTCGGATGATTGGGTCATGAAACAACACAAGCAACGACTAACTACATGGTTGAAGAACCAAAACATATCGCCTGCAGAAACCACAAACTCTATTACCATCAGTAGGTTAGCAGAGGGGCCATCGAGACAGGTGACATCTTGAAATGCTTATGACATCAATGGGTAGACGTACTATACCCATGCAAAGGATAGTAAATATGTGAACCAAAACAGCGGCATTCCAATAGAGGCTCTCGATGGATTGGGGTGAAAGATCCAATACTTTGGCATCATTGAAGAGATATGGGAACTTGACTACGGAAGGGATATAACGGTGGCCCTGTTTCGATGCCGCTAGATCAAACAACACCAACTGAACGAGATCAGATTGAGAGTCATGGACCTCGAGAATCTAGGCTACCAAGATGACCCTTGGGTGCTCACTTCACGTGTCGCACAAGTTTTCTATATGTCTGACCCACAAAGTAACCTTCCCCCGAAGAAGAAGACAAAGCATGTGGTTGCCTCCGGAAAACAGCACATTATTGGAGTTGATGGCGTGGACGATGTTGAAGCTTACAATAACTACGATGAGATGCCGCTATTCACAGACTTTCCTAAGAAGATCAGTGTTGTGGAAAAGAACCTCTCCAAAGACATATTGCCATGGGAACGAAAAGGTGTCAAGGGGAAAGTCGTTATAAGGGGCTAGCTAGTTGTTGAACGTGGAGTGTTTATGTAAGTGTGTGTTTGTAAGACTTCATTTATGCATGCGTGTGAGACTATATATTTATGTACGTGTGTAAGACTACATATTTTTGTATGTGTGTGAGACTACATTTATGCATGTGTATGAGACTACCCTTTGCAACATTCAGATGACTCTATTTAAACATCCACTCTATTACTACTAAAACTTTATGAAATCACTTAACACTTTATGAAATGAAGAAATGACCAAAATAAAAGTAGGAGATTTTGATGAGTTATACAACTTTTATATTCATCACCTTTACAGCTGAAATCATTTAGTGTTTGAAATCAGGTTTGAAGCTGTCATTTTCTGAAATTTAAAATTTGAATTGTTCAAAATTAGTGACAAAGATAGATGACTAGACTAAAATGATAGAGCATGATTTTAGAAAATTTTAGGGAAAAACCATCACATTTGGAGTTAGTATGAGGGAGAAAAACTAGTTACAAGTTTCAGCCACAGATTAAAAAGAGAAATCACACTTGTTCATTATTGATCATCATGAACAGTTGTGATTTTTCTTTTTAATCTCTGGGTAAAATTTGTAACTAGTCTTTCTCCCTCATACTAACTCCAAATGTGAGGAACTTGGCATCATTAGCAGCCGCCCCTACATTACCTTCTCCTCTCTTCTCTGTTATGATGCCTTGATGCTCCAAGTTCAAGATCAGATGATGATTAACATGTTTCTGAGGCCTCTACCACTGCTACTACTCTTTGTTTATATATTATTGTTTTATATGACTACTTTGGTTTATAGCCCTTTTTTATTTCTTATACCTTCTCGCGTACCTAAAGCACACTTTCTTGCATCTATTAGAACAAAGCACGAAATAATATCATGGACACCAGACAGTGCAGCTCGATGCCCCGAGCATGATGAGCACCCAACCAATGAGGAGCAACCACTAGAGGACCAGCTAACTCAGGAGCAGTTCGATAACGAGTTAGAAAAGGATCTAGAAGTGATGCTTACTCAGGAACAGTGTGACAAGGAGGAAGGGAGAGCAGAAGGAAGAGTAGGAGAGGTTGTTGAAGGTGAAGAAGAGGATGATGATGATGATGATGACTCAGAAGAGGGATATGAAAGTCCCGAGGATCCTTTCCCACGTGAAGCCAGAAGGAGGCCAACGGAGGAAGATTTGGACAAGGATTTTGACCCGAACGAGGAGGTAGGGAAAAAGCCTTAGCTTGTAAATTTTGCTAAAGCTTTGGCTGTGTTACCTCTGCTAACACTTTGACCTATCGTATATACAGGTCCCTCCTAAAACTCAGAAAAGATGACGTCGACGTCCATGACATCTCGCTGGACAAGATAGAGTAGAGGAAAGGAGAGCAGAGGCAACAGCCATAGAGACGGATCACGATGCCTCTGCTCCACAAACTCAAGACACAACCACGACTACCAAGTCTAAGAGGAAATGAGAGGATAGAAAAGGAAATCTATATCTAGATAAGGCATGCTATGTGATAACGGAGGTCGAACTAGCAGGGGAGATCCTTGAGCCAAAGGAATTAAGAGGAAAATTCCGTAATACGATCGGGGCCCTAGTAAGAGATAAATTGAACCTAGCAATCCCTAACTATAAAGAGGTACCAGAGAACACAAAGAATGCACTATGGGATAGGCAGCTGAAGGTTAATTTTAGATTTCTGGAGGGTAAGCATGAATTGGTAAAAAAATGTTATCAGGATGATGGGAGATTCATTCCGACGTTGGAGGTCGGAGCTCAACACGAAGTATATCCAAAAGGGGTTAACTCCCTTTAACAAGTTTGATAAAATAACTCCTAGTCAATGGGAGGAGCTCGTGGCTCAGAAGACTTCACTGGAGGCATTAGAGCTCAGTGTCCATAACACCGAGCTGGCGAAGAGGAACAAACACCACCATCATCTAGGCCCCTATGGCTACTATGCCAAGGAAGAGCAGTTTAGGAAGATGGACGAAGAGACCGCAGCTACTGGGAATATCGATGTGACGAATTTGAAGGTACGCTCAAGGAACTAGATATGTGCAAGGAGTACAGAATCATCCGACAGTAATCTTAAGTTTGATAAGCTGGAGACCTAAGAGGCGGTATCAAGGATACTGAAATATGCTGAAGACAAGGAGAATGGCTCATTTAATCCTTCTAGAGAGAGGGACGAGCTTAGCCTTGGCTTGAGAAACAAGAAGCACACAGGCTGCACCAGGGGGCTAGGGAAAAGGACGACCTGGAAGCAAGGATTCGAAGAGGACAGGCACATGTACAAGAAACATGGCCGAGACCGGGAGACTAGTCTTGAGCTCCAATTGAAGGCTCTAGTTGCGAAGGCGCTGGAGGAGCAAGGACTGTCTATAGAGCCACGGATATTAGTGACGCCGCCGGGAGAACTGGCATTAGTTGGCAGCCCTCTGAAAGTTCCTAGCAGCCAAGGTTCCATTACAGCCACAACCCCAGTCGATTGTATACGGGAACCAACTAGTTGCACCTTGGTGTTTCTCAGCGGCCGGCAGAACACTGTGATGGAGGTGGCAACGGGTGAGGCACATCCTCCCGGTGGATTACACCATAATAATAAGATACCTCTGGACTACACTAGGGTCGAGGTGCATACAGTGAAGTCCGAGTTCATGCAGTGGAGGTTAGACTATGCAACTCCCAAGGGGCTGGTGTTACTCGGAGACGTTATGGGGTAGTTCATCCTTTGGCACAAATAGGACATTATATTGACTGCTTCTTCGCCGCCTCCCCCTCTCCCAAATTTGGAGCGAGTTGTTGAGGTCGGGGAGATATTTTCACCATCTCGTAACCCCCACATTCCTGAGATGTCACATTCTTCCCCGCCTCCTAGCGAGCATGTGCCTGATGAGATGCCACAACCTTCTCCAGCTTGTACCGAGCAAGTGTATCATGAGATACCATAGTCTTCTCAACAAGCACAGCTGATACATGAACAACGAGTGCCTCCTAAAGAAGCTGCAGCACAAGAAGATGAGGACGTGCCTGAATGGGAACTTCGAAAGAAGCATCCAATCACCATAAGGCCAGTTTATGTTCCGATCAAAGACGTCTCATCGGTGTCCAAGTGGTATTCCCATGACCAGTTCAAGCCTGAGAACCAAGTTAAAAAACTCCCATCATGGGGTTCTAAGGAGGCCGTCACTAGCAAACTCCACCAAATTGCAAAGCAGTATCCAAATATTGATGCCATCAAATGGTCAAAGGATTGCCCGAAAACATATGAAAGAGGCAAGCCCTTCCTACCAAACCGGGACATTCAGCGCCTACCACTTGGAATAAGAAGGTTCCATGATTGGTACTTGCGTGTTCTCCCAACGAGCATAGATATCATACAAGCATGCTTCCCCACCGGCACATTTGGAAGCCCAGCCGGTAAAATTGTCTTTGACTTCAATGACATGCAAACTTGCTTTCACCTGGGAGAAATGAAGATGAATCTAATTCGCACGTGGTGCCTGTAAGTCCTTGTCCTCTCGATATGATATGAATGTAATCTTTGAATTTTGTTGTAACTAACCCACGCCGTGATTCGTAGAATGCAAGTGCACATTGTCAAACAAATGCCAAGTGTGAAAGCCGGGTATGTGGACCCTCAAGCTATAGCCCAAACAAATTTCAATTACCCTAAACGGTGGACACTTGATGCCAAAGAGTTAGCTGCTGCAAAGACTCTTCGGGAGAAAGAGCACATCCGTACGGCGAAACTAAGGGAAGAGTCCCTTAAGGTTGCGGCATACATTGCTCTGGCTTTCAAAAATCTCCAACAACACTCTACTATATGGCTACCATACAACTTCGAGTAAGCTCAACTCTATACTTAAAGCTTTGTTCGATATATTTTATTCGATGCAAAAGAGCTTATCTAGTTCTATGATTAAATTCATGCAGCAACCACTGGATTTATATAGCCGTCGATGTCGGGAGGAGCATGGCATGGGTCTTTGATTCATTAGATAAGGACACGGTGACATACAAAGACTTCATATCGATTCTCAAGACGTATACATATCGATAATCCTCATTAGCTTATATATTTGTATACATACTTGTAACATTCACTTTTGGATACTAACAAGTTGTATTTGCTAAAATAATTCGAATAGGGCATTTAGGTTATATGTCACTAATCATCATGGAAGGCATGATCCAGCAAGAAAGGAAAAGCTAGATATAAAAACACTATGTGCGGTAAGTGTAATTTACTTCTTCAGTACTCCATTACATGGCTGTCAAAAGCATTACTTAACATTTTCATATGCAAAACACACAGTGCCCCAAGCAGAAGCCTGGGAGTGTACATTGTGGATACTATATATGTTCTATAATGAGTAACACCGGTGTCTACAGAAGACATCCCTTAAGGGTAAGTTTGAACCTCTTCATCCGTAGTATAAAAACTTCGTAAATGGTATGAAATACTAAACCGAAACTTATTCTCTTATAGTGGAGAGAAGAGAGAGGAATGAAAAGATACCCATACAAGGATGACCAACTCTTAGAGCTCGTCGGCGACCTTTGCAACTTCATATTGGACCGAATTGTGTACGTCAGAGGCGCCTACTATGACCGAGAGTCTGAGTTAGGTACAAATCCTCAGTACCAACACCTTTGTGAGACTGAAATGCTAGCTCTAGGACGTTGATAACAATATGTATGGAATTTATATATTTAATGATGGATTGTATATATTCTTGTGAATTGGACTTGTAATTGTAGTTTATAGAATACTCTTGTGCTTGTAGTCGCGGTCGCGGGGCGTTCGGCAACGCGAACGCTGGTCGCGGGGCATTCGGCAACGCGAATGCGGTTTGGAACGTTGGTCGCGGGGTGTTCGGCAACGCGAACGCGGTTCGGAATGTTGGTCGCGGGGCGTTCGGCAACGCGAACGCGGTTTGGAACGTTGGTCGTGGGACGTTTGGCAACGTGATTTTGAATTGTAAATTTGAATTTTTTTTTTTGCGGGAAAATATACTGTAGGGGCGGTTCTAGATTAAACCGCCCCTACAAATAGCTGTTTGTAGAGGCGGCTGGTACTACAGCCACCCCTACAAATCGATTTATAGGGGCGGCTAGAAACACCAGTAGCCTGGGAACCGCCCCTACAAATGCATGATTTGTAGAGACCCTTACGTAGGGGCGGCTAGGCAAACCGCTGCTACAAAGAGTTACTAGTCGCCCCTAAAAATGATTTTTGGTAGTAGTGAGCGTGTGAGGTGTGACACACAGACACCCGTGCGGCAATGAACAGCCTGTTCGGTTGGCTGGTTTGTATCATTGTTAGTTCATAAAGAAGTACTGCTGACTGATTTGTGTGAGAAAAAAATACTACTCTAACTAAAATTTTACGATTATTTATGATAAGCCACGACCAAACGAATACACTGTGAGCTGGTGGATCACCTCACCTCCGCCACCTACTCCCGGCCGTGCGAGTTGCGACTGAGACTGATGCATGATGTAGATGGAGACTCGTAGACACGTGACACTCATGTACGTACGCAGGCGGCGTCTAGCGCGGCTTACTATAGCACGACGACTTCTCTGGACGGAGCTTAGCAGCTTAGCTTACCACGAACTGTTCCATCAGCTAAGAGGGTGTTTGGTTACTACAGAAAAAATTTAGTCCCTGTCTCATCGGATGTTTGGACATATGCATGAAGTATTAAATATAAACGAAAAAAAATAACTAATTGCACAGATTATGGCTAATTTGCGAGACGAATTTTTTAAGCCTAATTAGTCCATGATTTGACAATGTGGTGCTACATTAAATATGTGCTAATGACGGATTAATTAGACTTAATAAATTCGTCTCGTAAATTAGTCTCCATCTATGTAATTAGTTTTATAATTAACTTATATTTAGTTTTTCTAAATAGCATCCGAACGTCTGATGTGACATGGACTAAAATTTAGTCATGAAACTAAACACCCCCTAATACTGTGACGTCCTACGTACCTGCTACCTCCTTACTTGCCCCTGCTAATCCACTGCACCAAATCCCTGCTGCTGGACCAATAATTGACTAATATGCGTGCCATCAACTTTGTATATATAATAATAGTATGTACTTAGAAGTTTCATTTTGGGGGATTGTTGGCATATATTGGTTGGTTGTGAGGTACGTACGGTGGTCATGCTGACGTGCGATGGAACCACGGCCACACATGTCAGTGACACATCCAGCCGGTGGGCATGATCAAACAGGTGTCATTTCAGGTCCGTACTTGCGTTATTGTGCCACGCTTGCGTGTGTACCTTTCTTGCTTCTTGGTCTTTCGGCCGGTGGGTATTAGGCTGCTATTAGCTAGCGGCAGATGATGAATTTTAGCGTACCTTGACGAGCTCGGAGGGGCGGAAGCCGCCGATCCAGAGGAAGCAGCGCTCGGCGGCGCCCTTCCACAGGCCGGAGAGGAGGTGGAGCGGGTCGGCGCCGGCGACCCGGGCCTTGTGGCCCATCAGCGCGCCGTAGTGGGCGGCGGCCTCGTCCACGTACGCCCGCAGCTCGCCGTCCGGCCGGTGCTCCTCCGCGGCGGCCCGAAGCCGGGCCACCACCTTGCTGTGCTCCCCCAGCCACCGCTCGTACTCCAAGTTGAACAGCGCCGCATCTGCATGCATGCAAATGCACGTGCAGTGCAGGTGCAGCCTTTCATGAGGTTGATTGATGAGTTATAGATATATGTCATCAGTGGCAAAAGCAAAGCAAACCTGGGCTTAGAGTTCCTGCACCCCATAGTGCACCCTATGAAGAAATGGAAGAAGCATAATTAGTACTTGAAAGTTCACAATTAAGCAAAAAAAAACATCGAATGATGTTTTGCAATGTCTGTTTATGATAAGTAAGCCATTTTGTTGCAATAATGTGAAGAAACTTCCTCTGAAAGAATTATAGGGTCTCCTGTCATTGTAACCAAATTGTTCTAAAATACTCCTACATATTCAAACGAGATATATATTCTTCATCACTTTACCTGATGGGTTATTGTCATCTGCATCTCCTGCTCTAGCTGTGCCAGCTTGATCCTGCCTGACTCTAGCTGCTGAATATAAGCCTGTTTCACACGCAATCAACTAGACATAAGAAATTAAGTAGCTTCTATTCTATACTTATCTAGTGCAGCTCATATCTTCCATGAAGATGAAGAAACGGAACTTTCAGAAGAAAATATATATATGTATATGTGTAGTCCAAAACAACTACTTTCTTAGGTAGTAGGTTAACTTCGTACCACCCTATAATATGTCCAGTCTACTCCCCAATCCCCATCTCTTCGTTTGTCAATTGCCCTTTCTTGCAAGACTTTTTCTCCTCATGTTTTGAGGGTTGACTTGTCCACTACATATATTTTTAATCAGTATATATTACTACTGCTTACTAGCTTGGGAAACGGTAGAGGTCGTCATCATCGTCAGTAATAAATAAACCCTACAATACATAATTACCTTCTTCCTCAGCCTGCTCTTCCTGGCGGCCTCCCTATTCTGCGCGAGCCTCCGCAACGTCTTGGGGTCCGGCGTCCGGGGGCCCTCCTCATCCGAGCTCGAAGCTCCCGCGGCGCCATGCTTGCCTCTGGCGGCGCTACCTTCTCTCTGGTTGTGAATTGTGATATATAACAAAGCATTACATTTGCTGTACACGTACATGAAGCGTACGAGATGAGATCGATCGGATTGCATATATAATTACCTTGATTGCTGCCTTGGAGCTCTTGCCGGCGGCGAGCGGCCCGCCTCCCACCTTCAACGACGGCGCCTGCGAGTTCTTGGAAGGGCCAGCGACCTGTGCTACCGCTGCTGAAGAAGAAGCCATGGAACCCTGGGTAGGAAGAGAGGAATGAAGGGCATATATATGCATGTATGTATGGCATCATCATGAAGCAATCATCTCTTGTGCTTTGAGGTATAGCTAGTAGGTCGTTAGAGCTTGAAAGGATGATACCTTTGGAGATGGCTCGATATGATGCATTGGCTGGGAAGGGAAGATGTTGAGAGTCTCTGCACGCATGAAACAAGTCCTGCAAACATTATGACTTTGTAGAGCGCACAAAAGGCACACGCACGCATGTCAGCATGTGCACATATACTATTGTGTTTCCTAATATGGCTGGTTTTCTCCATGCGTGTGCGAAAACTATCCTCAGATAGGTTGTTTTCATTTCACACGCAATGGTAATAAGTGGTTAACTGGTAGTAACAAAGGAAAAAGGAGGTGTAAAATGCTGGTACTTAGTGTCAGAAATGGGGGGAAAAGCGTGGAACAATAATTGTTCAGTTGCCTAATTTTAGCATGACATCTTGAAACTATATTAGTTAGTGTTCGTTACGTGTCACTCTACTCCAACAGCTAGCTACTTAGTTGGTAAATAAGGGAATTGGGATCAACTGAGGAAATTGAACACATTGAGATCTGCAAACCACAAGAGCTAAGTGGAAAGGAAATCGAAGACTACTCAACACCATTATTTGGTTTGCATTTCTGGCTAAGATACAATTTAAACCAGTCATATCACAACGCTTACATGTGGACAAGTTTGTGATACATTAATTTGGAACTAATGGAATTTTGGCAATGACATATTCCTTCAATATATATGTGCTTATAGTGAAAAGTGAGTAAGCGACCAAGCATTTTTCAACATAATGAACTTTCTTTTGCAGAAATCGAGCCGCTTACGCGGTTGTTGTTCTTGAATTGATGTCTTAGCTTGCTGCCCGTCAAAGTAGAGGAGTAGGGCTTGGTCCAGATCGGATGACATGTCATATCCTTCGGGATCCCTTCTCCTGCACTTTCACAGATGCAACAGAATATCACAACTGCTCTCATTTCTATTGAGTAACTAGTTCCACAAATTTAAAAGGGCTTTAATTAATTGAGAAGGGAGGGGAATAAATTAAGAAAGTAAGTAGTACTGAAATAATATATAGCTTGCATAGAGAGGATGAACTAATCCATTTTCTTACTATAGGTTGTTCACCCAAAGGACATCAATTATTTGTTTGGGACTATAGCATATATCATCAAAGAATCGCTCTCCAACAGGAAGAACTAAAAAGAAGCAAAAAGAAGCGTGAGAGGGGAGGTAAAGCTTATTAATTGATGGTCAGATCGATTTGATAGCAATCATTTACTCACAACACAACTTGAACTAGCTAACTTGAAGAAAAAATCATCGCATGATGAAACAAAGACCATAAGAAGAAGGAAGGAAATAGGGATCGGATCTTCTATCAACCATAGCAAACTTCTTCTGCTAATCATGATGACCAGATAAACAAGACTCTCAAATGAAATCATCCACTGTATAGAATTGGGGAAAAAAAGAAGGGACCCATACGGTGCAAATCAAGTTTGAGAAAAAAGGTCAAATCGAGAAAGCTAAATGGATGGGTTAACTTACATGCTGCCATGGAGGGATGAAGAAGCTTGGACCATCCCGGAGGTGGATGGATAAGCCATTCAGATGCTTCCTTGAAGAAAGAACTCAGCTCTGAACTTGCTTCTTGACCACTTCATATAGAATTGACACATCTTGAAATGGAGTGAAACATCCTACCAGACCAAAAGCAACCTTATCTTTCTTCCTCCTCCTCGATCTTCTTCTTCACAACAGGGTTGCTATGATCGATGAATGGAGATAAACAAAAGGGAAACTGATCAGTATGTAGCAGCCGTCTTTGTTCCCCTTTCCTGCCTGCTTGAAATCAGTTTGTGTGGCCTTTCTTCTGACCAGAAGAG
Organism: Miscanthus floridulus; assembly: GCF_019320115.1. NCBI lineage: Eukaryota > Viridiplantae > Streptophyta > Magnoliopsida > Poales > Poaceae > Miscanthus > Miscanthus floridulus. The sequence continues at coordinate 85,147,797 of NC_089598.1, forward strand.
GTAACGGATGACTTTTGGCTTGGGGATGGAGGAGTGGTTGTGCAAGAAATAGAAGGGAGCCCGTGGCTATTGAAAAGTTGGAAAAGCAACATATCTTCAGACTTTATTAAAGAATTAAGAGATGTGATCAAGTCTATGCAATCTGGTAGTTTTGAAGCGGTTTTACACTTGTCGTTGTTTCATATCTTTTCACATATTGACATTTCAGGGGGTGGATTTGGTTCAATCCTTTAAAAAAACCTATCTGATAGAAGAATGAGTCCAAATTGGCTCCATCTTTTGGATCTACTTGCATGGGTAGAATAAGTTCAAGAACTATTCCATATTAAACCCAAAAGATACAAATGAGAATAGAAAGGCCCTTTTCTATGCTTAATTTCACTGGTTTGTAGTGTCTTGCCTATCTTGGGGATACAAATAGCTAGAAAAAAATTTCTGTTTAAAATTAGTTAAATTGGCATTCATCGAATTATTGAGTGGGATTAGCTTGAAAGCCGAGTTTGTTTTGTTCAGCCCACTATCAAGATTAGGTGTCATGTCATCCTCAAGCAGATAGATCCATTTCCCTCTTGATTTAAGTTAATGTGTTAAATTAGCTAGACTTGATCACTTGACACTCTTTCAATAAGTGTCATTCTCACTTCCTAAAAAGTTAAACATTTTCTGCTTTGACAAAATATATATAAGAAAATATTAATATTTCTCGTGCATGATTAGTATCATTAGATGAATCTCTGAATATATTTTCATAATAAACTTATTTGAAGATACAAATATTGCTAATATTTTATATAAACCTACTTAAACTTAATGAAGTTTGACCAGCACAAACCTCATAGAGTCATTCTTTTTAGGACGGAGGAAGTATGAACCTATATATGGCTAAACATCATAGATAAGTGAACAAGAGTCGAACCATATCATTATAAATATTATGGGTTGAAGAAAAAGCCATTACTATTCTTCTATTTTAAAACATACTATTACAATTCATTGTCTACTTAAACCGTGTCATACAGATTCTACATTTTCGACAACATTAGGTCCACAGGTAGGTGACTATATTTCCATATTACCCCAAATACCGCCTTTCTTCTTTCTCTAGTTCTCCTCACTATATAAAAGGAACAAGTTCACAACAATGGCTCAAGTGCCTCGCCCTCATCAACGCTCCACATAGCACTCGACGAGCTGATGCTCCTCCTAGAGCTGCAGGAGATGCGACATTTAGGTCCTAGGCGCGACGTCACTAGACTCGTGTTCGTCGCATGCCCGCAACCCAAGGGACTCATGGTTGGAGTAGACCACGAGGAATGCGGAGAAGGGGTGGGAGTCAAGGGATGGTCTCATTGAAAGAATCAATATGCCTAAGAAGGGGCGAATTGAACAAATCTAAAATTCTCGAAAAGTATAACTATCGTTTGGCCCATTTCACCATTGTACCTATCAAGTGATGTTTATGGTTACCGCACAAAAGTTTAGCACCCTGAATTTCAATTCTAGTCTAGCATGACAATTCTAGTAAATTAAATTGCTAGAACATAAATGCTCAAAGTAAAGAAAAGAAATGTGGCGATGTTTTCTGAGATATCGGAAAGTCAGCACTCTCCGGTGGAGCACCCGCGCAAGGATATCACCCCCTCCTTGATCCCACAAGGACCAAGTGCTCTCTAGTGGTTGATCCTTATCCAACTTAGGAAAATAGCATGTCTCCTGTAAATACTCCTATAAGCAACTTCGAAAAACTGACCATGTCGCCTATAATAAAAAAAATAACATCATTAAATTCTAAAATAATTTAAGAAAAATACAAACACCCATACGAGGTTGACGAAACCCTGATGAACATGTTCAACCAAAACGAAACTACTTCCTCCATTCCAAATTATAATAAGTCGTTTTGACTTTTTTATATAGAATTTGCTATGTATCTAGACATACGTTATATCTACATATATAGCAAATTGGATGTACCAAAAAAATCAAAGCGATTTATAATTTGGAACGGATGGAGTAGTATAGAACTCTAGTAAAAGGGTAATCTTTCATATACAACCATATATATTTTAGCGCAGCATGTGCATGAGCAGTTGTATGTGAATAAACTTCCGTCCACCAAATGATTGAATGAGTGTTATGAGTTAAAACGCTAGCTATCATCATGATGGACTTAAATCTGAGTCCACCTCCCTAATTTCTGGCATATTATAGCATTTTAATCGGTAACTGGCTGCTGGTAATAAACCTCCAGTTTGATCGATTCTCGGGCTGAGCCACCAAGTACAGATTTGGATATGGTCGTATTGCTATGCACAATATTCTGGTTCAAATCAAATTTCATAATGTTTGCAAAGAAAAAAACAAATTTGATGCATCAGCAACTAGTAGTAGTCTTGTGTCGAAAGACTCCAGGTTCGGAATTATGAATTCAAAACAAAAAAAAAAATCCAGAGACTTTCTGCAGACACCATGCATATTAATCTTGCACCAATTCAGAAAGCTACGTTAATCTTAAACCCTCCGGAGACGGTCAAGCTAGCGCCCGGAGGCTCGCGTCTGCTGTGCCTGCCTGTGCCCCCGCGTATGCATGCTGCTGCGCCCACCCGTACGCCTGCGCTTGCTTCACGTGAGGGGCCCACACCACTCCATTTCCCCGCCTATGCTCGTCCACGCCGACCCAGCAGGTGATTCCCACTGCAACATGTGCAACAACAGATCTACTTTTACAACATCTAAATGAAACACTTATAACATACGTCTAAAACAGTTGGAACACTTGCAACATACGTCCGAAACATCAGGAAAACCCGTGTGTAGCTATTTTGAAACATATGCAACATACGTATGAAACCCCTGAAATACTTCAAAACATACGTTTGCAACATGCATGTATATGCAACATCCAGATGAAATAATTGCAACATATGTCTGAAACAGATGAAACATTTGGGGTATACACTTGGAACACCATTGCAACATTAGCAACGTCCCGATCTACTTTTGCAACATCGATATAAAACACTTGTAACATACTTCTGAAACATTTGAAACACTTGAAATAGACACTTGCAACATGCGGTTTCTGTGGTAGATACGTCCGAAATAGCATACTTACGGAGGCACTTGTCTTCCACCATACACTAAGCACCCCGAAAGTAAGCCACAGCGGGCAGTATCCGTCGAGCACACCCCAAGGGAGAACCCGAAAGATCCACATTTTTCCCCAATGATCCAATAATGAGAACGAGTTACAATACTTAATCCATTTCATACATCCAGAGTTCATAAAAATTATATCATTACATTTCCAAAGTCAGAGTGTGGAATATTAAACAGCGGAATCAAAAGTAAACATCTAGTGATAAAGAACGAGGATCCATCTGTGCCCACCAGAAGAATCCTCCACACAATGGTGCTCTTTAAACATTACCTGCAACAGGGGTAAATAAACCCTGAGTACACAATGTACTCGTAAGACTTATCCGACTAGTGGGAATAATTTCTCGACTCCAAAGAATATGATAAGCTTTATGGTTTGCTGGTTTCCTTTTGCAGAAAGCAATACTAATAGTGAGTCCTTATTTATGTTATTACTAATAGCCATATTAATTTATTATCTAGTCATTCTATGTAAGCACATGTTCTACTTTCAAGCAAGAGTTGAGCAATCAGTTCTATTTCATCACCTTCTATCTTTCAGTTCTTACTACGATGCTAAACTGTAGACAAGCCGTATCGGAACACCGGCGATTCACGAATCAATGCCCCCAACTGGGTACCTCAAAAACACAAGCCCCGTTTGTTCCCCCAGGCACAAGCAGGATCAACCCATCACCCTCCTGTCATGGGGTCCAGGTCCCCATCCAAACTTGGACTCCAAGCCCCCGTTTCTAAGTCCCGGACTTAGTGCGGTGCAAGGACCTTCACCATCCTCGCCTCCAAACAGTCGGTCCGAAAAGAGCCAGAACCCATGAGAAAAGAGAAACAAGTCTTCCCTACGCCCATACCCAAGTATGTGCTTGGGATAATAAATCTATGACTTATCTAGAGCCTTATGCAACGGCCGATCCTTAACCGACACAGACAGAGAAAAAGTGTAACAAAGTTATGCCCTGTTGGCCGCAGAACACAACCTCTTCCACCCGCCAGTACCCAAACCACATCCCTGCTCGGTCATCACTTTTTCTCTCCACCATTTTATCATGAGTGATCATAATTATCACATATTGTGAGTAACGACAGGTTACTCACGTTACTGAAATCCTGAGCATAGCAGCTACTCGACCTGTACTAATAGGACTCATAGGCAGATATATTTATGCATGTAGTTTCCATAAAATGCATGTAACATAAATGCACATCATATATATATTCAGTGATCATAAAATATGGGTTATGTACCGGGGCTTACCTTGGGTAGGTGGAGGGTCAGCAAAGTCAGCATCAAAAGGCTCTAGGGCTCTCTCCTACAAGAGGATTTCCTCCTCGTACTCCTCAATGATCTCTTCATAATCATGTTCATCCACGGGCACGAACTCTACCAACTCGTGATCTATATGCATGAAATGATGATGCAACACTTAGTAATATGGCAACAACATCTCTTAAAATAAAATACATCTATCAAGTTACTAAGCTAGTCCTATCGACTAATGTGCTAAGTTACCTACTGTTACCACTAACAAGTACGAAGCATGACATATATTATTTTAACAACTAAAGGTACTCTTACTCCAAATACCGAGTTATTCTTTATATGATAAAACAAGAGTACTAGCTATTCTATTTATCAACCTACTCTAGTGCTACAAAATTTATAGTAAGCACATAATAATCTAATGAACCAACTGTAAAAACTTCATGACTAAACCTATCATCCATTTGCCACAATAATTCCTACAAATATTAATCTATATAATATTAAGCTCTCTAATTTGAATTTATGAACCTATCATGATCATAGCTAACTGTAAACTAACTACACTAACAGATAGATAGTATTTTTGTGAACCTAACAAATTTTGTTTTACTATTTTTGGGCATCTACATAATTTACTATCATTTTCAAAGTTTAGCTCAAAACTAAATTGAATAAGCATTTGTAAATTTATTGGAAATTGAAAACGCATTCCACCGGGCGGCCCAAGCGCGAACGGCTCGGCCCAGTCCGGCGTGAACGCCCGCGCGCACGCGGTGCACCGGCGCGGCCCAACGCGGGCGCGACCCATCTGCGCGACGGCGGCCCACGACGGGGAGGCCCGCGCGCTTCGGCTGTTTTACGAAAATGACCCTGTCCTACCAATGAATCACACTGAGACCGATGACACTTTTCCTATAGTCAGCTACTTCGTAGATAAAGCCTCAGAACAGATGTCTTCGCAACGGCGACACCCTCGGCACCCGCGCGCGCACCCGCGCGGCGGCGTTGGTACAGGGTGGTTATGCCCGCCAGACCGGCCCCTCCCCGCCCCTAAATGCAAGCCAAAGTGATGGGTGGCAACGCGGCGAACGGAGATGTTGTCCCGAGCTCCCTCCACGATGGTGGACTCCTCCCCCGAACCTACCAGATGTGGTGGATTGACCGGAGACGGACCGAGCCGAGCTAGCCGCGTGTGCATGGACGGTGCGGTGGCGCACGGCGGTGGCAAGGCGGCGTCAGGGGAGGCTAGACGGCGGTAGCGATTCGGCAAAGGTGCGCAGGGTGATTAGCAGGTGGAGGCGAAGCTAGCGGTGCAAGGAATTAACACGAGCTGCACTAGATAGGGCGCTTGCCTTCGACGCATACCGACACGGTCTTATTAACCCGGCGGAACGGCAGCTCCAAATTGGAGCACGGTGCGGTGAGGCTCGCTGCAAGGTAGGGTCGGGTGGCTGGCTGGCTACTCAGCGGAGCCGAGGACGGGGTTAATTGGATTGGGGTGGCTCCACTGTGGCAAATTTAGAGAAGTAGGTACGACGACCACAGCGCCAGAGAACAAGGGAGAAAGGCATGGCGTGGATCGTCGCTGCCGTGGCGGGACGTGGCTGTCACTTCGGTGCTCAATCGCGTACAGCTACAGGTGAGGGGAAAATGACCAGCACGTTCAGGACGGTGGGCTGCACGGCCACAATTTACAAACCGACGACGGTGGCTCGGCTATGCGTGCCGTAATGGCATGGCGCCGGTTAGAGGAGACACTAGCACAGCGTCGTCGAGTGCCGATGTGACAGCAAGGCAGACAAGGCAAGGCGACGTGCGGGCAATGCCAAATGCGGCCACGCGCCCACGGCACCGCACAGACGAGCACGAGGCGGCAGGGTGGCAGGCGGACGCGATGGCGTGGCAGAGCACACATGGTGACTTCGCGCAAACGCCAAGGCCAGCAGCAACGCAGTGGTCCAACGCGCGGGGTCAGCGACATGGCGAAGCAGCTACAGCGGCAGGACAGAGCAGCGGACCCACGATGACGGCGGTGGTGGCCGAGCGGCCAGTGCGCGGCAACGGCGGTGCAGGTCCACGTGGCGGGGCGCGTGCGTGTGCGAGCATGAGCGCGAGCCAGGACGTGGCAACGGTGACCGTGGCCCGCAGCGCGAAGCCAACGGCAAGCCCGGCCAGCGCGGTGGCATGCGTATGGCGTGCGAGCGCGTGCGCGTCGGTGGCCGGCGCGGCAACGCTGAGGGACGAGCACGGTGACCACGCCAGATGCAGAAACCGTGTCGTGCACGCTTTTTGAAGCATCCCAAAAACTCACCTCAAGGCTTCGATCGCTAAACCAACTATTTTATGCTCAAGATGGCATGTCAAGCTACTAAAACAAACCCTAAACCCATGCCGCCACTTAACCTGATCCTCCTATAAAAATTCTCAAACTTCGCTTCGTCGATCCATTTTCCAACTTAAGAAAATGACTAAGTTTTTGTTCGGATTCGCGTCGAATTCGATTTCCATGCTATCAAGTATGCTAGCTGTGAATCCCATTCTCGACCGCAAGTATTTCATCGTCGCCTACGAAGCTAGTACTACTAACTTTATTAAAGTGTCGCATACGCGTTCTATAGCATTTCCGTTCCATAAAAATTCATTTAGAACCTAGGTGATACAACGCGACATGAAACATAACATTCGTTTCGCGTTTCCAATGAACGTTTCGGGCCACAGAATTTGATTTACACTCTATAATTCATACATTATCATATAAACATGATGCATATACAATGTTTTAGCAAAAATTGTACAGTGTAACACCGAGGGTGTTACAGTTTCAGCGCAACATCTTCTTGCCGCTTAGGAGAATAATGAAGGCTCGTCGGCATGTGGAGTTCCGCCCCGGCCACGGTGAACTGGGCAGGTGGAGCGTGAGATGTGTACGGGCGGGCTCTGCTCGGGCTGTCATGAGCTGCACGGTAATCTCCACACCCGGTCGCAGCGAGTTGGGCAGGCAGAGCACGAGATGTGCGCGGGCAGCCTCCGCCCTGGCTGGCCGCCACGGGCTACGCGGCTGGAGGGTGTACTAGCCAAGCTCCGCTGCGCGGATTTTTTTTTTGAGAAACAGCGTGACTCGAGAGCTGGACCAGGATACGAGGGAATCGTTTGGTCTTGTGTCACGCCCACGAATGTGAGCGTTCGGGTAGACGGACACACCGAGGAGAGCATTACCGCTGGAGAAAGGAATCCCTAGGCTGGAAGCGGAAATGAAAAAAAAATCTATAGCCTGTTTGTTTGGCTGGGCTTGTTCGTTGCTGGATCGTGAAAAAGTACTACTGACTGATTTGGTGTGAGAAAAAAATACTTCGACTGAAAATTTACGATCCCTTACCAGGGAATAATCACAGCCGAAGAGGCTGCTAGGCGCCGCCCACGAAGTACAACAGTGCCGTACGAGCTGTGAACGTTCAATTGACAGTGATCGGGAAGCTAGTATGCACATTCGTGGGACCTTCATTCTCGAAACAAAAATGCTCGTCACCAGCTAGCTTTTGACATTGCAGCAAGGAACGGACTTTCAAATTTCCGGACTTCTGCTGGACATGTGTCAGGTGAATATGACGTGTCTGGCCTAGGTTTGAGTTTTATGCCTTGACCATCACTAGACTGATTTGGCCACCATATGTTGGGAAAGAAAAGGGTTTACTAGTAGTACAATGGAACGGAGCACACTGAAGAACTCATTTGGTTCGGGCTATGAGAACACTCTGATCCTTACTCCCTCCGTCCCAGAATATTTGTCGTTCTCGCTTTCCGAGAAACAACTTTAACAACATATATATTAAAAAAATATTATTATTTATGATACATAATTAGCATCATTGGAAAGATCTTTGAATCTAGTTTTTTAACAAATTTATTTGGAGACACAAATGTCGCACATATTTTGTACAAATTGAATCAAAGTCGTGGCACGAATACCGAAAACGACAGATAAATTGGGACAGAGGAAGTACGTGTCTTTTTCAGGATGGGAGTATATACTAGTAGTAAACCACGGACAACCTAGGAGCTCCACGATTCGCCTTTGACATACTCCTTCCGTCCAAGATGCAATTCTAGAATAACACGTACTCACTCCGTCACTAAATAACTACCGTTATTAGTGTGCATGCTAAAAGTTTGACTCGATTTATAGAAAATATGTGTAATACTTGTATCTCCAAATAAATTTATTAAAAAGCTAGATTCAAAGATCTTTCCAATAATACTAATTATGTACCGTAAATATTTATATATTTTAATATATATTTAGTTAAAGTGTTTCTCGGGAAGCAAAAACGACAGATATTTAAGGATAGAAGGAATACTATGTTAAAATATGTCAAGTTTAACTAGATTTATAAAAAAATACTAATATTTATCGTATTAAATAGGTATTATTAGATTTGTCATGAAACTTTATAATATATTTATTTGGTGTTTTAAATTTTAGACATTTTAATAAAAAAAATGCACCAAGAATTGTATTCTTTTTTAGACGAGGTAGTATCTGATTTGGAATCACACATACAGTGGGCTTTAAAGTTACTAATAACGATGAAAATTATGTCAAAGAGGTCACAGTCAAAATGGCACCTGTGACTCACTGACTCGTGAGTGCAAATGCAACGATTAAGTTGGACCTGACACCTTGTCAAAAAAAAAAAAGTTGGACCCTTTTCAAAAAAAAAGTTAGACCTGACCTTTTTTTTCCAAGACAAACAGTTGGGCCATGCTCTGCCACATACTTGCCTTGCAGTCCAGGTCCAGCAGGGCCTTCCGTGAGCGTTCTGAAGAAAAACTGCAGCAGCTCCGTTCGGAAGTTTTGCCGCTGCACCTGCACCGTGGAAATTCAACTTTGACATCCCTATTAAGTTCAGAAGTACAACCACCTGGGCTCTGCTTAGATTGGCACCCAATTAGTTCCCAGTCTGCGTAGCAGAGAACTCTTATTCATAATTCGCCTGGAATTCAGATCAGTATTTCCCCTGGGTAGCAAACTGAAATCAATCACGTAGCAAATTGGTAAATTGAGCTGGAAACCAAACGACACAATGCACATGCAGCAGTAGAGAACCACGTTAGCTGACAGCACTGTTGCTGAACAAGTAGGTAAAGCAATAACTAACGCCCAGCCCAGAGTTTTCAAGCATCACACATGCATCCATACCTAGTCACAGTCACGCATCATGCGTTCGGTTGTTACAGGAAAGGTTCACAACCATCTGAATAATACATAACCGACCATGCAACAGAGGAGCTACAGAAGTACTGAAGATAGCTAGCAATTCATTGTTATCAGATACACTTGAGATAGAGTAACCATCTGTGAGCTGCAATCGACAGGTGAAACCACCGAACCAACAACGGAGCCAGGCACCTGCCGCGCCTACAGCATGCTGTCGGTCCTCGCCGGCAGACGCCTGAAGAAGTTGAGCGGGACGGATGGCATCCTGTGGCGGAACCTGGGGTGCCTCAGCACGTACAGGCCTGCGAGGAAGACCACGACACGGAACGGGGTGACGTACAGGACAATGGCGAAGAAGAAGCAGAAGACCACGAAGAGCGCGGTGGCCCTTGGATCCCTCCAGCTCAGCAGCGACTGCAGCCGCTCGCCCTGCGTCGCAAGGTCACCAACCACGGTCTGGATCCTCCCCGCTACACTGCGCAGCCTGTCGTACCGCATCCGCACGACGTCCGGCGGGCGGGAGGTGGGGAAGGTGTCAAACTCCTCGTCGAGCTCGTCGGGGTGGGCAGTCTCTGCGTGGGAGAGGCGGGTGTCCATGTGCGGCGGCTGCCTTGGCCGCCACCTGTAGTACCACACCCCAATCAGGAAGAGGTAGAGGAAGATTGTGGGCAGTATCAGCTCTGGGTATAGAACCAGTATCACGAAGAGGACATGGATCAGTATGGTGGTCAGCGGGTTCCTCCAGAGACAGATCTGATCGAACCACTTTGCCACTGCAATCAGGGGGCTCAGGACACCCATGATGCGGAAGAAATTTGCCTTGCTCTTTCTCATGCTCCACATGTGCGAGTCCACGTCAAGCATGTACTCCACGATTTCCTTTCGCAGTGGTGGCTCTGCACGGCCCAGCCTTGTCGAGACAATGTTTGTGGCTTGGCGCCTCAGGTTGTCCACCTGTATCACGGACAACGGGTGCACATAGTGCATCTTGGGCAGCAAGGGCTGTGAGTACAGATGCATCATGTTGAGCAGTGATGAGCACGTGAAACGGACAGCAAGCTGCACCTCACCCATCTTCTTAACGCCACCAGGTGTCAGAACAATAAGAGGGTATGAGTGGGTATACACCCGATCAGTTTCAAGTGTCGAGAGGCGGATGCGGACCTTCCCAATTCTGGTGTCCCGGGCACCATTGGCCTTTTCCCCGCCATTCAGGTGGCAATTGTCAAACACACCAATTGTGATCACAGTGCATGGGTCATACACCTCCCAGGTGTACTGTTCATTCCATTTGGGAATGAAACTGTCGATTATAGTCCTAGTACGCACCCATTTCTGTCCATACTTTGCAACACAATAGGCATCAGTTGTGCCACGTCCATCCTTGGTCTTCATTGGTAACAGGTCATGTGCTGTCAAAATACCCAGTTCAAGAATGCCAATGCTAGGCTTCCACAGAGGTTTTGCAGTTGGCCTTAAATCACTACTGTAATGTGTTGACTCATCCAAGACATGATATCCACCTTCAAGACAAATTCTCAAGTGAATCCGGCTTGAAAACTTGGTCTCTTTCTTCTGCTCACCATCAATAATCACATGCTTCTCAAGGTTATACCACTGGCTGGTTAGCAACCTGTGATCCAGTCTCCGGGGTACATGCTGCAGTGAAATGATTGTCCTTCCAATTACTTCATCCTTTCCTGGGGCCACCCTGTCCTCTACGCTCAAAATTAGGTGCTCCTCAAATGGCTCAGCTGCAACAAACAACAAATCTTCATTCCACATTGGATTCAATGTCCGGCTCGCTAACACCCTGGTTCTAAGGACTTGGTTGCCTAGCATTGCTTTGACATAAACCTCAGGGAACCTGGTCTTGTCATTTGGTATAAGATCCTGAGCTTCGATGACATTGACACGGAGATACCAAAGCTTTGGAGTAAGATACACTTTTGATCTAATGCTCGCAAGGCCATCGCCAGGGACGGAGGCTGCATCAGAATGCCATGCTTCAGGGAATGCTTCATCAGCTTGAGTACCCATCCAAACAGCCAACATCAACTCTCCCTTCACCTTGTGCCCATTTCGGTCTTCCAACCGATACCATTGTGGAGCCAATGGGCTGTCAGGTGGCACTCTCTTTGGGACCTCACTCAGATCAAATATAACACGCCCAATGAAGTCATCCTTGACAAGATCCTTGTCCTTGACCACAATCTCCACATTTGATGACTGAATGCGCTCCTTTGAGAAAGCAAAGACCTGATTCCACTCTGGGTTGTTCTTCTTCTCGAAATGCCGAGTTTGGCCCTTATAGTTTCCTAGCTTCACCTCAACATATGGGTCACAGCTCCCAGTGATGTCCTTGTTTGGAAGTTCCTTTGCTTTTACAACTCTTACATAAAGGTACTGCATCTGCTCAACCAGGTCATAGGTGGTGGTGAGCTTGTCACCAGCAGCTGCACCACCAAGGTGAGGTGAAGTCTCCTTCAAGAAGTACTCCTCCGGACGGAGGGGTGGCCTCTGCATCATCTTGAACGGAGACGATCTTCCACCAAACTTTTACTCACTGACTTGACAAAGTGCCAAACTTCTACTCACTGACTTGACAAAGTGCCAAGAAATCCCAGCTGTCCACTTGTCCTAGACCAGCTAAAACAGAACAGAAGTAAACAACTGGCTTTAGATAGCTATTACAAGGAAAGAGCATTAATGAACAATAATATGAAATTGAGATGGAACTACTACCTCTGCAATAAACTTGTCAGGCAACACAGCTACGAGCATTTTGAACATTTCCTCATCTTGCTCAGTGAGAGGAAACCATTCCACTCAAGAAGAGAATGAACTCTACATCACCAGTCAGGGAAAAAGACCTGCAGCAAGTATGAAACTGTAATGAACAAAACAGGTAGTGTAACATTTCACTCAATTTAAGTCCCGCCAATGAACTGCAGTCATCTGACTTCAGATATTCAGTAAACATTACAACAGCTGGATAGTGACTAAGCGAAGCACTACCAAAGAAAGAAAGAAAAAACCTGAAAAGTCACCATCTTTAGTAGCTGCGCACCAAACCAAGAGAAAGAGCCCAGTCCATCGTAAAAAACGAAACAATCTCAATAAACTAGACTCGACAACTACTACAGTGTGAAACCAAAGGATTTCTAAAGAAGTAACCATTTTTTTATTTGGGAGAAGTAAAGGAGTAAACGGAACTCAGCACACATGAAAGTTAAAACTAATAACAGATCTAAAAACACCAACGATCAAAAGATCCAGCACCTTCCCAACATTGCAAGAAGCCAAGAGGTACAGATGGGCACCAATAACTACACAGCTTTATTACCTTTCCAACTCCCCAGCCTTCTCTTTTCCGGCTTTTCCCCCCACTACCGCTCAACGATGACCTAGTAGGAAGCAAAAAATCCCAGATCCCACACCATTACCACCCTAAACAACTCAAGAGCACAAAGAAACCACCTGTGGGCTAAAGGCTAAAGGCCTAACCGATTGAACCGTGCGCCGCGCTATGCCTGCCGAGCAAGCGCAAATCCCGCAGCTACCCGGAAAACATGAACGGACCAAGGAACCGCGGTCGCGGCCACCGGCATTACCATTTTTTCCCCACAGGCTCGAAGAGAACAGTAGAATGAAACCAACGACGGGGACAAAGAGACTCGAAAAAAAGCAGGGATCTTTGGGCTGCTTACCGACGCCGGCGGGCCGATCTCACGCGTAGCGGCGGCGACGAGGACCCAGAAGTTTCGGCGGTGGAGAGGACGGCGGATTTGCGTAGGATTTTTCGGCTTTTTCTTGCGAGCAAAAACAAAGGAAGTGGAGAGGACTGAGGAGACAGAGGGAGGGAGCAGAGAGTACTAGAGCGGCGTGGAGGTCTCGACGGGGACGAAGTGGAGTCCCCAGTGTGGGAGGTTTTGGCTTTGGGAGAGGTTTTGGCTTTGGGAGCGCAAAAGCCCCTCTCCCCGGTCGACGTTTTTCCGCAGAAGCCCTCGTGCTTGGTAGGATTCCGGTGGAAGGACCGGCCGTCTACCTAGGGTTATGTGCCAACTCTATCTGCATTGGGCCCGTTCGCATGTGTTTAAACCTGGCTTGATCCGTTTTTTTTTATCCGGAACAGTATTTTTCACTCACAAATTCCTCCAAATTCATCCAGATGCATTTAAACCTACCTTGTATTTTATAAATTTATATCGTTTTTACTTTTCAATACTACATTAAGTGATTAGGAATTGAGTGAAAACCTAATTGGTGCATTACCAACCTTGTTTTTCAATATCAACCTTGATACCCGTTTCAATTCGAGAATACTTATTTATTCTTAGTCATGCTTAGAACGGTACAAGTCGGGTGATCACCAGTCACCTGCGAGATATAAATGGTTTCTTAGATACGACTAGTTACTTATGTGATCATGAGATATGAGCATGTGAAGTAATAAATCTAGACCGGACGAACTCGGTGTATGAGAGCCACAAGACATGGAGATTTTGTGAGCGGATTCTTTCCGCCTATGTCGATTAAGACACGTTCGTTATTGAATTGTATGAGGTGAGACTTTGTAGTATCAATCACATACTCCGGTAAGCCTTAACTTGGCTATTCTATTACGAGAATGGCTACTCGCGCACTGGGAGTAGAGAGATGGCGAGAGTAGCATGTACCCATGTGGTAATGGGCTGGAATGGTGGAGTGCTGTATTCTCGAGTGGCGCGGACCCGTTCTTGTTTTAGAGGATCTGAGGATGGATTGGTATATGTAGGTCAGGGACATGCATATGTCGTGTGGTTGGAAAATCCCCAGCTGGGTTTTAATCGGTTTGAATCATCGTTGCTCCTCGGTTATGGAGACTCAACTCACTGTTCATCATCGTAGTTAACAAATGAAACTTGAGTAAGATTTGAGAAAGAGTTTTGATATGAAGTTCATGATCTCATTACGGATCATGACAGATTCATATATGGTCTTTTGAAGAATTAAATGTTGAAAGAATGAATCTTTTAAAGAGCTTTTACGTAAAAGAACTTTGAGTTTTGCTAAAGCCCTACCTTGAATCCCTGAGCCTGCATACCTGATGTAAGGAAAATAGACCCTTGGTCCATTCACTTTGGATTTTGGTGTTTGATGACCAACACAATCAAATTAGACTAATGAATTTGCAAGTATTTGTTTTGTAGTCCAACAGGGTGCAAGAAAGGACTTGGACGAAGGCGACGTGATGATCCGATGATCAACACCTCAAGCAAGACCTTAGGAGCATAAGAAAAGACCCAAGAGATCAAAAAAGTCCAAGCATGAAGATAGAAACCAAACCGTATGCAAGATCACGAAGAAACGAGCTCGCAGATACGACCGGACGCAAGGACCGGACGCTGGAAGCGCGACCGGATGCTGGATCGGTGGCTCGGCAAACAGGCGACCGGACGTGAGGACCGGACGCTGGCGGCAACCGACCGGATGCAGGAACGCAGCGTCCGATCGAGTACAGAAAGGTTCCAGAGCGGCATATCTGTGACCGGACACGTCCGGTGACAGGCGACCGGACGCTAGCCAGCGTCCGATCAGTGTTTTGCTGGCTCAACGGTCGGGACGACCGAACGCGTCCGGTCAGGACGATTCAGCGTTTGGTCAGTAGCAGTTTCACAGGAATTCGACCCCAACGGCTACTTTCTTAGTGGGGCTTATAAATACAACCCCCAA
Organism: Miscanthus floridulus; assembly: GCF_019320115.1. NCBI lineage: Eukaryota > Viridiplantae > Streptophyta > Magnoliopsida > Poales > Poaceae > Miscanthus > Miscanthus floridulus. The sequence goes on from NC_089598.1 coordinate 85,163,147, forward strand.
TCGGTCATTTGAGGTAAGTGGAGCCGAGGAAATCTACCAAGGGTGTTGATACACTATTTTAGTGATCTCCACATGCAAGGTGCTTAGTGCTTTATTAGGTGACTAGCATAAGTGCTTTGCGAAGTGCTTAGGTTGATTAGACCACCGCTTATGCGCTTGCTCTAGGTTTATGCCTAGTGTTTAGTGAGGTTTGCATACCCTTGCCACCCTGTGCTTGCGAGCACAAGTGTTGTATATCGGAGGGGCTTGAAGTCTTACGAGATCACACCAACCATATTCATGGTGTGGCCGTCACCATGTACCGGAGGGAATAAGGCCTGCGGCGTTTTGGCCGAAAGCTTGATAGTGAAGACGACGGGGAGCATCTGGGAGAGGCTTACCGAAAGGCACGTCGGAGACCCACTTGCGCGTGGGGAAGGCCTGAGGCTATCCACAGAGTTACCACACTGAGAGCTTGGCCCTTGCGAGGGATTCCTTGCGAGGGGCTCCAACGAGGACTAGGGGGAAGCTTGCACGCTTCTTGATACCTCGGTAAAAATACCGGAGTCGTCGATGGGAGTTTGTATATCTCTACCTTACTCTTTAGCTTTCGCATTTACATTGTTTACTTTACTATGTTTACGGTAGAGATAGCTATACACTAGCAAAACTATAGTTGCATATCTAGATAGTTTATCTAGTTGCATAGATTTTGCTAGGGTTAGAAAAAGAGGCCATAGTTTCGGAGTTAGAATTTTAAGTTGCCTAATTCATCCCTCCTCTTAGACGTCACGATCCCTTCAATTGGTATCAGAGCCGGTTGGCTCATATTTGGACCTTTGGCTTAACCGTCGTTGAGCCAACGCTATTGTAGAGTGGTTGGGATGGATACTACTAGACCTCTATAATTTGATGGACACTAACTTCCTTTACTATAAAGCAAGAATAACTTGCCACCTTGAGGCGATTGATTTAGGTGTATGGAGAGTCACTCATGATGGGATGAAACCCATTAAGAATCCCTGAAAAGCCCACAAAGAGTGATGAAAAAGAAATGCATTTCAATGCTAGAGCTAAGAATTACTTGTTTGAATCTTTTAGCATGGATGTGTTTAACCAAGTGTTCACTTAAAATACGGCACATGAAGTTTGGTTAAAACTCCAAGAGCTCCATGACTGGCACAAGCAATGTCCGTGAGCAAAAACATTGTCTAGCAAAGCAAAGCTATGATTCATTTACTCTGAATGATGATGAGTTTGTTCGTGATACGTATTCTCTTTTGAATCTAATTATCAATGAGCTCCATTCTATAGGATTATTAAAGCTAGATAATGCAGACATCGTGAGGAAGATTATCTCCGTTGTAACACCCTAGGTGTTTAGGCTTCCACTAAATTGCATGTCATTTTCATAAACATGTGCATTAGCTATGTCATCATGTCATTATCATTGAAACATACATATGCAACATTTTAAATTATATGTGTTTCATGCTTGATTGCTTAGAGTGGAAGTAGTGAAACCTGTGAATGTAACATGAAACTCTCATACATGGAAACATGGCAATATGGTAGTAATGTGGCAATTATAAAATGACAACAAGGTCTTGAAACATATGAGACATTTCATTGCAACATATGAATGAGTTGCTTGTTTTACTTTCTTTATCACATGTGATCATTAGAAGTGGTATAACAATTTTGTAAAATGGTTGATCATCGGTCTATTACACCTTAACTACACTTAGGTTACTTGTTTGGACATTGTTCATGTAGATCAAAATGACCAAAATGCCCTTAATTGCATGTTTGACTTGAATTGACCCTAGGAGTGTCATAGTTTGACTGTTTAAAAAGTCCAACTTAGAAACTTTGTATGACTGTGCACTCTTTACCAAACTTGTAGCTAATTTAGTAAGGAACAAAAGTTGTTTTATGGTCAACTCATGAAAAGGTCTAGAACATGGTCAAACATGGCCCACAAGTCAGAAATACATGCTGTTTTCAACACTTAGAAAAATATTCTAAGTCATGGTGTATTTCAGTTAGATCAAGCCAACTTTGGCTTGATGTAACTTCTGATCCATGGCGAATTAGGGAATGGTCCTTGAAGTGAAATTGTAGATGGATGGTAGGTCTACGTTTTCCATGTACACAGTTTTTGCTAAGGATCACTAGTTAAGCCTTGTCGACGCGATTATAGGGCGCTGTCAGTCACCGTTGATGAGCACTGAATCGCGGTTCGCGTTTTTCAGAAAACGGTCAGTGATCGTCATGGCCGACCGGCGCAGAGGCCTGACGCCGCGTGTCCACCACCCAGTCGCTGGGTCTCTGATCGCGCGGCCACGCGCCGAGGCTGGCCTGACGCCGCTGCCGTTGCCCTCCACTTCAAGCCAGCACCTGCCAGACGCCTTCACCGCTCCAGTTCGCATTTCTCGCCTCGCATAGCTCGCCAGCGCCGAGCCAAGTCCTTCCGCCAGTTGCCGTTCAAGCTCGCCACTACAAAAACACGCCGGCCCTCCCGCTCGTAGCCTCGCCGTGACCCCCTCTGTCACCCCCACCCCTCAGCAAGGTCGATTGTGCCTTGGTAAGGATGAATCCGTCATTTCCTTCCACCACAGCCATGGCGGAAGTTCACCGGAGTTGGCGCTCCACGCGGCCAGCTATCCGCGCGACCTTTCCACCCCTCCTCTGCCTGCAGCTAGGTCCAGTGAGCACCACTGAGGCCCGTAGCACCAACCGTTAGGGCTGCGACGCCGTATCGTCGCCGGAGCCGACCGTGCCGTGGCCGAGCGCCACCATGGCCATCGCCACCCCTCCTTGTCATGTCAATAGCTACGAATGAGGGTTCCCCTAGGTCCGCTAGGATGAGGCGAGCACGTAGAAACCCTTACCTTCGCCGGAGAAGCCACCGGCGGCGAGCTACGCCACCGGCCGTCGCTCCTCCCCTGTTTTGCTCACTGACGAGCGGGTCCACCTTGTCAGCCGCCGAGGCTCAGGCGTGTAACACCCCGGTGTTACATTGTAATGTTTTGCTAAAACATCGCAGGAGCATCATGTATATGTGCATATGTGTGTAAATTGGAGTAGAAATCAATATACAACATTTGAAACGTTTATCCGAAACGGGAAATAAATGTTAAGTTTCATGTCGCTTTATATTGTTTAGTATTCTAAATGGATTTTTATTAAATAAAAATGATGTAGATCGTGTATGTGAACTTTAATAAAATTTGTAGTACGTACTCAGTAGTCGACAATGAAACAGGTAGCTCGGAATTGGAATTCGACGCGAAACCGTTCGAAGTTTAAGTCATTTCGCGTAAGTTATAAATGGGTCGACGAAGCCACTTTTGGTAATTTGTAGAAAACCCGTGCACGTCATCTGCTTCGGACAAGCCATCACTGACCATGGTCACCACTGTGCCTTGGTTGCCTGCCACCGCACGCAAGCACACTGCGCACGAGTCCTATCAGCTCTGCACTCACGTGGGTCGACCGCACGGACAGTCGCCTGGGCACGTCTCAATGTTTCCCGTCGTCATGTGCACGCGTACCTTGCGTTAATGACCGTGGATGTGCCAACGCCACTGTCTCCGCTGTCGCCATGACCGACGGGACCTCTCGTTTTAAATTCGCCATGACCGTAGCGCGTTAATGAAATTCGTCGTGTCCGTGGCTCCGCGAGACAGCTAGCCGCTTGATTGACACCACCTTGCCCATTGTAGCACCTCACTGTGCTTCAATTTTGGAAGGACAGCTCCGCCTGCTCCATAAGAACGAGGTGAATTGCGCCGTCGTCCATCCACTGAACCAGAGCATACCAGTTCAATTCACTGCACTGCTAGCTTCTCCTACAGCTGCTCATCACACTGCCCACTTCATTCAAAGCTCCACTACCGTTTTGCGTCTTCTTCGTGGCCGGCGGAAGATTGCCCGAGCAGAGCCGCCGGTGCATTACTGTTCATCTTAGCTTGCTGACATCATCATGACGTCACCCCTACGTCACATGTGTTTGTGGCCGCTTTTCATGTAGGAAAATAAAGCTTGGAATACATTAGAAATACTCTGAGCCAGTTTCCCACGCTTGCAGCCGCGCTGGGCCAGCCTGCCTGCCACTGCCGCTGGCTGGGCCGTGCCACGCGTGCCCGCTGTCGCTGCTGTCGTCGCTGCCGCGCCCGCGTGCCCGCCCGCTCGCGTCTGCCCGCGCCACGCGCGCCCGCTGCCGCGCGCTGGGCCACGCCCGCGCTCGCGCCTGCTGCCTGCACCATGCGCTGCTGGGCCACGCCCGCGCTGGCGCTGCTGGGCTGCGCCGAGCCGCTGTGGGCCGCGAATTAGAATTCGTTTTCTTAAGATCCAGAAGCATAGAAATGATTATTCAATTTAGTTTCAAGCTAAACTTCGATAATTAGTAGTAAATTGCATGGTTGTCCAAAAATAGCGAAACCAGGTTCGTTAGGTTCGCAAAAATACAATCTACTTATTAGTATAGTTAGATTGCAGTTAGCTATTATGATGATAGGTTCATAAATTTTAATTAGCGAGCTTAGCATTATATAGATTAATAATTGTAGGAATTATTGTGGTAAATCGGTAATAGTTTTATCTTTGAAAATTTTATAGTAGGTTCACTAGGATATCGTGTACTTGCTGTAAATTTTATAGCCTTAGAACGAGTTGTTAGATAGAGTAGCTATTGCCTTTGCTTTATCGTATATAGCGTAAACTAGCATTAGGGGTAAGAATAGCTGTAGTTGCTATAACAATAATGATACTTCGAAATGGTTATCGGTGACAATAGGTAGCCTAGTACCGTGGTCGATATCCATAGCTTAGTAGCTAAATCAATGTACTTTTATTTTAAGAGCTGCTGTTGTTATATTCCTAAGCATTGCATCATCATTTCATGCATGTAGATCACGAGCTGGTAGACTTCATGCCCGTCGTCGAGCCAGAGTACGACGAGGTGATCGAGGAGTACGAGGAGGAGATCTTCGCACAGGAGGAAGCCCAAGAGCCTGTTGGTGCTGACTTTGCTGACCTGGCACCTGCTCAAGGCAAGCCCCGGTGCATAACCCCTATTTTTAAATGATCACTGAATATATTTATATGATATGCATTTACGTTACAGGCATTTTATGGAAACTATATGCATAGATATATCCACCATGAGTCCTACTAGTGCAGGTCGAGTGGCTGCTATGCTCAGGATGTCGGTAGCGTGAGTAACCTGCCGTTACTCGCAAATAGGTGATTACACTATGATATCATGATGAAATAAGGGAAAGGAAAAATGGTGACCGGATAGGGATGTGGATTTGGTACTGGTGGGTGTGAGGGGTTGTGTCCTGTGGCCAACAGGGCATAGCTCAGTTACACTTTTTCCCTGTCTGTGTCGATTAAGGACCGGTCGTTGCATATGACTCTAGGCAAGTCATAGACTATTGTCCCGAGCACATACTTGGGTATGGGCGCAGGGAAGACTTGCTGCTCTCTTGTCGCGGATCCGGCTCTTTCCGGACCGACTGATGGGAAGAGGAGGTGGTGGAGGTCCTTGTGCCGCACTGAGTCCGGGATTCAGAGGCGGGGGCTTGGAGTCCAAGTTTGGATGGGGACCTGGACACCCGGGACAGGAGAGTGGTGGGTTAGTCCTGCTTGTGCCTGGGGTACAAATGGGGCATGTGTCTTTGGGACACCCAGCTGGGTACATTGATTCGCGAATCGCCGGGTTATCCGGTATGGCTTGTCTGCGGTTTAGCACTGTAGTAAGAACTGGAAGTGAAAAAGGAGAAGGAACAATATCAATTGCTCAACCCTTGCTTGAAAGTAGAACAGGTGCTTATATAGATTGACTAGATGAAAACTTAATCCGGCTGATGATAATAATGTATCAATAAAGACTCACTATTAGTATTTCTTTTTGCTAAAAGAGAACCAGCAACCATAAAGCCTAGCATATTCCTTGGAGTCGGGAAAGTATTCCCACTGATCGGATAAGTCTTGCGAGTACATTATGTACTCAGGGTTTATTTACCCCTGTTGCAGGTGATGCTTGAGGAGTTCCTTGTGTGGAGGATCCATCTGGTGGGCTCAGACGGAATCCTCGTTATCTTATCGCTAGATGTTACCTTTAAATCTTCCGTTGTTTATTATTCCGCACTCTGTATTTGGTATTGTAATAATGTACTTTTAAGAAACTCTAATGTATGAGATGGACTTGTGTTGTAACTCGTTTTCATTATTGGATCCTTGGGATAAATGTGGATCTTTCGGGTTCTCCCTCGGGGTGTGCCTGACGGATACCGCTCGTTGTAGTTGCTTTCGGAGTGCTTAGGGTCTGGTGGAAGACGAGCACCTCCGTAAGTATGCTATTTCGGGTGGTTCTGCCATAGTTGGTACCAGAGCCAATAATGGTCATTAGTTCCTCACTCTTTTACAAAACTAAAAGTTTGACCAACAAAAGTTTTGTGAAAAATAGGATGCGATTAAGTTAAGTTATATAAGTATAAGCCCTAGCTATATGGTGTATCTAGGATAGCGGCACTGGTTTTATCTAATCAGTTTTCTGCAGGTACACTGACTTACGTTGCGTAAGAAATCGCTTAGTATACGGAAAGTGAGTGGGCGATGTGCCGAAAATGTTACGAACGCCGCTATATTCCGGCTTGAGTGAACGTATAGGTCAAAGCATGCATCATATAGTAGCATCTTACTTGATCTAGGAATCCCCCTTCACGTATAATGAAAGTAGTAAATTGGTAGAACTAACTTAATAAATGTGCTGCCATTTCTTTAATCCCTGGATCCTGATCAGGAAGGTGTCCTAATGGTTGGTTCGTCTCTCTTATAGATGAATCTGAGGTCCGGACGTGGGAGCACTAGTTTGGGAGCGGCCAACGAGGGCCATGGTGACAGTGGTCAGGCCTTTGAGCGTGACAACGAGGGAGCTCGGGAGGTTCCACCTTTGGTTCCTCATCCTTTCCCGCCACCGCCACCGCCTCCGCCGTTGTCCGCCGCGGAGGTCATGGTGGAGTTGTTGGCTGCTCATCAGGAGTCAACCACTGCTCATCAGGAGACAGCTCGTGCCATGGAGATTATGGCATAGGCCGTCGCGGGTCTCGCCCGTGGAGGCCCCGGAGGCAACAGTGGGAATGGGGGTGGTGCTCGCCGTCCTGAGGGACAGTCCTCTTACCATGACTTCCTCAAGACCCACCCACCCACGTTCACACCGTCGGATGATTCATTGGAGGCGGAGCACTGGCTTCACACACTGGAGCAGAAGTTTCGGCTGCTTGGAGTGGCCAATGTGCAGAAGGTGCACTTTGTGTCCCAGCAGCTTTTAGGGTCCGCAGGTGCCTGGTGGGAGACTTTCCAGGCTGCGGAGCTGCCGGATCACCCGGCAACATGGTAGGAGTTCTCCACCGCCTTTCGCGAGTTCTTCATACCTGCTGGTGTTATCCACCAGAAGGTGACCGAGTTCATGGAGCTGCGTCAGGGGAGCAGAACGGTAATGGAGTATGTGACCCAGTTTAAACACTTGGCTCAGTATGCTGGTAGTCAGGTGGACACAGATGACAAGAAGAAGGATCGCTTCTTTCGCGGTCTCACTCCTGCTCTTCAGGAGAAACTGTACCTGGGGAACTATCAGACCTTTGGGGCTCTGATGAACGCCGCCATTGCTCTTGAGGGTTTTCAGCGGGCATCTCAGGCGGATTGGAAGCAGAGGAGGGTGGCAGCTAGATCCTCTAGCCACCCTCATACTTAGAAGGTGCAAATTGTTAGGTGGGGGCCCTATCAACCATCCGGCGGGCCTCCGTTCCGGTCACCCCAGCAGACATCACATATTTCTGCTACTTAGTACAAGGCACCTCAGCAGCAGGTGCAGCCCCAGTAGACTCAGGGATAGCAGGTCCCACCTCGTTAGGGATTCGGGAACAAGCCTGGTGCTTGTTTCAAGTGTGGCAAGGAGGGCCACTATGCCAGGGAGTGTCCTCAGCAGCAGACAGCTCAGCCGTCTCAGCCATCTGCAAATTCCAGGATGATTAAGAGGACTTTTATCAAGAGGAAGGTGCCCAGCAGATCTGGTCAAGTGCACTTCACGGATGCTCAGTAGGTTATGCATCAGGAAATAGTTATGGCTGGTATGTTTACCATCGAATCCCATCCAGCTTTGGTGTTGTTTGATTCTGGTGCATCGCATTCCTTTATGAGCATGGGGTTTGTAGAGCGGCACAACTTATCACTTGTGGCTATACCATATGCCTATAAGATCCGTACTACGGGTTCTCAGATGTTCATCAATACCTGCATGGATACAGTAAGTTTGGTATTAGCCACCCACACTTACCGTCTATAGTTCATGATAATGCCTGGGCAAGGCATTGATGTTATTCTTGGAATGAACTGGTTGCGGGCGTATAGGGTAGTATTGGATATGAAGAGAAGAAGTGTAGAGTTACGACTTCCGTCTTCTTAGGATAGGATGTCTCTCATCATACCCTCAGAACCGGTCTTACCTATTGCTGCCCATGCTGAAGCCGTTCCTGATCTTACCTCCATTCCAATAGTATGTGAGTTCCCAGATGTTTTCCTTGAAGATCTTCCTGGATTGCCATCGGACCGTGAGGTAGAATTCTCCATTGAGCTTGAGCCTGGTACTGCTCATATCTCTAGGCATCCATACCGCATGGCTCCAAGAGAACTGGCAGAAATGAAGAAACAACTGGAGGAGTTGATGGACAAGGGTTTCATCCGCTCAAGTTCTTCACCTTGGGGTTGCCCTACAATTTTTGTGAAGAAGAAGGATGGTACTCTGCGGATGTGTGTGGATTACCGCCCTCTCAATGCGGTAACAGTTAAGAACAAGTATCCCTTGCCCTGCATAGATACTTTGTTTGATCAGTTAGCTGGTGCCATGGTGTTCTCGAAGATAGATCTCCGATCGGGCTACCATCAGATCAAGATCAGGCCACAGGATATACCAAGGACAGCTTTCTCTACTAGGTATGGGTTGTATGAGTACCTAGTAATGTCTTTCGGTCTCACCAATGCCCCAGCTTTCTTCATGTACCTGATGAACTCAGTTTTCATGCTGGAGCTAGATAAGTTTGTGGTAGTTTTCATTGATGACATCTTAATCTATTCCAAGAATGAGGAAGAGCATGTCCATCACCTCCGGATAATACTGACTCGGCTAAGGGAGCACCAGCTATATGCTAAGTTCAGCAAGTGTGAGTTTTGGTTAGATCGAGTGCAGTTTTTGGGACATGTGTTGACACCTGAAGGCGTTTCTATAGATCCCAGCAAGGTGCAAGATGTATTAGATTGGAAGTCTCCTAGGTCTGTACATCAGATCCGTCAGTTCCTTGGGCTAGCTAGATACTATCGACGTTTCATCCCTGATTTCTCCAAGATAGCCCAGCCCATGACTAAGCTGCTCCAGAAAGAAGCTAAGTTTGTTTGGAGTCCAGCTTGTGAAGAAGCTTTTTAGTCCCTGAAGACTTTTCTGACCACTGCTCTTGTATTGGCTCAACTTGATATTGAGAGGCTCTTTGATGTTTACTGTGATGCCTCGAAGATAGGTTTGGGGTGTGTGCTTATGCAAGAGGGGCGTGTGATAGCTTATGCTTCGCGCCAACTGAAGAAGCACGAGGTGAACTACCCTACCCATGATTTAGAGCTAGCTGCTATAGTTCACTCTCTGAAGATTTGGAGGCATTATTTGTTGGGCAACAAAGTGCACATCTTCACTGACCACAAGAGCCTTAAGTATATTTTCACTCAGTCTAAGTTGAACATGAGACAAAGGAGATGGTTAGAGTTGATCAAGGACTATAATTTGGAAGTCCACTACCATCTAAGAAAAGCCAATGTGGTAGCTGATGCCTTAAGTCGTAAGTCGCATCAGGTTGAGGAAATACCCTTGTCACTTCACCACACAGAGGTGCTAGCTCATATTGCATTGACATCAGAATTGCTAGAGCAAATTATTCGGGAGCAGAAGGAAGACCCCGAAGAGATTCCTCACATCAAGAAGTTGCTAGCTGAAGGACATGGACCTCATTTTAGCATTGATGAGATGGGAGCCGTGAGATACAAGAATAGATTGGTGGTTTCGTCTAATGAGGAGCTGAAGAGGAAGATTCTAAAAGAAGCCCATCATTCCAAGCTGTCTATCCACCCTGGTAGCAACAAGATGTACCATGATCTACGTCAACTGTACTAGTGGTCTTACATGAAGCAAGATATCACCTAGTTTGTTGCAGAGTGTGACACTTGTGGTAGAATCAAGGCAGATCATATGTGTACTCCTGGATATCTGCAGCCCTTGCCCATTCCTGTTTGGAAATGGGAGGATATTTCCCTAGATTTCATTGTGGGTTTACCCCGCACCTCCTCTGGCTTTGATTCTATTTGGGTCATTGTGGACCATCTCACCAAGTCTGCCCACTTCCTTCTAGTGGACACTAGATACAATGCAAAGAAGTATGCGGAGTTATACTTTGATCGGATTGTGACCCTACATGGAGTTCCTCTCACCATCATCTCTGATAGAGGGTTAGTTTTTGTCTCTCATTTCTGGGAGAAACTCCAGGAGTGTTTGGGTACTCGTCTTCTCAGAAGCTCAGCATACCACCCACAGACTGATGGTCAAACTGAAAGGGTGAACCAGGTGCTCGAGGATATGCTACGGGCTTGTACCATCTCTTTTCCTGAGAAGTGGGATCATTGTTTAAAGCTGGCAGAATTTTTCTTATAATAACAGTTATCAAGAGAGTATCCGCATGGCACCATTTGAAGCTTTATATGGACAAAAGTGTAGGACACCACTAAACTGGGTTGAAGTAGGAGACCATGGGTACTTCAAGCTTGATTTCATAAAGGAGGCTAGAGAGAAAGTAAATATAATTCATGAACACTTGAAGGCAGCTCAGAGTCGACAGAAGGCTTACGCAGATAAGCGAAGAAGACCTTTGGAATTTGCAGCTGGAGATTTTGTGTATCTCAAGGTATCTCCTATGAGATGGGTACATCGGTTTGGTGTCCATGGCAAGTTAGCCCCTCGGTATGTGGGTCTATACAAGGTGTTGCAGCAGTGTGGTCCTGTTGCTTATCGTCTCCAACTCCCGGAAATTCTCTCGGCAGTTCACAATGTATTTCACATCTCACAACTGAAGAAATGCCTACGGGTTCCTGAAGAATCTGTGGAAATAGAAGGACTTCCGCTCCAACCTGATCTGTCTTATGTGGAGCATCCTATAAAAATCTTGGATGAGAAGGAGAGAGTGACCAGGAACAGGGTGATAAAGTTTTACAAGGTGCAATGGCAAAACCATTCAGTGGACGAAGCCACCTGGGAGCAAGAGAGCTACTTAACAAAGCATTACCCCCATCTCCTCTCTGGGTTGGATAGTTAGTGTTGCGCTAAATATATTTCCCTGTCTTTTTTCTCACACTAGGCACATAAATCTTGGGTTGAGATTTTCTTTTAGGGGGCTAGATTTTGTAACACCCCGGTGTTACATTGTAATGTTTTGCTAAAACATCGTAGGAGCATCATGTATATGTGCATATGTGTGTAAATTGGAGTAGAAATCAATATACGACATTTGAAACGTTTATCCGAAACGGGAAATAAATGTTAAGTTTCATGTCGCTTTATATTGTTTAGTATTCTAAACGGATTTTTATTAAATAAAAATGATGTAGATCGTGTATGTGAACTTTAATAAAATTTGTAGTACATACTCAGTAGTCGATAATGAAACAGGTAGCTCGGAATTGGAATTCGACGCGAAACCGTTCGAAAGTTTAAGTCATTTCGCGTAAGTTATAAATGGGTCGACGAAGCCACTTTTGGTAATTGTAGAAAACCCGTGCACGTCATCGCTTGGACAAGCCATCACTGACCATGGTCACCACTGTGCCTTGGTTGCCTGCCACCGCACGCAAGCACACTGCGCACGAGTCCTATCAGCTCTGCACTCGCGTGGGTCGACGCGCGGACAGTCGCCTGGGCACGTCTCAATGTTTCCCGTCGTCATGTGCACGCGTACCTTGCGTTAATGACCGTGGATGTGCCAACGCCACTGTCCGCTGTCGCCATGACCGACGGGACCTCTCGTTTTTAATTCGCCATGACCTAGCGTGTTAATGAAAATTCGTCGCGTCCGTGGCTCCGCGAGACAGCCAACTAGCTTGATTGACACCACCTTGCCATTGTAGCACCTCACTGTGCTTCAATTTTGGAAGCACAGCTCTGCCTGCTCCATAAGAACAAGGTGAACTGCGCCGTCGTCCATCCACTGAACCAGAGCATACCAGTTCCATTCATGCACTGCTGCTTCTCCTCCAGCTGCTCATCGCACTGCCCACTTCATTCAAAGCTCCACCGCCGTTTTGCGTCTTCTTCGTGGCCGGCGAAAGATTGCCTGAGCAGAGCCGGCGGTGTGTTACTGTTCATCTTAGCTTGCTGACATCATCATGACGTCACCCTACGTCACACGTGTTTGTGGCCGCTTTCAGTAGGAAAATAAAGCTTGGAATGCATTAGAAATACTCTGGGCCAGTTTCCGCGCTTGCAGCCGCGCTGGGCCGGCCTGCCTGCCGCTGCCGCGGCTGGGCCGCGCCACGCGTGCCGCTGTCGCTGCTGTCGCCGCAGCCGCGCCGCGTGCTGCCCGCTCGTGTCTGCCCGCGCCCGCGCGCCCGCTGCCGCTGGCTGGGCCGCGCCGCGCTGTTCCTGCTGCCGCGACGCTGCTGGGCCGCGCCCGCGCTGGCGTGCTGGCTGCCGAGCCGCTGTGGGCGCGCAATTAGAATTCGTTTTCTTAAGATCCAGAAGCATAGAAATGATTATTC